>NC_135235.1:173713573-174345657 GCF_051348905.1 Ranitomeya variabilis | reverse complement strand
TGCAGTATAATTGATCTGATCCTACAGATCTGTTCATTATCTGAGCTATCAGCATTTCCCCATCTTCAGCCCTGCCTGTGTAAATGTCACTTTGTTCACAATAAATGTCCAGGGTTACCAGCTGTGCCGATTATAAGAGGCGCTTGTGGTGTGGGCTTCATATTGATCTCACCATCTTGCCCTATTTTTTTCCCTTCAAAACTTTAAAGGTACCGTCACACTAGGCGATATCGCCAGCGATCCGTGACGTTGCAGCGACCTGGATAGCGATATCGCTGTATTTGACACGCAGCAGCGATCTGGATCCTGCTGAGAAATTGCTGGTCGCTGCTAGAAGGTCTGCACTTTATTTGGTCGCTAGGTCGCCGTGTATCGCCGTGTTTGACAGCTAAAGCAACCATACCAGCGATATTTTACACTGGTAACCAGGGTAAACATCGGGTTACTAAGCGCAGGGCCGCGCTTAGTAACCCGATGTTTACCCTGGTTACCAGCGTAAAAGTTAAAAAAACAAACAGCACATACTCACCAGCGCGTCCCCCAGCCTCTGCTTCCTGACACTGACTGAGCGCCGGCCCTAAACTGAAAGTGAAAGCACAGCGGTGACGTCACCGCTGTGCTGTTAGGGCCGGAGCTCAGTCAGTGTCAGGAAGCAGACGCTGGGGGACGCCCAGGTGAGTATGTGCTGTTTGTTTTTTTAACTTTTACGCTGGTAACCAGGGTAAACATCGGGTTACTAAGCGCGGCCCTGCGCTTAGCAACCCGATGCTTACCCTGGTTACCCGGGGACCTCGGCATCGTTGGTCGCTGGAGAGCGGTCTGTGTGACAGCTCTCCAGCGATCAAACAGCGACGCTGCAGCGATCGGCATCGCTGTCGCTATCGCTGCAGCGTCGCTTAGTGTGACGGTACCTTAAGATAGCAGATTTTTCTTTTTAGGTCAGTGAGCCAAATATTTGGCAAAATGCCTAGAGCATTGCCTCAAGGCCCTAAACCTCTCAGAGTGCCTCTAGTTCAGCCTCCACAGGAGGGTACGCCTGTGTCAGCAGCCAGTGATTAGACATGGGGGAAGGAAAAGGAATGCACCGTTTATATTTACTCTCTGAAAGTCTATATCCTGATAAACAAAAACGTGCATAAGTGTTATCAGGCCTCAGAAATATAAATATCCTATCTTTAGAACTTACTTGATACAGAAATTGCATCAAATACAATAAGACAGGCTGATAACTATTGTACAGAAAAATATTTAGAATTGAGAGTCCTCAGTGGTTGATACCTAGATATACGGTACCAAGATATATTTCTTTCCTGTATCAACTATTGTACAGGAATTCGTATTTCTATCAAACTCATGCTACAACTTTCAGATAAATGTAGGTTGAAATATATCTAACCAGGTTAAAAATATCACCCAGATTAGAGCTTTGGAGGAGGGCACTAGCCCAGCATGCCAGTATATTTATATAGCGGCTATGTGTAGTTAGCAGAAACTGACGAACTGGAAAATTTCATCTGCACACTGATTTATTTTTATGTGTTGATTTCAAATTCCCTTTGGTGCCTCCCAGGCCATAGGCAAAAGTCTCATCGGCACTGTGCTCCCCTTTAATGTACTTTTACAAAAATGTGGTTCATATTGCAGTATAAGATCAAGGAAGACCTAGTTTACATCCTGAAAAACTGGTTGGTAGGGACAAGATACTTGGCAAAATCCTTGAAAAATCATCAGCTCTTAGGCAGCATGACAGCAAGGCTTAGACTGGCCCACGGGAGAACAGGTGAATCCCCGGCAGGCCCCTTTGCAGGAGTTGGACCCCCATAATAATAGTAATTTTTATTTATATAGCGCCAACATATTCTGCAGCACTTTATCTATGTGAGCACTCATTGGCACAATACTCTTGGCTCACTATGTACAGACATTCATTTGGCAACCACCAAGTTATTATCTATATATATAATTGCCAGCCGGCCGCGACCAATCAGAGATATTGGCGCAGGAGTTAAACACCGCTTCACTTTTTACTATTGATGCTGCCTATGCAGCATCAATAGTAAAAACAGATAATGTTAAAAATAATTTTAAAAAAACCCATTATATTCTCACCTTCCGTCGTCCGCGGCACCCTTTCCCGCTCCTCGCGCCGCTCCGTTCCCAGTAATGCATTGCGGCAATGACTCGAGATCACGTAGCGGTCTCACGAGACCGCTACATGATCACGGGTTATTGCCGAAAGGCATTACTGGGAACAGAGTGGCGCGAGGAGCATCGCTAAAGGCCTGGGCTGGATCTGGGGGCCGCCGGAAGGTGAGTATATAACAATTTTTTATTTTAATTGTTTTTTTTTTACAGGGATATGGTGCCCACACTGCTATATACTACGTGGGCTGTGTTATATACTGTGTGGGCTGTTATTTACTGCGTGGGCGGTGTTGCATACTACGTCGCTGTGCTATATACTACATGGCCTGTGTTATATACTACGTGGGCTGTGCTATATACTAACGTGGCTGTGCTATATACTGCGTGGGCTGTGTTATATACTACGTGGCCTGTGTTATATACTACGTCGCTGTGCTATATACTACGTGGCCTGTATTATATATTGCATGGCTGTGCAATATACTGCGTGGCCTGTGTTATATACTGCGTGGCCTGTGTTACATACTACGTCGCTGTGCTATATACTACTTGGGGTGTGTTTTATATACTACGTGGCTGTGCAATATACTACGCGGGGTGTGTTATATACTATGTGGGGTGTGTTTTATACTGCGTGGCCTGTGTTATATACTACGTGGGCTGTGCTATATACTACGTGGCTGTTCTATATACTGCGTGGCCTGTGTTATATACTGCGTGGCCTGTGTTATATACTGCGTGGCCTGTGTTATATACTGCGTGGCCTGTGTTATATACTACGTCGCTGTGCTATATACTATGTGGCCTGTGTTATATACTGCGTGGCTGTGCAATATACTACGTGGGCTGTGTTATATACTGTGTGGCCTGTGTTATATACTGCGTGGGCAGTGTTATATACTACGTGGCCTGTGCTATATACTACATACATATTCTAGAATACCCGATGCGTTAGAATCGGGCCACCATCTAGTTATTTATATAAAAGCAGAGGTAAATTTGTGAATCAGGGTAATGTTTGCATGCAGCGGAACAATGGCCCCCAGAGTTAATGTTTCTGGTGGGCTCTTTGCACCAATGTCCGACACTTCTAACAGCAGTCACAGCATTTAATTCAGACTGCAGTATACAGTGTTGTGGAGTTTTTAAAGTTAGGCACATTGCTTGGAATTGAGTCTTGCTAAATAATTTGATAATCTCAGCCACATCACATAAATTGGGAGAATTCTGTTAAAATAAGAAGGATGTTGCTTGTTGGTGCACAGGGCCACCTATATAACTTTCAAATAAAGGCAACATGTTTTATACAGAGAATGCACTCACAATGTTATTACCTTGTCTTACCTATTCACTCATATTAGGGCTAGTCTGTAACCTTAAATGCCACTGTCTGATTCTAGTCTGCATGTGCCATCCACCATCATATGAACAAGTATTGAGGCATGCATGAGAAAGAAAACTTCTAAGTTTTCATTTGAATTGATAAAACACACCTTGCAGACCGATGGGTTCTATTTACTATATTTGGGTCCATCGGGTTTCTGACATCATGTCCGATCCTTTACTGGAACAAATAGCTCTGCATACTGCTCTATGTATTACAGTAAAAATGATGGAATTTGCAATGATTAGCGATGAGCGAATATACTCGTTACTCGAGATTTCCTGAGCACGCTCGGGGGTCCTCCGAGTATTTTTTAGTGCTCGGAGATTTAGTTTTCATCGCCGCAGCTGAATGATTTACATCTGTTAGCCAGCATAAGTACATGTGGGGGTTGCCTGGTTGCTAGGGAATCCCCACATGTAATCAACCTGGCTAACAGATGTAAATCATTCAGCTGTGGTGATGAAAACTAAATCTCCGATCACTAAAAAATACTTAGAGGACACCCGAGCATGCTCGGGAAACCTCGAGTAACGAGTATATTCGCTCATCACTAGCAATGATCCCTCGTACATGTGAACAGGGCATAAACACAGTGTCTTATGCAGATGGCAAGGAATTATCACCGTGTCTATATGAAGTCACTGGGAATTATCACCATGTCTATATGAAGTCACTGGGAATTATCACCGTGTCTATATGAAGTCACTGGTTCATATACTTTTAGCTCTGTTCAGGCGCTGGCATTGTGGTTTCTGTTGCACCAGGCGCCATGATTGATTATGCTCAGTTTTACAGTGGTTTCCAATGATTTTTTCTTAGTGGAATGGATAGTATTGCATACTGCACTATCCTGACTGTTAAAACTCAAAAGAAATATGTCGAAGGAGGACCACTCTTCCAAAAGGGATTGTGAACCGAGTCAGGCCGGCCTCACACTCGGCGTAAGACAATACGGTCCGTATTTTACGGCCGTAATACGGCCGAAATACGGTGAAATGTTCCCAAAATAGTGATCCGTAGTCAGGGTGTGTCAGCGTATTTTGCGCATGGCATCCTCCGTATGTAATCCGTATGGCATCCGTACTGCGAGATTTTCGCGCAGGCTTGCAAAACCGACATCTAATGGATTTATGTGCTCAAATGTTCATTAAAACATATATACAGTATATATATATATATATATGTCATTGAGACACATATATATATATATTCTGTATTTATATTTCATTCAGCGCGATATCTGTGAACAGCCGGTAATTCAATTGCCGGCTTTTCATTTCTCCTTCACAAACCCGACAGGATATGAGACATGGTTTACATACAGTAAACCATCTCATATCCCCTTTTTTTTTTGCATATTCCACACTACTACTGTTAGTAGTGTGTATGTGCAAAATTTCAGCGCTGTAGCTGCTAAAATAAAGGGTTAAATCGCGGAAAAAATTGGCGTGGGCTCCCGCGCAATTTTCTCCGCCAGAATGGTAAAGCCAGTGACTGAGGGCAGATATTAATAGCCAGGAGAGGGTCCATGGTTATTGGCCCCCCCTGGCTAAAAACATCTGCCCCCAGCCACCCCAGAAAAGGCACATCTGGAAGATGCGCCAATTCTGGCACTTGGCCACTCTCTTCCCACTCCCTGTAGCGGTGGGATATGGGGTAATGAAGGGTTAATGCCACCTTGCTATTGGAAGGTGACATTAAGCCAGATTAATAATGGAGAGGCGTCAATTATGACACCTATCCATTATTAATCCAATTGTAGGAAAGGGTTAAAAAACACACACACACATGATTAAAAAGGATTTTAATGAAATAAACACAGCGGTTGTTGTAATAATTTATTGTTCTCGCAATCCATTTGCAGGCCCTCACTTGGCAAAATAATTAACGCACAATATACATACCTTCTGATGTCAGATCACTTCCCACGAAGTAATCCATCTGAAGGGGTTAACTAATATTACAGGCAGAGCTGCGATAAACCACTCGCTCGTGCCTGTAATCCCCGGGTGCTGAAAGGAAAGCAGTGATCTATACTTACATTGAGTCGCGGTGATGCGCCCCCTGCTGGATGTTCTCATGAACTGCAGCCTGGGAACTTTTTCCCACGCTCCAGGTCATATGAGGACATCCACCAGGGGGCGCATCACCGCGACTGAAGGAAATGTAGGTCAATGACCTACATTTCATTCATTCGCCGGGGATTACAGGCACGGAGCACCGCTGCATTTGCAGGGCTCCTGCTTGTAATATTAGTTAACCCCTTCAGATGGATTACCTCGTGGGACGAGACGGTTCACCAGAAGGTATGTATCTTGTGCGTTTATTATTTTTCCAAGCGAGGGTCTGCAAATGGATTGCGAGAACAATAAATTATTACAACAACCGCTGTGTTTATTTCATTAAAATCCTTTTTAATCATGTGTGTGTGTGTTTTTTAACCCTTTCCTACAATTGGATTAATAATGGATAGGTGACATAATTGACGCCTCTCCATTATTAATCTGGCTTAATGTCACCTTACAATAGCAAGGTGGCATTAACCCTTCATTACCCCATATCCCACCGCTACAGGGAGTGGGAAGAGAGTGGCCAAGTGCCAGAATAGGCGCATCTTCCAGATGTGCCTTTTCTGGGGTGGCTGGGGGCAGATGTTTGTAGCCACGGGGGGCCAATAACCATGGACCCTCTCCTGGCTATTAATATCTGCCCTCAGTCACTGGCTTTACCACTCTGGCGGAGAGAATTGCGCGGGAGCCCACGCCAATTTTTTCCGCCATTTAACCCTTTATTTTAGCAGCTACAGCGCCCAAATTTTGCATACACACACTACTAACATTAGTAGTGTGGAATATGCAAAAAAAATGGGGATATGAGATGGTTTACTGTATGTAAACCATGTCTCATATAACGTCGGGTTTGTGAAGGAGAAGGAAAAAGCCGGCAATTGAATTACCGACTTTTCACTAACACCGCTGCGTATTTCTCGCAAGTCACACTGCAGGTCCGTGTGGAATCCCTATTTTTCTCGCCCCCATAGACTTTCATTGGCGTATTATTTGCGCAATACGCTGACAAACGCAGCATGCTGCGATTTTGTACGGCCGTAGAAAGCCGTATAATACTGAACCGTAATATACGGCTAATAGGAGCAGCCCCATTGAGAATAATTGTGCCGTATGTAATGCGAGTTTTACGGACGTAGTTTCTGCGCTCTTACGTCCGTAAAACTCGCCAGTGTGACGCCGGCCTCAATGTGCAATACTAATTTTACAGAGAGAATAAAATGTTACCTTTATTCTAACACCATGACTGCTAGTGCTCTCAAGGCATGCAGCACAAATCTGGAAATAAAATATAAAACCTGTGTTTTTTGGAGAGGGGAGTTGGTATCAATAACAACATTGAAGAGTCATCTTTCAATATTATTAGTATTTATTTTTAGAGCACCATTGATAGCATGGTCCTGTACATGAGGAGAGGTTACATATAGAATGCAAATTATAAATCACAGTGGGCAAACTAAGAATGACAGACTGGTCCGGAGGGGAGAGGGCCCTGCCCTTGTGGCCATACAGCCTACAGGATAATGGGGAAGGAGACAGTAGGTTGGGGGTGGGGGTCAAGATTGGTGGGGAATGAGTTTAGGAGATTGTCAGTAATAACTTGTATAGCCAGCCTCAGTGTAATATACTACATAACAAAGGTATTTATCTTTTTGCCAATTAAGTGTACACTAAAGAAGCCTATCGGAGAATTTGAGCTAATTGTACCTGTGAATTAGTGTTTAGTCTTCAAGTAAGACGTGGATTGAATCAAATGGCATGTATACCATGTAAGTGTCTAGTGTATACACTGGGTACAATTACGGACCCTGGTTTAGACTGTCAAGTAGCATGTCTCCTGAAGCTTTTCCTTTGGCTAAACAATATTCATGGTTCTCATTGGAGAACAAAAAAAAAGTGTTTGTAAACTAAAGTGAAAAACAAGGCAGAACTACCTGGAGAATTTCACAACACTCACAGGAATTTTGTGCTAACTAGGTCACACTTGAGAGCAGTGGAGATGTAGCAAACCGCTGATGTGCAGCCAGATTCTTGGATGATGTAGAATCTTTTTCAATTTGATGATAACCCGAAAAAAAGTTAATCCTTGTGTTATCCACCTTAGGTGGGTCTAAAGTACTGCAAAAACTTGACTTATCACTATCATTAGGAAGTATCTTCTATGGAGCATATCTAATAGTCACATGGGTGTTTGTCTTGTAACTTGAAATCATCAGCCTACTAGCAAGTTAAGGGCCATTTTCACTGCCTAATTATCATGAATGAGCGTTCCTAAGAAGAAAGTTCATTTCACAATAATCGTACAGTCCCTACAGGCTGCCACAAAAACTGACAAAAGAAGCAAAAACGCTGGTTAGTTGGCTGAAATGATCTTTTGAACTGCCCAAAAGATCATCTTTGGAGCACATAGTGCTATTGAAACAGTAAATGCGCTAATGAGAACAATGGCAGCCTATGCAAATTTAAAGGAAGTCTGTCAGCACAGAATGTCTGTTTAAACTACTGTACAGTGGGTACGGAAAGTATTCAAACCCCTTTAAATTTTTCACTCTTTGTTTTATTGCAGCAATTTGGTAAATTCAATAAAGTTCATTTTTTTTCTCATTAATGTACACTCTGCACCCCATCTTGACTGAAAAAAACAGAAATGTAGTAATTTTTTGCATATTTATTGAAAAAGAAAAACTGATATCACATGGTCATAAGTATTCAGACCCTTTGCTCAGACACTCATATTTAAGTCACAAGCTGTCCATTCTCTTGTGATCTTCCTTGAGGTGGTTCTAAGCCTTCATTGGAGTCCCGCTGTGTTTAATTACACTGATAGGACTTAAATTGGAAAGGCACACACCTGTCTATATAAGGGTACCGTCACACAGTGAAATTTCCACTAAGCGCAGGGCCGCGCTTAGTAACCCGATGTTTACCCTGGTTACCAGCGTTAACGTAAAAAAAACAAACACTACATACTTACATTCCGGTGTCTGTCCCCGGCGTTCTGCTTCTCTCCACTGTGTAAGCGCCATAGCCGGAAAGCAGAGCGGTGATGTCACCGCGTCACCGCTGTGCTCGCTTTCCGGCCGGCAGGCGCTCACACAGTGCAGAGAAGCTGAGACGCCGGAGGACAGACACCGGAATGTAAGCATGTACTGTTTGTTTTTTTTACGTTTACGCTTGTAACCAGGGTAAACATCGGGTTACTAAGCGCGGCCCTGCGCTTAGTTACCCGATGTTTACCCTGGTTACAAGCGAACACATCGCTGGATCGCTGTCACACACAACGATCCAGCGATGTCAGCGGGTGATCAAGCGACGAAAGAAAGTTCCAAACGATCTGCTACGACGTACGATTCTCAGCGTGATGTCTGATCGCAGTAGCGTGTCAGACACAGCGATATCGTAACGATATCGCTAGAACGTCACGAATCGTACCGTCGTAGCGATGGAAATTTCACTGTGTGACGGTACCCTTAGACCTCACAGTGCATGTCAGACCAAATGAAAATCATGAAATTAAAGGAACTGGCGAAGGATCTCAGAGACAGAATTGTGGCAAAGGCAGAGATCTAGCCAAGGTTACAACAGAATTTCTGCAGTACTCAAGGTTTCTAAGAGCACAGTGGCCTCCATAATCCTTAAATGGAAGAACTCTTCCTAGACCTGGCCGTCCAGACAAACTGAGCAATCATGGGAGAAGAGCCTTGGTGAGAGAGGTAAAGAAGAACCACAAGATCACTGTGGCTGAGCTCCAGAGATGCAATAGGGAGATGGGAGAAAGTTTCACAAAGTCAACTATCACTGCAGCTCTCCACCAATCTGGCCTTTATTGCAGAGTGGCCCAGCGGAAGCCTCTCCTCAGTGCAAGACATATGAAAGCCCGCATTGAATTTGCTAAAAAAAACACATGAAGGACTCCCAGACTATGAGAAATAAGATTCTCTGGTCTGATGAGACAAAGATAGACCTTTTTGGTGATAATTCTAAGCGGTATATGTGGAGAAAACCAGGCACTGCTCATCACCTGCCCAATAAAATCCCAACAGTGAAACATGGTGGTGGCAGCGTGATGCTATGGGGGTGTTTTTCAGCTGCAGGGACAGGACGACTGGTTGCCATTGAAGGAAACATGAATGCGGCCAAGTACAGAGATATCCTGGATGAAAACCTCTTTCAGAGTGCTCTGGACCTCAGACTTGGTCGAAGGTTCACCTTCCAACAAAACAATGACAGTAAGCACACTGCTAAAATAACAAATAAGTGGCTTCAGAACAACTCTGTGACCATTCTTGACTGGCCCAGCCAGAGCCCTGATCTAAACCCAATTGAGCATCTCTGGAGAAACGTGAAAATGGCTGTCCACCAACGTTCACCATCCAACCTGACGGAACTGGAGAGGATCTGCAAGGAACAATGGCAGAGGATCCCCAAATCCAGGGGTGAAAAACTTGTTGCATCATTCCCAAGAAGACTCATGGCTGTACTAACTCAAAAGGGCGCTTCTACTCAATACTGAGCAAAGGGTCTGAATACTTATGACCATGTGATATTTCCTTTTTTCTTTTTTAATAAATTTGCAAAAATTTCTACATTTCTGTTTTTTTTTCATCAGGATAGGGTACAGAGTGTACATTAATGAGAAAAAAATGAACTTTTTTTAATTTACCTAATGGCTGCAATGAAACAGAGTGAAAAATTTAAAGGGGTCTAAATACTTCCCCTCTCCCCCTGATCCCGAAAAGACAACACCAACAGGCCTAGATGGGTTGAACGAGTCAGTCACAGTTTATTAATTTGATAAGCAGGGAGGGGCAATTACATTTCGTAACGGGCTCACAGCCGTGGGCCCACCACCGGGCGGGCAGCCAAAGAGCGGCTACGAACCTTCGCCCCTCCTTCCACTTCCGCCACGGAGGATCATGTGTACTACCTACACAGGACTCCGACCCCCTCCCATCAGCGTTAGGGCCTGTTCAATTCCGTCCTGCAGCCCTGACAAAAATATATCGAGCCCAATGTCCGTGAGATGAACGCCGTCGGACCTCAGCAACCCCGATTTGTCACCTTCCAGCTGGTAGTGGCGAACTACGATGCCAAATTTTTTCTTTACGAATCTTGCCCTCTCCGGTTGAGCTTTTTTCTTGATTGTTCTATGGCTCTTGGGTCCTTAGCTCCGTGCCAGACAGCTTGTGGCACCATCTCCGACCACACCAATGCCATATCCGGTAACAGATAGAAAAAACGCTTGATATCGGCTTTCATCGTCGAACTGAGCTCGATGCCTCTCCGTTTACCTAAGTCGTTGCGGCCGGCATGCAAGACTAGTATCACAGGCCCTTTGGCCACCTTAGCGATGTCAACTATTTCTGGGAAGATGTTTTGCCATTGTAGGCCTCTTATACCTCTCCAGTTGACCTCTACGTTCCTGAAGCCTAAATTCGCACCGCCCGGCCGATGTTCGACCCTTTTCTTATCCCAGTGGACGTACGAGTGTCCGACCACCCAAACTGCGGGCTTACGGACTCCTGAAATAGACAAGATATGTTACTTAAGCAAGTCGGGTCTTATGTATCTGGCAAAGCATGCGGACTTCCATTGACCCAAACGCTGCACTTCGGCCTCTGGAATCCCGGCCTTAGCTGCTTTGGTAGCAGCCCCTATACGGAAAGAATGTGTCCCGTATTCAGTCGGATCGAAGCCGACAGCTTCGAGACATCTATTAAAAATTGTTTGGAACTGGTATTTAGTTAGGGGGGAGCCGTCTCTATGAGACAGAAAAAATCTACTCATTTGTTTTATTTCCATGTATCGCCTGACTACGTTAAGTGGGCATACGGGACCGTGCGACGACTTAACGAGAACCCACATCCCTCTACCAATGGGGTCGCATTTAGACTTGCTCACTCCAATGCGCAAAGCGTCGCTGCATATGACGAGGTCTTCGTTGATTAGGCCGCCTTCCGACGAGGTTTTTGAACGTGGTACTAGCTCGCTAATGCGCACTGCTCCGAAAAAGGCAATGGCGAACACAGCTGATACTAGGGTTGATTCGTACTGGGACTTGCATACCGATGGGGAAATTGTGATATCGCACAATAGCCTCAAAGAGATGGGATAACGACACTCCTGACTAGGTTGGAGCCTTTTCCAGCCTTTTACGGCTTGTCGGATGAAAAAATACTGTCACGTCCGCCCACCCCATTATCTGGAAGAAAAAGGCTATTCCCGAAAGACGACGCTGCGCCGCTGTTCCTGACGCGCCTCTTTGCCTAAGCACATTCAGGAGATCAACCAGCACCTCACATCTTGCTCGATCGCACCTATCGACCGGTCTTCCGTGAATTAATGAGCACCACTCATCCCACGCCTTACCGTAGACCTGCCAGGTAGCCGGTGTAACCGATGTGCGAATCAGTGGCATCAATGATTGGCAACCGTATCCAAAAGAAGTGTTGGACACTGGACCCCCAGAGGTTGCGCGTTCGGAAGGAGAGCTTTGAAGGCCTGCCAATCGGAAAATAACAGAGTTAGCAAGGTTATCATTGACCAACGTTACTGTGGCTCGACACCAGATGTTGTGTTTTAATCATAGTAATGCTAGGCGGCGCAGGAGAGTGAGTAAGGGTGGGGATGCAGAAGACATGCTGTTTAAGCTCTTTGCCGTTCATTTACCGTAGTTAAGAATCTGATGTTTCAGTTCTCTAGTTGTGCGCCCCAGAGCTCGACTGCAGCTACAATCGCAAAGACTTCTAGCAGGGTTGGGTCCCGGCCCCAGCCGGCTGTGGTCCATAACACTGGCCAGCTGCCTTTGCACCATTGGTCTTGGTAGATTGCCACAAAACCGTCTCTGAGATTTCCTCCCGCTGCTAGCCCTAAATCTTTGCTTAGCGTTTCTCGAGACATGACGCAGGTATGACCGTTGTAGGAATTTAAGAATGCTTTCCAGACTAGCAAGTCTTCCTTCAGTGTGCGAGTAAGTCTGATTCTATGGCCTGGCTGGGAGATGCCCTTCGTTGCCAGAGATAATCGGCGTGAAAAGGCTCTACCCACCTGCATTACGCAGCAAGCGAAGTTGAGCAAGCCTAGCAGGGGCTGCATCTGTTGGAGGGTGACTTTCTAACTCCGTAGAAGTCGTCTACCATTTGCAGAGTTTTTTGCGATTCATCCGCTGGCAGTCTAAAGACCATTGCGTTAGTATCTATTTTGATGCCAAGGAAAGGCAGCACGTTACACGGGCCGACCGTTTTTTCTGTTGAGAGTGGTACCCCGAAGTGACTGGTTAGAAATTTAAATTTTTGGAGGAGGAAGGAGCAAAGCTTAGAGTCTCTCGGTCCGACGAACAAGAAATCGTCGAGGTAATGAACCTTCGAATTGCTGCCGGTTTCATAACGTACTACCCAGTCCAGGAAAGTACTGAAAAGTTCAAAATAGTGACAGGAGATGGAGCAGCCACCTTACAACCTAACAGGTGGAAGCACTTAGGGTGAACGGGTAATAGGCGGAATGCTGACTATGTCCGATTTTGCCAGCAGGGCACTGGGCCCAGCTGCGCGTACAAGTTCGACCACCCTGTCTAATGAAGTGTAGGTTACTGACGCTTCTTCTTGGAGTATTGCGTCATTAACCGAATCGCCTTTAGGGTATGAGAGGTGATGTATTAACCGATATTTTTCCGGTTCTTTTTTTGGGAAGATGCCTAAGGGTGAGATTCTGAAATTACTGAAAGGCAGCGATGTAAATGGTCCCTCCATCCTGCCTAGTTCTACCTCTTTTTCGATTTTCTGCCTTAAGATCTCGGGGAATTCACAAGCGGATTTTCAGATTATTCGCCGATGTTGGAGCGCGACTAAAATTAAAGGGCATAAAGAAACCAAATTTGAAACCGTGATCAAGGTGCTGTGCCGCCTCTTTATTAGGGTAGAGGCTTAGCCAGGGGCCCAGTGTACATCTTGCTGCAGGGTGTCTGCCTCCGCAGGCAGAGCAGTTGTGCTTATATTTACAGGCTCCGTGGAAGCGGCAGTACCCCTCGTTATACAGCAAGCAGGCCCCTGGTCGCCGTACAACCACTGAATTTTGGCCTGCGGTGGCTGGGTAATTAGTGGCCGATGACGAAAAGGGGGGCTGTTTTTGGGATAGCATAAGTCGCAGCCAGACATCCGTCACTTTAACGCCCCAGCCTAGGTCGGGTTGCATGGCCAGCCACCTGTGGAATTCCTCATCATACCGCCTCCACGCTGACCCGCCGCGAGACTTATATGAATTATATACTAGGTCCTGGTAGATAAAAAGCTTGGAACAGCGTTCCGGGTGTTTTTGACCCGTAATGCAGCCTAGGAGTGCGAAGGCCTGAAGCCAGTTGTTCATGGTTTGGGCTATCTTAGGTCTGTTTCTTTCGTATCCTGTCTTCCGCTCCTTATCTACAGACTGTTGATCTGCTGATAATAGCGACCATATATCCACATATTCGTTATCCCATATTTTCTGTTTTATCTCTAAATCCACATGTGTACTTAGGGGGCTAATTCCACAGAAAAATGCGTCTTTGTGAAGGCTAGCTGATTGCTTTGTCCTCACGTCAGTTGGTCCGGCAGGGCGAGCCAGCTGGTGGACTAGCGCCCTGATAGTGGATGCTAATTCTCCTTCTCCTGCGATGTGTATGGCGTGGTGCTCGCTGAGTTCGGAACACTTACCGCTGTGTGACACAGGCCGAGTGTCTCCCGGTGGCGGGGGACTCCGGATCTCGTCGTAGCGGCGACTTGTTGTTGGCAGGAAGCCCAGGGATATACCCTACCTCCTCTACTCTACCTCATATCAAAACCATACTAACCTTATTAATATTACTTGCACTCCCTCATCTCTCCCTTTCAATTGTGCCCTTTGGAATCCACGGTCTGTATGTAACAAGCTTCCTTTCCTGCACAACTACTTTGTGAACAACTCTCTGAATCTGCTGGCCCTCACTGAAACCTGGATCCAGGACTCTGACACTGTCTCCCCTGCTGCCATTTCCCATGGTGGCTTACAATTCTCCCATTCCCCAAGACCCACAAACAGACCTGGTGGTGGAGTCGGCATACTCTTGTCCCCCCAATGCAAGTTCCAGGTTATACCCCCAGTTCCTTCACTTTCATTCCCTTCTTTTGAGGTCCACACTATCAGGCTCTTCCGTCCCCTCTCCCTCAGAGTAGCGGTCATATACCGGCCCCCAGGCTCACCCACCCACTTCCTGGACCACTTCTCAGCCTGGCTGCCGCACTTCATGTCCTCAGAACTACCAACCCTTATCCTGGGAGACTTCAACATTCCCATTAACAGACCCACTTCCACATCTGCATCCCAGCTTCTATCACTAACCACTTCCCTAGGCCTCTCACAGCTCTCAACCTCTGAAACACCCAAAGACGGTAACACCCTGGACCTGGTCTTTGTCCGGCTCTGTTCAATCTCTTACCTAGATAACTCACCACTTCCCCTCTCTGACCACAACATTCTCTCCTTCACACTCACAATTCCTCGCCCACCCCAGCACTCTCCTACCTACCACACATTCAGAAATCTACATGCCATTAACCCTCATACACTTTCAGACTCCTTACACTCATCATTGTCCCCAATCTCTTCTTTTTCCTGTCCTGATCTGGCTGTACATCACTACAACGCCACTTTTAGAAGCACCCTAGACCAAGTAGCTCCCCTCACCCTCAGAACCTCCAAACACAGAGTGAAACAGCCCTGGCTCAAATTTTTGTTAAGAACCTGTAACTCTGCCCTTCACCTCGCCAAACAGTCCTACTATACCACCCTGATCTCCTCACTATCCAACAACCCCAAGAAACTTTTTAACACCTTTCACTCCCTCCTCAGGCCAAAAGCACAAGACCCTATCACAGACATTTGTGCTGATGACCTGGCCTCCCACTTTATAGAGAAAATAGAAAATCCACTCCCAGACACCAGACACCAAATGCAATGACTCCCATTCCTCCCTGCATCTCCCCTGGCTCACTCTCCACATTCGATCCCATCACAGAAGAAATAGTCTCCAAGCTCCTCTCCTCTTCTCGTCCGACTACATGCACCACCGACCCCATTCCCTCACATCTCCTCCAGTCTCTCTCTCCAGTCGTCACAACTCACCTAATTACAATTTTTAATCTCTCCCTCTCCTCTGGCATTTTCCCCTCCTCCTTCAAACACTCTATCATTACTCCATTACTAAAAAAAACCCACCCTTGACCCATCATGCACAAACAACTACAGACCGGTCTCCAATCTCCCCTTCATCTCAAAACTCCTGGAGCGCCTAGTCTACTCCCACCTTACCCGTTACCTCTGCACTCATTCCCTCCTAGACCCTTTACTGTCCGGGTTCCGCCCCCTACATTCAACAGAAACTGCACTCATCAAAGTGACCAATGACCTCCTGACAGCAAAATGTAATGGTGACCACTCTTTGCTCATTCTCCTCGACCTTTCTGCAGCTTTCGACACTGTTGACCACCCTCTCCTACTCTCTAGGCTCCAGTCACTAGGCTTTAAGGATGCTGCTCTCTCCTGGTTCTCTTCCTATCTTTCTGAACGCTCCTTCAGTGTTCTGTTCTCCGGCTCCACTTCATCTGCTCTTCCTCTCACTGTCGGGGTACCTCAGGGCTCAAAGTACTGCAGTGCGCAGGCGCCGGGCCTCTGACCTTTCCGGCACCTGCGCACTGCTCTGCCCTCAACAGGGCAGACAAAGTACGCCTGCGCCGGAGCCGCGGCATGAAGACCAGGAGAGGACGTCATGGAATGAAGATAGGAGGGGCTGGAACGGACCTGCGGCACCCATCGGAGCGGGACCGCCCCTGGGTAAGTATAATCTAATGTCTTTTTCTCCTCTTTCAGGTAACATCGGGGGCTTATCTATAGCATTACAGAATGCTGTAGATAAGCCCCTGATGACGGTGGGCTTACCTCACCATCAGTTTTGGGGGTGACAGGTTCCCTTTAATACACCTCATTTCTAGGTGGGATTTTCAGTGGATAATTAGGGGATTATGAGGGTGATACAGAGATAAATAGGGATGATCGGGGTGCAGTGTCGGTATGGCCAACCTTCGTTGTCACAAGGGGTATTTTCTCCGGGGTCATTGGGTAGAGAATTTATCTCTTTTTTTTTTAATTTATTTACCTTCTCCTTATTTTTGGACCATACTGAATCTCTATCCATTGCATAGACATCCAGATTGATGCCTAAATATCTTGCCCACTTGTGAATCCTTTATATGCTATGACCTTCCTAGTGCTTCAGTTTGTCATTTTTGAGTATTTTTCGCTTTGATTTTGTATGCTGGGACTCATTGTGAATGTTATAGTATTTTAAAGACTAGTGTTTTTAGCGGGGTTTGTTGTTTTTTGGATTTTGACCACTACTACCACTTTGGTTGATGAGATTTGTTGAGTCAAGGTAAAGATTTACCTGGAGGCCTAGTGCCTTTAATACGGACAGGTTGTCATCTGCATTACTACTTCGTCAGTGGCATCATGGTACAGAGGTATTAGTGTAAAGTAGAGCTCGCGTATCATCTCATGCGGGTTAGGTAATGGATTCCTGTGTATTTTCCTCTATTTCTTTCCAGTTAGCCTATAGTCTTGTGCTGAGAATGGTTGCCATGGTTATGTCGAGCTGGGAGAGCTGGCATCTCTCACTGGGTCACTATTACCTCCTGTCACACACATTCAGTGTTGTGCAAAAGCATTTTATGCAACAAATCATCAGAATTTCCCCTTGAGAAGCTTTCTGTTCCTGTCCTCTTGCCTGCAGTGATGTAATGTTTAATAAGTGACCTTTATAGGGATATTCTCATCTCGTCCATTTTCAATGTTTCGTAGATATGGGTTCCACCATTGAGACCTGCAGCTGTCCCCTGGTCTGGACCCCGACACATGCCGCTTCCAGTGGAGCATCCTTATTCATTTGTGTGTGCGTTCTGACCACTGACAGCGATGTGCTTCAGGGCCCGTTCTCCGTTAGTGGCCTATCCAGCTAATATGCCATGAATGGACCAGCTGGTAAAACCCTTCTAAATGAATTAGAAAACTTCTTAGCTTGATATTTTGATATTTAACTATGTTTAATGTCACTCAGTGCAGTTTTTTTTCTGTTTCTCACGCCAATTTGCCCATTTTTATCACTATTATGTTGCTTGTTACTGTTTTTGCACAATTTACCTATTGGCTATCTCCAAGAGGAGGGTCTCACCTTCTTGTGTCAGTGGGATATTGCTTTTAGTGTTTGCAGCTCTAAGACTAAGTTCACATTTGCGTTTCGGGGCTTTGCGGAGGACTGCGTATGCCCTCTGCTAAGCCCCCCCTACTTCGGCCTACTTCTGCGTGTGTCCTGCCTACCTATCTTTAACATTGGGTACGCAGGACATGGGATGTATGCAGATGCGTTGTTTTGACTCACCCGCTGACTGCACAGAAACTCAATAAAAAATGGTGTGGGCTCCCACACAATTTTCATAACCATCAGAGGGAAAGCCGACAGCTAGGGGTCGATGTTTATAGCCTGGGAAGGGGGTAATATTCATGGAGCGTCCCAGGCTAGTAATATCAGCTCACAGCTGTATATTTAGTATTTACTGGCTAATAAAATGGGGGACCCCCCAAAAAAAATGACGTGGGGTCCCCCTATATTTAACCAGCAAAGGCAAATACGGACAGCACTTGCATGGTCTGAGTGCTGTGCGATTTTTTTTTTTTTCTCCCACCCATAGGTTTGCAGTTTCAAGTATCGTCCGAGATACACAGCAAATCGCAGCATGCTGCAATTTCTCAGTCTGATTTCAGCTGAGAAAAAAAATCATAGATGAGATGTAACCCATTGAATAACATTGGCCAGAGTGCAATCCAATTTTTTTTATCAGATTGCACTTGTCCGTTTTTCTCGCAAATGAGTATGAGCCCTAGAGGGGATTTGCTGGGGTGTGATTTTTAGTTTTAATATCTGTGTGATGCCAAAGACTTTGAAGAAATGTAAATGTTTATCATGCCACAGAAAAGTAGTTCCGAATTGCTTTTATAAAGTATATTTTAGGCACAGGTTGTATATTTTTCTCTTTGTACACATCCCTCTTACTTGCCAAGAATTTATGATGAAGGTTAGTATAACAGTACTGTAACTTAACCATTTGTATATAAACCATGAACTGCAGCCTTAACTGGCGTCACTAGAGGGTGCTGCTCTAAAACATCTGCGGTCCCCGCTCTGCAGCTTTTTCCATCATCTTGTTTACTAGGGCTGGTGAGTGTAGTTTGACAGTTGGGATGAAGTTCTTCATTTGTTGGTGCTGTATTGTTTGTGCTGTATTGTTTGTGCTGTGTTGCACTTGCAATCATACATAAACTTACCTTGAGAGAGTGCGTTGATTTATTTCTAAAATTCTAAATTAAATTGTAAATTCTTTCGCTGAAGCTTCATAGTTGTCTATATATGTGTTGTCTCTCCACTTAGTACAGCAGGAAGGAAGATTGCATTTACAAGCTGCTTTATTTGTAGGGTATTTAAGCATTTGTATACTTTATTGATGGTCGAAAAATCCACATGCAATAAACAGCTCATTAAAAAGGTCTGTAGTTCCGTGGCAGCAAGCCATTTGAAGATCCAGGTTTTCCAGCAGTGAGAATGATGGTAAATCTGTAATGTTTGCTCGAAGTTTTAGCATAACCACATTAGCAGGCGTCCTGATTTCCTGCATTGTACTTTCATGTATTATTATAATAGATATGTGTAGATCTAATTGTAAGAATAGGTTTTTAGACACTGCAGTGATACATTTATCTCATGCAATCTGTTAGTATAAATTACTCAAAATGTTAAAACTAATTAGCAGTTAATTATAAAGAAGCATCTAATAAAGTAAAAGGAAAAACTTTTTTAATTGGGTGTTTTTTTCCAGCAGTTGTTTCTTTTAGACCAGTGTAAGCTTGGTATAGTCTATTTAGAAAGCATTGGACTGGGAAGCCATGGACCCACCAGTAACATAGAGGCCCCCTGTTACATACAATTATTACATTGTGCTGATTCCCAAATTCATCTATAATAATAATAATAATAAACTGGATCATTTGTTACATGAATGATGAGATGCTGCCTCTGTAAATAGTCACTCCAGTGTCTTGTGCCAACTGCTGCTCATATAGAGGAGTGGGAGGCGGCTCAGTTACAGGGGCCCACCGGGGGATTTACCGGATCCCCGTAGGCCAGTCCGAGTCCCTGCCTCATTTACTGGAAATATGATGCCAAATCCTTTTATTTGGGGCAATTTGTTATTGTCCAGTCCAAGTCCATGCCTTATTTAGAGGAAATATGATGCCAAATCCTTTTATTTGGGGCAATTTGTTATTGATCATTACCCACTTTACCGATTGTCTGGATGAAACGGTTTTAGTGCCTTGCTGGACCAAAGTAGCCATGAAAGCTCACGTTGTAAGAGCAGTTCTTTTATTTTTGTTAGCCGGTAGTCAAATCTACAAGATTATTATTTGTTTTCTCTTACGGAGAGCCATCGCAGTAGATGGACGTGATGCTTTTTTGGGGTCTGTACAGTCTTGTACCAAGAGTGGGTATAGATGCACTCTTTCTGGGGTCATGGTGCGGAGTGTTGGCACAATTGCCTGCTCACTCTATCTGCATGGCTTTTTATGGACAGTCGTGCTTCTATGGGAAGATGGAAAGCCAATAGCCCCAGCCGCCATGCGCGAAGCGGTACTGTCCAATGGAGCCGCAGGCTGCGGTGTCCTGGGGTACAGCTCACAGGGAGCCATTTATCTGTTCTCACTGAATGTCTTGTGCATTACATGGCAATTGACCTGCACCCCCAGAAAAGTAGACTGTGTTTTTCTCAGCCGGTTGGCGGTGTGTGGCCTCTGTGAGTGAAGGGTTAAGGGCTCTCGCCTGGCACCTCCCCTCAGTGTAAGTTTTGTAATGTGAGCTGCTTGGTTTTTCTTTCCTCCCTTTCTCTCCCACTACCCCTCCTCCTCCTCCTCCTCTGTCTCTCTCTGCCTTCTGGCAAATGACTGAGGCTGCCTTAGTGTGAATGTGTGTGTGTGTGCATGTATGGTTGTGTGTGTGGAACAGCAAACAGACAGGGAGCGTGGAAAGGGAAGGCTTGGTGCTGAGGTGAGACAAATTCATCTTCTTCCCCTGCTTGGCTAATGGGTTTGTGAGCAGAGCTCAGACTGCAGCACTGCACTGGGGGACTACATTGTGTCTGCCTGGGCATGTGTGAAGTTAGGAGGCTTAGCCTGATTCCCTGCATTGTCTCTGGAGGCTGTTGGCTGGTACATTGTGAGCCATTAGCAGGGAGCCCATCTGTTATTGGTTTTGCCTGGAAATCTGGAGACAAGCAATTAATAATTGATGAGTGTTGTGCAGTAGCTGGACAGGCAGGAGAGAACTGAGCAGGGTGTCCTTAGAGGGGAGGGCAGGGAGAGACAGCATGATGGGAGCTCCTCACTGCCTGCCTCACAAATGAAACACTTGAGTCTGCCTGGCTTTTGTTCTGCAGCGGGAGGCTGTCTTGCCTGGAAGTGCTCTGAGACATATGTGGTCCCCCCTCTGCAACAGAAGACACAGAGAGTGGGGCCCAGGAGGGGTGGGGGGAAGTGAGCCGCAGGACTGGTGTGCATAAACTTGTGGGTAAGTAGCTCTCTTTTTGGGGAGGAGGGGAGTGAGGTGCTGAGCAGTCTCATTCTGCAGTGTATAGACTGCATGCCTTTGGCATAGTGCATTGTGGGTGGAGAGTTGCAGTGCATGGTGACATGATGCTATGTGTAGGGTTAGGGAAGGCGGGCCCAGCTCCTCTACCCACCAGTACAGGGACCCCTGCTGACAGACATCTGAGTCCTGTCCTAGAGCTTTGTAGGGCGCTCCGTGCCATAGACGTGGTGGCCGATAATATTGTATTCCGCACATCACTGCACATTGGTTCTGAAAATATCAGGCTTCTGTCACAGAACCATGAATTTAAGGGAAAGTCATCTGATTGTTGTCCTCTTGTCTGGACGTCTTCACAATCTGTAGTGATTTCCAGCATCTTTCCTCGGCCATACACATATTGTGATATTTTGGGTGATGGCCACTGTGGCGCTGACAGTCCCTCATAAAGCTTCCTTACAGTGCGTTAGGGGTGGGAAATAAGAAGAGAAATGGATTGCCATACGTCGCCTAGTATCTACTCACTGGGGCATGGTATCCGGATGCTGCAGTAGTACACAGTGACAAGTCGTGTATCACTGAGAGCTCGGACCACGTCAGTCTGTCGGTTTTTAGCAGTATACTTGACATTCGTGGGCTTCTTTAAGATGTTGAAAAGTCCCAAAATATGAATCCTCATTAATTATTATGGAAGACATTTCTCTTTGACTTCTCAGAACTTTGATGTTGCAGGTCTTCATTATTTCCTGTGGAAGTAGCATATGATGTGTGAATTGTCAGTGGTGCTGATGTCCAATTTTGAAATCTACCTGTTGACTCGCTGAGGTCTTCACACTGCAGATTTGTAGACTGTGGGTCCTCAGGGGCAGGGTCCTCTCTCCTCCTGTACCAGTAGGTGACTGGTTTTGTTCAAGATTAGTGTACTTGTCTTTTGTTGTGTATACCCCTGCTCACATGTAAAGTGCCATGGAATAAATGGGCTATAATAATAATAACTTCTAAGCTGTAGGTGCTGTTAGACATTGCCCTTCTACAAGGCTGGGAAGTCTGGTGCCACTAACATACAGAAACTTTCTACTGTGACCAGTAATGATCATCACTTGTTAATAAATGGCCTACGCCAACTATGCATTCATAATGCGGCTTATTGCAGATTCTCCCATTTATTGAATTACGAATACACAGCACAGTGGAGTTCATTGTAGTCTGCAGCACAATCTGCAAATAAAGACATGATACTCTTTTCCTATTTTAAACCTTTTTTTTTTACACTCCCCTCTGCCTCTTTGGCTTTCTATGCCGGCCACCTTTCCCGTGTGACACCTACAGCAATCAGGCTGTAGCAACCACATGGGATGGAGGAATGGGACTGCAAAGATGAGTGTTGTCGTCTTTCAGTTTTTTAAACTCTTAATTACTTTGTTAGTCTGCATGGAAATCTGCAAGATCAACACAATGTTATGTGGATCTGCCACTCCTGACTTACTTGTGGACACATGGATTTGCTATGAAAGGTGTCCCCAGCAAATTCACAGTCTGTGAATTTACTATTCAGGTATGGCCACATGTTGCGGGTTTTTTCTAAACCAAAAAACAGAATTATGGCAGTAAAAACACTACGTACAACACACATTTTTTCTAATGCATTTTTATGTTAATTTTTTTGCTGAGTTTTTGCTGGCATTTTTCACCCGTTATTTGAACACTGAAATAATAGGCATGCTGCGTCTTGGCAAAAATCCAACAGGGCTCAAAATACAAGCATCAAAAAAAATCCAGCGTGTGCATGAGATTTCAGGAATGTCATTGATTTTGCTGGTACTGTAAAACAATGCCTATTCTACACACCCATTACACTGGCAAAAGCACCAAGTGTGAACATAACATACGCTTAAAACTAGCATGCTGTCATTGTTCAGTGCATTGTGTTCTCAAAGGTAACAAAATTGCATTGCACAGATTGTGTATTTAATGTTTAGGTGAACTGAGTGAATGTGTACAGTGTGATAGCAGCCTTATGGATGAGGCATACACTACACTACTACTCCTGCACAACTACAAAAAGTCAAACTAGCCATAGATACAGTGGGTTTTCTTGCAGTATCTCACCAATTTCAGCTGTATCAGACAAAAACTTAAAGGGAACCTGTCACCACGTTTTTGGAAGATGGGATAAAAATAGCGTTAAATAGGGGCAGAGGTGGGCATTACATTAGTGTGTTTGTTATGCGTTTATTACCCACCTAAGTTGCCGAAATACCTTTGCAAAGACTCCGTTTTCGCCTGTCAATCAGGCTGGTCTGGTCAAAAGGGCGTCTTGTCTTCCCCCAGATTTTGCGTAGTTTTCCGTTGGTGGCGTAGTGGTGTGCGCATGCCCAAAGTCCTGAATCCTCTGCCAGGGGATTTAAAAGAGCGCGCTGTTCGTTTTCATTGGTGATCGGTGGGCGCGGCCATCTTCCTTTGGCCGCGCGTGCGCAGAAGCGGCGCTCTGCTGGCCGCGGCTTCAGGAAAATGGCCGCGGGTTGCCGCGCGTGCGCAGATGGATATCGCGGCGGCCATTTTCCTGAAGCCGCGGCCAGCAGAGCGCCGCTTCTGCGCACGCGCGGCCAAAGGAAGATGGCCGCGCCCACCGATCACCAATGAAAACGAACAGCGCGCTCTTTTAAATCCCCTGGCAGAGGATTCGGGACCTTGGGCATGCGCACACCACTACGCCACCAACGGAAAACTACGCAAAATCTGGGGGAAGACAACGCCCTTTTGACCAGACCAGCCTGATTGACAGGCGAAAACGGAGACTTTGCAAAGGTATTTCGGCAACTTAGGTGGGTAATAAACGCATAACAAACACACTAATGTAATGCCCACCTCTGCCCCTATTTAACGCTATTTTTATCCCATCTTCCAAAAACGTGGTGACAGGTTCCCTTTAAAGCCTCATTCAGACAGACTGGCCATGGGTCTCTTGATCTGAACTTGACAGCCTCATAAATGTCTATGAGGCTGTCAAGTTTTTTGGCAGTAGACCTGCAGCTAATCCCCTATTTGGACCATGTTTCATGGATGTCTGAATGAGGCCTAAATACTATAAGGACTGACGAGCAATCCCTAGGGTATGTCCTTTCAAGGAACGCAAGGATCTGACAGTTTAGATTTTTACCAGTCTCATGCTGGGTTCACATCACATTTTACCACACCTCAGGGCTTCAGGCTGCCGTCACACTAGCAGTATTTGGTCAGTATTTTACATCAGTATTTGTAAGCCAAAACCAGGAGTGGGTGATAAATGCAGAAGTGGTGCATATGTTTCTATTATACTTTTCCTCTAATTGTTCCACTCCTGGTTTTGGCTTACAAATACTGATGTAAAATACTGACCAAATACTGCTAGTGTGACGGCAGCCTCATTCTGAAGCTCTGAAAACAGGATTCAGTGTATCCACCAACACAGTAATTGACTTTAATTAAGGCGAAAGCTGTCACTTTGTGCTCTGTCTGACCTCAGCTTCGCCAAGTTTCTTTGGTATAACAACGTGTGACCACTAGTGATGTATTTTTTAGTGCTCGGAGATTTAGTTTTCTTTGCCGCATCTGAATGATTTGCATCTGTTAGCCAGCATAAGTACATGTGGGGATTCCCTAGCAACCAGGCAACCTCCACATGTACTTATGCTGGCTAACACTGACAACAGCGGTACAGTTTATGTAAACAAGAAAAGTAGACTTTTTTGTAACCTCTTTTGAACCCTTTAGGCCATGTTCACACGCTGCGGGTTCCTCTGCGGGTTAATCCCGCAGCGGAATTGAAAATCTGCAGGGCAAAACCGCTGTGGTTATCCCTGCAGATTTATCGCGGTTTGTTCCGCGGTTTCCGCTGCGGGATTACTGCTGTACTATTGATGCTGCATATGCAGCAATATGCAGCATCAATAGTAATGTAAAAAATAATAAAAATTGGCTATACTCACCCTCTGACGTCGCGATCTCCCCGGCGCTGCAAGCGGCTGTGCCGACAAGGACCTTCGTGACGTCACGGTCATGTGACCGCGGCGTCATCACGGTCATGTGACCGCGACGTCACCACAGGTCCTGTTCGGCACAGCAACTGAGACCGGACGGCCGCGGGCAGCGCTGAGAGGTGAGTATAGCTTCATTTTTTATTTTAATTCTTTTTTTTACACTATTTTATGGTTCCCAGGGCCTGGAGGAGAGTCTCCTCTCCTCCACCCCGGGTACCACCCGCACATTATCCGCTTACTTCCCGCAACGTGGGCACAGCCCCATGCGGGAAGTAAGCGGTTCAATGCATTTCTATGGGTGCAGAATCGCAGCGATTCTGCACAAAGAAGTGACATGCTGCGGGTTGTAAACCGCTGCGTTTCTGCGCGGTTTTTCCCGCAGCATGTGCACTGCGGTTTGCGGTTTCCATAGGGTTTACATGTTAATGTAAACGCTATGGAAACTGCTGCGGACCCGCAGCATCAAAATCGCGGCGGTTCCGCGGTAAAAACCGCAGCGTGTGAACATGGCCTTAGGGTATGTGCACACGCTGCGGATTTTGCTGTGGATCCGCAGCGTTTCTGCAGTTGTGGATCCGCAGCAGTTTCCCATGCATTTACAGTACCATGTAAAGCTATGGGAAATGAAATCCGCAGTGCACATGCTGCGGAAAAAAACGCGCGGAAACGCAGCAGTTTATTTTCCGCAGCATGTCAATTCTTTGTGCGGAATCCGCAGCAGTTTTTCACCTGCTCCAATAGGAAACTGCAGGTGAAAACCCGCAGCGGAAACCGCAATAAAAACCGCAATAAATCCGCAGTAAAAACCGCAGCGGTTTTGGATTGCGGATTTATCAAATCCGCTGCGGAAAATTCCGCAATGGAATCCGCAGCGTGTGCACATGGCCTTAAAACATTCTAAGTCCCTCACTCTTTTATTTTTCCCTGGACTAAGGCCACATGGAAACACATGGTTGACGGCAATCTGTCAGCAGAATTCCTGCCCCCAAACTATTTTTATGCACATGTAGCTCTTTCAAAGACAAGTCCAGCAATACCTTTACATGGCCAGTTTGTTCCTCTTCACTAAGAAATTAGGGTTTGAATTCATGTGACAATGAGGCTTGAGAGCTATGGTAGATCTGAAGCCTCTGTCACTCCAGCTCTATTCATCCTCCTGCTTAGCTGACAGCCTCTCTGCTGTGTAACTTTAGGCAAAAGGAGACAACGCTAGTTTGGGAATAGAGATGGAGTGAAAAAGGCTTCAGATCTACCATAGATCTACAGCCTCATTTGCATATAAATTCAAACGCTGATGGAGGAGTGGACTGGCCATGTAAAGGTATTTAAAAGAACTACATACACATAAATAGTTTGAGGTGAGAAATTATGATGACAGATTCCCTTGAAATGTATGACAGGTACAGTACAGACCAAAAGTTTGGACACACCTTCTCATTTAAAGATTTTTCTGTATTTTCATGACGATGAAAATTGTACCACACTTAGAATACTGTGCACAGTTCTGGTCTCCGGTGTATAAGAAAGACATAGCTGAACTAGAGCGGGTGCAGAGAAGAGCGACCAAGGTTATTAGAGGACTGGGGGGTCTGCAGTACCAAGATAGGTTATTACACTTGGGGCTATTTAGTTTGGAAAAACGAAGACTAAGGGGTGATCTTATTTTAATGTATAAATATATGAGGGGACAGTACAAAGACCTTTCTGATGATCTTTTTAATCATAGACCTGAGACAGGGACAAGGGGGCATCCTCTACGTCTGGAGGAAAGAAGGTTTAAGCTTAATAACAGAGGCGGATTCTTTACTGTAAGAGCGGTGAGACTATGGAACTCTCTGCCGTATGATATTGTAATGAGTGATTAATTACTTAAATTTAAGAGGGGACTGGATACCTTTCTGGAAAAGTATAATGTTACAGGGTATATATACTAGATTCCTTGATAGGGCATTGATCCTGGGAACTAGTCTGATTGCCGTATGTGGAGTCGGGAAGGAATTTTTTTCCCCAATGTGGAGCTTACTATTTACCACATGGTTTTTTTTGCCTTCCCCTGGATCAACATGTTAGGGCATGTTAGGTTAGGCTATGGGTTGAACTAGATGGACTTAAAGTCTTCCTTCAACCTTAATAACTATGTTACTATGTTACATTCACACTGAAGGCATCAAAACTATGAATTAACACATGTGGAATTATATACTTAACAAAAAAGTGTGAAACAACTGAAATTATCTACTATATAATTGTCTAAGGGTCACTTCCGTCTTTCTGTCTGTCCTTCTGTCTGTTTGTCACGGATATTCATTGGTCGCGGCCTCTGTCTGTCATGGAAATCCAAGTCGCTGATTGGTCATGGCAAAACACCCACGACCATTGCCACAACCAATCAGCGACAGCCATAGCCTGGCAGCGAAATGGCCGCTGCTTTACTGCCCTGCAGTCAGCGCTGAGTGCTCACACAGGGTTAATGCCAGCGTTAACGGACTGCGGTGTAACGCACTCCGTTACCACAGCTATTAACGATGTGACCAACTTTTTACTATTGATGCTGCGTATGCAGCATCAATGGTAAAAAGATCTAATGTTACAAATAATAATAATAAAAAAAAAGTTATTCTCACCTTCCGACGTCGCGCACTGTCCTCGGCAGTGCAAGCGGCAGGTTCCGGTGCCAAGAATGCTATGCGAGAAGGACCTGCCATGACGTCACGGTCATGTGACCGCAACGTCATCACAGGTCCTGCGCTCCTACCAACCCTGGGACCGGAAGCTGCCGCGTGCACCGCACACAGGCGCCAGGACTTCAAGGGGCCTTCGGAAGGTGAGTATATGTTTATTTTTTATTTTAAGTCTTTTTTAACCACGCATATAGTGCCCACATTGCTATATACTACGTGGGCTGTGTTACATACTGCGTGGGCTCTGTTATATACTACATCTCTGTGCTATTTACTATGTAGCTGGGCAATATACAACGTGAATGTGCAATATACAACGTGACTGTCCAATATACTACGTGGCTGTGCAATATACTACGTGCTCTGTGTTATATACTACGTAGCTGTGCAATATACTATGTGGCTGTGTCGGTTCTGTTATATACTACGTCGACTGTGCAATATACTAAGTGGCTCTGTTATATACTACCTGGCTGTGCAATATACTTCGTAGCTATGCAATATACTACGTGCCTCTACAATATACTACGTGGCTATGTTATATACTACGTGGCTCTGCTATATACTACGTCACTGACCAATACACTACATAGCTGTGCAGTACACTACATGACTGTGTTATATACTACATGACTGTGTTATATACTACATGGCTGTGCAATATACTACGTGCCTGTGCAATATACTACGTGGCTATGTTATATACTACGTGGCTCTGCTATATACTACGTGGCTGACCAATATACTACATACCTGTGCAATACACTACATGGCTATGTTATTTACTACGTGGCTCTGTTACATACTACGTAGCTCTGTTATATACTACGTAGCTATGTTATATACTAAGTCGGTTGTGTTATATACTACGTCACTGTGCAATATAGTCCGTAGCCTGTGCTATATACTACCTACATATTCTAGAATACCCGATACGTTAGAATCAGGCCACCATCTAGTGTCTTATATTCTAGGTTCTTCAAAGTAGCCACCTTTTGCTTTGATGACTGCTTTGCACACTCTTGGCATTCTCTTGATGAGCTTCAAGAGGTAGTCACCGGGAATGGTTTTCAATTCACAGGTGTGCCCTGTCAGGTTTAATAAGTGGGATTTCTTGCCTTATAAATGGGGTTGGGACCATCAGTTGTGTTGTGCAGAAGTCTGGTGGATACACAGCTGATAGTCCTACTGAATAGACTGTTAGAATTTGTATTATGGCAAGAAAAAAGCAGCTAAGTAAAGAAAAATGAGTGGCCATCATTATTTTAAAAAATGAAGGTCAGTCAGTCCAAAAAATTGGGCAAACTTTGAAAGTGTCCCCAAGTGCAGTGGCAAAAACCATCAAGCGCTACAAAGAAACTGGCTCACATGAGGACTGCCCCAGGAAAGGAAGACCAAGAGTCACCTCTGCTTCTGAGGATAAGTTTATCCGAGTCACCAGCCTCAGAAATTGCAAGTTAACAGAAGCTCAGATTAGAGACCAGGTCAATGCCACACGGAGTTCTAACAGCAGACACATCTCTACAACAACTGTTAAGAGGAGACTTTGTGCAGCAGGCCTTCATGGTAAAATAGCTGCTAGGAAACCACTGCTAAGGACAGGCAACAAGCAGAAGAGACTTGTTTGGGCTAAAGAACACAAGGAATGGACATTAGACCAGTGGAAATCTGTGCTTTGGTCTGATGAGTCCAAATTTGAGATCTTTGGTTCCAACCACCGTGTCTTTGTGCGACGCAGAAAAGGTGAACGGATAGACTCTACATGCCTGGTTCCCACCGTGAAGCATGGAGGAGGAAGTGTGATGGTATGGGGGTGCTTTGCTGGTGACACTGTTGGGGATTTATTCAAAATTGAAGGCATACTGAACCAGCATGGCTACCACAGCATCTTGCAGCGGCATGCTATTCCATCCGGTTTGCGTTTAGTTGGACCATCATTTATTTTTCAACAGGACAATGACCCCAAACACACCTCCAGGCTGTGTAAGGGCTATTTGACCAAGAAGGAGAGTGATGGGGTGCTACGCCAGATGACCTGGCCTCCACAGTCACCAGACCTGAACCCAATCGAGATGGTTTGGGGTGAGCTGGACCGCAGAGTGAAGGCAAAAGGGCCAACAAGTGCTAAGCATCTCTGAGAACTCCTTCAAGATTGTTGGAAGACCATTTCCGGTGACTACCTCTTGAAGCTCATCAAGAGAATGCCAAGAGTGTGGAAAGCCGTCATCAAAGCAAAAGGTGGCTACTTTGAAGAACCCAGAATATAAGACATAATTTCAGTTGTTTCACACTTTTTTGTTAAAGGTACCTTCACACGAAACGACATTATAACGATATCGCTAGCAATCCGTGACGTTGCAGCGTCCTCGCTAGCGATATCGTTTCGTTTGACACGCAGCAGCGATCAGGATCCTGCTGTGATGTCGCTGGTCGCTGAATAAAGTCCAGAACTTTATTTGGTCGTCCGATCGCTGTGTATCGTTGTGTTTGAAAGCAAAAGCAACGATACCAGCGATATTTTACACTGGTAACCAGGGTAAACATCGGGTTACTAAGCGCAGGGCCGCGCTTAGTTACCCGATGTTTACCCTGGTTACTAGCGTAAAATGTAAAAAAAACAAACAGCACATACTCACATTGCGTCCCCTGCAGTCTGCTTCCTCCTCTGACTCAGCGCCGCAAAGTGAAAGTGAAAGCAGCACAGCGGTGACGTCACCGCTCTGCTCTCACTGTACGGCGCTCAGTCAGTCAGGAAGTGGACGCAGGGGGACGTGAATGTAAGTATGTGCTGTTTGTTTTTTTTAGATTTTACGCTGGTAACCAGGGTAAACATCGGGTTACTAAGCGCGGCCCTGCGCTTAGTTACCCGATGTTTACCCTGGTTACCAGGGGACCTCGGCATAGTTGATCGCTGGAGAGCGGTCTGTGTGACAGCTCTCCAGCGACCAAACAGCGACGCTGCAGCGATCGACATCGTTGTCGCTATCGCTGCAGCGTCGCTTCGTGTGAAGGTACCTTAAGTATATAATTCCACATGTGTTAATTCATATATTGTTAAGTATTAAACACACATTGTGGTATATTTCCCCTTTACTGGTAACTGAATACACAGATATTTTTTTATTGATGCCATTCGCCTAAAATTGAGATAGGTCTGATTCCGAACCTGAATGAATCCGCAAACTAGCACTTAGAATGAAACCGCCTTTTGTGGGTCTGCGGTTTTAGGTAAGTGTCATTATTGCTCTGACATTTAGTGAGGATCCTAGCCAGTCCTCGCAGCGGACAGATTTCTAGATGTGTAGTATCCCACGACCTGTTGCTGGTTAGTGGCCAGTATACATTGATGGTAAACTACTGGTGAAACCACAAGTCCTCCTCTCTGCCAGACTTGGCCTCATTTTGGCAGCTGCACATAGAGCAGAGGTTCTTTTTTTTTTCACACTGATGATACATAGACACTTTGGCTCCAACTCCACTTCAGCTTTGAGTTAGAATCCAGACGTTTTGGAACTCACTGAAAAGAATTCCAGTGTTTTGTTGCTGGCTGCAATGTTTTTATCTGTCACCTCCTTGGCATTATTAAATAATTAACACTTTAATTGCTTGTGTGCACTATAGCAGAACAGTTTGTGCATGTACTTATGGCAATGTATAAAGCATTTATAGATGGTTTTTCTTTTCTCTGTCTTAGATATACATTGAAAAAAAGTCAGAGTGAAAAATAGTTGGGATTTTCTCTACCCTGCCCCCCACCAGTTATCTGTGCTTACTCTTGTCAGATAGTTCCTGCTGCTCTGTGTTATCCCACTGTGATGAGATTATTGTCTCATAGAAATTGGGCTCTTTAAAGTGACCATTGCTGAATAGAGCCTGTCTGCAGTTCTTTTTACAGGGTTACAAATTGGCATATCAATAGGACCAGGTGGCTTAACCCCTACCTCCCTAAGTCTTCATCCTTGCCTCAAGCTTTCTCTTATTTTTCTATCCACAAAAAGGGTGTTATAGAGTGTTGATTATATTCCTTGTTAAGGCCATGTGCACACTTTCAGTATTTTTCGCGGTTTTTTTTGAGTTTTTTCGCTATAAAAACGCAAAAAAAACGCAAAAAAAACGCTTACATATGCCTCCCATTATTTTCAGTGTATTCCGCATATTTTGTGCACATGCTGCATTTTTTTCCGCGAAAAAATCGCATTGCGGAAAAAAAAGCAACATGTTCATTAAATTTGCGGAATTGCGGGGATTCCGCACACCTAGGAGTGCATTGATCTGCTTACTTTCCGCACGGGGCTGTGCCCACCATGCGTGAAGTAAGCAGATTATGTGCGGTTGGTACCCAGGGTGGAGGAGAGGAGACTCTCCTCCACGGACTGGGCACCATATAATTGGTCAAAAAAAAAGAATTAAAATAAAAAATAGTCATATACTTACCTTCGATGGCCCCCGGAGTGTTCCCGCCTCTCACCACTGCATGCTGCCGCTTCGGTTCCTATAGATGGTGTGGTGAAGGACCTGCGATGACTTCGCTGTCTTGTGATTGGTCGTGAGACCGGTTATGTGACCGCTCACGTGACCGCGACGTCATCGAAGGTCCTGAACCACACCATCTATAGGAACGGACGCCGCTGAGGATATCGGCTGTCTGCAGAGGGTGAGTATAACCATTTTTTTCTTTTTTTTATTATTTTTAAACATTCTATCTTTTACTATAGATGCTGCATAAGCATCATCTATAGTAAAAAGTTGGTCACACTTGTCAAACACTATGTTTGACAAGTGTGACCAACCTGTCAGTCAGTTTTCCAAGCGATGCTACAGATCGCTTGGAAAACTTTAGCATTCTGCAAGCTAATTACGCTTGCAAAATGCTAAAAAAAAATGCGGATTACTTGCAGAAAATTTCCGGTTTTCTTCAGGAAATTTCTGCAAGAAATCCTGACGTGTGCACATACCCTTACTGTGTAGTGGGTTTGAAGGGATGTAATCCCTAGTGGTAATGTATTGCCCAGCACTATAAGGCCCATTTCAGACATCATTTTTTTGCCGTCAGTCACAATCCGTTGGCTCGACGGATCAACGGATTCGTCGCAGATTGTGAAAAACTGATGCCACTGATCCTTTTTTTTTTTTACGCATCCGACTAGGGGATCTGGCTAATTGGATTCTAAAAAAAAAAATCGGAGCATGCTCAGTTAAAAAAGAATGGAATCCGTCGCTGGATTCCGTCATTTGACGGATCCGGCACCCATAGGCTTCCATTCGAGCAAACGACGGACGGCACCGGATTCGTCGCTGTCCGTTTTTTCAAAGTACACAAAAAACGTTACTTTGTCCATTGTCTCCAGCCGCCAGACAATTTTCAATAGATCCGAAAGAACGACGGATGAAATGTGAGGCCATCCGTCGCTAATACAAGTCTATGAGAAAAAACGGATTGGGCGGTATCAGTCGCCGGATCCCTTTTTTTCAAAATTCGACAGATTGTGACTGATAGCAAAAAAATGATGTTTGAAAGGGGCCTAACTGTTACTAGCTCAATTGCAAAATGTTTAAAAAAGAAAAGAAAGAAAGAAAAGTAACCAAACAATGATTTTGAAGCCTATATAGCAACAACATTCAATTAATGGACAAAGGCTTATTTACATTGAACAACTTTATCCCAGGTAGGGTTTAGTATTGGGTATTTCAATACCACAACTGTTTTCAGGTGCTATGAAGTAAAGTACTTCTAACCTATGCCAGGTTAACACCTACAGTTATGGCCGAAAGGGTTAGCATCCTTGAAATTGTTCCAGAAAATTTATTTTTTATTTTATTTATATTTAAAAGTATTTCTCTCAGAAAATTATTGCAATTACACATTATGTTGTACACATTTATTTCCTTTGTGTATTTTGGAGCAGTGACACAAACAGAAAAAAAAGCAAATTGGACATTATTTCACACAAAACCCCAAAAATGGTCCACAAAAAATTGTTGGCACCCTCAACTTAACCCCTTTCTGACATCTGGAGTAATAATACGTCACTGGTCTCTGGGCCTTATTGACTAGACATGGATTATTATGTCATCGCGATCACCCGCGCACACGGGCTGTGCGCGTGCGATCGTCGCCAGGTGTCAGCTGATTCTGAGAACTGGCACCACTCCCAGCACTGTAACCCCCTAAATGCTGAAGTCAAACACGATCGCAGCATTCCAGGAGCTGGCAGAGGGAAACCCCGCAGCGTGACGCAGGGTCCCGATCATTGCCATGGCCATGGTGACCCTATGTCGTCATGACGACATCTAGGTCACCGGAGCTAGGAAAGTTGCTTGATCATGTGCAGTGCATGATCAACAACTTTCCCTGTCAGTGCAGAACTGACAGTCTCCATACTATACAAGCGGTCAGTCTGCAAAAAATGATAGTTCCACAGTGGGACAAAGTAAAAAAATTAAAAAAAAGTAAAAACATTTTTTTAAAATAATTGTAAAAATAATCAAAAATGAAAAAGCAAAAGATTTTGTATCTATAAATAAATACTTGTATAAAAAAAAATAAACAAAATTACACATATTTGGTATCGCCGCGTCCGCAATGGCCCGTCCTATAAAACTGTCCCACTAGTTAACCCCTTTTGTAAACACCATAAAAACAAGGCAAAAAACAATGCTTTATCATCATACCACCGATCAAAAAGTGGAATAAAACACGATCAAAAAGCCGGATATAAATAAACATGGTACCGCTGAAAATGTCATCTTGTCTCGCAAAAAAAGCCTCCATACAGCTCCATCAGCAGAAAAATAACAAAGTTATAGTTCTCAGAATAAAGTGATGCAAAAATAGTTATTTTTTCTATAAAATAGTTTTTATAGTGTAAAAGCGCCAAAACATAAAAAAGATATAAATGAGGTATCGTAATCGTACTGACCCGGAGAGTAAGACTGCCTTACCAATTTTACCACATGTGGAATGACATTCCTGAATTGCTGGGTTTTGTTTATTATGCCTCCCAAAAATCGAAATAGAAAGCGATCAAAACATGTCATGTGTCTGTAAATGGTACCAATAAAAACGTCAACTTATTCTGCAAAAAACAAGCCCTCACGTGGCTCTGTGGGCCAAAATCTGGAAAAATTTTAGCTCTCAAAATGTGGTGATGCAAAAACCTATTCTTTTGCAATAAAAAGCATCTTTTAGTGTGTGTCAGCAGCCAAACATAAAACCCAATATAAATGTGGTATCGCTGCAATCGCACCAACCCAAAGAATAAAGTCGCCTAATCAATTATACCGAATGAGGAATGGTGTGAAAAAATATGAAACCAATTCTTCACATGCTGTTGAATTTTTCATTCTGCCTCCCAAAGCTCGCAGTACGGCTCAACACTTTCCTACACTCTGTGCTGAGTGCTTGCATCGTGGTTTCCGTGTAAGTCTCTGAAAAATGTGATTCAGACAGAAGATGGAGGCACTAAAGACGCCATCTAAAGCTACGTTCACATTTGCGGTCCTCGCCGCAGCGTCGGGCGCCGCAGCGGCGCCGCATGCATCATGCGCCCCTATATTTAACATGGGGGCGCATGTACATGCGGTGCACTTGCGTTTGGCGCCGCATGCGTCCCTGCGGCGCCCGCGTCGGGGCGCAGAGGACGCAGCAAGTTGCATTTTTGCTGCGTCCGAAATCAATGAAAAAAAGGACGCATGCGGCGCAAAACGCAGCGTTGTGCATGCGTTTTGCCGCGTTTTTGTTTGCGTTGTGCGCTGCGGCGCCGACGCTGCGGCGCACAACGCAAATGTGAACGTAGCCTAACCTGTGATCTGGCGGTGTCCGTCTTTTTAGGATTGCATAAAAGTGCCATCGGCCACAGTTTTGTGCACGCCTGAAAAAAAGATCACCGCTGAACGGAGGCCAGAGTAACTCTGCTGCATCATTATAGTGAATGGATCAATCGGGGGTTTCACATGAATCACTTCACTCAGAGATTTAGATGGAAACCCCAAAATAAGTGGTCAGCGTTGAACGCCGGATAATTGTGATCCCAAACATTCTGTAAAATGTTCCCAATAAAAGCTTCAAGTCAATCCCCAAAAAGCAAGTCCCCACTCAGGTCTGTCACTTGTCAATAGAAATATAGGGGGCTTCCAATTTACTGGTGTTAGGAGTCGAGTTCCCGCCGCTGCACAGGGGGAATCTCAAACCATGTCTGCTGCAGTCTCTCATTCTGCATCAGCCGCAGTGGAGCCTGCTCAGCGGAGACGTCGGTCCCAGCATCTTGCTCAGTCTCACTCTGTGCAAAGGGTTACTGCTGCCTTTCCAGGCTCTGCCATTGAAGCCAGTGCTGGGCAGCGGCGAGCAGACGCTTTTGGGACTAAGTCCTGCTTTTCCCCTTCTGAGCATGCCCGTTGGAGATAGAGGGTCACATGCTCAGATACTGCAGCAGATCCAATTGGTCCTCCAGGAAGGTCCTGAAGGTGCTCAACTTCTGTGGCAGCCTCACATTGGCCCTTCTGGGAAGGTCCTGTACATGCTGCAGCTATAAAAGGTTCACATGGCCGCACGGCCATGCGCTAGTGTACATTTTTATATGTGTGTGTGTGTTGTGAGTGAAAGTCGCTCTTAAATCATCCCCTCCCTTGTGTTTGAATGCTCGCGTAAGGAGGATGATTGTAATCTAGCGCCCGACTTGTAACCAACACTGGTACACAAACAGCGTCTATTGCTGTGAATGCCAGTGCGGCGCCGTGCACTATCACCGCGCTTTCCAAACCCAAGTCTGGGTGGTAAGTGGCATCCGCCGTGCGGCATCGCATGCACTCTCGTGCTATTTAATTATTAGTTTTGTTACGTGCGGTACTGCGGCCCTGTGACTCAACAGGGTTTGCTTCCTTCACACAGGGTGAAGCTAACCCGTGTGTATCCTCATTGTACCGCCAAATAGTCCGTCATTGCTTAGCAGCAGGTTTCATCTCTGCACGGTGGACCCCGGGCTGCGAACGCACCTTATTCCTTTTCACTAATTATTTGGTGCGTTCCGCTAGCCCTAACATTATACTAGCGCCAGGGTCTGGCTAAGTAATGACGGACGAACAGCGATTGCAGGGGTGCATCCAGCTGCTGGAGGGCAGGTTGTCGGCTCTCGAGCGTGCAACCTCAGCGGTGGATGTTACCGCAATAGCTGTTCAGGCTGCTAGCGTGGCTGCGGCAGCTTTACCCACTGCCATCTCTGTTCCGATCTTATCTCACCTCCCGCTGCCAGAGAAATACTCTGGTGACAGTAAATCCTGTAGGGGTTTTGTGAGCCAGTGCGGTATACACCTCGAGCTCCTGGCTGCACGTTTTCCCACAGAGCGGGCAAAGGTGGGATTCATAATTTTTCTGCTGTCGGACAGGGCATTGGAGTGGTCTACACCGCTGTGGGAGCGCGACGATCATGTGGTGCAGAGTGCTCCTCGGTTTTTGAGCACTCTGAAACAGGTCTTTTTAGGACCCCAAGTCACCCATGATACGGCCCTCCAACTGCTGGCATTGACTCAGGGTTCGTCCATGGTCAGCCATTTTGCCGTCCACTTCCGGACATTTGCATCTGAACTGGAATGGTCGGATAAGGCCCTTATCCCGGTATTTTGGAGAGGGCTGGCTGACCATGTGAAGGACGCTTTGGCCACTAGGGAGATTCCCGCCACACTGGAGGAGCTCATAGCTATATCATCCCTCATCGACCTTCGTTTTCACAAGCGAAGGTTGGAGCGAGCCCAGTGTAGGCAGAGGTTTCGGCTGGCTCCCACCTTTGCCAAACCTCAGGAATCTCCAGTCCAGGCGTCCGAGTCACATGAGGCCATAGAGGCGTTGTGTGCGGGATCTAAGTCCTGGTCCGCTCGTGCACCTATGGTCTGTCATGTTTGCCGGCAGTCAGGTCATCTTGCCTCCAAGTGTTCTCAGCGGTCGGGGGAACGTCGGCGTCTAGTGGTAGTTGGAGGAGGTACACTAGACACGGAGACGTTTTCCTCTAAATTGTCCTTCAAGGGGACAATAACCGTAGGCCCATCCACTCTTATGGTAGAGCTTTGCCTTGACTCTGGGGCGGAAGGCAATTTCATATCATCTGCTTTCGCCCAGCGTCACGCAATACCCCTGGTGATGCTCGCCAAACCTGTGACCGTTCGAGTGGTAAATGGGTCGACACTACCCTCACAGATTACACATCAGACCATTCCATTCACTCTTTCCATGTCTCCATCACATCAGGAGATTATCTCCCTATTAGTCATTCCTGAGGGAATTGATGAGGTCCTGTTGGGGATACCATGGCTTCGCTATCATTCTCCTCATATAGAGTGGTCCTCAGGGAAAATTTTGGGATGGAGTAAATCATGTGAGGGTAGATGTCAGAGGGAGTGCGTTCAGGTTACTTCTACAGAGGTACCCGCAGATCTTCCTCTCTCCCCAAGCACTATTGGTCCTATGCGGACGTGTTCTCCAAAAGGGCTGCGGAGACCCTTCCTCTTCACCGCCCCTATGACTGTCCTATTGACCTCTTGCCTGGTGCAGAGGCTCCCCGGGGTCGAGTCTATCCGTTATCTCTCCCGGAGATGGAGGCAATGTCCCAGTACATTCAAGAGAATCTGGCAAGAGGATTCATTAGGAAGTCAGTGTCACCTGCAGGGGCTGGGTTCTTCTTCGTGCATAAGAAGAATGGAGAACTACGTCCATGCATAGACCGTAGACTACTGGGGTCTTAACGCCATCACCGTTAAGAATAAATACTCACTACCCCTGATATCTGAGCTTTTTGATAGGCTACGGGGAGCAAAGGTATCTACTAAGTTAGATCTGCGGGGTGCTTACAACCTGATTCGCATCCGTGAGGGGGACGAATGGAAGACGGCTTTTAACACCAGGAATGGGCACTATGAATATCTGGTGATGCCCTTCGGGCTCTGTAATGCCCCAGCCATTTTCCAAGACCTCGGTCATAGTCTGTCTGGATGATATTCTTATCTACTCTCCAGATATTGACTCCCATCGGAGAAATGTTCGCAAAGTTTTTGACCTCTTACGGGCAAACTCCCTCTACGCCAAGTTGGAGAAGTGTGTGTTTGAGCAGGAGTCCTTGCCTTTCCTTGGCTATATCATCTCTGCCCAGGGATTGGCTATGGATCCTGCCAAGCTACAGGCTGTGATGGACTGGCAAGAACCCCATTCTCTTAAAGCGGTGCAGCGCTTTATGGGGTTCATTAATTTCTATCGCCAGTTCATCCCACACTTCTCAACTTTGGTAGCTCCCTTGGTTGCCCTCACCATGAAGGGAGCAAATCCCAAGTTGTGGTCGGAGGAGGTCTCCAAGGCCTTTCTCTTGATTAAGTCACACTTCGCTAGCGCTTCCATCCTACATCGCCCTGATGTAGATAAGCCATTTATTATGGAGGTGGATGCCTCATCCGTTGGTGCTGGAGCAGTCCTCTTCCAGAAGCGTGCTCAAGGTCGGAAGTATCCTTGCCTCTTCTTCTCCAAGACCTTTTCACCAGCGGAGAGGAATTATTCCATCGGGGACAGGGAGTTGCTAGCCATGAAGTTGGCTTTCTCAGAGTGGAGACACCTCTTGGAGGGAGCTCGCTTTCCCTTCCAAATGTTCACAGACCCCAAGAACTTGGTGTACTTACAGAGGGCCCAGCGGCTGAATTCTCACCAGGCTAGATGGTCCCTGTTCTTCTCCCGGTTCCATTTTACTCTCCATTTTCTCTCCGGGGAGAAGAACATTCGTGCCGACGCTCTCTCTCGCTCCGTAGTGTCATCTGAGGAGGAGGAGCCTCGGCTTATTGTCCCTTCTGAGAGCATGAGAACTGTGGCTCCGGTTTCGCTAGAGTCTGTGCCCCCAGGCAAGACTTTCGTTCCATCTAATTTGCGACCGGAGGTTCTCTCTTGGGCTCACTCGTCCAGGGTGGGTGGACATTTTGGGACCAAGAGGACATCTGAGCTTTTGTCGAGGACGTACTGGTGGCTGCATATGGCCCATGACGTCGGGGACTATATTCGGGCGTGTGTCTCCTGTGCCAAGAATCGGCCTCCTCGGCAATGGCCTGCTGGGCAACTTTACCCCCTGCCGGTGGCAGACAGGCCCTGGGAGATGGCCGGGATGGACTTCGTGGTGGGCTTACCCAAGTCTCGTAAATGCACGGTTATCTGGGTTGTCACAGATCATTTCTCTAAGATGGTGCACTTGGTGCCGCTTCCACGGTTGGGTCATTCCATATCAAGTGATCCAAATATGAATATTTTTTTTTACCTTACGTCTTTTTTTTATTTTTTGTTTTTATGAAGTAAAACTTTAGTTAATTACAAATTAAAAGTTTAGAATTTTTTTCTTCATCAGTTAATTTTTTACAGATTTTTAAAGTTTTGAAAAAGCACGGATTTTGGCCTGGTATGGCTTTACATTTTTTAGCATATCTCGGGCTAGAATTAAGATATAGAGGTGGGAGAGGCATCATTTTTCTCAGAACGGTACCGGCTTTCATTTGATATGTCACAAGACTATGTTTCTTTATATTTTGTTTTGGAGAAATCATATTAAAAATTTTGATGCGCAATTCTGAAAAAAACGTATGTTTTAAAATTGTGAAAACATGCATTTGTGTTACTCGTGTCCTTGTTTATATTTCAGCTTGGGATCGACTTGGGATCGATCAAATTTGTATTTTTTTTTAAGCCTTGAATCATCTGATTTTATGTTTGTGTGAGTTTCTTCCTTTTTTCTTTTCAAATTACAACTTATTGCATTCAACATTTATATGTAACAATAAAGAAACACAAAAAACAAATACCAAAGTGCCAGAATAAATACATCTTAATCATCATAACAACTTGCTCAGCATTTTCAACCTGAATTCATTGAACAAGCCAAAAGACAAAAGGTGATCACATCCTCAAGTGTGGTTTTCTAAATACAGTCTGATCCTAATTATATGTTAAAAACAAGATTAAAAGAACCAATATTTCTACCACCTATTTATACATGGAACAATTTTTTTTCTACTATATCACTAAACATGTCATTTATGAAGTGTTTAAGAAGAATAGTCCAGTAGTTAAATCCTCGTTCTATAAAATATGAACTAATCAAACAATTAATAGGTTTTTACACTGGCCTGTTATCATCAATGTGTCCCTTCTAGTGGGTGAAATATCATCTTGCCCATAAGCGCTAACTAGCAATGGCCGTTTCCTTCTGTGTCAGTATGTGCGGCTGTCATGGTGCTCGGCTCCACCTGAGTTATATCTGTTTTTTGTTCACTTTTACAATGTCTGATTTTCTTGGATACACAAAGGATGGCGCTGGACCAGACGGTGCAGAAAAATCACTTCTACGTCTTCATTTTCACAATCTTTGGAGAGTCCAGTAGCCGCCAGCGCTGATCATATTCACAGGTCACATATCCAGTTTTGTCATCCATTGCCGATCTTGTGCCGCCTTCTACCACCTCATGGACGTCACTGTCTTTATTTTCACCACATGGGATGACAGTCCGGTATTGCCGAGTCCCTGTGATGGGTTCTGCTTCCTGTAACCGATGTTATAACAAACTCTCCTCCTCTTCGTAGTCCTGGTTTGTACAATACATGGACTGGATGGTAAGAATATTTTTCTCCCTCCATTTGAGGAGTTGCCTGGGTGATAAGATTTGGTGTGAATATGGCCTCTGGAGGCTCGAGCTGCTGCCTGTCATCTGCTCTGCAGTCACTGTCTACCCCTGGTCATCCTCAGCCCTAACAAAGCTTCTCCTCTGTCCTCTCCTGCTTTTAAGTGGTAACATAATAAAATAATACAGTAATATCTAACAATCATGGATTATTTGGTAAATATAGACCCCACACTGTTGGACCACTGGCTGAACATATCTGAAATCAAGATTTTTGAACTGACACTGTAATAGTTTTATCTTTTAAAATATGATCCCATCATGATCCCAGCTTGTATTTTGGTACAGATGTGGCTAGGAGCATAGCAGGCACATGTGCAGTTTTTGAAATTTTTAAATTAAACGTTTTTTTCGGAAATGCATTTTAAAGTTTTGCGCTTGCGTTCGCATAGGTAAAATATTATCAAAGATACTCGTGTGACATATCTGGTGAAAGCCTGTACAGTTCTGAGTAGAGTGGTGTTTATTTTGTTTCTCTATCTCTTTTCTAGCCTGAGTTATGGGGAGAAATGTAAAGGCAGGCAACACCGAAATTCGCACTTTTTCCGAACTTTGAAAATCAATAAAAAATAAAAAAAAAATATCTAGAATTTTTTCTTCTTCACATTTTGAATTCTCTGACACACTATTACCAAATAACAAAATCTCAAAAGAAGTAAAAATATAGTGGTAAAAATCATTGGTTCACTTGATATGGAATAACCCGGTTACCTTCTGCACGGGCCTTAGCGGCGATGTTCATTAAACATATTTTCCGTTTATATGGCATGCCTGATAAAATTGTCAGTGACCAGGGTCCCCAGTTCACGTCTCGGTTTTGGAGAGAGCTCTGTCGTTTACTCAGCATAGAACTAAATCTCTCCTCTGCATATCATCCCTAGACGAATGGGTTGGTAGAGAGGGCCAATCAGACTCTGGTGACATATTTGCGACATTTTGTCTCTGCTAGGCAGAATGACTGGGCATCTTTGCTACCTTGTGCAGAATTTGCTCTGAACAACGCCGTAGCCGATTCCACTGGGCAGACTCCTTTTCTCCTTAATTACGGCCAGCATCCGCGTGTCCCTGTGCCCATGCCCGTGTCATCCACTGATTTCAGGGTGGCAGACTGGGCAGTGGAGGCACGTGACATTTGGGACCGCACACAGGATGCCATTCAGGCTTCCAAGGAGAGAATGAGGGTTTCTGCCGATGCTCACCGGCGCCCCGCTCCGACCTTCGCTCCTGGTGACTTAGTGTGGCTCTCTGCCCGTAACATCAGGCTCCGAGTTGAGTCCACTAAGTTTGCGCCTCGCTACATTGGTCCTTTCAAGATTCTGGAACAGGTTAACCCTGTGGTCTACCGTTTAGCTATTCCTCCGTGCCTTGGTATCACCGACACCTTCCACGTTTCCCTCTTAAAGCCCGTCTATATGTCCCGGTTTTCTGAGTCATCAGCCGGGACATCGGGTTCGTCCACGGATGAGTACGAGGTGAATGCTATCGTGGGGTGCAATGTAGTACGTGGCAAAAAATACTATCTGGTGGACTGGAAGGGCCACAGCCCTGAGGACAGAACCTGGGAACCTGTAGAGCACATTCGGGCTCTGCTGCTCATTGCAGCCTTTGAGCGTAGCGAGGCCCAAGGGGGGGGCCCTGGGAGGGGGGGTAATGTTAGGAGGCGAGTTCCCGCCGCTGCACAGGGGGAATCTCGAACCATGTCTGCTGCGGTCTCTCATTCTGCATCAGCCACAGTGGAGCCTGCTCAGCGGAGACATCGGTCCCAGCGTCTTGCTCAGTCTCACTCTGTGCAAAGGGTTACTGCTGCTTTTCCAGCTTCTGCCATTGAAGCCAGTGCTGGGCAGCGGCGAGCAGACGCTTTTGGGACTGAGTCCTGCTTTTCCCCTTCTGAGCATGCCCAGGGCAAGATCTCCCGTTGGAGATCGAGGGTCACATGCTCAGATACTGCAGCAGATCCCATTGGTCCTCCAGGAAGGTCCCGAAGGTGCTCAACTTCTGTGGCAGCCTCACATTGGTCCTTCTGGGAAGTTCCTGTACATGCTGCAGCTATAAAAGGTTCACATGGCCGCACGGCCATGCGCTAGTATACACTTGTTTACGTGTGTGTGTTGTGAGTGAAAGTCGCTCTTAATCATCCCCTCCCTTGTGTTTGAATGCTCGCGTAAGGAGGATGATTGTAATCTAGTGCCCGACTTGTAACCAACACTGGTACACAAACAGCGTCTATTGCTGTGACCGCCAGTACGGCGCCGTGCGCTATCACCACGCTTTCCAAACCCAAGTCTGGGTGGTTAGTGGCGTCCGCCAGTGCGGCATCGCATGCACTCTCGTGCTATTTAATTATTAGTTTTGTTACGTGCGGTACTGCGGCCCTGTGACTCAACAGGGTTCGCTTCTTTCACACAGGGTGAAGCTAACCTGTGTGTATCCTCATTGTACCGCCATATAGTCCGTCATTGCTTAGCAGCAGGTTCCATCTCTGCACGGTGGACCCCGGGCTGCGAACGCACCTTATTCCTTTTCTCTAATTATTTGGTGTGTTCCGCTAGCCCTAACAACTGGTAGCACAAAGGCTCTGGAAAAGCAAAATGGCTCCTCATCTGCCAAAAGAAATTCCGCAAATTCTCTGCTCCCAAATCCACATGCCCCACTCCTTTCTAAGCCCCAGAGTGTACCTAAACCGCATATAGCGTGCACATTTGGCATTTCTGAAGAGATGAGAGCCCGCCTAACTTTCGGTGCATGCCTCCAGAAGCACGGGCTGGGCAATAACGTACTGGTGACTGCAACGTACTTGTCACTACAACAGCAGTTTGCATTTTTCACTCAGCATCATTCATTGCTGCTTGTTTCTGGAAAATAACCAGAGTCAAAATCGTCACTACACCTGCAGATAAATCTCCCAAGGGCTATAACTTCCAAAATTGGGTCACTGAGGGTGGATTATGCTCTTCTAGCAATTAGGGGCTCTGTATATGGAATCTATAAAACGGTTCTAGGAATATCTGCTCTCCAGGAGGTTCCTCCCAAGTCTCTCTGTATGGCTAAGTAGTACTGTACAGCCACATATAGGGTATTGCCACGTTCAATAGAAATTGTGGGACAAATTTTGATGCCATTTTCACCCACTTCTTGTGTGAAAATGTCAAATCTGAGGCTAAAACAAAATTTTGGTGGTAAAAATGTAGTTATTTTGTTTTTACTGCCCAATGGTATAAAATTCTGTAACACACCCATGGTGTCAATATGATCACTGCACCCCTAGATGAATTCATTGAGAGGTTTAGTTTGTAAAATGGGGTCACTTATGGGGGGGTTCTGCTGCTCTGGCATCTCGTGCTCTTTCAGTGAGTCATGGCACCTGCAAGCCATAACAGTAAAATCTGGCTCTCCTTGCCTTCTGAGCTTTGTACTGTGCCTGAAAAATATTTCCCGATCACATGTAGGGTATTGGCGCACTCAGGAAAAATAGACCTCAGTGTGTTGTAAAAAAAATTCTTATTAGGCCTTAGAAAAAAAGCTTTGGGCAAAAAGAACATTTGAGGCACATGTGGTGGTAATATGATCACTGCACCCCTAGATGAATGCATTAGGGAGTGTAGTTTGTAAAATTAGTTCACCTATAGGGGGTTTCTGTGTTTCTGGCACCTCAGTGGCTCTGCCAATGTGACATGGCAACCTTAAACCATTCCAACAAAGTCTGAACTCCGATATGGCGCCTCTTCCCTTCTGAGCTTTGCACTGTGCCTCAAAATATGGTGCAATTTCTCCAGTTAACCTTATGACAATGCAAAATTTGGGGCCAAAATAACATTTTTGTGGAGGAAATTTTTTTTTTATTCACGGCTCGTCATAAACTTATGTGAAGCACCTGAGGGTTCAAGGTGCTCACCACAAATTTAAATACATTCCTTGAGGGGTCTAGTTTCCAAAATGGGGTCACTTGTGGGGGGGTTTCCACTGTTTAGGCACATCAGGGGCTGTCCAAAATGGACATGGCGTCCGCTATTGATTTCAGAAATTTTACATTCAAAAAGTCAGATAACACTCCTTCCCTGCCATGCGCCCAAACAGTAATTTTCTCCCTCGTATTGGGTATTGGCGTACTTGGGAGAAATTGTATGGTGCAATTTATCCTGTTACCTGTATGAAAATGCAACATTTGGGGCTAAAAACATATTTGTTGGTAAAATATGATTTTTTTTCTATTTTCACGGCTCAACGTTATAAACTTCTGTGAAGCACCTGAGAGTTCAATGTGCTCACCACACATCTAGATCAGCTCCCTGAGGGGTCTAGTTTCCAAAATGGTGTCACTTGTGGGGGATTTTCACTGTTTAGGGCTCATTCCCACTTGCGATGGAATCGGATGAATGCAATCTGATAAAAAATCAAATCGCATTTGGACCATTGCTATCATTGTGTGTTCAACTGCGTTTTTTCCAGATCGGATTAGATCATGATCGGGCTGGAAAAAAGTCATAGCATGCTACAATTGTCATCGGCAATCGGATTGCATCCCGCAATAGAAGTCAATGGGTGCAAGAAAAAAAATCATCACAGCACTCGAGCCATGCGAGTGCTGTCCGATTTTTACACACCAATCGGCAATTCATGAGCCGCATACAGTAAAATAACAAAGTGACAGGTTAGAATAGAATATATAGAATAGATATACACACATAGAATACATAGATATATAGATGTCAGTGACACACACACACACGCATCTACTATATAATTGTCCAAGGGTCACTTCCGTCTTTCTGTCTGTCTGTCTTTCTGTCTGTCTGTCACGGATATTCATTGGTCGTGGCCTCTGTCTGTCATGGAATCCAAGTCGCTGATTGGTCTCGCCAGCTGCCTGTCATGGCTGCCGCGACCAATCAGCGACGGCCACAGTCCGATTAGTCCCTCCCTACTCGCAGTCAGTGCCCGGCGCCCGCTCCATACTCCCCGCAGTCACCGCTCACACAGGGTTAATGCCAGCGCTAACGGACCGCGTTATGCCTCGGGTAACTCACTCCGTTACCGCCGCTATTAACCCTGTGTCACCAAGTTTTTACTATTGATGCTGCCTATGCAACGTCAATAGTAAAAACATCTAATGTTAAAAAAAAATAAAAAATCATTATATACTCGCCTTTCCCGCTCCTCGCGACGCTCCGGTGACCGCTCCATGCAAGCGGCAGGTTCTGGTGGCAAGGATGGTATGCGACAATGACCTGCCATGATGTCACGGTCATGTGACCGCGACGTCATCACAGGGCCTGCGCGAGAAGGACCTGCCATGACGTCACGGTCACGTGACCTCGACGTCATCGCAGGTCCTGCGCTCATACCAACCCTGGGACCGGAAGCTGGACTACAAGGGGCCGTCGGAAGGTGAGTATATGTTTATTTTTTTTTTACCTGTGACATACGTGGCTGGGCAATATACTACGTAGCTGGGTAATATACTACGTGACTGGCCAATATACTACGTGGCTGGGTAATATACTACGTGGCTCTGTGCTGTATACTACGTCACTGGGCAGTATACTACGTAACTGGGCAATATTCTACGTCACTGGGCAATATACTATGTCACTGGGCAATATGCTACGTAACTGGGCAATATACTACGTAACTGGGCAATATTCTACATCACTGGGCAGTATACTACGTCACTGGGCAGTATACTACGTCACTGGGCAGTATACTACGCAACTGGGCAATATACTCCGTGGCTGGGCAATATACTACGTGGCTGGGCAATATACTACGTGGATATGTATATTCTAGAATACCCGATGCGTTAGAATCGGGCCACCATCTAGTATAATACATAAACGCTGTTGCCACTTTACTTTAGGAAAAATTTCACTTTTGTTAGAAACGTGCAGTTTTTGTTAACTCCTTTAAGTAAAATAATCCCCCTTAATCAAATGTATGATTCAATGAATCCAAGTTATTTCCCTTCTTTTGTGGCTCCTAATCCTTCAATACAATAATGTAATATTGGAGATTTGAACAAATGTGCTATTCTTCCTGCTGTATCAGGAGGGCTTCCACGGTGCTCTATCATGTCCTGTACTTGCTGCAGAGTTTATTACCCAGGAAGCTGCCTAGTCTGCTGCTGAATACAAATCAAACATGTCAGCATTTTGTAAGGACTTCAACTGTGGGATGAAGTCAGGTCAATTCAGGGATTATTCCATCTACACAGCTGTGAGATTGGAAGTAGATCTCTAAAGTGAGATCCTAATCTGATGGCTGACATTCTATGTGAGCAATTAGTGGAAAACACATTGAACATTTTCTATTTTCTTTTGTCTGATGTGAGGATTGCAGTTGTGAATTTATTTACTTGCTTTAATAATAATAATAATAATAATTTTATTTATATAGCGCCAACATATTCCGCAGCGCTTTACAACTTATAGAGGGGACTTATACAGACAATAGACATTACAGCATAACAGAAATCACAGTTCAAAACAGATACCAGTAGGAATGAGGGCCCTGCTCACAAGCTTACAATCTATGCAAAAATCTATGCTTTTTGCCTATATTAGATGTTCTGCAGTATAATCAACAGACAATGGCGTACAATAATACAAAATCTATATAATAGATTAATGTGGCTGCTTCACTCACTCCAGCAGTTAAAGGGTGGTTTCATGCTCATAAGTGGTAAAAATTGATTGCAATGTCATGTAAAAACAAAAACTTAGTAATTTACTACTTATCAAAGATCCTCTCTATTTTTACTGAGGGATTTTTAATCTTGTAGTTCACAGCTCTTTGGCTAAGTTACTGGTCACCTCTGCAGTGACTGTTTTTTCATGAAAGGAGCACGCGCTTGCAAGCTGTTTGCTCCGCAGCTCGCAAGCGCTGCTCTGAAGCTGCAAAAGCCCCTGTGTTTTTCTATTCTGCAAAAGCAAAGCTGCCTCTGTATGAAGCATCAAGCACAGTTCGGGAGAGAGCACAGTAGAGGCCAGCTGCTCTCCTAAGCCCAAATTGTCATTCTTCAGGAGCGCTCATGAAAATCATGAAGCTATGCTAACATTTTGCTACTTTTGGTGTTCTTATGCTATTTTCACCCAGGTCTGACTAACTGGAAGGAGAAGGTGCATGGAGGTGGCATAGAGTATGATTTGGCGAGGCAAGGATTTGAATCAGAAGTGTATCACATTTCCTCATCGACGCCGGCCTAAAAAACGCTAGACTTGATATATTGTCGCTTATGTTAACCCCTTCATGACCCAGCCTATTTTGGCCTTAATGACCTTGCCGTTTTTTGCAATTCTGACCAGTGTCCCTTTATGAGGTAATAACTCAGGAACGCTTCAACGGATCCTAGCGATTCTGAGATTGTTTTTTCGTGACATATTGGGCTTCATGTTAGTGGTAAATTTAGGTCGATAATTTCTGAGTTTATTTGTGAAAAAAACGGAAATTTGGCGAAAATTTTGAAAATTTCGCAATTTTCACATTTTGAATTTTTATTCTGTTAAACCAGAGAGTTATGTGACACAAAATAGTTAATAAATAACATTTCCCACATGTCTACTTTACATCAGCACAATTTTGGAAACAAATTTTTTTTTTGCTAGGAAGTTATAAGGGTTAAAATTTGACCAGTGATTTCTCATTTTTACAACAAAATTTACAAAACCATTTTTTTTTAGGGACCACCTCACATTTGAAGTCAGTTTGAGGGTTCTATATGGCTGAAAATACCCCAAAGTGACACCATTCTAAAAACTGCACCCCTCAAGGTGCTCAAAACCACATTCAAGAAGTTTATTAACCCTTCAGGTGTTTCACAGCAGCAGAAGCAACATGGAAGGAAAAAATGAACATTTAACTTTTTAGTCACAAAAATGATCTTTTAGCAACAATTTTTTTATTTTCCCAAGGGTAAAAGGAAAAACTGGACCACGAACGATGTTGTCCAATTTGTCCTGAGTACGCTGATACCTCATATGTGGGGGTAAACCACTGTTTGGGCATACGGCAGGGCTTGGAAGGAAAGGAGCGCCATTTGACTTTTTGAATGAAAAATTGGCTCCAATCTTTAGCGGACACCATGTCGCGTTTGGAGAGCCCCCGTGTGCCTAAACATTGGAGCTCCCCCACAAGTGACCCCATTTTGGAAACTAGACCCCCCAAGGAACTTATCTAGAAGCATAGTGAGCACTTTAAACCCCCAGGTGCTTCACAAATTGATCCGTAAAAATTAAACAGTACTTTTTTTTCACAAAAAAATTATTTTAGCCTCAATTTTTTCATTTTCACATGGGCAACAGGATAAAATGGATCCTAAAATTTGTTGGACAATTTCTCCTGAGTACACTGATACCTCACATGTGGGGGTAAACCACTGTATGGGCACATGGTAAGGCTTGGAAGGGAAGGAGCGCCATTTGACTTTTTGAATGAAAAATGATCTCCATCGCTAGCAGAGACCATGTCACGTTTGGAGAGCCCCCGTGTGCCTAAACATTGGAGCGCTCCCACAAGTGACCCCATTTTGGAAAGTAGACCCCCCAAGGAACTTATCTAGAAGCATAGTGAGCACTTTAAACTCTCAGGTGCTTCACAAATTGATCCGTAAAAATTAAAAAGTACTTTTTTTTCACACAAAATTTCTTTTAGCCTCAATTTTTTCATTTTCACATGGGCAACAGGATAAAATGGATCCTAAAATTTGTTGGGCAATTTCTGCTGAGTATGTTGATACCTCATATGTGGGGGTAAACCACTGTTTGGGTGCACGGCAAGGCTCGGAAGGGGAGGCGTGCCATTTGACTTTTTGAATGGAAAATTAGCTCCAATCGTTAGCGAACACCATGTCGCGTTTGGAGAGCCCCTGTGTGCCTAAACATTGGAGCTCCCCTACACGTGACCCCATTTTGGAAACTAGACCCCCCAAGGAACTTATCTAGATGCATAGTGAGCACTTATAACCCCCAGGTGCTTCACAGAAGTTTATAACGCAGAGCCGTGAAAATAAAAAAATAATTTTTCTTTCCTCAAAAATGAGTTTTAGCCCAGGATTTTTTAATTTTCCAAGGGTAATGGGAGAAATTGGACCCCAAATGTTGTTGTCCAGTTTGTCCTGAGTACGATGATACCCCATATGTGGGGGTAAACCACTGTTTGGGCACACGGCAGGGCTCGGAAGGGAAGGCACGCCATTTGGCTTTTTGAATGGAAAATTAGCTCCAATCATTAGCGGACACCATGTCACGTTTGGAGAGCCCCTGTGTGCCTAAACATTGGAGCTCCCTAACAAGTGACCCCATTTTGGAAACTAGACCTCCCAAGGAACTAATCTAGATGTGTGGTGAGCACTTTGAACCCCCAAGTGCTTCGCAGAAGTTTATAACGCAGAGCCGTGAAAATAATAAATGTGTTTCCTTTCCTCAAAAATATTTTTTTAGCCCAGAATTTTTTATTTTTGCAAGGGTAACAGGAGAAATTGGACCCCAAAAGTTGTTGTCCAGTTTCTCCTGAGTACGGTGATACCCCATATGTGGGGGTAAACCACTGTTTGGGCACATGCCGGGGCTCGGAAGGGAAGTAGTGACGTTTTGGAATGCAGACTTTGATGGAATGCTCTGCGGGCGTCACGTTGCATTTGCAGAGCCCCTGATGTGCCTAAACAGTAGAAACACCCCACAAGTGACCCCATTTTGGAAACTAGACCCCCCAAGGAACTTATCTAGATGTGTGATGAGCACATTCAACCCCCAAGTGCTTCACAGAAGTTTACAACGCAGAGCCGTGAAAATAAAAAATCATTTTTCTTTCCTCAAAAAAGATGTTTTAGCAAGCAATTTTTTATTTTCACAAGGGTAACAGGAGAAATTGGGCCCCAATGTTTGTTGCCCAGTTTGTTGTGAGTACAGTGATACCCCATATGTGGGGGTAAACCACTGTTTGGGCACACGTCAGGGCTCGGAAGGGAAGTAGTGACATTTGAAATGCAGACTTTGATGGAATGGTCTGCGGGCGTCATGTTGCATTTGCAGAGCCCCTGATGTGCCTAAACAGTAGAAACACCCCACAAGTGACCCCATTTTGGAAACTAGACCCCCCAAGGAACTTATCTAGATGTGTGATGAGCACATTCAACCCCCAAGTGCTTCACAGAAGTTTACAACGCAGAGCCGTGAAAATAAAAAATCATTTTTCTTTCCTCAAAAAAGATGTTTTAGCAAGCAATTTTTTATTTTCACAAGGGTAACAGGAGAAATTGGGCCCCAATGTTTGTTGCCCAGTTTGTTGTGAGTACAGTGATACCCCATATGTGGGGGTAAAGCACTGTTTGGGCACACGTCAGGGCTCGGAAGGGAAGTAGTGACATTTGAAATGCAGACTTTGATGGAATGGTCTGCGGGCGTCATGTTGCATTTGCAGAGCCCCTGATGTGCCTAAACAGTAGAAACACCTCACAAGTGACCCCATTTTGGAAACTAGACCCCCCAAGGAACTTATCTAGATGTGTGATGAGCACATTCAACCCCCAAGTGCTTTACATAAGTTTACAACGCAGAGCCGTGAAAATAAAAAATCATTTTTCTTTCCTCAAAAAAGATGTTTTAGCAAGCAATTTTTTATTTTCACAAGGGTAACAGGAGAAATTGGGCCCCAATGTTTGTTGCCCAGTTTGTTGTGAGTACAGTGATACCCCATATGTGGGGGTAAACCACTGTTTGGGCACACGTCAGGGCTCGGAAGGGAAGTAGTGACATTTGAAATGCAGACTTTGATGGAATGGTCTGCGGGCGTCATGTTGCATTTGCAGAGCCCCTGATGTGCCTAAACAGTAGAAACACCCCACAAGTGACCCCATTTTGGAAACTAGACCCCCCAAGGAACTTATCTAGATGTGTGATGAGCACATTCAACCCCCAAGTGCTTCACAGAAGTTTACAACGCAGAGCCGTGAAAATAAAAAATCATTTTTCTTTCCTCAAAAAAGATGTTTTAGCAAGCAATTTTTTATTTTCACAAGGGTAACAGGAGAAATTGGGCCCCAATGTTTGTTGCCCAGTTTGTTGTGAGTACAGTGATACCCCATATGTGGGGGTAAAGCACTGTTTGGGCACACGTCAGGGCTCGGAAGGGAAGTAGTGACATTTGAAATGCAGACTTTGATGGAATGGTCTGCGGGCGTCACGTTGCATTTGCAGAGCCCCTGATGTGCCTAAACAGTAGAAACACCCCACAAGTGACCCCATTTTGGAAACTAGACCCCCCAAGGAACTTATCTAGATGTGTGATGAGCACGTTCAACCTCCAAGTGCTTCACAGAAGTTTACAACGCAGAGCCGTGAAAATAAAAAATAATTCTTCTTTCCTCAAAAATTATGTCTTAGCAAGTAATTTTTTATTTTTGCAAGGGTAACAGGAGAAATTGGACCCCAACAGTTGTTGCCCAGTTTGTCCTGAGTACGCTGGTACCCCAAATGTGGGGGTAAACCACTGTTTGGGCACACGTCGGGGCTTGGAAGGGAGGGAGCACCATTTGACTTTTTGAATGCAAGATTGGCTGGAATCAATGGTGGCGCCATGTTGCGTTTGGAGACCCCTGATGTGCCCTAACAGTGGAAACCCCTCATTTCTAACTTCAACACTAACCCCAACACACCCCTAATCCTAATCCCAACTGTAGCCATAACCCTAATCCCAACCCTAACCCCAACACACCCCTAACCACAACCCTAACCCCAACACACCCGTAACCCTAATTCCAACCCTAATCCTAATTCCAACCCTAACCCTAAGGGTATGTGCCCACGTAGCGGATTCGTGTGAGATTTTTCCGCACGACTTTTGAAAAATCTGCAAGTAAAAGGCACTGCGTTTTACCTGCGGATTTACAGCAGATTTCCAGTGTTTTTTTGTGCGGATTTCACCTGCGGATTCCTATTGAGGAACAGGTGTAAAACGCTGCGGAATCCGCACAAAGAATTGACATGCTGTGGAAAATACAACGCAGCGTTTCTGCACGGAATTTTCCGCACCATGGGCACAGCGGATTTGGTTTTCCTTAGGTGTACATGGTACTGTAAACCTGATGGAAAACTGCTACGAATTCGCAGCGGCCAATCCGCTGCGGATCCGCGGCCGATCCGCTGCGGATCCGCGGCCGATCCGCTGCGGATCCGCGGCCGATCCGCTGCGGATCCGCGGCCGATCCGCTGCGGATCCGCGGCCGATCCGCGGCCGATCCGCTGCGGATCCGCGGCCGATCCGCTGCGGATCCGCTGCCAAATCCGCACATGCCATAACCCTAACCCTACCCGTAACCCTAACCCTAGTTCTAACCCTAACCCTAGTTCTAACCCTAACCACAGTGGGGGAAAAAAAAAAAAAAAAAAATTTTCTTTATTTTATTATTGTCCCTATCTATGGGGGTGATAAAGGGGGGGGTTTATTTATTATTTTTTTTATTTTGATCGCTGTGGTAGAACCTACCACAGCGATCAAAATGTACCTGTAAGGAATCTGCCGGCCGGCGGGCGTACTGAGCATGCGCCCGCCATTTTGGAAGATGGCGGCGCCCAGCGAGGAGACGGCCGGACACCGGGAGGATCGGTAAGTATGAAGGGGTGGTGGGGGGGTGGATCTGAGCACAGGGGGGGTGATCGGAGGACGGGGGGAGCGGACAGCAGGACGGGGGAGCGGGCAGGAGCACGGGGCAGCGGAGCACAGGACGGAGGGGACCGATGGTTTAAAATGGCTGACACAAACTAATATAACCTAGACAGATCATAAAATGGCTGACATGAACTAATATAAACCAGACAGATCGTATGGGGTTTTCCATCCTTAAAAGCAGAAGAATGTCAGATGTTTGATGACTGCTGATCGAATGTCTCAGCTTAATCAGCAGTCATATGAGCATTAATCACCATATTCCATATATGTTTAGATAACCAATGACAGACGAGCTAGACAATATGGTAATTAACTAACCACCCCTGACAACCCCTAACCACTCCTTTCTATGTGAAAATATAAAACTATGTATGTACAATAAAGATTCAGTATTGATGGAATGTTGTTCTGACACAATGGTGTTGCAGTCTCATTCCTTTGAGCGCTCAAAATACTCAGTCTAATTGGGAGCGGCCACAGCACACACAGGGATATATTTATCCAACCCTAATATTTCCATAACAACGCTGCACTGGAACGCCAGTAGGTGAGAATACTGCGATTTTTTATTTTTTTAATTATTTTTCACATTCTATCTTGTTGCTATTGATGCTGCATAGGCAGCATCGATAGTAAAAAGAAAAAGCGAGCGAGAGAGAATTTCCCACGCATGCTCTCTTTGAAAAGGTGGGACCCGTCGCTGGATTCCTGCTTTTCACAGGCAGCGACGCATCCTGCCAGTGACGGGCAGCACAGGATGCGTCGCTGACCGATTTTCCGACGTGCAGAAAAAACGTTTTCTCTGCCCGACGGACCGTTTTTTTTTATGCACGTCACAATCCGTCGCTAATACAAGTCTATGAGAAAATGCAGGATCCTGCAGATTTTTTTTGCAGAATCCTGCATTCTCAAAAAACGACGGATTGTGACAGGAGCTGAAAGACGGAAGTGTGAAAGAGGCCTAAGGCCTCTTTCACATTTCCGTCGGTACGGGGCCATCGCAAACAGTCGTCCCGACTTACTGACGGACTTTGTGCAAAATAGTGCACAACGTGGGCAGCGGATGCAGTTTTCAGACGCATCCGCTGCCCATTATGAGTTTCGGGGAGGAGGGGGCGGAGTTTCGGCCACGCATGCGCGGTCGAAAATGGCGGACGCATCGCACAAAAAAAGTTACATTGAACTTTTTTTGTGACGATGGTCCGCCAATTACCGACGCATCCAGTGCACGACGTATGGAACGTGTGTCCATACGTCGCGATGCGTCGGTAATACAAGTCTATGTGCAAAAAACGCATCCTGCGGGCAACTTTGCAGGATGCGTTTTTTTCACAGAACGATGCATTGCAACGTTCACATTCCGACGGAAGTGTGAAAGAGGCCTTAGGCTTCTTTCACACTTGCATCGGTACGGGTCCGTCGCTAAGCGTCGGCGCGACGTACCGACGCACATTGTGAAAATTTGGCACACCGTGGGCAGCAGATGCAGTTTTTCAACGCATCCGCTGCCCATTGTAAAGTCCCGGGGAGGAGGGGGCAGAGTTCCGGCCGCGCATGCGCGGTAGGAAATGGCGGACACGACATACGAAAAAACATTCCCTTGAACGTTTTTTCGTGCCGACGGTCCGCCAAAACAAGACGCATCCAGTGCACGACGGACGCTACATATGGCTATACGTCGCAATCCATTGGCAATACAAGTCTATGGGAACAAAACGCATCCTGCGGGCACATTTGCAGGATGCGTTTTTTTCCCAAAAGGACGCATTGCGACGGACAGCAAACGACGCAAGTGTGAAAGTAGCCTAACCCGCAACTACACTGCCATAACCCTTACTTACCAATGCTGACCTACCACTGCCACTGACTGTCCCTATTCCTGTCCCTAACACAGAGATATCAGAACAGTGTCAGCCATTATCATATTAAACAGTGTCAACTATTATAAGCTACACAGCAAACACAAAAAGTACCCAGTTTCATTAGGTAGGCATGCACAGGAATGCAGGGCTCAAACCAGCCGCCTGCACACCCCCTTACAATACCTACAATAAACTGACTAGAACTTAGAGTTCGAAGATAAAATGAATATTTAGAAAATAATAATTTTTGTTGTTTTAGTGAAAAATTGGCATACGTATATTTTAATAGTTGACACGTATTGAACAAGAATAAGGCAATTATTCAGCTATTTTAAGATCACTGTATGGCTATTTTAAAAGGAAAGCGTTATTAGATAAGGACCTCTTGATCAAATCAGGTTTTCGTGTTAGGCCGGTTTCACAAGTCTTGTTTTTTTCGGTACTGGATGTGTGCTGCCGTGCATGTTATACTTGCGGCACAAGTGTGGCAACCGTGTGCCGCATCAGTACCACACGCATCGGCACCTGAGAATCAGCAGTGCAATAAGTGCTGTTCCCCGGTGGTGGGTGCTGAAGACCGATCTCATAATTCTCCCCTACTCTGTCGGCGATCAGCGTGAACAGGGGAGAATGATGAAAGTTATATTCAACTGATAACAGCAACAGCAGACGGCGACTGATGAACTATTCCTCCCATCAGCCTACACCTGCTGCCACTAATAACAGTGAGTGTAGGAGCGGCTGGTGGGAGTATTCATCAGCTGCTGCCTGCGCTATAAATAAATAAAAAATCTGGCGTGGGTTCCCTTGTATTTTTGATAACCAGCCAAGCAAAACTCACAGCTGGGGACAGCAACCCTTAGCTGTCAGCAAGGCTGTTTATCAAGAATAGAGGGGTTCCTACGCTATTTTTCTTAAAGGGAACCTGTCACCAGGTTTGGCCAATACGAGTTACAGCCACCACCTTTCAGGGCTGATATACAGCATTCTATAAGGCCGGGATCACACAGCGAGATACGGCCGAGTCAACCAAGCTCTGGCATCGGTACTCCGGAGCGGAGCATGCGGCCGCATAGCAATACATGGAGCCGCACGCTCCGCTCCGGAGTACCGGTGCCAGAGCTTAGTTTTAACCTGCGAGACTCGGCTGTATCTCGCTGTGTGTGATCCCGGCCTAATAGTATACTTTAACTATAATAGGGGAGGACGCCATCCAGGAGCCAAGGATTTACAGCCTCACTGTGAGTGACTTTCCTTACTGATACCATTCTTACATTTTTCACTGTGATCTCCTGCCTCTTCTTTACTTTTACACTCACCCTACATTGGTATTATTCGCCTTGACCACTTTTTTACTTAGGATTTTACCATGATTAATTCACTTCAGCACAATGGCTGTTTTATATAATTGTATGTTTATGCTAATTCCGTTTCATGGTTTTGATACCTTAGGGTACCGTCACACAGTGCAATTTTGATCGCTACGACGGTACGATTCGTGACGTTCTAGCGATATCGTTACGATATCGCGGTGTCTGACACGCAGCAGCGATCAGGGATCCTGCTGAGAATCGTACGTCGTAGCAGATCGTTTGGAACTTTCTTTCGTCGCTTGATCACCCGCTGACATCGCTGGATCGTTGTGTGTGACAGCGATCCAGCGATGCGTTCGCTGGTAACCAGGGTAAACATCGGGTAACTAAGCGCAGGGCCGCGCTTAGTAACCCGATGTTTACCGTGGTTACCAGCGTAAAAGTAAAAAAAAAAAAAACCGTACATGCTCACCATCTGATGTCCGTCCGGTCCCTTGCCGTCCGCTTCCCGCTCTGACTGTCTGCCGGCCGGAAAGTGAGAGCAGATCACAGCGGTGACGTCGCCGCTGCGCTCTGCTCTCACTGTACGGCCGGTTCTGTCAGAGCAGGAAGCGGACGGCAAGGGACCGGACGGACATCAGATGGTGAGCATGTACGGTTTGTTTTTTTTTACTTTTACGCTGGTAACCACGGTAAACATCGGGTTACTAAGCGCGGCCCTGCGCTTAGTTACCCGATGTTTACCCTGGTTACCCGGGGACTTCGGCATCGCTCCAGCGCCGTGATTGCAACGTGTGACCGCATTCTACGACGCTGGAGCGATAATCATACGATCGCTGCGACGTCACGGATCGTGCCGTCGTAGCGATCAAAATTGCACTGTGTGACGGTACCCTTACACTCACTGGTCATACCAGGTCAATGTTTGTGATACTCTCCTTGATCTTTTTGTCAGCATAACCTGTTTATCCATGTATTTATGATCCCTATAGCTCTTTTATCACCTCATATACTGTTGTGTTTCACCCAGCTTGATTTATATCACATTTTCTCCTGGGTGTGTGTCCTTGTTTTCCTCGTACAATTGTGGCCTATAATTCCTCGGCATTGTGGCCTATAATTTTTACTTATAATTAGTTTCCCGTTTTGTACCTTCTTATTTTATTGGAATTGCATATTAATAATAAGACTATTTTATATTGGACTGCTTGGTCGGTTTGTGGTGCTTTTGTTTATTTATAGCATTCTATAATACTGTATATCTGCCCCAACCAGACCTGTAAGGCAATGTGCACACGTTGTGGATCTGCAGCTGCGGGTCCGCAGGAACTTTTAATGCGTTTACAGTACAATGTAAACCTATGGAAACCGCAATCCGCAGTGCCCATGCTGCAGAAAAAAAAGCGCGGGAACATTCCGCATCATGTCAATTCTTTGTGCTGATTCCGCTGCGGATTACACCTGCTCCACAATAGGAATCCGCAGATGTAAAACCGCAGGTGGAATCCGCACAAAATCCGTAGGTAAAATGCAGTGCCTTTTACCTGCGGATTTCTAAAATCCGCTGCGGAAAAATCCGCAGAGGTCAATTCTATGTGTGCACATACCCTGAGAGAAGAAAAATAGCTTTTGTTATACTCACCTGCGGGGCTGTCCGCCCAGAGGGGTGTCGCTGGTTTTGTTCTGGCGCCTCCCATCTTCTTATGATCCCTGTCCTCCTTCTTGGTTTGTGTGGATTATGCCTCCCTGCATCATCCACACAGGCTCCCTGGCACTGCAAAGTCCTGCAGTGATTATGCGCTGGGCCTCTCTGACCTCTCCCAGCATCTGCGCACTGCAGAACTTTGTTCTGCCCTCAACTGGGCAGATAAGAGCCTCATTACAGCCTCAGTCCCCAGTCATGCTGGCGAAACATGTTGGAGAGGCTTAGAGCAATTTTAGAAAGCATGAGTCAATGAAGTTATATTATGGCAATAGTTGTGGTATATAGGTAGCGGCCGCACCTTGATCCATACGACTGAAATTTAATACATTGTTGGGACAATGAGCAATATTAGGATAACGAGCACTCTATAGGTAGTATACCAGTGTCCTACTGATATTAAACTGACTATTGCGAGTTTTAACAATTACGGTAATAATTTCCTTTAGTAGTTGAATTAAAAGTTATATTTTATTGTCTTTAGTTAGGGATTATTTGACTTTTGGCAATTTGTTATATAAGGTGTTACCTTGCGCTGGCTCTGGGCAGCAGTTTTTGTGTTTGTAAATGTGGACCAAGAAGAGTGACACCCCACGGACCAGACCTCCCCACAGGTGAGTATAATAAAAGTTATTTTTCAGTTTTCCAGGTCGGGTTGGGTCAGATATACAGCATTATAGTATCTGCATATCAGCCCTGAAAGGCGGTGGCCGTATCTCATATCGGCCAAAACTGGTGACCGTTTCCATTTAAATTATTTAAATAAATATTTTTTTTTTAAAAACAGCATGGTGTCCATCCATTTTTGATAACTAGCCTTGCTAAGGCAGACCATGGGGGCCTGATATTCTCAGGCTGATAAGGGACCCCCTCAGACTAAAAATAGCAGTCTGCAGGCACCAAGAGTAGGCACATCTATTAGATTTGCTTTGCCTGGCTCTACCCACTTGCCCTGTAGCGGTGGCAAGTGGGGTTCATATTTCCCACGACTTAGTAATGGAGAAGCGTCTATAAGACACCTATCCATTACTAATCCTATAGTTTTATTGTAAATAAAGACATAGCCAGAATAACGTCTTTTATTTGAAGTAAAACAAAACACACTTTTCCATTTTTATTTAAAAACTAGCTGAAGAGCCCGGCGTTGCCTGGGCATAGTAAATATCTGTGGTTAGTTATAGCACCTCACTTCTCTTATTTTCCCATCACGCCTCTCATTTTCCCCCTCACATCTCTCATTTTCTCCCTTACACCTCTCATTTCCCCTCCTCTTATTTTCCCCCTCAATCCTCTCATTCCCACTAACACTTGTCATTTCGACCTCACATCTGTCATTTTCCGATCACTCCACTATTTTCCCATCACTCCACTATTTTCCCTCACTCCTCTCATTTTGCACTCACACCTTTTCATTTTCACCTCACACCTCTCATTTTCCCCTCAGTATACTGTATACATGTTTGTCATCTCCCTTATATATAGTATACACCTGTATGTCATCTCCTGTATATAGTATATACCTGTATGTCATCTCCTGTATATAGTATATACCTGTATGTCATCTCCCCTGTATATAGTATATACCTGCTGTATGTCATGTCCTCTATATACCTATGTGTCATCTCTTTAATATAGTATATACCTGTATGTCATCTCCTCTTGTATATAGTATATACGTGTGTCATCTCCTGTATATAGTATATACCTGTATGTCATCTCCTCCTGTATATAGTATGTACCTGTATGTCATCTCCTGTATATAGTAGATACCTGTATGTCATCTGCTCCTGTATATAGAATATATCTGTGTGTCATCTCCTGTATATAGTATATACGTGTGTCATCTCCTCCTGTATATAGTATATGCCTGTGTCATCTCCTCCTGTATATAGTATATACCTGTGTCATCTCCCCTGTATATAGTATGTACCTGTATGTCATCTCCTGTATATAGTATGTACCTGTATGTCATCTCCTGTATATAGTATATACCTGTGTGTCATCATCTCCTGTATATAGTATATACCTGTGTGTAATCTCCCCTGTATATAGTATATACGTGTGTCATCTCCCCTGTATATAGTATATACGTGTGTCATCTTCCCTGTATATAGTATGTACCTGTATGTCATCTCCTGTATATAGTATATACCTGTGTGTCATCTCCCCTGCATATAGTATATATGTGTCATCTCCTCCTGTATATAGTATATACCTGTATGTCATCTACTCCTGTATATAGGATATACCTGTGTGTCATCTCCTCCTGTATATAGTATATATCTGTGTGTCATCTCCTCCTGTATTAGACCTCGTTCACACGTTATTTGCTCGGTATTTTTACCTCAGTATTTGTAAGCTAAATTGGCAGCCTAATAAATCTCCAGCCAACAGGAAGCCCTCCCCTCTGGCAGTATATATTAGCTCACACATACACATAATAGACAGGTCATGTGACTTACAGCTGCCGTATATGGTACATTTGTTGCTCTTGTAGTTTGCTTATTACGGTAATCAGATTTTTATTTTTGAAGGATAATACCAGACTTGTGTGTGGTGTGTGTTTAGGGTTTCATGTGTCAAGTTGTGTGTGTTGAGTTGCGTGTGGCGACATGCATGTAGCGACTTTGGTGAGATGAGTTTTGTGTGACGACATGCGTGTAGCAACTTTTTATGTGTCGAGTTGCATGTGACAGGTTAGTGTAGCAAGTTGTGTGTAGCAAGTTTTGCGCATGGCGAGTTTTGCGTGTGGCGAGTTTTATGTGTGGTGCGTTTTGAGTATGTGCACCGGGCGCCGCCTCCTCTTCCTTCATTAGCGTTCCCGGCGCCTGCGCTGTAAGTTCGAAAGGGAACGCAACTGCGCATCCCCGAAAAAAAAAATAACAGAGCAGGCGCCTGGAACGCTAATGACGCGCAGAGGCCATGAGTGACGGCTGTGAGGCATCTGGATTAAGGGGGAAAGACCTGCCCCCTGGCGATTTCAAGGTATGAGGGACAAATTTCAAAAGCGATTATTGCAGCAGTGCCAGGGACCCGAACTAAAAGAGCCACCTTGTCAGAATGCAGCATTAGTGCAGCACAGGGTGGCTCTTTTAGTTACAAACGCCTGGGGGGGGGGGTGACAGGTTCCCTTTTAATAAATGTGGGAAATTGTGTTTCTGATTTCAGGACACACATCACCTTTTTTCTGTGACCTGTGGCAAATGTGCTTTATTTTTTATACATATTGCACATTGTTTGTTTTTTCTCAATAGAAATGTTTACATTTAAAGGGAATCTGTCATGTGATTTGCGCTGCCAGAACCATGGGCAGCATGAAACTTACAAAATACCCTCGTTTTACTCTGAATTGCTCTGGCATTTCAGAGAAATTTGCTTTAAATAGGGGGCACAAACCAAGGTGGGCCCCCACTGGCATCTTGCCCTTCTCTGCATGATTGACAGGTCTCTCTTTATGTGTTGGTAATCGCCGCCGATTTGTTCCCAGTCCCCCATTTGACATATGTTTTCTCAGAAACGCTGGAGAGGAGTGACACATGCATATTTGCTGATGGTTCAAGCAGCGTGAATCACCTGACAGGTTCCCTTTAATTCTCCTGTCTGGCTCTCCTACATAAGTGTTTGCACTTACTTGACCTTTTAGTAATGTGGGTAAATAAGAACCTACATAGAAAGTAGTTTTAGATGTGGTCACTGTGCTTGCTTTGGCTGCTGTGGTTGAGAGCAGTGCTCAGGTTACATGAGGTCTGTGGAGACATATGGGCTACTGCACCTGACTGCGGCCTTCCATTAGCATGACTCTGCTCTGTATCTTGTGCCGCCATATGCTGCTTTGCTGTAAATGAGCAGGTACGTACAAGGCCGTCCAGATGTACTAGGGAAAAGGAGATTTGCTGCATAATCTTGACCTTGCTGGGAAATGGCAGACTTCTGCCACAATGTATTGCAAGGATATTACAAGGTTAAATATAGACAGAGGAAAGCATTAAGCTACGATTCAGAACAAAATCGCATCACTTTGCAGTAACAGAGATGGTTGTTTGTTCCCATAAAGATGGAAGGTAGAGCAGTGTGCCTCGGGGACTCACTGACTATCATACATTGTCGTGAGTCATGAGTAAGAGTGCCTAGTGCAGTCGAAACGCGTCGACTGGGTCATGTCGACCATGCATTTTTCTTTTGTATGTACCATATTTTCTTTTGAAAAAGAAAAGGAAAATCCAGTTCTGCTGAGCTGGACTCCATTTTTTTCTATTATCATACATTCTACAGGAAATTAGCAACATTTGGACATTTGCTACTAAGGGTATGTGTCCACGGGCCGGTTTACATCTGGATTAGCTGGGGATTGAACGCATAGATGTTACAGCATAGTGGAGGGGATTTTATGAAATCCCGTCTCCACTATGCGTGCGAACACGCACCCGGCGGCCCTGTGTTCACAGACATGCGGCGCATCTTTTTAGAACTCGGCATGTCTGTTTACCTTGCGGCGATGCTCCGTCGCTGCAACGTAAATCACAGGGCCCTATGCATAGGGCGTGGAGATTCCGGATGTGTGCAATGAACACATCCGGAATCACCGTGCGTTCAGAAGGGAGCGGCGCTTTAGGCGGAGCGGATTTTCCACTCCGTCCAAAGCGCCGTAAACCCGGACAGTGGACACGCACCCTTAGTATATTCTACCTCTTCTACACCGATGTTTGCATTCCCTGCAGAAATTGTACCTAATAGAATTAACATAATTAATTAGTCCAACTAGCGGCTTTAAAGCAGACCTGCTACTAGATCTCACAATACAGACTGATTATATGATTACATACATCTCTTGTAGCTGATGAGACTGGTGTGCTTACTTTGAAAAGCCATGATGGATTGGAATGCAATGCATGCTATATGTAGATGTGCCTTGGTTGGATTCACACCCTGGACTTCTGCTTTACGAATTGGCAAAAGTTTGAACCCAAGATCAGCGATGTAATGTATTTGGAGAAATCCTTCTCTTTATTTCCCACCAGTACACTGATATTAGAAACAAAGAAATGTCTACAGCTTAAAATGATGAGCTCTCATAACTTCTGAAGGGTGGGGTTAAAAAGTCCCCTTTTAATGTTTGAAAACTAAATAATGTGACCGCCCTGTTTGACTAAACATGTCTACTTCTAGCAGGTAAAAAAGGTAAATGATTTGTGTAGTAATTGAGGTGATAGAGGCACCTTTGATGGGAGTGCGTCTTAGGGACAGGCGTACTTATGGTGCAGCATGTGCGGCCACACTGGGGCCTAGCAGTAAGAGAGCCACTTCCACCTCCAAAGCAGCACATAAAGGGGTGCAGTATGATGAACTATTGGACTGTAAAGGGCACACATACTGTTATTGCACAGGTCTCTCTTCTGTCTGGGTCCGCCCTGTGTGACAAGTATAGAGTCCCTTAGGATTGTCTAAAACCTCAACGTATGATTATTAGAGATTGTCTGAGGAAATATCTATTAAATTACAAGTGTAATGCCAACATACACCCAGCAGTTCTAGTGTTTGTTCTGTGAGGAGGAGGACTCGTCGCAGACTGGGTTTCAGTGTGGTCAACCACCATTTGGTGTAACTACCTGGTCTTCCAATGCCATACACAGCTAGAATTCGTCAGGCTAGTGTGATATCAGCAGCAGTAAGGCCCACACCACTGTGGGTTACGGAGGGGCACCCTAATAATGTAATGGGCATTATCTGACCTGGTCAGAATCTTTAATTTTGCCTGGTGGGCATTATATGTAGTATGGTTGTTTGTGGTTTTTTATAACGTTTAATAATACTTTATTAAATAAAAGAGCATTTTTAAGGATTTAGTTTGATGAGCGTTCAGGTGTGTAGTGCCCAGTAATGCTTCGGCTTACAGAGGTGCATCTTGCTAATGTAATAATGTAACAGTCAGGTGTGTAGTGTCCTCCAGTAATGCTTTGACTTACGGAGGTGCATCCTGATAATGTAATGGTCAGGTGTATAGTGCCCAGTAATGCTTTGGCTTACAGTGGTGCATCCTGATAATGTAATGGTCAGGTGTGTAGTGCCCAGTAATGCTTTGGCTTACAGAGGTGCATCCTGATAATGTAATGGTCAGGTGTGTAGTGCCCAGTAATGCTTCGGCTTACAGTGGTGCATCCTGATAACATAATGGTCAGGTGTATAGTGCCCAGTAATGCTTCAGCTTACGGAGATGCATCCTGATAATGTAATGGTCAGGTGTGTAGTGCCCAGTAATGCTTCGGCTTACGGAGGTGCATCCTGATAACGTAATGGTCAGGTGTGTAGTGCCCAGTAATGCTTTGGCTTACAGAGGTGCATCCTGATAATGTAATGGTCAGGTGTGTAGTGCCCAGTAATGCTTTGGCTTACAGAGGTGCATCCTGATAATGTAATGGTCAGGTGTATAGTGCCCAGTAATGCTTCAGCTTACGGAGATGCATCCTGATAATGTAATGGTCAGGTGTGTAGTGCCCAGTAATGCTTCGGCTTACGGAGGTGCATCCCGATAACGTAATGGTCAGGTGTATAGTGCCCAGTAATGCTTCGGCTTACAGAGGTGCATCCTGATGTAATTCTCAGGTGTGTAGTGCCCAGTAATGCTTCGGCGTACGGAGATGCATCTTGATAATGTAATGGTCAGGTGTGTAGTGCCCAGTAATGCTTCGGCATACAGAGGTGCATCCTGATGATGTAATGGTCAGGTGTGTAGTGCCCAGTAATGCTTTGACTTACGGAGGTGCATCCTGATAATGTAATGGTCAGGTGTATAGTGCCCAGTAATGCTTTGGCTTACAGTGGTGCATCCTGATAATGTAATGGTCAGGTGTATAGTGCCCAGTAATGCTTTGGCTTACAGTGGTGCATCCTGATAATGTAATGGTCAGGTGTGTAGTGCCCAGTAATGCTTTGGCTTACAGAGGTGCATCCTGATAATGTAATGGTCAGGTGTGTAGTGCCCAGTAATGCTTCGGCTTACAGAGGTGCATCCTGATAATGTAATGGTCAGGTGTGTAGTGCCCAGTAATGCTTCGGCTTACAGTGGTGCATCCTGATAACATAATGGTCAGGTGTATAGTGCCCAGTAATGCTTCAGCTTACGGAGATGCATCCTGATAATGTAATGGTCAGGTGTGTAGTGCCCAGTAATGCTTCGGCTTACGGAGGTGCATCCTGATAACGTAATGGTCAGGTGTATAGTGCCCAGTAATGCTTTGGCTTATGGAGATGCATCCTGATAACGTAATGGTCAGGTGTATAGTGCCCAGTAATGCTTCGGCTTACAGAGGTGCATCCTGATGTAATTCTCAGGTGTGTAGTGCCCAGTAATGCTTCGGCGTACGGAGATGCATCTTGATAATGTAATGGTCAGGTGTGTAGTGCCCAGTAATGCTTCGGCATACAGAGGTGCATCCTGATAATGTAATGGTCAGGTGTGTAGTGCCCAGTAATGCTTCGGCTTACGGAGATGCATCCTGATAATGTAATGGTCAGGTGTGTAGTGCCCAGTAATGCTTTGGCTTACAGTGGTGCATCCTGATAACATAATGGTCAGGTGTGTAGTGCCCAGTAATGCTTCGGCATCTGGCGGTGCATCCTGATAATGTAATGGTCAGGTGTGTAGTGCCCAGTAATGCTTCGGCTTATGGCGGTGCATCCTGATAATGTAATGGTCAGGTGTATAGTGCCCAGTAATGCTTCGGCTTACGGAGATGCATCCTGATAACGTAATGGTCAGGTGTGTAGTGCCCAGTAATGCTTCGGCTTACAGAGGTGCATCCTGATAATGTAATGGTCAGGTGTGTAGTGCCCAGTAATGCTTCGGCATCTGGCGGTGCATCCTGATAATGTAATGGTCAGGTGTGTAGTGCCCAGTAATGCTTCGGCTTACAGTGGTGCATGCTGATAATGTAATGGTCAGGTGTATAGTGCCTAGTAATGCTTCAGCTTACGGAGATGCATCCTGATAATGTAATGGTCAGGTGTGTAGTGCCCAGTAATGCTTTGGCTTATGGCAGTGCATCCTGATAATGTAATGGTCAGGTGTGTAGTGCCCAGTAATGCTTTGGCTTACGGAGGTGCATCCTGATAACGTAATGGTCAGGTGTATAGTGCCCAGCAATGCTTCGGCTTATGGTGGTGCATCCTGATAATGTAATGGTCAGGTGTGTAGTGCCCAGTAATGCTTCGGCTTATGGCGGTGCATCCTGATAATGTAATGGTCAGGTGTGTAGTGCCCAGTAATGCTTTGGCTTACAGAGGTGCATCCTGATAATGTAATGGTCAGGTGTGTAGTGCCCAGTAATGCTTTGGCTTACAGTGGTGCATCCTGATAATGTAATGGTCAGGTGTGTAGTGCCCAGTAATGCTTCGGCTTACAGAGGTGCATCCTGATAATGTAATGGTCAGGTGTGTAGTGCCCAGTAATGCTTCAGCTTACGGAGATGCATCCTGATAATGTAATGGTCAGGTGTGTAGTGCCCAGTAATACTTCGGCTTACGGAGGTGCATCTTGATAACGTAATGGTCAGGTGTATAGTGCCCAGTAATGCTTTGGCTTATGGAGATGCATCCTGATAACGTAATGGTCAGGTGTATAGTGCCCAGTAATGCTTTGGCTTATGGAGATGCATCCTGATAACGTAATGGTCAGGTGTATAGTGCCCAGTAATGCTTCGGCTTACAGAGGTGCATCCTGATAATGTAATGGTCAGGTGTGTAGTGCCCAGTAATGCTTCGACTTACAGTGGTGCATCCTGATAATGTAATGGTCAGGTGTGTAGTGCCCAGTAATGCTTCGGCATACAGAGGTGCATCCTGATAATGTAATGGTCAGGTGTGTAATTCACAGTAATGCTTCGGCTTACAGTGGTGCATCCTGATAATGTAATGGTCACGTGTGTAGTGCCCAGTAATGCTTTGGCTTACAGTGGTGCATCCTGATAACATAATGGTCAGGTGTATAGTGCCTAGTAATGCTTCAGCTTACGGAGGTGCATCCTGATAACGTAATGGTCAGGTGTATAGTGCCCAGTAATGCTTCGGCTTACGGAGATGCATCCTGATAATGTAATGGTCAGGTGTGTAGTGCCCAGTAATGCTTTGGCTTACAGTGGTGCATCCTGATAACATAATGGTCAGGTGTATAGTGCCTAGTAATGCTTCAGCTTACGGAGGTGCATCCTGATAACGTAATGGTCAGGTGTATAGTGCCCAGTAATGCTTCGGCTTACGGAGATGCATCCTGATAACGTAATGGTCAGGTGTGTAGTGCCCAGTAATGCTTCGGCTTACAGTGGTGCATCCTGATAATGTAATGGTCAGGTGTGTAGTGCCCAGTAATGCTTCGGCTTACAGAGGTGCATCCTGATAATGTAATGGTCAGGTGTGTAGTGCCCAGTAATGCTTCAGCTTACAGAGGTGCATCCTGATAATGTAATGGTCAGGTGTGTAGTGCCCAGTAATGCTTCGGCATCTGGCGGTGCATCCTGATAATGTAATGGTCAGGTGTGTAGTGCCCAGTAATGCTTCGGCTTACAGTGGTGCATGCTGATAATGTAATTCTCAGGTGTATAGTGCCTAGTAATGCTTCAGCTTACGGAGATGCATCCTGATAACGTAATGGTCAGGTGTGTAGTGCCCAGTAATGCTGCAGCTTACAGAGGTGCATCCTGATAATGTAATGGTCAGGTGTGTAGTGCCCAGTAATGCTTTGGCTTATGGCAGTGCATCCTGATAATGTAATGGTCAGGTGTGTAGTGCCCAGTAATGCTTTGGCTTACGGAGGTGCATCCTGATAACGTAATGGTCAGGTGTATAGTGCCCAGCAATGCTTCGGCTTATGGTGGTGCATCCTGATAATGTAATGGTCAGGTGTGTAGTGCCCAGTAATGCTTCGGCTTATGGCGGTGCATCCTGATAATGTAATGGTCAGGTGTGTAGTGCCCAGTAATGCTTCGGCTTACAGTGGTGCATCCTGATAATGTAATGGTCAGGTGTGTAGTGCCCAGTAATGCTTTGGCTTACGGAGGTGCATCCTGATAAACGTAATGGTCAGGTGTATAGTGCCCAGTAATGCTTCGGCTTACGGAGATGCATCCTGATAATGTAATGGTCAGGTGTGTAGTGCCCAGTAATGCTTCGGCTTACAGAGGTGCATCCTGATAATGTAATTCTCAGGTGTGTAGTGCTCAGTAATGCTTCAGCTTACGGAGATGCATCCTGATAATGTAATGGTCAGGTGTGTAGTGCCCAGTAATGCTTTGGCTTACGGAGGTGCATCCTGATAATGTAACGGTCAGGTGTGTAGTGCTCAGTAATGCTTCAGCTTACGGAGATGCATCCTGATAACGTAATGGTCAGGTATATAGTGCCTAGTAATGCTTTGGCTTTCGGAGATGAATCCTGATAATGTAATGGTCAGGTGTGTAGTGCCAAGTAATGCTTCGGCTTATTGAGGTGCATCCTGATGATGTAATGGTCAGGTGTGTAGTGCCCAGTAATGCTTCGGCTTTCAGTGGTGCATCCTGATAACATAATGGTCAGGTGTATAGTGCCTAGTAATGCTTCAGCTTACGGAGGTGCATCCTGATAGCGTAATGGTCAGGTGTATAGTGCCCAGTAATGCTTCGGCTTACGGAGATGCATCCTGATAACGTAATGGTCAGGTGTGTAGTGCCCAGTAATGCTTCGGCTTACAGTGGTGCATCCTGATAATGTAATGGTCAGGTGTGTAGTGGCCAATAATGCTTCGGCTTACAGAGGTGCATCCTGATAATGTAATGGTCAGGTGTGTAGTGCCCAGTAATGCTTCAGCTTACAGAGGTGCATCCTGATAATGTAATGGTCAGGTGTGTAGTGCCCAGTAATGCTTCGGCTTATGGCGGTGCATCCTGATAATGTAATGGTCAGGTGTGTAGTGCCCAGTAATGCTTTGGCTTACGGAGGTGCATCCTGATAACGTAATGGTCAGGTGTGTAGTGCCCAGTAATGCTTCAGCTTACAGAGGTGCATCCTGATAATGTAATGGTCAGGTGTGTAGTGCCCAGTAATGCTTCAGCTTACGGAGGTGCATCCTGATAATGTAATGGTCAGGTGTGTAGTGCCCAGTAATGCTTCGGCATCTGGCGGTGCATCCTGATAATGTAATGGTCAGGTGTGTAGTGCCCAGTAATGCTTCGGCTTACAGAGGTGCATCCTGATAATGTAATTCTCAGGTGTGTAGTGCCCAGTAATGCTTCAGCTTACGGAGATGCATCCTGATAATGTAACGGTCAGGTGTGTAGTGCCCAGTAATGCTTCAGCTTACGGAGGTGCATCCTGATAATGTAATGGTCAGGTGTGTAGTGCCCAGTAATGCTTCGGCATCTGGCGGTGCATCCTGATAATGTAATGGTCAGGTGTGTAGTGCCCAGTAATGCTTCGGCTTACAGAGGTGCATCCTGATAATGTAATTCTCAGGTGTGTAGTGCCCAGTAATGCTTCAGCTTACGGAGATGCATCCTGATAATGTAACGGTCAGGTGTGTAGTGCTCAGTAATGCTTCAGCTTACGGAGATGCATCCTGATAATGTAATGGTCAGGTGTGTAGTGCCCAGTAATGCTTTGGCTTACGGAGGTGCATCCTGATAACGTAATGGTCAGGTATATAGTGCCTAGTAATGCTTCGGCTTTCGGAGATGAATCCTGATAATGTAATGGTCAGGTGTGTAGTGCCCAGTAATGCTTCGGCTTTCAGTGGTGCATCCTGATAACATAATGGTCAGGTGTATAGTGCCTAGTAATGCTTCAGCTTACGGAGGTGCATCCTGATAACGTAATGGTCAGGTGTATAGTGCCCGGTAATGCTTCGGCTTACGGAGATGCATCCTGATAATGTAATGGTCAGGTGTGTAGTGCCCAGTAATGCTTTGGCTTACAGTGGTGCATCCTGATAACATAATGGTCAGGTGTATAGTGCCTAGTAATGCTTCAGCTTACGGAGATGCATCCTGATAATGTAATGGTCAGGTGTGTAGTGCCCAGTAATGCTTCGGCTTACAGTGGTGCATCCTGATAATGTAATGGTCAGGTGTGTAGTGCCCAGTAATGCTTCAGCTTACAGAGGTGCATCCTGATAACGTAATGGTCAGGTGTGTAGTGCCCAGTAATGCTTTGGCTTATGGCAGTGCATCCTGATAATGTAATGGTCAGGTGTGTAGTGCCCAGTAATGCTTCGGCTTACAGTGGTGCATCCTGATAATGTAATGGTCAGGTGTGTAGTGCCCAGTAATGCTTCGGCATCTGGCGGTGCATCCTGATAATGTAATGGTCAGGTGTGTAGTGCCCAGTAATGCTTCAGCTTACAGAGGTGCATCCTAATAATGTAATGGTCAGGTGTGTAGTGCCCAGTAATGCTTTGACTTACGGAGGTGCATCCTGATAAACGTAATGGTCAGGTGTATAGTGCCCAGTAATGCTTCGGCTTACGGAGATGCATCCTGATAATGTAATGGTCAGGTGTGTAGTGCCCAGTAATGCTTCAGCTTACGGAGATGCATCCTGATAATGTAATTCTCAGGTGTGTAGTGCTCAGTAATGCTTCAGCTTACGGAGATGCATCCTGATAATGTAACGGTCAGGTGTGTAGTGCTCAGTAATGCTTCAGCTTACGGAGATGCATCCTGATAATGTAATGGTCAGGTGTATAGTGCCCAGTAATGCTTCGGCTTTCGGAGATGAATCCTGATAATGTAATGGTCAGGTGTGTAGTGCCCAGTAATGCTTCGGCTTATTGAGGTGCATCCTGATGATGTAATGGTCAGGTGTGTAGTGCCCAGTAATGCTTCGGCTTACGGAGATGCATCCTGATAATGTAATGGTCAGGTGTGTAGTGCCCAGTAATGCTTCGGCTTACAGTGGTGCATCCTGATAATGTAATGGTCAGGTGTGTAGTGCCCAGTAATGCTTTGGCTTACGGAGGTGCATCCTGATAACGTAATGGTCAGGTGTGTAGTGCCCAGTAATGCTTCGGCTTACAGTGGTGCATCCTGATAATGTAATGGTCAGGTGTGTAGTGCCCAGTAATGCTTTGGCTTACGGAGGTGCATCCTGATAATGTAATGGTCAGGTGTGTAGTGCCCAGTAATGCTTTGGCTTACAGTGGTGCATCCTGATAATGTAATGGTCAGGTGTGTAGTGCCCAGTAATGCTTTGGCTTACAGTGGTGCATCCTGATAATGTAATGGTCAGGTGTGTAGTGCCCAGTAATGCTTTGGCTTACGGAGTTGCATCCTGATAACGTAATGGTCAGGTGTGTAGTGCCCAGTAATGCTTCGGCTTACAGTGGTGCATCCTGATAATGTAATGGTCAGGTGTGTAGTGCCCAGTAATGCTTTGGCTTACGGAGGTGCATCCTGATAATGTAATGGTCAGGTGTGTAGTGCCCAGTAATGCTTTGGCTTACAGTGGTGCATCCTGATAATGTAATGGTCAGGTGTGTAGTGCCCAGTAATGCTTTGGCTTACGGAGGTGCATCCTGATAATGTAATGGTCAGGTGTGTAGTGCCCAGTAATGCTTTGGCTTACGGAGATGCATCCTGATAATGTAATGGTCAGGTGTGTAGTGCCCAGTAATGCTTTGGCTTACAGTGGTGCATCCTGATAATGTAATGGTCAGGTGTGTAGTGCCCAGTAATGCTTTGGCTTACGGAGTTGCATCCTGATAACGTAATGGTCAGGTGTGTAGTGCCCAGTAATGCTTTGGCTTACAGTGGTGCATCCTGATAATGTAATGGTCAGGTGTGTAGTGCCCAGTAATGCTTTGGCTTACGGAGTTGCATCCTGATAACGTAATGGTCAGGTGTGTAGTGCCCAGTAATGCTTTGGCTTACAGTGGTGCATCCTGATAATGTAATGGTCACGTGTGTAGTGCCCAGTAATGCTTTGACTTACGGAGATGCATCCTGATAATGTAATGGTCACGTGTGTAGTGCCCAGTAATGCTTTGACTTACGGAGGTGCATCCTGATAATGTAATGGTCAGGTGTGTAGTGCCCAGTAATGCTTTGGCTTACGGAGTTGCATCCTGATAACGTAATGGTCAGGTGTGTAGTGCCCAGTAATGCTTTGGCTTACAGTGGTGCATCCTGATAATGTAATGGTCAGGTGTGTAGTGCCCAGTAATGCTTTGGCTTACGGAGGTGCATCCTGATAACGTAATGGTCAGGTGTGTAGTGCCCAGTAATGCTTTGGCTTACGGAGGTGCATCCTGATAATGTAATGGTCAGGTGTGTAGTGCCACATGTCATGTCATCGACTCATCCTCCTTTTTTGCAATCTGTCTTTGAAACACCAGAAGTTAACAGCCTCACAGAAAATAAATTATTCATCCTAATGATCCAGAACAAGGTGAGGAAGATCTCAGGGACAACTAAGGCTGTATATTTGCAGACTTTTCTCTATACAGCTAATGTGACACAACTACCTCCTCCTCCAGCTGTCCCATTGTGTGGAACCATGGAACAGACCATGACCCCCCTGAAGCCTCAGCCGAAGGATATTGATTAGGATGAGGATCCCTCTCCTGCTCCATGGAAGTGACACTTTGCTTTGAATGCATAGGGCTGTAGAAAATGTTGGCGCCATGTAAATAAGTAATGATGATAATGGCTTCTCTCAGAGACACACGTACTTCTGTCAGCCGGAGAATGGGGTGAGTCATTTTCATATAATGTTGCCTCTTCTCTGTGTCACTCTGTTCCCCCCTGAGGACTCTCGCTTCTATTTTTACACAAGTGTCACATGTAGGAGCTGGGCTTCTGCTGTCCCCTTCTGTGATGAGGCGGCCAGTGCGAAGATTTAACAGGTCTCTTTTTTTTCACATTTCGGGGTCTCGAGCACTTGTTATTACATAGGTGGTACAGAAATGTCCCTCAGAAGGGGACCATCACTGATGCCTCACTTCTGCTTGCTTACTTCACAAGTCACCAGTTTCATTGGTTTCCTCAGCTGGGAATCCAGATAAGAAGCCGAAATAATGACTGTATTGAAAGAACAACTTTCTTTCACTCTCTTGCACATTTTATTTGACCATGTTCTCACACCAGCAAAGCCGATTTCCCAGGGATTCCCAGGAAACATAACAGTTTATTCTCTGCCAGCTGATCCGTCTAGTCTATAGTAGAAGTCTGTATATTTCATTAGTGTTGGCTTCATTTCTTTGCTGAGAGCTGCAAAGGACACAAGTGTGCAATGAGTGTCTTCTCCCCTCCCCCCTTCTGTGACTGCTGCATTGCCCCTCACTCCTCTGCTCTGTAGGTGGATGCTATTTCGGTCCTTGCTGTATTACCCATCTAACAATCGATTCCATTGCCTGCCAACCCGGCCTGGAGGAGCCGACTGAGGCACTCTGCACATCACCTGGGACAGTTGCCTAGCTTCCTTTGTTTCATGACCTAATTGGTCCAGCTGTCAACTGGGTCTAGGTATTAACCTTGTGGGTACCAGTGTCGTGCACAGAGACCGGAAACGATCTCCACCCACAGCCCCTTTGTCATATGCTCAGATCTTGAATTTCGCTTTGGATACAAGATGTCGGCATTTATTTATGACAAATAACATCTTCAGGTGCTAAGTTTGCAACCAACTTGATAACACTTGTACTGTAGTGCCGCCTCCATTCAGGTAAGCTCAGTGCATACATTAGTGCCGGACTGGGGTACATAGGGCCCACCAGTAACACTGCCGTTGGGGCCACTGATCAGCAGCTACATTGCCCTCATTCACACATGTACCTTGGCTACTATAGAATAATAATTGTGTAGCTTCTCTGACTGATGAGATTCTGCCTCTGTCTGTATATAATGCTGCTCATATAGGGGGATGGCCGCTGGGATTCACCTGGTCCCTGTGGGCCAGTCTGAGCATACAGGAGGCTATTGAATATGACCACTGAGATATGGCAGTAGGAATTGGAGGATCACATCAATTAGTACAAAAAGTATTGTCTTCCTCTCACTTCAGAGATGATGGAGACTGAGCTAATCCTGGAGGCTTGGGATTATTCCGTTTTATTGGCCAGATACCATATAAGATTGTGATGCTGAGAGCTGCTTGTGGGAAGCAGTCGCCCACATTGGGAATCGCGTCCTCTGTATATGTCCCCACTTTGGATAGCCTGTATTTGGCTTACAATAGCTGGATACGATGACTAGGCTGGTGATTCTCTCTGTCGAGCTACTTGTATTTTATGCCTAATAATTGAATAATTAAGGGTGCGTGTTGGCGGAGTGTTTGTACTAGTGGCATCTGTTATTACTTACGGTATTACTACACACAGATATAGTTACTTGGCATTTTAATAGTTAAAGTGATAGTGATGTGTAGCCATGGCCTGGCCCAGTCACTGATCTGCTCTGGAAGGGGCACTTTGTGACCTCCAGTAACGCCCGTGCCACCTCTATTTATAGTTACTATGGAAAGGAAAGGTTTGGTTTCATGTAGCAACAGTGCCAGTTAGTCAGCCATATGGTGCAGAGAGGAGTCTGCTGCACACCCAGCTCTCCTACATCCACCCAGCTTACAGCTTTGGAGTGTGCAGGCAGCTTCTGTGAGCCAGGAGGGGGAGGGGAGAAGTGTTAGTGTGGCCCCCACCCCCCTCCTTCTCTTTTGTACTAAACAGCTTTAACTCATTCCTGACATACTAATTACCAAGATCAACAGTAAGCAGTGCCATGTCTAACCAGCCAGCCAGGAGTGAGACCTGTCACTACACAACACATGGCCTGCTGGCTAGTGTGCAGACCCTACACTACCTCATGGCTCACATGTAATGGGGCATGAGACCATTCAACAGATAACATACACCTGCCGTGGTGCCATGCATGCGGAATACCCACGAAGGCTGCATCCAGTGCATTATCCTGCCTAGTTATTTCAGGAGATGTATGAGGCTTAATGTGGATATGTCACCAGGCCTCACAGTGCATCCGTGTCCATTATTCAATAGATCGCTTAGGCCTCTTTCACACTTCAGTCTTTTGGCGTCAGTTTGAAACCTCCATTTTCGTCAAATAGCGGATCCGCCATTTTTTTTGGCGGATCTGCTATTTTCCCATAGACATGCATTAGCGACGGATTGTGGCGGATGGTCGTCCGTTCCATCCGCCATGCGACGGATCCGTCGAGATTTGGCGGACGTCATCTAGACATTGACGGATATTATAACGTTTTTTGTCTGCGCCGAAATGGCGGTTCACGACGGATCCATCGCGTCCGCCATTCCATAGAAAGGCCGCCTATGGGCAGCGGATCCGTCTCGACCGTCATTTGGCGGAGCCGTCGCCCCAATCCGCTTTTTTAATTGAGCATGCTCCAAAAAGTAGATACTTTTCCCAGACAACCCCCAAGTAACGGATCCGTCAAAAAAACGGATCCGTTAGAACCGTTTTCTCAACAATTGTGACGGATCCGTCGATCCGTCACTATGTCGGAGCAGACTGACGCCAAACAACTGAAGTGTGAAAGAAGCCTCAGGTGTACTCACTTAATAGACTTGTGGCAGAATGGAGCAATCCTCCAGTTACAGTGAGCAGTATGCAAATGTTTCCTTTATTATCAGGCAGGAACCTGTCACATCATGACACAATGCTCTGTGTCTTGGCATAATATTCTTTTCCTCCAAGTATCCTATTAGTAACCACAATGCAAGTAAATGCCATATCCTAGTATATTAAAGGAGCATTCCACCAAACTTTATTTATTGCCAAAACCTGCATTCATGTAGTGTAAGTATATTTCCCGTCTTCGAGTGCCGCTTCGGTCTCACTCACGTGACAGAAATTCTGATTCACTGTATCACACTGGCTGTACATGTGACGCACCAGTGACTTTTACAATGTGAGCCTATGGAGCGTCAGTACAAGGCTCAGAACCAGGCTCCATAGGCTCACTGTGTAAAAGACAAACATATGGAGCGATTCATCAAGCCTTTACCCCTGAAAACTGTCGAAAAACACTTGAAAAGTTGCTGGATTTTTGTGCAAAGTGGAGTTGCGTAAACAATTTGCAACTTTTGGTGTTTTCTTCCCTGTTTGACAGGGAGGAGCTGGAATGAGAAGTGGCTACACTTGCTCATCAAAAGTGGCGGCGTTTCTTACCCCAGAAATGCTACTCCAGTCTCTGATGCAATGAGGCCACGCCACTGAGAAAATGCTCTTTATGAATTCTGCACATCGTACTCCAACGAGCCGTTCATTTAGGCTTGGTTCACATTGCGTTAGTGCAGTCCGTTCAGCGCATACGCTAACGGACTGCACTAACGCAAGTCCCGACTTTGGCACAGCGCTAGCGCAGATGGAGCATCTGCTAGCTCCATCTGCGCTAGCAGTGACGGACCCGGAAACGCTGCAGCCCGCGTCTCGGGTCCGTCACTCAATGACGGAACATCCCTAGCACACGCCCATTGTGGGAGTGCGCTAGTGATGCGTCTGCCATAGGAAGTAATGGCGGCGTTAACGGACTACGTTACACCGCGTTATGCCGCGGTGTAACATAGTCCGTTTAACGGATCACACTAACGCAGTGTGAACCCTGACGTGTGCAATATCAGAATACTAGGCTTATTGAATTGGCCCCATAGAGCACAATATAATGTAAGCAAGTCTGAATTACAGTCACATAAGTAAGAAGAGGAACTGCGCTGGAAACCAGGAAAAATGGCAATCAGTGAGTATATTAACACACTTGCATAATACTGACATTTACACAGATTTAAGCAATAAAAGTGTTTTGTGGGAGTGCTTCTTTTAAAGGGAACCTATATAGTGAAAAAAGGCTATTAACCTGCAGATATAGGGTTAATCAGCAGGCTAATAGCATTCTCGACCTGCCAGGTGACTTCAGTTAGGGCCCAACTGCAGGGAAAAAACAAACTTTATTCCTTTCTGAATCAGGCAGCGGTGCTGATTCAGTCACCACTCTGTGTATAGAGAGCGGTCGCTGTTACCGCACCCCTAGTGCTGACTGACAGCTGGCTTAGCATTAGGGCCTGGCTGAGCACAGAGCGGTGACTGAACCTGCGCCGGTGCCAGCCCCGTGACTGAACGCCAAATACTCCCAGGAGGAATAAAGGTAATTTCCTTTCCGCAGCCAGGCTCCAAGTGCAGGTTCAGAACCCTGTTAACCCAATATCTGCAGCATTTTTTCACGTGACCGGTTCCCTTTAAAGAAACCACATATAGACAGTCATGTATCACATATGGTGTCTGACAAGTATTTTTCTGTGATTTTTTTTTTTCAACTGCGTTCACTCTCTATTTTGTTATTGGTTTTTTTCCTGTTATAAAGGAAGAGTGTAGTGCTTTCCACTTCCGATGCTGAATTGTGCACATAACCTAACCACTGAAAACCCACAAAAGAGCTACAATATGACAGTAGATCTGAACTGCTTCTCTCGAAAAGTCATCAGGATTTGCTTTTAATTACAATTGCGTTGTGTAGGGAGTCGGGACCCATAAAAGGGATATCCTCATACTATAGTTTTGTTTTCGTTGTTCTCATTGGAAAGTGCACATTGTACATTTAGACTGAAGACAGCAAAACCACAAAGGGACACCTATGAAAACATGGTTTGAAGAAACGTGTGAAACCAGTCAGAACCCTAGATTCCTCAAAGTTCCCCCCTTTTTAGTCTGATGACAGCTTTGGAATTTTCTCAAGAAGCTTATTCAGGCCTCACCTGAAATGGCTTGTAATATTCTTGTAGGATTTCCCAGAGAGGTACTGACAACTTGTTGGCTGCTTTGCTTTCACTTTGGTATATAACTCATCCCAAACCATATCAATTGGGTTGAGGTTGGGTGATAGTGGAGGCCATGTCCTCTTATGGAGCCTCCATCCTTGCCTCTCCTTTGTGACATGGTCCTTGCATAGCCTGGAGGTGTTTTGGGTCCCTGGAGAATGTAAGCCCACAAGGGCAGGGTCCTCTCCCCTCTGTATCAGTCTGTAATTGTTAGTTTATTTACTGTAAGTGATATTTGTATTTTGATGTAACCCCGTCTCATGTACAGCACCATGGAATTAATGGTGCTATATAAATAAATAATAATAATAATTGTCCAATTGCAGCACATGATGTTGTTACGCAGTGTCTATTTACACAGACCAACCAGCAGCATTTTTATCAATGAGCCGTCGTTTCAATGCCTTTTTACACAAGCAGACCAAAATAAACAATCGGTAATATAACGCTTAGTGCACATAAACTCCCATGACTCTCTGCAGTGTGAGTCCAGTTTACAAATAACTATGCATTGCCGAGAATGGTGATCTTTTGAGCTGCGCAAAAGATCATTTCACTGGATGAACAGCAGCCTGTTTACACGTTAACGATTAATTTGAAATGTACAATTCAGATGGAATGGCATGACATTGCAAGATGATGGGTAATTATGATTTATTCCAAATTCATGGCAGAATGATGCACTATCATTCCCCATTACTTACATTAGAGGTCCTTGCCTTATTCTGGCTTAGAACAGATGTGGATAGGTCTCAGCACTGTATGGAGCTGTGTATAGCACTGCCTCTGCTAAACACTTCTGATGGGCACAAACACTTTCTGAAAGCCAGTGACTCCACAAATGAACTCTTGACGAGACAGTCTGTTCACTGGAAGCCATTTCTGGTGACACCTAATGAAGCTGCTTGAGATAATACCAGGGGGTGTAAACCTGCCATCAGAGTAAGGGTACCGTTACACTAAACGATTTACCAATGATCACGACCAGCGATACGACCTGGCCGTGATCGTTGGTAAGTCGTTGTGTGGTCGCTGGAGAGCTGTCACACAGACAGCTCTCCAGCGACCAACGATGCCGAAGTCCCCGGGTAACCAGGGTAAACATCAGGTTACTAAGCGCAGGGCTGCGCTTAGTAACCCGATGTTTACCCTGGTTACCATTGTAAATGTAAAAAAACCAAAAACACTACATACTCACATTCCGGTGACTGTCACGTCCCTCGCCATCAGCTTCCCGCACTGACTATGTGTCAGTGCCGGCCGTAAAGCACAGCACAGCGGTGACGTCACCGCTGTGCTCTGCTTTTACTTTACGGCCGGCGCTCACAGTCAGTGCGGGAAGCTGACGGTGAGGGACGTGACAGACATCAGAAGGTGAGTATGTAGTGGTTTTTTTTACATTTACGATGGTAACCAGGGTAAACATCGGGTTACTAAGCGCGGCCCTGCGCTTAGTAACCCGATGTTTACCCTGGTTACAAGCGAACACATCGCTGGATCGGTGTCACACACACCGATCCAGCGATGACAGCGGGTGATCCAGCGACGAAATAAAGTTTCAAACGATCTGCTACGACGTACGATTCTCAGCGGGGTCCCTGATCGCAGTAGCGTGTAAACACAGCGAGATCGTATGTATATCGCTGGAACGTCACGGATCGTGCCGTCGTAGCGACCAAAGTGCCACTGTGAGACGGTACCCTAAGGGCTCATTCCCACTTCCGATGAAATCAGACAAATGTTATTCTATCATTGTGTGTTCATCTCCGTTTTTTTTTCCAACTTAGATCACGATCAGACTGGAAAAAAATTACAGCATGCTGCGATTGTAATAGGAAATCAGATTGTATTCAGCAATAGAAGTCAATAGGTGTGAGAATAAAATTGCACAGCACTCGGACCATGCGAGTGCTATCTGAGTTTTACACATTTGAAAAGCCGGCAATTCATCTGCTGCGTACAGTAAAATCACACTGACAGCTTAGTATAGAATAGATATATACATAGAATAGATAGACATATAGATGTCAGTGACATACACACATACATACAGTATATATACTGTATATGTATATATGTTACATAGAAGAAAAGCCGGCAATTCAGCAGCCACTAAGTGTAAAATCACAGCAGGAGCCGACAGGATAGAATAGATAGATTACATACAGTAAAAACACATAGCATAGATAGATATACAGATGTCAGTGACATATACAATTAATACAATGCATATATAGCTTACTGTACATGTACTTAAATATTAAAGGATTATTTGTCTGAAATGGGTAATTTTCTCAACCAGCAGAGGGAAAGCTGACGGCTGGGGGCAGATGTTTATAGCCTGGGAAGGGGGAAATAATCATGGAACTTCCCAGGCTATTAATATCAGCTCACAGCTTTATACCTGGCCTTTGCTGGCTGTTAAAATGCCCCCCCCCCCCCCCCAAAAAAAAAAAAAAAAGACGTAGGGTCCCCCTATAATTAATAACTAGCAAAGGTTATGTAGACAGCCGTGGGCTGTTATTAATAGCCTAGGAAGGGGCCATGGATACTGCCCCCCCACACCAGGCTAAAAACATCAGCTCTCAGCCGCAAGTGAGGTGATAGTTGAGGGTTGATATCACCTTTGTATTGTTTATTGAAATTTTCCCACGGTGCTCGCGCTGACATCAGATCGGTGAAGTAAGTTCATTGGCTGTGAACTCCCAGGACGTTTCTGACGGCACCGCGAGCAGGAGAACTTTCTCAATCTCGCGGTGGTGGCAGACTGGTAATAGGAGTTCATAGGGAGACACTGAGCACACACTACTCAGTGTCTCTGCTGGATGATAGGCTGTATGGTCACATCATGCAACCTGCCATCTAGATGTAGCAGAGCTAGACCCGTCATGGGACAAATGGATTATCAATTTCTCTGCAAAAAGGTGAGGAATATTTTTATTTGTTATTTTAATTCTTTTGCAGAAGTCAATGGCGTCTGTGGAATGGGTGATGTCGTAAGTATGGTTTAATTAAGATTTATTAACCCCTTTCTGCCATCCGACATTTTGTCCATGTGACCTGGGCCCTAATTCCCATGGACGGAATAGTACGTCACATGTGATAAGCCGTGCTCACAGGGGGAGCACGGCCGGGTGTCAGCTGATTATCACAGCTGATCAAACTAGATCACAGCGTTCCGGTGGCATAGAGAAGCATCGTGCAGGGAGGGGGCTCAATGCGTGCTTCCCTCAGAACAACACGATGTGATCGCGTTGTTCTGAGGTTCTCCCTCCCTTCAGACCCCTGGATCCAAGATGGCTGCGGGGTCCTTCCGGGTACTACAGGGAGATGGTTTCTCAGTGCCTGCTGAGAGCAGGCATCGGCAAGCCTCCTTCACTGCCTGTCAGATCGCTGATCTGATACAGTGCTGTGCAAAGTCTCAGAGCAGCGATCTGACTTTATACAGTGATGTCCCACCCTGGGGCAAGTTAAAAAAAATTAAAAAGATAAATATTATACTGTGTAAAAATATTTTTTTCTAAATTCCTAAATAAAGAAAAAATAATAATTACTGTTCCAATAAATACATTTCTTTATGTAAATAAAAAATTAATAAAATTACACATATTTAGTATTTCCGCGTCCGTAACAACCCGACCTATAAAACTGTCCTACTAGATCCCCTTCAGTGAACACCGTAAAAACATAAATAAAAACCAAGGCACAAAACAATGCTTTATCATCATACCACCGAACAAAAAGTGGAGTAAGACGCGATCTAAAAGATTGATATAAATAACCATGGTACCGCTGAAAACATCATCTTGTCCCTCAAAAAACGAGCCGCCATACAGCGTCATCAGCGAAAAAATAAAAAATGATAGCTCTCAGAATAAAGCGATGCAAAAGAAATTATTTTATATAAAATAGTTTTTATTGTATAAAAGCGCCAAAACATAAAAAAATTCTATACTGGGCCAATTTTCTGAAGATAAGCACACATTAGATTCTCTACATCAGCTGCTTCATTCTCTCATTCATTCTGATCATCAATTCTGATCTTACAGCTCCACAAGGTTCATTTTGTGTGTAATTGTCAAAGTGCTGCCAGCAGGTGAATGTAAACAAGGGCATGTGTATGACAATCATTCAAAAGACTGCCAATGAGTAGCAAAGAGGTGGGAAATTTGAAGTGTCTGCTACATGAAGCCATTGTATGTACTTTCATTTGATCTGTCAGGAAATGAAGGCAACTGCGCCATCTAGTGGTAATTGTTAATATCTTGTACTCCTCTCCCATTGCAGGTTTAGTGTTTGCATATATATTGATGGGCTTTAGCTGTAAATGCACTGGCTAGGAAGCTGCTGAGTAGACGCTTTATCCTATGTTCCTATCCTGGTCAATAGTCCAGGACTGTTAACTATCGGTTCCCGAATGTCAATAAAAATTCTTATTCGTATTTTCTTTGAGTGTAGATTAGATGTATCTGTGTGTATGTGTCTAAGTACCCATTTCTTATTGTAGGCTCCGTAGCAATGATCACCACTCCTCTTGCGTTAGACTACATCATTGTCTGTGTTTGTGTCTTTCCGCCTGCAGGGGAGAGGCAGCAAGTGTGACACTATGGAGGCGTGTGTGCGCTCCCCAGTGTCTGCTCTGGTCGTGCTTGCCATCTGTTTTTGTCTGCATGTGCCAAGCCCACATATATCTTGCTGAGCCTCAGCCTCTCTCCCAACGCCACATGCCTAGGATACCATGGATTGCCGTGGCACGCTATGCCCACCCTGAAGCCAGTTCAATAATAGTGTAATAAGGATCCATGAATGACTATTCAGTTCCTAGCCATTATATCTTACTGATTTCCAGGGTCGTGGTCAGGACTTGATTCCCAGGTGGGGTGGGGCAAGCTCCCCCAAGTGGGCCCCTAACTCAAGTAACACTTGTGTATAATTGAAGAGGTGTACATTAGTTATAGTGGCTCTAAACACCGCAGAGGGCACTTCACTAGATAACGAAGCTTTCCAAATGAGCAAAAGCACGTGCTGCTACATGACCCGACTCTTGTTTGGCAGGAACACTCCACGCTCTTGCCTACCCGCTTTCTAATTTGTAGGTGTGGGGACTCTCTTGCTTGATTGACAGCATTCTTACAATGAATTGAACTGTGCACTCTGATGTTACAAGCAAAACAACCCAGGAGTCCCGAGCTGCAGAGCCGCGCTTGCAAGCTCTATTGAAAAAGGAAACTGCAAAGTTGCTCATTATACAAACACTTTGCAATGTTAACCATTTATGAGTAGGATATCCCTTTAAACATTATGGGCTGCCACCCTAAGGGTGATGTTTTAATAGTTTCGCATCACTATGGGAAAAATGACCATTGGGCAAGTTTTGGATTTCCACTATATTAATTAGCTTTCGCTTTCTTAAGTTTTAAAAATAAAATTAATGAGGTGGTCTACTACTAGGGCAACCACTTATCAGTCTGAATGTTTTCCCCTGATAAATAAAAATAGTTATACTCCCCTCCCATGTCCGCCCCGTTCCAACAGTGTTAGCACTCGCGTTCCCGGGGCTCACATGACGTTGTTATGATACGTGAGCCCTGCGGCCAATCGGCTCTCACGTCACTGTCCCCACCTTCTGGCGGATAAGTAATGAGTAGGAAGTCAGGGCTGCAGCTGGTCGCTCAGTCACGTGAGAGCTGATTGGGCGCAGGGCTCACGTATCATAACAACCTCACGTGAGCCCCAGGCACACAAGGGCTGACACCACTGGAACATTGCCGGCATTGGAAGGGGTATAGATGTTTTTATTTTAACGGGGATAAACATTCAGACTGAGAAGTGGTTGTCCTAGTACTAGACGACCCCTTTAATCTTTGTCATTTTGATTGCTAGGCTACCTATGCAGAGTGCAGCAGTCCATGTTCCTAGCATTTTTGTAGCAACTTTGGAAAATGTTGAGCCCACAATGTGTGACTGCAGCCCTGTTGAGTGTGCTCTTGTCAGTTCATGCAGTGCATATCAGTCATACCATCACCACTTGCTGCGCTCTGCACACTACACAAAGTGTACTACTACTGTAAAGTGCAGTAGTCAGGCTGACGTCTGCCCTCTGGCAAAGCTGGGCTCAGTGTGCAATGTGCAGAGACTACTGCACTCTGCTTACTATATGCAGTGAGGCGTGGGATCCGTGCTAGCCACCATCCTCCTAGCTATGTTTCTACATGATTCCTCATCTAACTTACATGCGTGCATTAATCCCATTTTTCTGTGCTGTATCACACATGTTCTACAGTTCAGGAGTTCAAGACAACTTGTGCACTTTATAGATACAATGATTCGTTCCTCCAGCACTATGTAAAATATATAGCACGCCTAATTGGTCATTTACCCATTACTCCTGTCTTTACACAGTGCTATGCATTTTATGGTTTGCAGTTCTGTTTAATTTCTTATTCCATTTCCATTTTTCCAGCTCTCCTTTCCTCTTGGTGTGAAGACCTAGGAAGGCTGCTTCTACTGCGCCACCAAAAGAGCAGGCAGAACGACCCCCCAGGGAAACTCCCCATGCAGCCCCCCATGAATTCTTTAACTTCCATGAAACCATCCCTGTCCCATGGGTAAGCATGCACTAGAGATTCTCCACTTCTCAGCATATTAACACTAATTGGTTTAGCAGAACTGAGGATTCATACTTTCTCTTCATCTTGGCTACTGTTATATATCAGTTTGTGTATGTAAATGCAATACCCCCTCATGCAGATTGCTGAACATTGCAGTGCCCTGCCGGCTGATATAGCAGATAGTTCACAACCTGCACTGCGTGCTTTGTGGCACCTTATTTCTCCCTAAAGCCATGTTCCAATGTGCAGAAATGTTGTGGTTGTTTCCCCACAGTGTTTTGCCTGTGGCTCAATGGTTATCACTGTTGCTTTGGATCTCTGGGGTCCTGGGTTTACATACCACCATGACAACATCTGCAAGATGTTTGTAAGCTTTCCTCATGTTTGCCCGGGTTTTTTATCCTCCCACACTCAAAAGACATTCTGATAGGGAATTTAACCTGTGAGCCCCAATAGGGACTGTGATGATGTCTGTAAAGTGCTGTGGAATATCATGGCACTGTACAAATGAGTAAAATAAATATCTGCACCAAAATACACAACAGCCATCTGATTTGAGGGTTTTTGCTGCATTTATTATGCATATTCCCCTTTTGTGATTTTTTTTTTTTCTTTTTTTTTTTTAAGGTTTAATGTATATGCTGGGATTTTGCACTTTAAAAACTCAATTGCAGTTTTACTTTCATTTTCATGCTCCCCATAGAAGCATAAGAATCAGTATCAACTGAACCAGTGACATTATAGATAAGGTGTCGGTAGGGCCCAGTGCCTAAGTCAGTGGCCACAACATGTAGTCTCTAAGGACATTCCCACAGTATAGAATTCCTATAGAAAATATGGAGTGTAAGTCTATCCATACAGAGTAAAATCAACAAAAGTTTATTACAACAATACAAGACGTGAATCGATATAACAGGAAGTTGTATGTTCAGTAAATACTTGGTCAGGGCTCCTTCTGCATCAATTGCTGCATCAATGTGTCGTGGCATGGAAGCAATCAGCCTGTGGCACTGCTGAGGTGTTATGGAAGCCCAGGTTGCTTTGATAGCAGCCTTCAGCTCATCTGCATTGTTGGGTCTGGTGTCTCTAATCTTCCTCTTGACAATACCTCATAGATTCTCTATAGGGTTAAGGTCAGATGAGTTTGCTGGCCAATCAAGCACAGTGATACTGTTGTTTTTAAACCAGGAATTGGTACTATTGGCAGTGTGGACAGGTGTCCAGGTACTTCACACTAGACCTTGGAAAAACAAGGTCCCAGAGTCTGGAGGAAGAAGCTGCTTGAGGTTTAGTGTTACGTTTCCACAATCAGTGATGGTTTGAGGAGCCATGTCATCTGCTGGTGTAGGTCCACTGTGTTTTATCAAGACCAAAGTCAGCGCAGCCATTTACCAGGAAATTTTAGAGCACTTCATGATTCCTTCTGCCAGCATGTTTTTTGGAGGTGGAAATGTCATTGTCCAGCTGGACTTGGCACCTGTCCACACTACCAAAAGTACCAATACCTGGTTTAAAAACAACAGTATCACTGTGCTTGATTGTCTATGGGGTTAAGGTCAGGTGAGTTTGCTGGCCAATCAATGGGATATTGTCAAGAGGAAGATCTGAGACACCAGACTCAACAATGCAGACGAGCTGAAGGCTGCTATCAAAGCAACCTGGGCTTCCATAACACCTCAGCAGTGCCACAGGCTGATCGCCTCCATGCCACGCAGCAGTAATTGATGCAAAGGAGCCCCGACCAAGTATTGTGTGCATTTACTGAACATACATTTCAGTAGGCCAACATTTCGGATCTTAAAATCATTTTTCAAGCTGGTGTTATAAAGTATTCTCATTTACTGAGATAATGACTTTTGGGTTTTCATTGGCTGTAAGCCATAATCAACAACATTAACAGAAATCAACACTTGAAGTAGATCACTCTGTTTGTAATGACTCTATATAATATATAAGTTTCACTTTTTGTATTGAAGAAATCTGATATTCTCATTGTGTGAGATGCACCTGTATCTACATAAAGTGCTTAGTGCTATCATCTCATGAGTGAAGAGACAATCATGTGACATAAACAATTGCCACCTTTTTTGATTATCTGGCAAAAAATGCACTAATGGAGAAAGAACACACATGTAGTATTTTTAAGTACTATAAAACATTATGTAGTCAAATATAGGGGACGCTTACCCATATTGCCCCTGTCTGATGAGCTGTACCAGCAGCCCCAACACGCCTTTCTACTTGGAAAAACACACCAAAAAACTGTTTACTCATGTATAATGGGCATAAGGTTTCATGAAATCACATCCATTTTGCCTGAACTTTTAAACACAGCAAATTTTCTGCACTGAAAAAATGCAGGATTTACACTACATGGAAACATGGCCTCAAAAAGCATCTTTAGGAGGTTTAAAGTACATTTGTTAGGCGTTCATTGTACGTTATCAGGGCTTGTCGTTGTTGCATATAGTAAATGCCCAGGTGTTGGACACAAGAAGAGTCAACCACCATGAATACCTTGTTCTGGTTCATGCTACCGGGTAAAATTGCTCTTGTAAATCCTCAAGTATTGAGAGTTTGAGTTTATTTGGTGATTTATGTAGAATTACAGCAATGAAAATGTGCCACATTGTGTAGATTACATCAGGCCCCACTAGGTCACAGCGGCACTACTTGTTCTCAAGCCTTTAAACTGTCTGTTGCGTTATCTATGCCCCTTTGTTTATTTTGCAGTGATGGATCTTTCCCTTATGACTCCGTCCCATGGCAGCAGAATGCAAGTCAGCCTCCAGGTTCTCTGTCAGTGGTCACTACAGTTTGGGGCGTCACAAATACTTCTCAAAGCCAGGCAAGTATTGTTTCCTGTTCTTTACGTAGTAAGAACATATTCCACATAGTTCTGCACTTATTGGGGACCCCAATATCACTCTATACAATTAGACATACTTAACTCTTACAGAAATATCGGCGTTGAGAAAGTTTTGACAGCAAGCATATCCTTGCTAGCAACACTGTTTTTGCAGTTACATCCTGTAAATGGAAACCTATCCATCATCTCTGCATGTTATTTGTGAACAGCGCCTTAAAATCCTAGCACCTGTTTATAAAGCGTTCCCTTTACTCTTTCACCATCGGGAAAATACAAGTCATCTTTTCCAGTCATTTTTATTCTGCCTGTGATAAAACAGTGAAGATTCAGATTCTCATCTGTCATTACGGCTCTTCCTCCAGGCATGCCATTGACTTGTATTCTGTCTTATTAACTTTGCGGGTATTTTTGTTTGTTTTTTTCAGGTACTAGGGAATCCAATGGTTAATGCAAACAATCCATTAAATCCAGCGGCCAATCCCATGGCGTCAGGCATGAACAGCAATAGCGCTGGTATGAACTCCCCGCAGTTTGCTGGGCAACAACAGCAGTATTCCTCAAAGGGAGCATCCAACCAGCCGTACATGCAGCAAGGCATGTATGGGCGGCCAAACTATCCAGGGGGCGGTGGATTTGCAGGGAGGTAAGATGGCTTGCCTTTCTCAATTGCTCTTGGTGATTGCCAGCATTCGTTGTGCAAGAAGTCTCTTGTAAATTCTCGCATTTACAGTTGTCAATGTATCACTTCTGCGGAGTTGTGCTGCAGTCCACTGACTACGTATCGTCCATCCAGTGTGGTTGGTCTAGTGCTAAAGATGTTTGGAATGTATCTCAAGCTGATGTACTTTTTGACTTTCAAGGAATGCGATTGACTTTTTGTTTCACAGCTATCCTGGCGGTCCTAATAACCCTTCTGGAATGGGCATCCCACCTCACACAAGGCCTTCTGCAGACTTCACCCAGCCTGCGGCTGCGGCTGCTGCAGCTGCGGTGGCTGCTGCTGCTGCCACAGCTACCGCCACAGCAACTGCTACAGTGGCAGCACTTCAAGAGACACAGAATAAGGACATGAACCAGTATGGCCCAGTGAGTCTACATTGCATTTGTTTCTGTTGCTTATTGCTTCCAATAATCCTGTGCACTGAGTCTGCTCCAGCACGTTCTCAGCATCACTGTCTCTCTTCCTTTCCTCCTGTGTATCATATATCACAAGTCTTAAGGGTTACTTAAGGAGTAACTGTCGTTTTTGTTTATATAACTTAATAGTACACATGAAAATTTGAAGCTTTGTAATATATCTTATCAGGGAAATCTGCTTCTTTCTCCTCCAGGACTGATTTTTCAATTCATTGGGTAAAATGTTTTTAGTGAGCATGGATTTTCCCATTACTCAGTTAGGATATGGCAGGTTTTGCTGGTAAAGTTCTATGGAGAACTGTAGTTGTCAAACATGTAGCAGGATGTCTGTGTTTGCATCTCATACTTCCATCTATCCCCTCCATAGAATTTTAAAAGTACCAGCTGCCATCTCCTATCTCTGTAGCAGAAAAATCTGTGTTCACGGATGACAGACTTTACCCATAAATTGAGAAAGAAAGATCAGTCCCGGAGGAGAAAGAAGCAGATTTCTCTGGTAAAATATATTACAAAGTTTCTTATTTTCATGTCTACTCTATTGGTTATTTAAATGAAAAGACTTTTACTGTGTAAGTAAAAAAGTTTTTTTGTTTTTTTTTTTTACCTATTCTGATACAGTAGAGTGTACACTACTCACCACTGAGATTGCAACACCAAGAAGGAAAAGTTGTGGAGTTATGGAAATCACAGGATGGATAGGCATGTTAATGATATGCAAATAGTGAAACAATGGAAAGCATTTTTTTTTTTTAAATGTATTCAGTTTAGAGTATGAGCATGACGTGCAGAAACACACGCATTCACATGTCTTGGCTGCTATCAATGAGATGGTTAATGATTGTCAGAGGAATGTTCTACCACACTGATTGCAGTTGAGTAAGTCATTAAGATCCGCTGCTGACATCTCCTTTTGCAAATGCATCATGCATATAAGACCTACGAGATGTGTTTGATTGGAGACAAGTTCAGAGACACTGAAGGCTATAGTAACATATTTAGTCCACTCAGGCTGCTCACAGCATGACCAACATGTAGTCTGGCGTTGTGTTGAAAAACGGCTCTTGGGACACTTTTGAGAAATGGCTGAATCACCACCACCACCAAATCGATGTAGTGCCAAACTGTTAGTTTACCTAGAATGAAGATTAGATGTTTCTGCCTAAAGAACATTGTCACCCCACAGCTTAATAATCCCTGGAGCTTGAATGGGGTGACGTTCCTTTATAAAGGTCCTTTCATGACTGTGCGCACATGGTCTCCAGACCAATTTCTGGCTATGAGACAAAACAAAAATGGGACTCATTGCTGAATAGGAAAGACCTCCATTGTGGTCTTGCTTCATCATGATAGCCTTTGAGATTGCTGGCTTGAGGTCAATGGATGCTTGTAGCTGGCTTGTATCCCAATGTCGTATAATTGCCTTCTGACAGTTTGTGTAGACAATGTGTGATGCCTTGGACTTGCTATGTCACGTCCACTTTCACACGCAGCACAGAATGGATCACTATGTGCCATTCTTCCAATCTGATGGTTCATCTATTCTGAGGTTCGTCTCTTTCACCTCTTGCTGTCATTCCAGTTCATTATTGTTTTCCCTACTACTAGGACATGCAAAGTTGATCAGTGCTGACATCTTGGCCTGTGCATGTTATAATTTCCTGGAGTGATAAACTAAGGTCTCTCTTTTCAATAATTCTGTCCCTCTCAGTTTGTGACAAATGGTGATAACTTGCACGTCGACTATTGGGGGGGCATTGCATAATCATCCCACAAGACTAGATGCAATTTGGTGTTAGATATGAGAGTGGAAATATGCCACAGATTGGAGCCAAGTTCTTGAAAATATGGTAATATGCAGAACTCCACGACACCTGCTTCTTCCTCCTTGATGTTGTGATGTTTGTGATCTCAGTGTTGAGCAGTGCATTTTGCAGCACTGTAACTAGAACACGTCCAATCAGAATCCAGTTTCTCTATCTAGTGTACACATTAATATTCATATTGGATTTCTACAGTTGTGTTGCACAATTTGGGTAATCGAGCAGTAGCTCTCACATTCAGGACGCATGTGAAAATGTAATTGATTGTTCTATGCAAAATGCGACATCTGTATATCCCCTTCTCTCTTATCCCATGTTGTGCGCCTTTCCTGCCTCACTCCTCATCCCTTTTAGAAACGCATGTCGCATTTTACTTTTTTCTCTTTCTTTTGTTGAAGGTGTGTTCCTCTTTCCAGATGGGTCCAGCCCAGGCCTACAACAGTCAATTCATGAATCAACCAGGCCCACGAGTCCCCTCTGCTATGTCAGGGAATATGAACCCAGCTGGAATGGGTCCTAACATGGCACCTTCTAACATGAGTGGCCCACCAATGGGGATGAACCAGCCTCGGCCTGGAATGAACCCTTTTGGAGCTCACGGTCAAAGGATGCCCCAGCAAAGTTATCCTGGACCCAGGCCTCAGTCACTGCCTATGCAAGGCATTAAAAGGCCTTACCCCGGGGAGGTGAGCAACTAAAGCTGTGCATGAAATAACCTAGTGGTTATGCAAAATGCATATATTATATCACAATGTAATGTCACTTAAGAAAGCTATACACCTTTAAGTATAATGCTGTTCACTAAGGATGTGGTTATTAATGACCGGGCAGTGTTTGTTTTTCTCCCCCTTTCAATTTACGCAAAGAATGAGAGAGAAGAGGCAAGTGTTTCAGATCCGGTATTTTCCTTCGCTTTCGTTTTTACAGCGCCCATGCTCTGGCCACTTTGGTGGATGTGGTCAGGACTGCTGTAAAAGCTGCAAAAGTTACAAAATTTTTGCCCAACTTCAAGTTGCGCAAAAGTTTTGCCACTTATCAAAGTATTTTACATCATAAATTTTGACAAATATTTTTTATTGAAGAAAACAGGATGACATTACATACATAAGCATGCACTAGTATACAAATGGTATTTCTTTCCCCATTTTTTTTTAACACATAAAGATACAACAAACACATCTCCCCCCTCCCATAACAAAGAGAACACCCATCACGCTTCAGCAATCTTTATCCATGTATTACAGTATTGCATTCCTATAACCCTAATATCCTATCTCTGACAAGGTCTGCAGAGGCCAATCCAGGAATGTCCAGCCATCCTCCCCAGATATTCTCGTAGTGGTTCATCTTGCCCATTTTCATGTATACGCTCTGTTCCATAAGAACTAAAAATTTACTCTATTCACAAATTCCTTCCTAATAAGAGAATTTTCATCTAACCAGTGCAATGTGATAGTCTTCCTTGCAACATAAAGTGGTCTGGCTATTGCCAGCCTGCCCCATTCATCTGACGCCACCTCCTCTACATGTCCTAAAATACATGTCAATGGATCTCGAGTAATAGTCGTTTCCGTCACTCTTTCCACTAAGTTTAGGACCACCATCCAAAATGCCTGTAATCTTGGACAAGACCATATGAAGAATGTCAGCTTCATCCATTGTACATCTCGGGCAACCAGAGTCCGCCCTTAGTCCAGCCTTTTTCATCCACACAGGGGTCCACACCTATATACCCTATGCATAGTGAGTAACTGCGACACCCTCCCAGATTCACTTATGGATATTCTAGGGACTTATTGCAAAATCAACTCCCACTGGCCATCCGATATATCTCCCAAATCCCTTGTCCATTTAGATCTAGCCATCAATGGGTGTCTGTCCAAAAAAGTATCCAGCAGTCCCCTGTAAATTAGCGATATAAGACCCCTAGTACCCCTCTGTGGACCAAGTATATTCAACATACTGTTGCTCTGTATCATTATCGGTGACCTTCCCCACTGTTAAGAGAATGCATGCCACAGCTGCAGGTACTGGCAAAACATATTATGTTCCAGAGGGAACTCTTTCCTGAGTGTTTCAAATGTTTTGGACGTCTCACCATCTAGCAGCTGCGACACATACCATATACCTATTCTTCTCCACTGTCCAAAATTCCGTAGATTTAGCAGTTCGGTCAACCGAAGATCAAACCAAATGGATGTATATCTCGTGTATTCCCCTATACCCCTCCTCTGCTTAATTTTTTTCCCACAGTTTCTCAAGCAGCACCAGTGTTGGAAACCTCTTAGGACTCAAACGAAATCTACCGGCCTCCAGAGCAGCCAGCAGCAGGCCCCTCCCCACCACATGAGAAATAACCTTCCCCACTGAGCTGTTAAGATCATGATCCCCCATCCTACCAAATGCTGGCATTGGGACCCAATGTAATACAGCCATGGGTTGGGAACAGCCAAACCCCCATCATCCTTTGGACGTTGCAACAGTTCTAGTTTAATACACGCTCATCCTCCTTTCCATATCAAATCGCGGAAAATGGCTTTAATTTTATAAAATCTATTCTGAGGAAGCCAAACCTGTGCATTGTGTAGCACGTACAAAAGCTGAGGCATAAGTATCATCTTTATTAAATTAGCACGCCTGGCCATTGTTAAATTTAGCTTCCTCTATGCCGTAAACATCTGTTTAAATTTACCTAGTAATGGGTTTAAATTAAGTCTTTCATAATCTTTGATACTATTTGACACCCAAGTAAGTGAATTCCTTAACCATTTGAACTTGAGTTGGCTGATCTCCCACAACAAGAGTCCCACAATCCAGCGGCAGCAATACGGACTTATCCCTATTAATACAGATCCCAGATATACCGGCATACTAATCTAGGACCATCATTACCGTCCCCTGGAACTGTCCGTATCTCCCAGAAATAGCAACATGTCGTCAGCATAGAGGGCCACTTTTTCTTTATGTATCCCATATTTAAATCCTACAATATTGTGATCCCTTCGCATCACTGCCGCCAGTGGCTCGATTGCTATACCAAACAATAAAGGGGATGACGGGCACCCCTGTCGTGTGCCTCTAAACAAGGAAAAAACCCCAGTCATCTGCCCATTAACACGTACCCTGGCTCGAGGAGCAGTATCTAGCAACCGAACCCACTGGATAAACAGCTCCCCAAAGCCCATATGTTGCAACATAGCCCCCAAGTATTTCCACTCTACACTATCGAATGCTTTAGCCGCATCCAGTGAGAGAATCGCTCTATTCGCTGCATTGTCTGCCTTCACTTGCATGTTAATAAAGAGTCTCCTCAAATTCGTTGCTGTGGATTTGTTAGGCATAAATCCCACCTGATCCTGATGCACTATAGATGTTATAACTTTATTAAGACGATTAGCCATCATTTTAGCCAAAAGTTTTGCATCCGACGTTAGCAATGAGATTGGGCGATATGAGGCTGGCACAGTAGGGTCCTTGCCTTTCTTAGGGAGCACAGCAATAATTGGCTCCCGCATAGACTGTGGGAGGTCACCTCCATCCAACCCTTCCTTATATACATCCAGCAAAGCAGGTAGCAGGAGTTTCCTATATTTTTTTATACACTTCCCTGGGCAAACCATCCACCCCCGGAGCCTTGTCATTATCCACAGAGGCCAGCACCACCTCCAAATCCTCCAAGCTAAACAGTTTGTCTAGCAATTGCTGATTCTCTGTGGACAATTTTGGACCAAGAAATCATTAATCTCTGCATCCGTCGGCTGCATCTGTGATCTTTATAGATTAATGTAAAAGCCCTCCATCACCTCCAGTATGCTCTTGGTATCTCTAACCTCCTGCCCATCTTCTCCCCTCAAGGCAGGTATGTAGGCACTGTCTCTCTGTGCAGCAGCCACTAGGGCCAGGAGATGGCTGGCTCTCTCTCCTGCCTCAAAATATTGCATAGGTCGGAACATCTTTTTTCGCTCTGCCATCCTTAAAGATAGCGCATTTACTCCAGCCTGAGCCATTACTTCATTTTTAAATGTTTTTAAATGTTTTTTTGTGCTTTGGCATTAATAAAATTGCAAATTGTATCTTTATACTTAGTAATGCACATTCTATATGCATTGATCCTTTTTCTTATCCTCCATCAGTTTTTCAAGTTCGTTATCTTTCTACAGTAAATGTTGATTTCTGTTTTCCCTTCTACAGCCCAATTATGGTAGCCAGCAGTATGGACCAAGCAGTCAGTTTCCGAATCAACCTGGTCAATATCCAAATCCCAATCCTGCCAGACCCATGACATCTCCAAATTATCCAGGCCAAAGGATGACAGGGCAACAGAGTGCTGGACAGTACCCTCCCCCCAATGTGGGCATGGGGCAGTACTATAAGGTGATTCATGTTCTGCATTTCTGTGGCATTTTCTGTTGTCCTAGCTGTAGGGAAGCGCTGCTGAATCTGCTTCTGAATTTCTTCTTACCAATTATTTTCCTTTTGCAGACATTGGTGCATCCTCTCTTATTATGTTCATGTGGTTTTTCATTTCTTTTTTTTTTTCTTTTTCATAGAGGGTGGTGGGTATTATTTATTTTGCTTATAATGTGTTTAAGAAAACTGGTCTATCAATCTCCATACTTACGATTGACACATCCCCATTGTGCATCAGTTTAGGGTTATGTGAAATTACATTGATACCCATGTTTTTGAATAGCCACCATGTAAGGCTTCTTTTACCCTGCCAGGAAAAAGTATAGCCATATGTGGCATCCCACAACACAAGCAGCAGAGAAGCCACGCGTGTAGCTATCATCTGACTGCTTTTCTTAAAGGGATTGTGTTGATTAGACAGCCTCTTTAATTCCCTTAACTTTAATCATTAACAAAGAGCTCCACATTTATTCCTGCATCTATGCTTCCAAATGAAAATCTATATGAATTAGAAAAATTCATACGAAGCCTGGTGAAATCATACCTGGCACGTCCCTACTAGCGCCATTCATCTTTGGGACAGTTCCTGTCTAATCTAAGTTTCCTAGGATCAGATACATTTTTCTACTAGTTAAAATTCCTAACAGAAGAAATTATCAGGAGAGTATTTAGTAGTAAAAGCTAGAATCCAGTCCCCTGGAATCTTAAATATATTTGGGGTCCTAAGGATCATCACACATAGAACTAATGAGGTGCATGCAGTTATTTGCTTAGGTTATTGCTCTTTTTGGATTGTTAGATTTCCTAAATAACCTACAAAAATAACCACAGCCACCAAATAAATCTATCTTGATATTTTAGTCATTGAGGAACAAATTAACCTATAAATATGACTAGCACAAACATAATACTGAAATACGGGGAAAGAAATAAGGTAGGAAGTCATCCAAAGGGGGAGTGCGTCATTATAGTAATACTTAGAGACTTCTTATTTCAGAAGCTGAGAGAACTTAACACATAAGATGATGAAATAATAAGATACCTCCTCAATAATAAAATTATGGACCGTATAGGCATAAGAGATTTTCTGTAGCTGACCTCAAAAAGGCATGGATCCCCAATTAATAGGTTTTAACTGGCGAACGTAAGTATTGGTTGCTGCTTTTCAGCTGATAATTTCTCATATCACTGACCTCTTAAGCTGCTTTTTCTTTATATTTTCAGTCACTCTTTATTTTTATTTTTTTTACATTTTTTAATTCATTATTATTATTTTTTTAATAGCAAGAGCAGTTTAATGGACAAAATAACAACTTTTCTGGGAGCGGCTACAATAGCTATAGCCAAGGCAGTATGAACGGGGTGAGTGTAAATTCCTACCAAATCATCAAAATTGATCAACTTGGGAGGAAGGGGTAACTGAGTACTATTTTTTTTTAATACACCGTAAATATATATAAATCTAAATCTGCACAGCAGAAACTCTGACAAAGGCCAGTTTTATATGTTTCATTCTCAACATTTTGTTGCATTTCAGGTTTGTTATGGATGTCAACCATCAAAGGGCTGTCACTCTGTGAACACAGACATATAAATCCTCACCTCATGTGCAGCGCTTGCAGTCGGGATTCTCTGGTGCTGGCAGCACGATTGTGACCGCAAGTATGTATGTGATATACATACTCCCGGCCATATTCCCAATAGATGTGCATAGCCTCAATCAATTCACTTGTATTGGTTGAGGCACAGCACATAATTGCGGTCACAATTTCCCTGCCAGCTCCGGGGAATCTTGACAATGTGCGCTATGCTCGATGAGAGGATTTACAAGTCTGCATTCAGATAGAGTGACTAGGGATAGTGTGCACTGTGAGGTCACAATAGCGGTATAATGTGCACTGTACTGCCATAGTACAGGGATACTGTGCACAGTGATGTCACAATAGAAGTATAATGTGCACTTTACTGCCATAGTACAGGGCTAGTGTGCACAGTGAGGTCACAATAGAGGTATAATGTGCACAGTGCTGCCATAGTACAGGGATAGTGTGCACAGTGAGGCCACAATAGAGGTATAATGTGCACAGTGCTGCCATAGTACAGGGCTAGTGTGTACAGTGAGGCCACAATAGAGGTATAATGTGCACTGTACTGCCATAGTACAGGGATACTGTGCACAGTGATGTCACAATAGAAGTATAATGTGCACTTTACTGCCATAGTACAGGGCTAGTGTGCACAGTGAGGTCACAATAGAGGTATAATGTGCACAGTACTGCCATAGTACTGGGATAGTGTGCACAGTGAGGTCACAATAGCGGTATAATGTGCACAGTGCTGCCATAGTACATGGATAGTGTGCACAGTGAGGCCACAATAGAGGAATAATGTGCACAGTGCTGCCATAGTACAGGGACAGTGTGCACAGTGAGGTCACAATAGAGGTATAATGTGCACAGTACTGCCATAGTACAGGGATAGTGTGCACAGTGAGGTCACAATAGAGGTATAATGTGCACTGTACTGCCATAGTACAGGGATAGTGTGCACAGTGAGGTCACAATAGAGGTATAATGTGCACTGTACTGCCATAGTACAGGGATAGTGTGTACAGTGAGGCCACAATAGAGGTATAATGTGCATATTTAAGATACAATAGAGATATAATGTGCAGAAATAATAAACCCTGTGATGTCACTGTGCAGGGGTGACAACACAAGCTCACTATGTACACAATGACATCACTGTGGGAAAAAATAAATAGTCAGGACGTAATCCTTCATTGCACGTGCCCCACTGTTCATTAGTGACCATTGTATGTGCGTGCTCACAGAACAAGAAGAAATTAAAAGGCGTGGTCATCAAAACACGGCTGCCTGCCCAAGCACTGTGGTGATCGGGAATCTGCCTGAGGCCCGAAGAAAAGGTCATTTCAGGTCGTAAATGGCCTGTGGGCTTGAGCTTCCCCACCCCGGTCTACAGTAACACCATAGTAATGTCACAGTACAGGAATTATTCAAAAAGTAGTCCAACAGAGGAGGGATAATGCACACAGCTGGAGCAACCATGTTCTGTAGTTTGACTTAATGGTGCAAAATTCATTTTTCCATGCTTGTTTCTACCATTTATAGTTTTCATTAACCCTATATTATGTCTGAATGGAAATTGGCCTCCTTTAGTTGAGGTTCTACTTTTTTAGCTACACCATTGTGTCCACAAAACATACGGGGCCAATATTTCTTTGACTTGGCGTCCTCCTCTCCAAGCCAGATGGTAAGGCCATGTTCACACTTTGCGGTTTTTACCGCGGAACCGCCGCGATTTTGATGCTGCGGGTCCGCAGCAGTTTCCATTGCGTTTACATTTACATGTAAACCCTATGGAAACCGCAAACCGCTGTGCACATGCTGCGGGAAAAAACGCGCAGAAACGCAGCGGTTTACAACCCGCAGCATGTCACTTCTTTGTGCAGAATCGCTGCGATTCTGCACCCATAGGAATGCATTGAACCGCTTACTTCCCGCATAGGGCTGTGCCCACGTTGCGGGAAGTAAGCAGATAATGTGCGGGTGGTACCCGGGGTGGAGGAGAGGAGACTCTCCTCCAGGCCCTGGGAACCATATTTGTGTGTAAAAAAAAGAATAAAAAAAAAAAAAATCATGTTATACTCAGCGCTGCACGCGGCCGGCCGGTCAGAGTTGCTGTGCGAACAGGACCTGCGGTGACGTCGCGGTCACATGACCGTGACGTCGCGGTCACATGACCGTGACGTCACGAAGGGTCCTTCTCGCACATCATCTTTGGAACCGGACCGCCGGGTGCAGCGCCGAGGAGATCGGGACGTCAGAGGGTGAGTATATAAACTTTTTTTTTTATTTTAACATTACTATTGATGCTGCATATTGCTGCATATGCAGCATCAATAGTATAGGCGGAAACCGCGATAAACCTGCAGGGATAACCGCAGCGGTTTTGCCCTGCAGATTTATGAAATCCGCTGCGGGAGAACCCGCAGAGGTCACCCGCAAAGTGTGAACATGGCCTAAAAGTTACTGTCTGTAAGCTTTCCGCTTTGTCATTTATAGTTGTACTCAGATTAGGTTAATCCCAATATATCATGGTATAATTTATCTTTTGTCTATCATCCGCTTTGTGTTCACTGTACTATATATATTGTATATGGATGTGGTCTTGAGCTTGGAACAACTCTACTTATTATAGTAATTAAATTAAACTAGTATAGTTTACAATATTGCTGACAATTCCAAGTCTAGTAAGTCAGACATTGTATGTATCTGCCATTTCTTTAACAACTATGATGGTGTTTTACTCTGGCTGTAAATGGTTACATGGAGAAATTGGTGCAACATGTACTATCCATTATCTTTTAGTAATCTTGTTTAATTAACTTATAGAAGATAAATCACAAGTAAATTTAAGTCCTTGAATTAGTCTCTCCTGTAGTTGATAAACATGTTTCAGTTTTGTGGTAACTAGTACTAGCACCACTATAATGGCCGGTGATGTATCACTGTATGACTATAAATGTTCTATTCAGGAGTGGTGAAGCGGAATGTTATCTACTAAAATCTTTAAAAAAAGTAAGGGCTGTCTTCCTTTAGTGTTTATCACAATAGTGATTAATATGAGGGTGTACTGACTACTTTTGGTATGATATTAATAAATGACTTTGGAATACTGCACATTGTTTGCTTCCAAGTTCTGAAGGCTCCCAATTGTGTAACACTAACTGACTTTTTATGCCATTTTGCAGCCCTCCAGGCCAGGTCCTGTTGGTAACTACCCTCACTCGCCTGTTCCTGGAAACCCCACGCCACCTATGACTCCTGGTAGTACTATTCCACCATACCTGTCCCCTAGTCAAGATGTCAAGCCTCCGTTCCCTCCAGACATCAAGCCAAACATGAGCTCCTTACCTCCACCACCAAGTGAGTGAGAATCTTATTAACTAGAATCTTTGACTAGGAGACCATTTTTCCTTTTATTTTGTGCACCATCATGTTTTACTCAAACTAAAAAGGCAGCACTCTGTGGCGCCATAGCATGCAAATATGAAATTTGAAAATTGAATTGCATTACTGCATTAGAAATATGAATAATTTGAGAAAGGTTAGTGCATAAATTGGCCAATTCATGAGTACCTGAAAGCCACGTTAAGGCGTTTATCGTTTCCAGGACCTAACAATGCCATTTTTCTCTTAGAATAAAGTCTTCATCTGTATGGGAACATGAATCCTCTCTTAGACTGAAATCTATATTTCTGCGGAGGGGTAGTGGTCCTGCTGTGACTAAAAACACCTGTGGCCAAAAGGCCGAGTGCTCAGTCAGAAGGCCAATGAATACAAATTTCAAAAAACCAGACGTCACATCCAAACATAAACTACGTGTGAGCAGGTGCTAACCTTGAGTCACCAATTCATATACACTCAAACAAAAAAGGCAGCACTCTGTGGAGCCATAGCATGCAAATATGAAAATTGAATTGCATTGCATTGTTTTACCTATAGAATATTTCTTCGATTGGTATAGGCAAACATAATTTTTTGTTTTATTTTCTATATACAGTAGGCAGGTAAGCAAAAATGCTGCCAAGTCAGAATGCTTTCAAAAGTAAAAGTCTTAATAGTTTATTTTTATCTATTTAACAAAATGCAAAGTGAATGAACAAAAGAGAAATCTGAAGAAAATAAATATTTGTTGTCCCCACCCGTTGCCTTCAAAGCAGCATCAATTCTCGGTACACTTGTCACTTGCACACAGTTTTTGAAGGAACTCAGTTTGTTGTAGAACGAACTACAGATCTTCTGTGTATGAGGCTTGCGCTAATCCCTCTGTCTATGTAATTCCAGACAGACTGGATGATGTTGAGATCAGGGCTCTGTGGGGACCATATTATCACTTCCAGGATTTCCTGTTCTTTATGCTAAAGATAGTTTTTAATTATATTATATTGTGTGTATGTTTGGGGTTGTTGTCCTGCTGCAGAATACATTTGCAGCGAACCAGATGCCTCCCTGATGGAATTTCATGATGGATAAGTATCTGTCAGTATTTCTAAGCATTGAGGATTACTATTGACCAAGTTCTGAACACTATTTGCTGAAATGCAGCCCCAAACGTGCAAGGACCTTTTGCAATGCTTCACTGTTCGTGCGTACACTCATGATTGTACCACTTTCCTGCTTTTCTTGCTAATAAACTGCCTTCTGTTAAAGCCAAGTATTTCAAATTTTGACTCCTCAGTCTGGGGCACCTGCTGCCATTTCTCCTTCGTCTTATTGGGGGACACAGGACTGTGGTGTATGCTACTGCCACCAGGAGGCTGACACTAAGTAAACATAAAAAAAGGTTAGCTCCTCCTCCACCATATACACCCTGACACTGGCCGCAGACGAACCCAGTTCATGCTTAGTGTCCTTAGGAGGCACATCTCTGGTTTCTTCCCAGATCTTTTTTTTTTTTGCCATGAAGATGAGACAGGGGCGACGGACCCTTTTGAAGGGGTCCGATCTCCCAAACCAACAACGGGTGAGCACTTGGATTGTCGCCTCCACGTATCCTCTCCTGCAACGTGGGACAAGATGCCGAACTCAGCCCTCACCACCCTATGGTATAGAAATCCTAGGCTGTACAGAGGCATACGACAGTCCGTACGGCCCCCACTGCGTCACCAATGCGAAGGACTGCGGTGATGCAAGGAGGCGGACGGTCCCTCTCCTCACCCCCTATAGAGAAGATAGTTAGGGTGCCTGCACCGTCCTTTACGCAGCCCCCCTCTAACCTGAAACTGGGCACAGCTGAAGCGCTCCATCTGCGGATTTTTTGCAGGAGTAGGGGGGCTGGGAGGGCTCCTGCTGCAGTGTTTCCCTGGACGATCTCTGGCCTCCCCATTCGGCGTCGGATGACTTGGTTCCGGCCCAGGTCCGGCATTCCGGTTGACCACGTTCCGGGCGGGAGCGCTACCATGCGCTTGCCCGCCACCTTTATGCCCCGCAGCGGGCACCGTAAATTTAGTCCCCGGCTTCTGCCGGTGCTAGGCCGCGGGCGAAAGTCTCGCCCTTTTAACTGTGTTAGCTTCCGGGGAGCCCGCCTCCTGTATCCTATTGCAGTCGCCAGAAATTTAGCTCCTGGCTTCGGCCGGCGCTAGGCCGCGGGCGGAAATCCCGCCTCCGGAAGACGTTTTTTCTTCTGGTCCCGCCCCCAGGCCAGCGCTGAGATCTGTCTGGGTTCAAGGTTCCACCCACAAAAGCAACTATTTCCGGCAGGACCGCCCACCAACAGGGTGCGCTTTTTCTTTTGTTTTTGAAGATAGGAGACATTGCTGAAGTCTCCTGCTGCACCCTCTTACGTGTTCCGCAGAACGGCCGGGGACTCAGGACTGGGGTAAGTGTTACTCCCCCAGCCTGGCAGCTCCACTCTCTACTCCTGCTCCTTATCCAAATTCTCCTGCCTCAGATCATATCGGCAGCAGGTCCAGCATGTCTAGAAGGACCAAGACTCATACGGTATTATATGTCTCATGTGTTGCCTGTCGGTCCACTTTTCCGCATGCCCAGAGTAATCGTCTCTGTGAAGCCTGCGATTACGAACGCGCCCAGGAGCCCTCCCCTGCTACTGACCCTTCCCCTGCGACTGAGCCCAGTGTATCAGGTCCCCCGGAATGGGCCTTTTCTCTGTCGCAGTCTATGGCGTCACTAATGAGAGCAGTTGAGTCCCTTCAGGCCCCCGATAGGGGCAGGGGCAGTGGTTCGCCTGTATTGGAGGGGTCCTCCGTCTTACAGGAGCCTCCGGCCTGCAGGGGCCGCACTCTCACCAGGCAGACGCGGGGGAAACGAACCCACACAGCGTCGCCCAGTCCGTCCGGTTCCTCTGCATCCATGACATCTCTCGCTCTCCCTCACCATCGGAGGTTAGCGAACAAGGCTCGGATTATGATTCCGAAAGGCCCCTCAATTTAGAGGTGCCTAATTACCAGGAGACAGTCGACAGTATCATTGAGGCCGTCAACCAAACCCTGGGGATAGATGATGAATCCACCTTGGCCTTTGGTCATAAGGTGTCTCCTAAATGGATCAAACAGCCGCATAGAGTATTTTGCACTCACCAGAGTTTGAGGACTCAGTGCAACGTCACTGGGAGCTGCCGGACAGGCGTTTCTCGGGGCAAAAGGCTGTGAATGCAAGATATCCTTTCTCCCCTGAAGTCCATGAAAAGTGGGCAGAATCCCCTTTGGTAGATCCACCCGTATCGCTTTTGGTTTCTAAAACATTGTTATCCCTTCCTAATGGTTCTTCTATTAGGGATCCAACTGATCGACTCATAGAGAACCTGGCTCGCTCAGTGTTTGAGGCCTCAGGCTCAGCCCTCTCACCCTCCTTTGCGGCGACTTGGGTAGCTAAGGCCATGATATCCTGGTCAGAATCATTGAGTAGAGCTCTACAGGGTAGGGACCTGCCATCAGAGGTGGCCGAGATCTCGAATCAGATCGCTCTAGCGGGAAACTATCTGATTAATGAATCATTGGATGCGGCGAACTGAGCGGCACTGACTGCCACAAACGCAATTTCCATTAGAAGGGCATTATGGTTGAGGACATGGCGGGTGGACTCAACCTCAAAAAAGTCCCTTACTGCTCTGCCCTATCAGAGCGGCTGATTATTCGGTGAAAAATTGGATCAGCTCATTTCTGGCACCACAGGAGGGAAAAGCAACTTTCTCCCACAGCAAAGGATTAAGCAGCAATTTCGTCGCCATCTTCAGGCACGGTTTAAGTCCTTTTGCAACCCTGGGGGGACTGCAGGGGCAAACCCCGTCAGCTCAGGTCGGCCTTATCAGGACAGAGATCGTCAGATTTCTTACAGAGCCAACCTGTTGGGAAAAATGTGGTCCCACCAGCCAAAATCAAGGGGATCTAGGTCCCACAGATTTTCAGCCAAATGACTGGAGGCAGGCTCCGGTCGACACCAGCAAAGTAGTCGGCTGCCTACTCTGGTTTCACCAGTTCTGGCTCGCTGTCGTTCACGACAGGTGGGTAAGAGAGCTGGTGTCCTCAGGGTACAAGATAGAATTTATTAGCCGCCCCCCGAGTCAATTTTTTTTCTTTCGTCTTCCCAGATCGGAATCCCGTGTACGGGCCTTATTCAAGGCTGTCGAGTCTCTTCGGGGCAGCAGAGTTATTATCCCCATACCGGAGGTTCTATTCCAACCTGTTCATAGTTCCCAAAAAGGATGGAGCTGTAAGGCCCATTCTGGACCTGAAACATCTGAACAGATTTGTCAGAATTCGTCACTTCCGAATAGATTCTCTCCGCTTGGTCATTGCTGCCATGGAAAAGGGAGAATACTTAGCTTCAATAGACATTCAAGACGCCTATCTTCACATCCCCATACTCCCCCCGCATCAAAGATATCTATGTTTTGCCATAAGCAACCTACATTTTCAGTTCACAGCCTTACCTTTTGGGCTGGCCACCGCCCCCAGGGTGTTCACAAAGGTCATGGCAGCCGTTGTATCCATCCTGCATTCCCGGGGATAGTCATCTTGCCTTTTTTAGATAACCTCCTGGTCAAGGGTCCGTCTTTTTGGGCCTGCGAGGAAAGTGTCTGCATCTCACTGGATACTCTTTTTCGCCTAGTGTGACTGGTGAATTTAAGAAAGTCATCCCTTGTGCCACCTCAGAAGATCACCTTTCTGGTGATGATCTTCGACACCTCCTGAGGGTTGACAGTCCTCCCCTGGGACAAGGTCCTGGCTCTCCGGCAGGAAGTGCGGGTCCTTCGCCAGCCGGTCTCTCATTCCATCCAGTTTTGCATGAGAGTCTTAGGAAGGATTGTGGCAGCAATAGAGGCAGTTCTATTTGCGCAACTCCATCTTTGCCCCCTCCAGCATGCCCTTTTGGCTGCTTGGGACAGGAACCCATCTCTCAACCACATGTGTTGTCTGTCCACTCAGGTCAGACAGGCGCTTACATGGTTGACAATGAGTTCCTATATTCGGGGGAAGCCTTTTCCCCCAGTCTATTGGCTGGTGGTCACGACCGACGCCAGTCTTCTCGGATTGGGAGCAGTGTTTGGCTTCCACACAGCCCAGGGACGCTGGTCTTCACGGGAGTCAACCCTTCCGATCAACCTTCTGGAGATTCGGGCTGTTCAGCTGGCTCTGCAGCATTTTCATTGTCTTCTGGCAGGCCGCCCCGTCCGGATTCAATTGGACAATGCCACGGCCGTGGCATACATAAATCATCAAGGGGGTACCCGCAGCAGGGCGGCCATGCACGAGGTAAAACATGTCCTCTGCTGGGCCGAGAAAAGCCACTCTGTGATCTCAGCAGTCCACATTCTGGGCGAAGAGAACTGGGCGGCGGATTTTCTCAGCCATCAGGGTCTTGCGTCCGGGGACTGGTCGCTCCATCCCGACGTTTTCCGGCAGATTTGCAAACGCTGGGGAACTTCGGACGTTGACCTGATGGCCTCCGGGATAAACGCCAAAGTACTCAGGTTTGTCACCCGATACAGGGATCCACAGGCAATCGCTGTGGACGCGTTGGTCCCACCCTGGAACCAGTTTCACATCCCATATATTTCCCCCGTTGGCACTGCTCCCGAAGGTAATCAGGAAAGTCAAGACAGAGGGGGTCCCAGCAATTCTGGTTGCCCCAGATTGGCCTCGTCGGTCATGGTATGCAGACCTAGTGCTGCTGCTCGCCGAGGCTCCCTGGCGGCGCCCGGACCTTCTCTCCCAGGGCCCAATCTACCCCCAGAACTCAGGGGCCCTGTGTTTAACGGCCTGGCCATTGAATCTAGGATTCTAACCCAGGCAGGGTTTTCCCAAAAGGTGACCGCTACTATGATTAGCTCCCGGAAGCCCGCCTCCGCACTTATCTACCATCACACCTGGAAGGTCTTCTTCGCATGGTGCCAAGAGTGCGGTCTTTCCCCGCTTTGTTTCTCTATCCCCAACATTTTAGCGTTCCTCCAAGCCGGCCTGGGTTCGGGCCTAGCACCAAGTACCCTCAAAAGACAGATATCAGCCTTGTCTGTCCTTTTTCAGCGCAGGATCGCTACCAATTTACAGGTGAAGACTTTTATACAAGGCGTTGCTCACATGATACCACCTTACAAGGCCACCCTGGACGCTTGGAACCTTAACCTGGTCCTAGGGGTCCTGCAGGAATCTCATTTTGAGCCTCTTCAGGACGTCTCCTTGACATGCCTTTCCTGGAAGGTTGGTTTTTTTGGTGGCCATAACATCCATCAGGCGGGTCTCGGAGCTAGCGGCTCTATCCTGCTGAGCTCCTTTTTTACTGTTCCATCAGGATAAGGTGGTGCTCAGGCCAACACCCTCTTTTTTGCCAAAGTTGGTTTCCTCATCTAGTGAGAGCGCTCAGGAGGTATGGGTCACGGACGGCATCTTTTCTGCAGACCAGACACGCTGTTCGTCCTTCCCGATAGTCGCAGGAAGGGACTCGCTGCCTCAAGATCAATCATAGCCAGGTGGATACGATTGACTATTCAGGAGTCCTACCACATCAGAGGTGCAGTTGTTCCAGCTGGGATCAGGGCACACTTCGCCCGGGCAGTGGGCGCTTCCTGGGTACTTCAGCACCAAGCATCGGCAGAACAGGTTTGCAAAGCGGCGACCTGGTCCAGTCTACACACTTTTTCCAAACACTATAGTATCCATACTCCGGCTTCAGCGGATGCAAGTCTGGGTAGAAAGATTCTTCAAGCAGCGGTAGCGCCCCTATAGGCGGTAGGTGCCTAGGGCTTATACCATTGACTCAATTTCCCACCCAGGGACTGCTTTGGGACGTCCCACAGTCCTGTGTTCCCCAATGAGAAAAAGGTGAAATACGGATTTTTGTGTTACTCACCGTAAAATCCTTTTCTCCGAGACGCATTGGGGGACACAGCTCCCACCCTGTTAGCCAGATGGCTCCTTGTTTCTTTTTTTTTTGCATTTATCAATCGGTGGGGTTGTTTTTGGACATGTTGGTCCTGCGTTAAAGCTGATTTACTTTTTGTTCTCCTACTGCTTTTGCACCAAACAGGGTTCACCTGCGGCCAGTGTCAGGGTGTATACGGCAGAGGAGGAGCTAACCTTTTTTATGTTTACTTAGTGTCAGCCTTCTGGCGGCAGTAGCATACACCACAGTCCTGTGTCACGTAATGAGCGTCTCGGAGAAAAGGATTTTACGGTGAGTAATACAAAAATCCATATTTCCAGCACCCCAATTCCTGTATTTTTGTGATAGAACATATGGATTTTGGCTTTAATTCTTTCATGAAGATCACTTCTAACCAGACTCTGAACAGTAGATAAGTGTGGTTGTGTCCCACTGGTTGCTGCCAGTTCAGAGGTGATGGCATTGCTGGACATCTGCTTTTTTAAAGTGAAGTACGGTAAGCATGATGTGTTTTTTATCTGTTGCACTAAGTTTCCTTGGCTGACTACTGCATCCATGGTCCTCATCTTTGCCCATTTCTTGCTGTCCACAACACTGCATCTATGGTTCTCAACTTTTCTTTCTGTTCTCAATGCTTAGAAATACAGAGGCCAACATCCACAGAAGATCTGTGGTTTGTTCTCCATTTAATTTGGAACAACCCTCCTACCGACTTCCTTCAAAAACTGTACAACTTGTGTGTAAGTGTGCCTAGAAGAATTTATTCTATGGTGCTATTTTGAAGGCGAAGAGTGGTCACAACAAATATCGATTTAGATTTCATTCACTTTGCATTTTGTTAATTGAACAAAATTCATTAACACATCTATTTTTTAAAGCATTACTTTGCAGCAGTTTTTCCAGACCTGCCTAAAATTTTTGCACCATATTGTACTTGTAAAAAACTTCCAAGTTGACCTTGAAGAGTAATGAATTTTTGCTGTGAATATTTAAAATATTGTAGACTCTTGTATTGGCTATATACTTGACCTTTGAGGAGGTCTAGGGTCTCTAGTACTCTATGCTTTGCTTACTAATCTTCACATTGTCGCACTGCAGATGCAAAAGGGAAAGTTCACGCTTTCTCTCCCTCTTCGATCTCAGCCAGCCACGCAGACGAGCTCCGCTTAACATTTCCTGTTCGGGATGGAGTGGTATTGGAGCCTTTCCGACTGGAGCACAACCTTGCGGTTAGCAACCATGTGTTCCACTTGCGGCCAACCGTCCATCAGACCCTCATGTGGAGGTAAACCTTGATGAATGATCACTAACACTTCTTATTAGCATGAGGAAACCTTTTCATTCTACATTTTCTGTGTGTATTTTGTGTATGACATCACATATTTGTTGTTAAAGGGGTTGGCTACTTTTTCTTGTTAGTACAGCTCTCCTCACACACTCCCCAGCACTGTGGAGGAGCATGTGAGAAGACCCGCCCATCAGCCTCCTGCAATAGAAAAGCAGCTTTTCTGTGAGATGTTTGGACAACAGACTGGTCTGGTCACATTCTCCTCCACCAGCAGCCAGTTTTTGAAAAAAAATGTTGGTCACTTTTTGAGGAACACTGCAGTAACAAGGAAAAGTGGCTGATCTCCTTAATCAGAATGTCCAGTTTACTTGAAGATATATATATCTATTTGCCTTTAACAGGTCAGACTTGGAATTGCAATTTAAGTGCTATCACCATGAAGACAGACAGATGAACACTAACTGGCCTGCATCTGTACAAGTCAGCGTCAATGCTACTCCTCTTACTATTGAGCGGGGTGACAATAAGACTTCCCACAAACCTTTGCACCTCAAGCACGTTTGCCAGCCAGGCCGCAATACCATCCAAATTACCGTCACTGCCTGTTGTTGTGTAAGTGTCCGCCTTCAGACCCTTCATTCGCTATTATTAAGTATGCTGTATATGCTGCCAAAACGATTAATTTCAACTTCAGGAACAATTTCCATCATTTGTAACAGCAACAAGCAATTTGTACTGCTTGTAGAATAAAATTCAGTACAAAAGCAGGTATGCACGTAGACTAAGGGTACTGTCACACAGTGCAACTTTCCAACGATCACGACCAGCGATACGACCTGGCCGTGATCGTTGGAAAGTCGTTGTGTGGTCGCTGGAGAGCTGTCACACAGACCGCTCTCCATCGACCAACGATGCCGAGGTCCCGGGTAACCAGGGTAAACATCGGGTTACTAAGCGCAGGGCCGCGCTTAGTAACCCGATGTTTACCCTGGTTACCAGCGTAAAAGTAAAAAAAAAAAAAAACGTACATACTCACATTCCGGTGTCCTTCAGGTCCCTAGCCGTCTGCTTCCCGCTCTGACTGAGTGCCGCCGTAAAGTGAAAGCAGAGCGCAGCGGTGACATCACCGCTGTGCTCTGCTCCGGCCGGCAGTCAGTCAGAGCGGGAAGCAGACTGCAAGGGACCTGAAGGACACGGGAATGTGAGTATGTACGGTTTGTTTTTTTTTACTTTTACGCTGGTAACCACGGTAAACATCGGGTTACTAAGCGCGGCCCTGCGCTTAGTAACCCGATGTTTACCCTGGTTACAAGCGAACGCATCGTTGGATCGGTGTCACACACAACGATCCAGCGATGACAGCGGGAGATCCAGCGACGAAAGAAAGTTCCAAACGATCTGCTACGACGTACGATTCTCAGCAGGGTCCCTGATCGCTGCTGCGTGTCAGACACAGCGATATCGTATGGATATTGCTGGAACGTCACGGATCGTACCGTCGTAGCGACCAAAGTGCCACTGTGTGACAGTACCCTTAATTTGCAACAGGAGTATATTTGCACAGGTCTCCTTTGTAGCAGATCTCTTATACTGAGGCAGGCTTCTGAATCCCAGCTCCATTGCCCTGCCTGCCACGTAGCAGCCATAAAGTGTGTTAGCTGCTATTTACTGTGATGTACACATTACAGAATGCCCTTATGGAAAAGCCCTGTATTGATGAATATCATGCAACCTCTGCTCATTTGCTTGTGGAACCATGAAACAATTTTTCTTTCATACAACATTGAAATCAGGTTCAGCAAAAAGAACGTAGTGGACATGGTGAAAAAGGGGAAGATTAAAAGGCAATTGGCTTATGTAGTGGAAACCTGTATGGAAAGTTTTAGGAGAAACTCAAAAGGTTTCACACGTTTGCCAGTTTGATGAAATCAGGGAGTCGATGTGAGACAAGAGCACATAAGCATGGTCTCTTGGTGTATCGGCTTGTCTGATCGCAGAAGCTCAGTCACAAGTCTTTATTACAAACACAGAGATAAGAAAAGTGGGAATGGCTTTTTACATTACATTACCTAAGACAGAATTTATTTAAGTTGGGAAAAACAAAATTATAAATTATATATTTTGTCAAAATTCCTTTCTAGCCAGTTCTACCCATCTTACTATACTTTAGGACAGTGATTTTCAACCTTTTTTGAGCCGCGGCACACTTTTTATACTTAAAAAATCCCGGGGCACACCACCAACGAAAATGGCACAAAATGACACTAAAACAGTACATATTCTACATATAGTTAATAATATAGATTCTAAATGTATTTATACTCACTCAGTGTGAAACCTGGGCCTGTTTCGATAAACACAAAAGGGATATCCTGGCAGGAATGGTGGAAAGACACACACGAAGCTCTTCCTCAACAGTTCTCAGTCTCTCCCTGTTTTTAGTTTTTTTTTGTGCACATGCCCTAACCCTACCCCTAACCCTAGTTCTAACCCTAACCCTAGTGGAAAAAGAAAAAAAAAATTTTTTTTTATTATTGTCCCTACCTATGGGGGTGATAAGGGGGGGGTCATTTACTATTTTTTTTATTTTGATCACTGTGATAGGTTACATCTCAGTGATCAAAATATACCTGGAACGAATCTGCCAGCCGGCAGATTCGGCGGGCGCACTGCGCATGCGCCCGCCATTTTGGAAGATGGCGGCGCCCATGGAGGAGACGGACGGACACCGGGAGGCCCGGTAAGTATGAGGGGGGGGGATCTGAGCATGGGGGGTGGATCGGAGGACGGGGGGCTGGCATCGGAGCACGGGGGGAGCGGGCAGGAGGACGGGGGAGCGGACAGGACGACGGAGGGGAGCGGAGCACCGGTCGGAGGACCGGAGAGGAGATCGGTGGTGGTGGGGGGGGGGGTACATAAGTGCTTCCAGCCATGGCCGATGATATTGCAGCATCGGCCATGGCTGGATTGTAATATTTCACCAGTTTTTTAGGTGAAATATTACAAATCGCTCTGATTGGCAGTTTCACTTTCAACAGCCAATCAGAGCGATCGTAGCCACGAGGGGGTGAAGCCACCCCCCTTGGGTGAAGTACCACTCCCCCTGTCCCTGCAGATCGGGTGAAATTGGAGTTAACCCTTTCACCCGATCTGCAGGGACGCGATCATTCCATGACGCCACATAGGCGTCATGGGTCGGATTGGCACCGACTTTCATGACGCCTACGTGGCGTCAAAGGTCGGGAAGGGGTTAATGAGCTGTTGCTGACTTAATGATTATACACAGCATTATTGGCGGGCATTACCTTGGCGGCGGGCAAATGCGAGAGTCTCTCCGCTCTCAGGATGATGCGCCGGCCTCGGTGACGTCATGCGAGCGTTCAAAGCTCGCGCATGTGTTATTCCGTGACTGCGCATCGCTGCGCATTGCCAGGGAACAAAACAAAGGGGGCACCATAGTTTGGGGAACTTTCCCCGCGGCACACCCGACCATGTGTCGCGGCACACTAGTGTGCCGTGGAACACTGGTTGAAAATCACTGCTTTAGGAGACAAAGAAATGTTAATCACAGACACCTCTATATCAGAGAGAACACCCTGCGTTATTGCTTTTATGAATAACACTTATAAAGCTAATACTAAAATACCGAATTAGCAAAGATATATAGGTAGATTTAATTGTCCAAAACAAAAATCAAAGCAAAGTATAAATATTTACCATAACACTTATGATATTACATGTATTTTAAAATTCTGTAGTAATGCTGCAGTGTTACCCCTCTGTTTATTGCAGCGTTACTTCTTGAGCTTGTCGCCAACCTTGTGCATACTGACTTTATTTTTCTTCATCTACAGTCCCACTTGTTTGTACTGCAGTTAGTCCATCGGCCTTCAGTGCGTTCAGTATTGCAAGGTTTGTTGAAGAAGAGGTTGCTCCCAGCTGAACACTGTATCACAAAAAGTAAGTTATTAACACCTTGTGTTACATTATATTATCAGGATCTATATTATCTGTATCAAACTGGGCTTCCATGGTGGGAAGCATCGGCCTTTTATTGCACACTTTTAGTAATACATGGCTTGTGCTCACTTGTGCAGTAAAGAGAAATTTCAGCAGTGTAGCAGCGACATCTGGGAATGCAGCTCTGAACGGTGAGGATGGAGTAGAACAGACGGCAATCAAAGTTTCTTTGAAATGCCCAATTACGTTTAGGCGGATCCAGCTGCCTGCCAGGGGACATGACTGCAAACATGTCCAGGTTAGTCTGTTTAGTGATCGGTTTCTACTCACATAGCCTTCAGCTTGCTCCAGATATTAACTGAGCCCTCACTCTGCTTGCAGTGCTTCGACCTTGAATCCTATCTTCAACTGAACTGCGAACGAGGGACATGGCGGTGTCCCGTATGCAAGTAAGTATGCTGATAGAAAGGATACTAGTCCATTTTGGGCACTAAGATTTAAGATAACACTGACTATTTGGATCATTTAGTGTATCCAAATGTATACAAGAGGAGCAGGCCTATGTGTATATATATATATATATATATATATATATATATATATAATTGTCTAATGTCCACTTCCGTCTGTTTGTAACGAAAATCCCGCATCGCTGATTGGTCGCGCCCGGCCGGCCGTGTAACGAAAATCCCGCATCGCTGATTGGTCGCGCCCGGCCGGCCGCAACCAACCAGCGATATTGGGGCGGGATTTAAACACCGCTTCACTTTTTACTATTGATACTGCCTATGCAGCATCAATAGTAAAAAGATATAATGTTAAAAATAATAATAAAAAAAAAAAATTATGATATTCTCACCTTTCGGTGTCCCCGGCAGCTTTTCCCACTCCTTGCGATGCTCCGGTCCCAGTAATGCTTTGCGGTAATGACCCCAGATGATGTAGCAGTCTCGCGAGACCGCTACATCATCACGGGTTATTGCCGCAAAGCATCACTGGGAATGGACCTGGAGGGAGCATCGCTAAAGGCCTGGGCTGGATCCGGGGGCCACCGGAAGGTGAGTATATAACTTTTTTATTTTAATTCTTTTTTTAACAGGGATATGGTGCCCACACTGCTATATACTATGTGGCTGTGTTATATTCTACGTGGACTGTGTTATATACTACGTGGGCTGTGTTATATACTACGTGGGCTGTTATATGCACCGTGGGCTGTTATGTACTACGTGGCTGTGCTATATACTACGTGGCTGTGCTATATACTACGTGGCTGTGCTATATACTACGTGGGCTGTGTTATATGCTACGTGGGCTGTGCAATATACTACGTGGCTGTGCAATATACTACGTGGGCTGTGTTATATGCTACGTGGCTGTACTATATACTACATGGCTGTGCTATATACTTCGTGGGCTGTGTTATATACTACGTGGGCTGTTATATGCTACGTGGCTGTGCTATATACTATGTGGCTGTACTATATACTACGTGGCTGTGTTATACTACGTGGCTGTGTTATATACTCTGGCTGTGCTATATGCTATGTGGCTGTGCTATATGCTACGTGGGCTGTTATATACTACGTGGGCTGTGTTATATGCTACGTGACTGTGCTATATACTACGTGGGCTGTGTTATATGCTGCGTGGGCTGTGTAATATACTACGTGGCTGTGTTATATACTACGTGGCTGTGTTATATACTACGTGGCTGTGTTATATACTACGTGGCTGTGTTATATGCTACATGGCTGTGTTACATACTACGTGGCTGTGTTATATGCTACGTGGCTGTGCTATATGCTGCATGGGCTGTGTTATATACTTCGTGATCTGTGTTATATGCTACGTGGCTGTGCTATATGCTACGTGGACTGTGTTATATACTACGTGGGCTGTGTTATATGCTTCGTGGCTGTGCTATATTTCTCTGCTGTATCTGTATCATGAATCGTGGTATGTGTTAAGGGGGGGCCCACAGAGACTCTTTCGCCCGGGGCCCTCAAAAACCTGGAGCCGGCCCTGGCTTCACTGATTGCTCGCGCCCCGCCGGGCGCGACCAATCAGCGACAGGCGCAGTCCGGCCGTGAATTGGCGCGGGATTTGAACCCCGCTTCGCTGATTGGTCGCGCCCGGCCGGCCGAATCCTGTGTATTCATTGCATTATTCTTAAATCTTCATAAAGATACTACATACATATTCTAGAATACCTGATGCGTTAGAATCGGGCCACAATCTAGTAAAATACAGTCATAATAGGTAAGGTAGGTCATTGGCAGCCATAGGTAGCTGGAGTTGACATACAGTTGGAGAAGTATTTTGTTTCATACAGCTAAGCTTTTTTTTTTTTTTTTTTTGGAAGAAGGAATATAAAGTATGTATCTCAACTTTGCACACCAAATGTAGGATAGGCTCTGTTCACAAAAATACTAGACAAATTAGCCGAAAAATGCTTAACACTATGACAGAAATAAGAAAGATCTGGTGTCCGGCGTGTCTTAGAGCTGGCTTTTCTGTTCTCACAGAGGAGAACGGAGCCCTGATAGAGCCTGACCACCGTAGAAGTGGGTTTTGTTTCATGCCCAATACAACTTTGTATCTATATTGTTGCTTAGTTGATGGAACATTTCTATTCTCTGCTCCCTAAAACCTTTCATTTCTTGTCTGTCTTACAGTAAAACAGCTCTTTTAGAAGGCCTTGAAGTAGATCAGTACATGTGGGGAATCTTGAATGCAATACAGAAGTAAGTACACCATAAGCTGAATACTGCCTGGACAGTTTATAATTTGTATTGATATTGAAAAACTATACTTCTGAAATCTCTTCCCATGTTTCTTCATGTCGAAAAGCTTATCACAGGATATAGAATAAAGCGTATACTTAAATGGATGTGACAATGTGCAGACCAAGACAATCTTACATGCAGTAATATAACATTGTAACATTTTAGACTGGGTAAAACCAAGTGATTGCAGATAGGAAGTCTAGAAAGCCTAAAACTGCTGCTCTCATGGTCACTACTTTAACTCCTGTAGTTCCAAATTCGGAAATTGAATTATCAGATCTGTTATTTTAAGCAATGGGACATGAATACAGTAATTGTCTTCAAGAAACAATTCCCAAGTCATGGTGGATGTACCTAAAATGCTTCGTTCAGGTCACTCTAACTTCCTCTTTATGTTTTTCTTTAGCTCTGAATTTGAAGAAGTAACTATAGACCCTACCTGCAGCTGGAGGCCGGTACCTATTAAGTCAGAGATTCACATCAAGGATGATCCAGATGGAATGCCCTCGAAGAGGTTTAAAACTATGAGTCCCAGTCAGATGATCATGCCCAATGTAATGGAAATGATTGCTGCATTAGGGCCTGGACCTTCGCCCTATCCATCACTACCGCCTCCACCAGGTGGTGGTAACACAAGTGAATATGTTGGACAAGGTAACCTTCACTTAATTTTATACACACAAAAAGTTCTTGTTAGTAACAGGTCAGTGCAAAAACTCAAAACCTCAATAGAAAGAATAAATATGGATAAGAGCAGAATGTTTTACATATTTTATTAATGTACATTGTAGCAAAATATTAAAAACGTACGAAAAGTTAATCAAAAGACATATAGAGTCACACAGAAAAAAGAAATATGGTACCTGGCCTCAATGTACTATATGAAATGATAAATAGATGCAAATTGAACGACAACCAATCAAATTGTAATAAGCAGAAGCAGAGACCGGCAAGGCCTTATTGAAAAGAATATGCAAAGAAGTAAATGATACGTAAAATTTACATAAAAAGTAAGTGACTAGTGAATGAGAATTATACTTGAATACAAAAAAAATGCAAGATGAAATCTTAAACGGCAAATGATACTGAAGACTACCGTCATAATATAATTAGAGGACCTGTCACCAGGTTTGTTGTTCTTATTTTATTCCTGCTGCTCCCAAGTAGTTTTTTTTAATCTACCACATTTTTGTATGGTCAATATCAAGGAGACATGTGGCTCACAGGATTCCTTGGGGCATGTCTTCAGATTGTGAGCAACGCCTCCTTGTAAAAGACCATTTAAATTAGCAAAAAATAAAAAAAAACATACCTCATAGTGGATTTAAAAAAAAAAAAAAAAAAAAAGAAACACAATATTCAAGGAAGCAGTATGAATAAAATAAGAGCAAAAAATGGCTACTGGTGACTGGTCCTTTGTAAAATACTTATTAAAGGAGATTTTATACACATGCTGACAAATTTTATTGATAGTTAAAATGATAATTGCTAAAGGTTTTTTTCTGCTATAGAGGTCTCCCCACTTCACCCCACCCTCTGTCACACTCTGCATTTTCCTTATACACAGTAAACTTAAGGTACCGTCACACTAAACGATATCGCTAGCGATCCGTGACGTTGCAGCGTCCTGGATAGCGATATAGTTGTGTTTGACACGCAGCAGCGATCAGGATCCTGCTGTGATATCGCTGGTCGTTGAACAAAGTTCAGAACTTTATTTGGTCGTCAGACCGGCGTGTATCGTCGTGTTTGACACCAAAAGCAATGATACCAGCGATGTTTTACACTGGTAACCAGGGTAAACATCGGGTTACTAAGCGCAGGGCCGCGCTTAGTAACCCGATGTTTACCCTGGTTACCAGTGTAAAATGTAAAAAAACCAAACTACATACTCACCTTCGCGTCCCCCGGCGTCCGCTTCCCACACTGACTGAGCGCCGTAAAGTGAAAGTACAGCAAAGCGGTGACGTCACCGCTCTGCTGTTAGGGCCGGCGCTCAGTCAGTGCAGGAAGCGGACGCCGGGGGACGCGAATGTAAGTATGTACTGTTTGTTTTTTTTTACTTTTTACGCTGGTAACCAGGGTAAACATCGGGTTACTAAGCGCGGCCGTGCGCTTAGTAACCCGATGTTTACCCTGGTTACCCGGGGACCTCGGCATCGTTGGTCGCTGGAGAGCGGTCTGTGTGACAGCTCTCCAGCGACCAAACAGCGACGCTGCAGCGATCAGCATCGTTGTCTGTATCGCTGCAGCGTCGCTTAGTGTGATGGTACCTTTACCTTCAAGTACTTCAGGTTTCTTATTATTTCTGTTTAGCCTACATGATTCCTAGCTTTGATCCTACAGGTTATTTTTCTATGCTCTGCTATACTGCTCGTAAATCCTATGACACATCCAAACAGCATAACATGAGCAACTAGAGCCACTACAATCTCTATCTGTAAGGCTGATACTGTGATTAACCTCTCCTCTATATTCTTCTAATATGTTTAGTTGATTTTCAGTTTACAGTTAGGAAGGCTGAAATGTATTCCCCTACATTATAATTGTATGACAGGCACTGTGAAGCTATAATCATTATCTGTGATAAGAGCTTCTGACTACCCCAGTTGAAAACTTAAATGGTACAGTAAATGCAATTGCATCATACAGTAACTTACAGTGGGTTCGGAAAGCATTCAAACCCCTTTAAATTTTTCACTCTGTTTCATTGCAGCCCTTTGGTAAATTCACAAAAGTTCATTTTTTTCACATTAATGTACACTCTGCACCCCATCTTGACTGAGAAAAACAGAAATGTAGAAATTTTGGCAAATTTAATAAAAGGGAAAAACTGAAATATCACATGGTCATAAGTATTCAGACCCTTTGCTCAGACACTCATATTTAAGTCACATGCTGTCCATTTCCTTGTGATCTTCCTTGAGATGGTTCTACTCCTTCATTGGAGTCCAGCTATGTTTAAACTGATAGGACTTGATTTGGAAAGGCACACACCTGTCTACGTCTGGAGGAAAGAAGGTTTAAGCATAATAACAGACGCTGATTCTTTACTGTAAGAGCAGTGAGAATATGGAACTCTCTGCCGTATGATGTTGTAATGAGTGATTCATTACTATAATTTAAGAGGGGACTGGATACCTTTCTGGAAAAGTATAATGTTACAGGGTATATACACTAGATTCCTTGATAGGGCGTTGATCCAGGGAACTAGTCTGATTGCCGTATGTGGAGTCGGGAAGGAATTTTTTTTTCCCAGTGTGAAGCTTACTCTTTGCCACTGGGTTTTTTTTTGCCTTCCTCTGGATCAACATGTTAGGGCATGTTAGGTTAGGCTATGGGTTGAACTAGATGGACTTAAAGTCTTCCTTCAACCTTAATAACTATGTTACTATATAAGACCTCACAGCTCACCTTGCATGTCAGACCAAATGAGAATCATGAGGTCAAAGTAACTGGCCAATGAGCTCAGAGACAGAATTGTGGCATGGCACAGATCTGTCCAAAGTTACAACATAATTTCTGCAGTACTCAAGGTTCCTAAGAGCACAATGGCCTCCATAATCCTTAAATGGAAGAAGTTTGGGACCACCAGAAGTCTTCCTAGACCTGGCCGTCCAGCCAAACTGAGCAATCGTGGGAGAAGAGCCTTAGTGAGAGAGGTAAAGAAGAACCCCAAGATCACTGTGGCTGAGCTCCAGAGATGCAGTAGGGAGTTGGGAGAAAGTTCCACAAAGTCAACTACCACTGTATCCCTCCACCAGTCGGGCCTTTATTGCAGAGTGGCCCATCGGAAGCCTCTCCTCAGTGCAAGACATATGAAAGCCCGCATAGAGTTTGCTAAAAAAATACATGAAGGACTCTCAGACTATGAAAAATAAGATTCTCTGGTCTGATGAGATGATGATAGACCTTTTTGGTGATAATTCTAAGCAGTATGTGTGGAAAAAAACAGGCACTGCTCATCACCTACTCAATACAATCCCAACAGTGAAACATGGTGGTGGCAGCACCATGCTATGGGGGGGTTTCAGCTGCAGGGACAGTACAACTGGTTGCCATTGAAGGAAACATGAATGCGGCCCAGTACAGAGATATCCTGGATGAAAACCTCTTTCAGAGTGCTCTGGACGTCAGACTTGGCCGAAGATTCATCTTCCAACAAGACAATGATCCTAAGCACACAGCCAAAATAACAAAAGAATGGCTTCAGAACAACTCTGTGATCATTCTTGACTGGCCCAGCCAGAGCCCTGACCTAAACCCAATTGAGCATCTCTGGAGAGACCTGAAGACGGCTCTCCACCAACGTTCACCATCCAACCTGATGGAACTGGAGAGGATCTGCAAGGAAGAATGGTAGAGGATCCCCAAATCCAGGTGTGAAAAACTTGTTGCATCATTCCCAAGAAGACTCATGGCTGTACTAGCTCAAAAGGTGCTTCTACTCAATACTGAGCGAAGGGTCTGAACTCTTATGACCATGTGATATTTCAGTTTTTCTTTTTTAATAAATTTGCAAAAATTACTACATTAATGAGAAAAAAAATGAACTTTTTTGAATTTACCAAATGGCTGCAATGAAACAAATAGTGAGAAATGTAAAGGTGTATGAATTCTTTCTGCACCCACTGTATACTGCCTGAGATGGTTTCTCCTGTCAGAGAAAATAAAGCCATGTAATTCTGAGGCTCCCCATGTGATCACAGGACCTAACTGAAGAGAGGTGTGCTATGAATTTCCAGATAAACAGGGACAACTAAAATATGGCACTAATAGCTGAATTATATATAGTTTAGGAATATTGAAAGGATGAATTATTTTTTTTTGTCATCATAAGTAGATTTGTTCTTTATTTGTAGGAAATAATTATCAAGGTCACGGTAACTTTGACTTTCCACATGGAGCACAAGGTGGGACATCTATGAATGATTTTATTCATGGGCCCCAGTTGTCTCATCCACCTGACATGCCCACCGGTTTGTCTTCGCTGGACAAACCTCTAAGCCACTCCATGCAGGACTCGGTAAGTGGTGATGATGTATATAGCACTTTTAATACATGTCAGCAACTTTGTTATAAGCTTATTACATGTTATCTTATTGCCAATTGTTCTTTTCCAGACTGAGCCATTTTCCCCATTCCTGACCATGCACATTTTTCAGGTTTTATCATACATGAGCTTTTAACCACTCTAAATTTTTCTTTTGTTCGGACATTCAAATAATTTTTGTGCTTTTTTGTGCAATACATGTGGCCTAATTTTTTATGTCATATTACATTCCTTTTTTATGATATCCCTCTTTCCATAGAAATTGTTTTTATGCATTGAGCTGCCTTCTGGTGCACAAGAGCTTCTATGTTCAATGTTGTGAATTCTGCTCTTGGGTTCCCTCCGGTGGTTGTTGATAGTAATGCAGTTGTCCCTGGGTTGCAATCCTGGGCAGGTGTCCCTGCTGATTGCAGCTCTGACTGGGATATTTAGGTGTGCAGGATTCATTAGCCCTTGCCAGTTGTCCATTGTTCTTGGAGGTTTTGCATCTCTGTCTGGTTCCTCCTGCCCTGCTGCCAAATCAGCTAAGATAAGTGTCTGGTTTTGTTTCTGCAGCACACATGCTTTGTGCTTACAATTCAGTACTATTCAATGTTTTTTCTTGTCCAGCTTAGACTGTGTTTGGATATTTCAGTCAAGTTGGATTCTCAGGAGATGCAGATATACATTCCATGTCTTTAGTTAGATGGTGGAATTTTTGTATTATCTGCTGTGGATATTTTTAGGGTTTTAATACTGACCGCTTAGTATTCTGTCCTATCCTTTCCTATTTAGCTAGCGTGGCCTCTTTTGCTAAATCCTGATTTCTGCCTGCGTGTGTCTTTCCTCTAATACTCACAGTCAATATTTGTGGGGGGCTACCTATCCTTTGGGGTTCTGCTCTTAGGCAACATAGAATTCCTATTTCCATCTATAGGGGTATTTAGTCCTCCGGCTGTGTCGAGGTGTCTAGGATGTGTTAGGTACACCCCTCGGCTACTTGTAGTTGCGGTGACAGTTTAGGGTTTGCGGTCAGTACAGGTTCCACCTACTCCTGAGAAAGTCTCATGCGGCTCCAAGGTCACCGGATCATAACAGTTCAAGTCCTGGCAGGCAGTGTCTTTTCCTATAATTGTATTTATTTTCTTGCTTTTTATTAGTTTATTTTCTCAATTATCTCACACACTGTGCCCTCGGTAAGGTTTTACAATATCTTTGGAGGGCACTTTGTAATAAACATTATTTTCATTGCAAATTTCTCCTGTAACTGGGAGTGGTATATTAGCCCCAGTTACAGGGGAAATTCAGCATCGTGCCTGCATGGCATAACTGGCTGAGTCTCTTAAGAATCAGCAGCTCTTCCTCTTTCCCTACACCCAGCGATCACATGATTCCTGGGTCTGGAGAAGGAAAGCTTCCTAATCTGTTTACACAAGTGCTGGTTCAGTGTTGGATATGTTACAAACATGATGCCAAACATGGTAATAAACCAGTGTTGACTCCTCTGAGCAGGGAGTCTTGAAAAGTCTAAGGGTACTGTCACACTCTGCAACTTTCCAACGATCACGACCAGCGATACGACCTGGCCGTGATCGTTGGAAAGTCGTTGTGTGGTCGCTGGGGAGCTGTCACACAGACCGCTCTCCAGCGACCAACGATGCCGAAGGCCCCGGGTAACCAGGGTAAACATTGGGTTTCTAAGCGCAGGGCTGCGCTTAGTAACCCGATGTTTACCCTGGTTACCAGCGTAAAAGTAAAAAAAAACAAAAAACGTACATACTCACATTCCGGTGTCCTTCAGGTCCCTTGCAGTCTGCTTCCCGCTCTGACTGAGTGCCGCCTTAAAGTGAAAGCAGATCACAGCGGTGACGTCACCGCTGTGCTCTGTACTGCCTTACGGCCGGGAGTCAGTCAGAGCGGGAAGCAGACGGCAAGGGACCTGACGGACACCGGAATGTGAGTATGTACGGTTTTGTTTTTTTTTACTTTTACGCTGGTAACCAGGGTAAACATCGGGTTACTAAGCGCGGCCCGATGTTTACCCTGGTTACAAGCGAACGTATCGCTGGATCGCCGTCACACACAACGATCCAGCGATGACAGCAGGAGATCCAGCGACGAAAGAAAGTTCCAAACGATCTGCTACGACGTACGATTCTCAGCAGGGTCCCTGATCGCTGCTGCGTGTCAGACACAGCGATATCGTATGGATATCGCTGGAACGTCACAGATCGTACCTTCGTAGCGATCAAAGTGCCACTGTGTGACAGTACCCTAACAGCTATCTCCCTACTCCCATAGTTGCACAATCTCCTACAAGCAGCTTTACTCTGCATTGACATTTTAGAATGCCAGTGTGAACTGCCCTGACAATTATAGTCTGTGGGTGATCCAAAAGTAATTAAGGATTTAAGTGATACTAAAATCTTCAACTGAACTCAAAAATATTTCCCATCCGTACATTCCTAAACCAAGAATCTGCAAAAACCCTAGTCCATGCCTGCATCATCTCCTGCCTTGACTACTGCAACATCCTGCTCTGTGGCCTCCCCTCTAACACTCTTGCACCCCTCCAATCTATTCTAAACTCTGCTGCCCAACTAATCCACCTGTTCCCCGGCCTCTCCCCTCTGTCAATCCCTACACTGGCTCCCAATTGCCCAGAGACTCCAGTTCAAAACCCTATCCATGACAAACAAAGCCATCCGCAATCTGTGTCCTCCATACATCTGTGACCTCTTCTCCCAGTTCCTACCTGCATGCAACCTCCGATCCTCACAAGATCTCCTTCTATACTCCCCTCTTATCTCCTCTTCCCACAATCGCATACAAGATTTCTCCCGCGGATCCCCCCATACTCTAGACCTCACTGCCACAACATATCAGACTCTCGCCTACCACAGAAACCTTCAGAAAGAACCTGAAGACCCACCTCTTTCAACAAGCCTACAACCTGCAGTAACCACCGATAGACCAAAGTTCTGCACAACCAGCTCTACCCTCGCCTACTGTATTCTCACCCATCCCTTGTAGATTGTGAGCCCTCATGGGCAGGGTCTTCTCTCCCCATGTACCAGTCGTAGCTTGTATTGATTAAGATTATTGTACTTGTTTTTATTATGTATACCCCTCCTCACATGTAAATCGCCATGGAATAAATGGCGCTATAATAATAAATAATAATAAAGCGCTGTTATGTTCTTTGTAAATCTGACACTGACTTTTCCTAATATTTATTGTCTTTCAGATCCCTCATGTAGGGAATTCTGAGCAGCCTCATGGATCCATGCCTCAGGGCTTACACCCACCTCACCCAGGAAGTCAGCCTGGGCAGCCTTTACACCACGGTGGACCAGCACCTCAACCTCGACACCCTCCACAAGCTGCCAACCATCCGCATGGGGACATGGGCTTTAACCCCTCCTCTGTGTTAGAAGGTCAACCGGGTGGTCAAGGACCTCCAGATATGCCAGAGCCATCTCTGGATGTAAGTTCAATGATAATTTAAATGTGACTGCATAGGTTGACATGTGAATGCTATTTTAGAGATTTTGTAGTTAATTACAGATGTAACAAATCTAAAATGAACGTTTGTTTTAAATGAGAATATTTGTGCTACACAAATAACATGAGATTCATGGGCACAGTACTATCTATGAAAATGGCATTTGTATAATGTACCTGTATTGTATTTTTCAATAACACGCACTTTTAAGCAAGAACAACGCTTGCTAAATTGTAGGCAGCTTCCTGTGATGGCGGAAAACGCTGACTCAGCGTCCCTCCTGATCATTGAGAGAATTGCTCCCTTTCCTCCTAACTCATTTATGGGATAATGCGATCATTGCAGAACAGGAGACGAAGCTGCAAGGACCTGTATTAAGGCTGAAAGGACCTTTCAGATAATTTGATCAGTCACATGCGTGGAAGGAACTGCAACATGTTAATGTATAGCTTGTGTATGTAAATGTGCAATGTGGCAGAGCTAAGTGCATCGACTATATGTGCATATGTAGCAGAGCTGTGTGTATGTATTTATGCATCTGTAACAGAGCTATGTGTATTTATATCTGCATATGTAGCAGAGCTGTGTGTATAATAGACACTGCAGATAAATACTAACAATAAATCTATTACATCCCTATTTTACACTAGTGCATTAAAATTCCTGATAATGACTCCTCCACTTGACATCACCCGGAAAGTTTTAATTAATAGGAAAAATGTTATACCTATTTTCTGCTGTCTAAACCTGGGGTGTATCTTATGGCAACGTGTGTCTTATAGTCCCAAAAATATGACATATCTTGTAGCTAAACTGTGTTTAATACCTTGCATTGATCTAAAAATAATTCTACTGTATGCTTGTCGATAGGATACAAGTATAAAGCAGAGGTCGTTGTTTTATTGCATTTCTGTAGAAAGTGTATTTCAAGGTTCTTGGAGTGGAAACGGCACATTCTAGATCTCAGGTGTCCAGAGTCAGTTCTGTGTAGATATTAAGCCAGAAAAAAAAATGCTTTGAAAATTCAAACTTGTCATCTTTTTTGTGTAAATTGTAAAGGTGATCACAGCATTTTAAATATACAGAAAGAAAAATTGTCATGGGAAATATCTTGTCAGGGACATAAATAACATTAATGCAACAGTGACCTGTAGTATAAGGAGTTTTTGACTTCTCTCTCCTTTCTGCAGCTGCTTCCAGAGCTTACGAACCCAGACGAGCTTCTTTCCTACCTGGATCCTCCAGATCTACCAAACAACAGCAACGATGACCTTCTCTCACTATTTGAGAACAACTAAAGTGTAGCTGTTTCCCCATTCCCAGCCCATAATACAGCCAGTCAGGACACACAGGGCAGGCACAGTTCTGGAAACTCCAACCATTATCCATTATGAATGCCTTCCCGGCAGTCTTGTAGCTGTATTTGCCTAAGACTAGTGCACTAGTGACGCTGCTACAGGGCAACATTCGGCTCAAGGCTGTCTGTAGATCTCTCAAGTGGTGCTTCCTGGTTTTCCCATGCTGAGGTTGAAAAATGGGAAACTTTGAAGACAAAGTCCTCACTAGGCAGTTTAAGAGGTGGTGGAGATTAAATGCAAGACACGTGACACCTTATGATGCCTAGTGCTACCCCTCATTCCCACACCACCACCAGTCTCACACCAGCTGGCAAAGAAGAACTTTACCACAAAATTGGGAGAAAGATGGAACAAACACACACCCATACACAAAGCACAAGGTTCCTAAGCAGTGAGCATTAAGGGTAGACCTCTTGCTCTCACCACACAAGTGCTGTCATGGAGGAGACAGCCTCTTCGAGGGAAGAGGGTCTCCTGCTTCTTTGGTTTGTTGCCAGTATACATTTCCTCCAGTTCTTATTGCAGCATTTATAACAAAAACTCCCAGGTCCCTGGACAGATGTTTCCTAAATGCAGAGACTAACCACAAGGAAGCTTCAGGGCAACAGCTGACACTTTATCCAGGAGCTGGGCTGTCTCTCGTGACTTTATTTTGTTTGACCTTTTTTGTTTTAAGCTGCAACAAGGGGCATTGATATTGGTTTCATAAAGCAGCTTAAGGGTTATGTTTTTGTTTTTATTCATTTTGCTTAACCCAAGAAGACTGTTACACAATAACTGGCCTTTTTATCTGCCTGGTGATTATCATTTTAATATAAAACCACATAAAATGTGTGTTATTTGTGCAATCTTCTTTCCCAAACATCTTGTGGTCAAGGTACCTTCTAGGCGTGTGGGGGTAGGGGTCTAAATGCATGAGTCTGACCCAGTTTCTGTGCTTCTGGTGTGTTAATGCTGCTTGCTTCTGTAAAACTGTTGTTATATTTGTACAGAAGTGCATGTGTGCCAATCAATGTTACTTACTTTGTCTTTGTTCACTTTTTCACTGCTTTCTCCTTTGCTGACCCACTGTATAAATAAAATGGGATCCAGCAGATTACTTTAGCATAAGAAGTCTTAAAGGGGTTGTCCAATGAAAATAATTATCACCTAGGATTATTGATGATCGTTGTTAGCACTGTTGCTTTGCAGCGATGAGGTCGTGAGTCTAAACTCCACCAAGGACAAAATCTGCTAGGAGTTTGTTATGTTCTCCCTGTGGTGTGTGAGTTTCCTCTGGGTTCTCCGCTTTCCTCCCACTCTCCAGAGACATACTGAAAGGGAGTTTAGATTGTGAGCCCCAATGGGGACAGTGATGGTAGTGTCTGTAAAGCTGTGGAATATGATGATGCTATATAAGTAATTAATACTTGCTGATAGGTGGGGTCCGACCACTTGGAAATGCACTAATCAGCAGAACGGGGAATTTTTATTCACACAAGGTGACACTTTTATTTCTGATAAAAAAAATGGAGTGAAAGGTTGCAAGCTCATCCACTGCTCCATTCATTCTCATCTCCAAGCAGAGCACTCAGAAGCCCCATAAGATGTGGAGCAGCAGTCGAGCATGCAACCTGCCATTCTATTGTAATTGAGGTAAAAGTGCCTCTTTTTGCCAATCTATGCCAGTTCCAGCTGTCGGACCCCATCAATGAATAAGATATTGCCTATCCTGACTGTAGGTGATTACTTGTTTTCATCAGACAACCCTATTAAAGGAAGACTTTTCTTCTTGCCTCTTTATAAGCAATTTCCTCCTCGTTCCTTTTCAGTGTACCAGCTTTGCCATCTTATGTCCTTTTTATGATATACTGATTTTAATTTTTTGCCCGTGTGTTGTGCTTGTACAGATGTGACTGACACACCAAACAATCCTACTTTGTTGAATATTTGTTTTCCTTTTTTCTATCACCAAAGTTGTATTTTGTAAATTTTTTTTATTTAACAAAAAAATGGAGAAAAAAAAAAAGGTGGGTGGGCAAGTGATTATTTCCCTTTTTGGTTTCCCTTCTAGCAGTTTGAAATTCTTGACATTTTATTATTTTCCTGTTCTCGTTTTGTAGAAATGTAGGCTTTTTAAAATACATCTCCACTTTGTATTTGTGTTTTTTTAGTTTGTTTGATGTTTATTTTTTTCTATTTTATTTTTTTCATTTTCCAAATTCCGGTGTCTTAGTAAGGTAAGATGGCAGCACACAATGCTGTTCATATGCAATTAAAATATTGTAAATATGTTCAAAAATTTTAGAAATATGTGTTGCTTAGTGACATGGTTTGTTCTCATGTAGTTTGTTTTTTTTTTATAATGCCAAGTCCTTGTGACACATCCCTTCTCTTCATCACACTTCTCACCTTGATTTTACAGCTGTACCTGCGGCTAATACCTCTCCTCTAGGGACGTCTCCAGCTGCTGTGAAAGTGAAGGGGTTACACTACGATTAAGGCGCCTGCATTTGTGAAAATGTAGAATTTGCTTGTACCTAAAAAGAAGCAAACTTTAGAAAGTACCTACCACAATATGATGGGATTGTGAGGATGGAGCATTGCTTTTCATTTCAGTTACTTGCAATTTGTCCAACAGTTACAAAAACTTTCTAAAATTTGTTCTCTTATTTTATAATTATGTATTGCCATTAAAGGGGTTGTCTAATCTTATTAAATTGCTAAAATGGCAAAGCGCTTGTAAAATTGAGCCACTTTGCCATTTAGCTGTTATTAAAGATCCAGTCCGTTCTCCAGAGCAGAGAACTTTTTCATTGTGAAGTGTACTGCTCATTGCCATGGTGTGTGCACTGGCATGCTGTTTGCTATGTAACTTGCTCTGAAGCCAGCCTTAAGTGTCCCTGCACATCTCACATGCACCAGAGAGCGCACAGTTCTGGCCAGCAGCTAAGCCCAAACTGTCAATCTTCAGGATTGCATTGCTCCCTGGCAAGCTGGAAACAGGGAGGTAGGGGAGCGGTGCGCTCCTGAAGACAGAAACGCGAGACAACCCATTTAATGCTTATCTTTTCAAGGCATGAAACACTTTTGCAGAATTGTGTTATATGCAGCAGTACAAGTAGAAATTATACATTAAAACAGAATGTCAGATGTAAATGCTTTATTTTTCAACTGGAAAAGGTTAACCCCTTCACTTTAAGGAGGGGGAAAGGGATGAAGGCATTGCCAGCTTATGCTTGGCCCTTTTGGGTCTGAGCAGGATTAAAGGACTTCACACACCCTATGTAAATAATGTATATGAACAGTAGAGACATAAAACACAGACACATTCATTTTCCTGGGAATGTGCATTTGTTTGTTTTTTATTTTGCAAAAAAAGTGGTTAGAAAAATGTTTAAAAAAATGTGTGTGTTTCCATATGGTGTGGAAATAATCCTATATTTGGGGAGGGTGGGAAGGGTGCATTTTGTGTGAAATCACTTTGTTTCCACTCTGAAATACTTTGACCCTTTGTGAAAAGAAATGACTTTTTTTTTTTTGTTATGTACCTCTAATATTTTAGCTGACACACTTTAGTCCTATGTACTTTAAGGTGCTACATGACGTAAAACACACACACAGTGAAAAAGAAATAGTGGATTATAGGGAAATTCAGTAAAAAAAATAAAAAGATTGTAACCAAATTCTTTGTACAAATTTTGATATTCTGATCAGAAGGGGAAATTGAAAATAAATGGTACAATCTATAATAAAACATGCAAAAGGGCCACTGTATCTTGTCTGTACATTGTATGTACAATTTAATCATTCATATTTGTATCCCCTTCAGTGCCAGAGGGAAGAAGTGTCTCTTCCCCTCTCTAGCAGTGAAGGCAGAAAATGTTCAAAATTAACGTAATTGTGCTTTTTAGTCTTGCAAAACTGTATGTAGTTAGTTGTGTCCACCTTATATTTATCAAATAAATATGTACTCAGATGAAACCTGTACAATGTGTTAAGTTTTCATTTTATATTTAAATAGTGCTGCCTTTTAATTTTATTTTTATCATATATCTGTGTAGCATATTTTCCCATTTATGTTCATTTTTGTCATTTTTTTAAATAAAACTGAATTTTTAAAAGCCACTTGCAATTGCAATTAGTCAATAGATGTATCATTCTTATGATATGAATGTACCAAGTTAAGCCATGAAATAATGACAACACTATTGAATAAGCACTCCCAGTAAGCTTTTTGTTGGCAAAACTTGTAGTGTAGGAGGCATTAATATTCTCACTGATTGCCATCTTTCCCAGCTTGCAGGACTCTATGTGCATTGGAAGTGACTTTTACAATGTGAGCCTATGAAGCGTTGTTCTGAGTGACACGCCTCAAACGTACATTGCAAATGCGGCTTCTGGCTCACATGTAGACACTAGAGATGGGTGGACACCTGGATGTTCGGGTACGGAAGGTTCGGCCGAACAGTTACAAAAAATTTGACTACTTGAACAGTACCTGGACGCGAACACGTACCCCATTCACTTGAATGGGGAGCCCGAACATCCAGTGTTTGCTGCACTGTAATGTGCAAGACAGCACGGCATACAACCCTTCTGATCGGCGGTGAAATCATCCCCGCCGGTCAGAGAGCCGTAGTTCCCTGTGAAAAGACAGCATGAGCGCTCAGCTGTGATCGGAGGTATAAAGGTTACCTCCGGTCACTGGTGTCAGCTGATGGGACAACTGCTCCCATCATCCGACACCTGCTGCTGCTAATAACGGCGAGAGCAGGAGCGGCGGATAGGAGTATTCATTATCCGCCCCTGCGCTGTAAATAAATAATAAAAAAAAAAAAAAAAACGGCGTGGGTTCCCCTGTATTTTTGATAACCAGCCAGGCAAAACTCACAGCTGCAGGCTGCAACTCTCAGCTGTCAGCTTCAGCAAGGCTAGTTATCAAGAATAGAGGGGTCCCCATTTTTTTTTTTTTAAGCACGAAGAAAATGATGAATTGGGTGCAAACAAAAAAAAAACAAAAATAAATGGTGCAAAGGCAATGATTCATTGAAGCAATAGTATGTTTGTCCTAGAAAGTGTGATTTTGTTTGAAAAATTAAAGTGAAAATGCATACGTTTTATAATTTCATTTTGCTTAAAGTTTTCCTATTAATTTTTCTGTTGAATCACTGTGGGGTTTTTTTGTTTGTTTTTAATGTTTTCTTTCTAAAATTGTCCACCTAAGATCCCCTTCACGCTTCAGTGTCTCTGGAACATGTGTAATTTTTTGGAGATGGAAATTTCATTCTCCAGCAGGACTTGGCACATGTCCACACTGCCAAAAGTACCAATTCCTGGTTTAAAAGCAACAGTATCACTGTGCTTGATTAGCCAGCAAACTCTCCTGACCTTAACCCCTTAGAGAATCTATGGGGTGTTGTCAAGAGGAAGATGAGAGACATCAGACCCAACAATGCAGACGAGCTGAAGGCTGCTATCAAAGCAACCTGGGCTTCCATAACACCTCAGCAGTGCCACTGACTGATCGCCTCCATTCCACGCCGCATTGATTCAGTAATTGATGCAAAAGGAGCTCCGGCCAAGTATTGTGTGCATTTACTGAACATACGTTTCAGTAGGCCAACATTTCCGATGTTAAAATCATTTTTTCAAGCTGGTGTTATATAGTATTCTAATTTACTGAGATAATAACTTCTGGGTTTTCATTGGCTGTAAGCCATAATCATCAACATAAACAGAAATAAACAATTGAAATGCATCACTCTATTTGTAATGACTCTATAATATGTCAATTTTTGTATTGAAGAACTGAAATAAATTAACTTTTTGATGATATTCTAATTTTGTGAGATGCACCTGTAGGTTATAGATATATACATAGATATGAGATAGATAGATAGATAGATAGATATGGGTTTGATAGCTACATAGCTATTCGTGAGATATATAATTAATGCCTTGCATATGTAGTTTGCTTTACATGTACTAAGCTAATAAATGAAAAAAATGACGTGGGGTCCCCCCCATTTTTGATAACCAGCAAAGGTAAAGAAGGCAGCTGTCAGCTGATCTTATCAGGCTGGACAGGTTCATGGTTATTTGGCCCTTCCCAGCCTTAAAATACCAGCTCTCAGCTGCCCCAGAAGTGGCACATCACATTAGATGCACCAATATTGGAGCTTTGCGTCAGACTGTCCTAGGTCTTTGGCAATCGGTGAAATGGGTCTTGGGGTTGATGTCAGCTGTGATTTGTCAAAAATCACAGATGGCATGAAGCCCTGGTGTTAGTATCTATCAGACGACCCAGTCATTTCAAATAAAAATACCCACACACCAAAAATACTTAATTTGAATAAACACTTCGCACAATTTCCCTGGCTCACAAATTTATTTAAAACAATGCATGCAGGTCCGAAGTAGCCCACCAAATTCGCTGTCGTCCACAAATGAATACCTAATAAAAATGAAAGCAAAACACACTGCCCATCTTTCACTAATTTATTAGAGAAAATGTTCCAAGACAGGTCCGATGTAGTCCAGCGTTCCTGCAATCCGATGACTGTGAATAGCAGTAACGATAACGCTAATCAGAGCCACCGAGTCTCACAGAGGGCAGTGTGACTCTGTGACTCTGATGAGCGTTATCGTTACTGTTGTCACACAGCTATTAGGAGTTGCCGGGTCTCACAAAGCACAGGGTAAGCCAGTGACTGATGAGAGGTGACGTCAGTACCCGGCGACTGTGAATAGCAGTAATGTTACTGTTATTTTACAGTTGCCGGGCCAGATTCGGGGAATGCTGGTCTACATCGGACCTGCATGGGAATATCTGAGCTGATGGCCCTGCTGAACTTTGTTGCAGTAAGTTACCGTGGCTGACTACTGTATCTGCTGTCTTCAAAGCTGCCAATTTCCTGGTGCTTTTTCAAAAGAGCTCGAGCGTTGCTTCCTGAAATCCCAATCTTAAAATCTTTGCCTGGGAAAGACCATGTTGATGCAGTATAACTGTCTTGTGCCTTGTTGCTGTGCTCTGTTTTGCCATGGTGTATGACCAGTGACATCGAACTGTGTTCCACATCAGCTTTATAGCAGATCATGGCCATTCCTCACCCAGTTTTAAGCCCTCATACACAGCTGTTCCTGTTAACAACTGTTTTTCAACCTATATGTGAAAATAATGAACATTATCTGTTTGGTGTAAATGGTTACTCATACACTTGTCTTTAAAAACATAGAAACTCCCTGACTTTGTGCAAGTGCACTGTAGTGCAGCGGCAGCAGCCTATGCAGTGATGAGGCAGTGACCCAGCAAAGTCCAAAGCAAATGTCTCTTTAATGTTCAGCTCACAAAAACACAGCACACGATATCCTCCGGATCGCAGCCAGGAACCATATCCCCTGGATTGAAGGCAATAAACATGTCAGTCCACCTCCGAGATCAGTTACCATGGGCGACTGCACCGCCGTATGCAATGTCTCTATAATGTTCAACTCACAGCAATACACAGTACACAATATCCTCTGGATCACAGCTGGGAACCAAATCCTACATTTTGCAGCCAATAAACACACCAGTCCACCTCCGAGACTTTTTGTCGTGGGCATCTGCACAGTCATGTGCGCTGTGGGTTTCCAGGCTTTTTCAGCTGCCTTGGCTGTTTTGGCTCCGCTTGCTTGTGTTGCCTCACTAAGGTGAAGATCAACAGCATCACCCGCGATCCAGGACGTCTTCAGAGGTGGTGGCAATAAACTAGTGAGCAAGAACAGTGCTGCCCCCTGTGATGTCCTGTTCCAGGAGGGGCAATGTTTGCTGTAGGGAGTGAGTGTAGTCTCAGCCTCCTTTGATAGCAAGTTTTTACTCATCTCAAAGGAAACGTCTCGAGAAGTAGTTAAAATTCAGACATTTAGATACTAGGTATATGGGGAGAAGTGTAGCGTGTTGTCTAATAAAGCTAATTACAAAGATGGTGTTATAAAGCTACATGGTTAAAAATACATTTTAGGTGCCAGATCACCCCTTTAAGCAGAGTGATTAATGCTATTGTGCAGCACAGAGTGCTTTAAAAGTGACAACTTCTCATCAGCAATGGACACAGGTGGATGTGGATGTTCTGTCAGGGAATAAAACACTTTGTGCAGAAATATCTAGACACAAGTACATTTTTTAGTTTTGGGGGTTGAATTCTTGCTGACAATTTCCCTTTAAAGCAAGGCAGCAGTGATAAACATGCAAACTGGATAGTTGATTGCGGAGAAGATAACTCACTGTTGCGCAGAGTTGTGTGAACAGCACCAGTATTAAAGGTGCCTGACCACCCCTTTAAGCAGTAGAGTGATTCATGCTATTGTGTAGTACTGACTGCAATAAAATTGACAACTTCTCGCCAGCAATGGACACAGGTGGATGTTCTGTAAGGAAATCAAACACACAAGTTAATTTTTTTAAATTATTACAAATGAAATATGGTTTAAAGGTGAGTGAGTGCACTCTGGGAAATTGTGTTGGACATGTTTGTCACTCCAGTGCCACCACCTCCTCATTTGCATATAAATTTAAATGCTGATTTGTCAGAAATGGAGGAGCAGACTGGCTATATAAGGGTATTTGCTGGACATGTCTTTTAAAGAGCTATATGCGCATATTAATAGTTTTGGGGGGGTGAAAATCTTGCGGACTTTTTTTTTTTTTTTTAAGCAAGGCAGCAGTGATAAATATGCAAAGTGGATACTTGACTACAGAGAAGATAACTCACTGTTGCAGCAGAGTTGTAGTGTGAACAGAACCAGCATTAACAGCAAAATATTTGTCATGCTTACAGTAAAGGTACCTTCACACTAAGCGACTTTGCAACGATAACGATAGCGATCCGTGACGTTGCAGCGTCCTGGATAGCGATATCGTTGTGTTTGACACGCAGCAGCGATCTGGATCCCGCTGTGATATCGCTGGTCGTTGCTGAAAGTCCAGAACTTTATATGGTCGTCAGATCGGCGTGTACCGTCGTGTTTGACAGCAAAAGCAACGATGCCAGCGATGTTTTACAATGGTAACCAGGGTAAATATCGGGTTACTAAGCGCAGGGCCGCGCTTAGTAACCCAATGTTTACCCTGGTTACCATTGTAAATGTAAAAAAAAAAAAATAGTACATACTCACATTCCGGTGTCTGTCACACGTCCCCCGGCGTCTGCTTCCCGCACTGACTGTGAGCGCCGGCCGTAAAGTAAAAGCAGAGCACAGCAGTGACGTCGCCGCTGTGCTGTGCCTTACGGCTGTCACTCACAGTCAGTGCGGGAAGCAGACGCCGGGGGATGTTACGGACACCGGAATGTGAGTATGTAGTTTGTTTGTTTTGTTTTTTTTACATGTACACTGGTAACCAGGGTAAACATCGGGTTACTAAGCGCGGCCCTGCACTTAGTAACCCGATGTTTACCCTGGTTACCCGGGGACTTCGGCATAGTTGGTCGCTGGAGAACTGTCTGTGTGACAGCTCCCCAGCGACCACACAGCGACGCTGCAGCGATCGGCATCGTTGTCGATATCGCTGCAGCGTCGCTTAGTGTGAAGGTACCTTTAATTGTTAACCACATGTCTGATCCAGATAGAAAGTGCAGATTGATGATAAACAAGCAGGAGTTCACTGAAGTGATGAATAGCTAGCGAAGAGTGATGGATGTTGAGGAATACTCCAGAAGTGCACATGGAAACTGGATGCAAATCTCACTGAATAGTCAGACAGTATATATCTGTTTGATGATGTGAAGGGTATAGCTGTCAGGTCATAGCAGAAAGCCGCTGTGGGCTTGTAAAGGAAACTGGCCTGAGGGGAAGAACCAAGAGCCAACACCGGAGTGAGTAAGCATACTCCCCCTTTTGTGCCCCTCTCAGAAGATTCTGTAACAGTAAAGAGAGAATTCTTTACATAAAATCTCCGAGTAAGACAAAAGCATTAACCCCTTCACCACTTTGGTTTTTTTCCCCTTTTTTTGGAGTTTCCGTTTTTTGCTCCCCTTTTTCACAGAGCCATAACTTTTTTATTTTTCCGTCAATGTGGCCATGTGAAGGCTTGTTTTTTGCAGGACGAGTTTTTTCTTTTGAACGATATCATTGGTTTTGCCATATAGTGTACTGGAAAACGGGAAAAAAAATTCAAAGTGAGGTGAAATTGCAAAAAAGTGCAAATCCACAATAATTTTTTATTTTGCTGTTTTACCATGTTCAGTAAGTGCTAAAACTGACCTGCCATAATGATTCTCCAGGTCATTACGAGTTTGTAGATAACAAACATGTCTGGGTTCTTTTTTACTTAAGTGGTGAAAAATAATTCCAAAGTTACTAAAAAAAAGTTGCCATTTTCTGAGACCCGTAGTGTGTCCATTTTTCGTGATCTGGGGCTGGGTGAGGGCTTATTTATTGCGTGCCGAGCTGGCGTTTTTTTGTTGATTAAATTTTGGTCTAGATACAATCTTTTGATCGCCTGTTATTGCATTTTAATTCAATGTTGCTGCCACCAAAGCTGTGACTAGAAGCTATGATTGCTTGTGCTACACAGAGCAGGGCTTCAGAAACGCTCTCTTGCTATGAGTGCCGACCGCTAAATTCTTGCAGAGTACCCTAACAATTTATTTGAAATACATTTAGGCCAACTATACAGCACATGAAAGTGCTGGTAATATAACAAAATGAGACTTCTTGGGAAAACAGTTTACTACGAACCAGATAGTAGTGAAACCTTGTGCCACAGGTCAGTCATCGGCTGAGAGGTCACACAGCTTGGACAACCTCCTATTGGTTCGTAGCAAGTTGCATAACCAATCCAAGTCCTCTGGATCCAATGAAAACCAGGTTGATCCCGCTGCACCTTTTGAATCCCAAGTTCTGAGTATTTGGTAACAGGCTCATCTGGTGTTGTGGATAGGAAACAAATGGTTAACTGCAAGGTAGCAATGATGAACAGTAGTGATGAGCGAATATACTCGTTTCTCAAGATTTCCCCAGCACGCTCGGGTGTCCGAGTATTTTTTAGTGCTCGGAGATTGTTTTCCTCACCTCCGCTGAATGATATTCATCTCTTAGCCAGCTTGATTACATGTGGGGATTCCCTAGCAACCAGGCAACCCCCACATGTAGTTATGCTGGCTAATAGCTGTAAATCATTCAGCTGCGGCGAAGAAAACTAAACCTCCGAGCACTGAAAAATACTCGGAGGACACCCGAGCGTGCTCGAGAAATCTCGAGTAACGAGTATATTCGCTCATCACTAATGAACAGGAAAACTGGATAATTGATCATAGAGAAGATGTGTCCACTAAACTATAGGAGGCAAGCACCTTTAGATGTGATGATACCTGCTATATTTTGTTATAAAGTATTTTGCATATATAATTGGGCATCATAAAATCTAATGTACTCATATCACACGTGTACATTACTCAATCACATGCATGCCTCATATTTATATGACAAACAAGCAGAAGCAATGCGTACGTGCTGTGCGTAATGTAATTCTTGGTTTGTGTGGTTATAGCTCTTAGGCTTTTCTGTTTGGATGTAGGTGTCTCACATTTTATAGCTCAGATGGCAAGTTTAAAATACTTAGCAAAAGTGTAATGTCCAGACACTATAATAATCAGGAATTTCCAGATCTGGTCTTTTTGGTTGCAGAGCACCACAATAAAACTTATAATTAGGAAGTAACTGTGGAACAACTAGCTATTTTAAGCATGGGTCCTATATCATTCATTCAGCAGAGTAACTTTATTCCTAGAGTTGCCAAAGCCAATTTTTGACTGGTTGTTACTTTGTAGCACATTTTTTTAACTAACCGCCCTCTTTGTTTGTTCCTCAGCATTGACATACCAGGTCATCCCTCCTCTGCACCTCTACTCGTTTCTCCGCAAAAAAAAAACTTGCTAAGAAGTTCCAGCCGCATCTCACTCACTCTCCAGTGGTGTGAAGATGCTGGATGCCAAAACTGACATAGAGCTGAAGGACAGATGAAGAGGAGTTAATAAGAAATTTTCCAAGTTTCATCCAGAAAACTCAGATGTATTTTTCGGATTTTGATATGTGTGCTTTCTGTGTGTCCATTTTTTTCACATCTGTGTGATGTTCGTGTGCGATCCGTTATCATACATTCATGGCCGAAAGTGTTGTCACTTTTGAAATTGTTTCAGAAAATGAAGTGTTTCTCTTAGAAAATTATTGCAACTACACACGTTTTGTTATACATATATTTATTTCCTCTGTGTGTATTGGAACAACACAAAAAAACAGAAAAAAATGTCAAATTGGACATAATTTCACACAAAACCCCAAAAATGGTCAAGACAAAATTGTTGATACATTTCCAAAATTATGCGTAAACAACTTTTTTTTCAAGTGTTTGTTGCTCGATCAAACTCACCTGTGGCAAGTAACAGGTGTGGACAAAATGAAATTCTTACCTGAACAATAAGTTGACCCACTTTTTGCATTGTGTGTTTGTGTGTGCCACACGAAGCATGATGAACAGAAAGAGAAGAGAACTGTCTGAGGACTTGAGAACCAAATTTGTTGAACAAAAGCAAAAATCTCAAGGTTACAAGTCCATCTTCAACGATCTTGATGTTCTTTTGTCTACGGTTCGCAACATAATCAAGTAGTTTGCAACCTATGGCACTGTAGATAATCTCACTAGACGTGGACGACAGAGAAAAATTGATGAAAGGTTGCAATGCAGGATAGTTCAGATGATGACTAAGCAACCCCAATCAAGTGCCAAAGAAGTTCAAGCTGTCCTGCAGACTCAGGGTGAATCAGTGTCAGCGCAAACTATTCGACAACATTTAAATTAAATGAAATGCTATGGCCATAAGGACCCCACTGCTGACACAGAGACATAAAAATGCTGGACTGCAGTTACCCAAAATGCACGTGAGTAAGACATAATTCTTCTGGGAAAGCATCTTGTGGAAAGATGAAACCCAAATAGAACTTTTGGTAAAGCACATCATACTACTGTTAACCAAAAACTGAATGAGGCCTACAAAGAAAAGAACACATTACATACAGTCAAAAATAGTGAAGGTTCAAAGATGTTTTGGGGTTTTGCTGTCTGTCACTGGGTGTCATGACTTTGTGCAAGGCATCATAAAATCTGTAGATTATCAAAGGATTTTGGGTCATAATGTAGTGCCCAGTGTCAGAAAGCTGGGTTTACATCCTAGTTGATGGGTCTTGCAGCAGGACAATGAACCCAAACATACTTCAAGAAACACCAAGAAATGGATGGAAACAAAGTGCTGGAGAAATGTGACGTGGCCAGCAATCAGTCTGTAACGGAAACGCACTAAACCCGCACGTGCATTTTTTACCTGTGGATTTTCCGCATCTAATGTAATTCTGGGGGGAAAATCTGCACAGAAAACTCAGCATGCCTGCAAGAGAAATTGACATGTTGCAGACTTGAAACGAGCACCACAGGTCAGTTTGCGCTGAGTAGAAAAAAAGCACAGTGGGCAAGAGATTTCTATAAATCCCATCCACTTTCCAGGAAATGTAAGACACTGCATTTTTTAACGTCATTGTAGGCACACGGCCTTAAGGTCTGAGAGGAAGATTATTTAAAAGAATGCATAAAGTGGAAATTTTTTACTGTTTCAACCACCACCTAAATTACAGTCTTCTATTCTAAGGATCGCAGGTCTGTAATGAAATCCATGGAAAGTTGGGTCCAGGGACTGTTAGGAATAGGTAAAGATTGGAGAAGTCAGGCAGGAGAGTTTTAGGGACAGATTCCAAATGCACTTAAATATTCCATACAATTCTGAACTATGGTTGTCCACCAAAACTTCCTGGCTAACAATTGGACTGTTTTGTTAATCCTAAGGTGACTGTAAGGGTACTGTCACACAGTGGCACTTTGGTGGCTACGACGGCACGATCCGTGACGTTCCAGCGATATCCATACGATATCGCAGTGTCTGACACGCTACTGCGATCAGGGACCCCGCTGAGAATCGTACGTCGTAGCAGATCGTGTGGAACTTTCTTTCGTCGTCAAGTGTCCCGCTGTGGCGGCATGATCGCATCATGTGACACAGGTTGTATACGATGTGCGCACAGTAACCAACGGCTTCTACATCGCAAATACGTCATGAAATTATCGCTCCAGCACCGTGTATTGCAACGTGTGACCGCAGTCTACGACGCTGGAACGATAATCAGATCGTGCCGTCGTAACGACCAAAGTGCCACTGTGTGACAGTACCCTTAGATGACAAAACTGGGTAGGAACAAACAACTTTTGAGTAGGAGTATTGTCTGGGCTAACTCTTGAGATCTTTAGATCTCAACAGGATCTAATGCAATAGAGGACACAACTATTCCCTCAGCTAGAAATCAAACTTGTTCAGTGTCCTTCATTTGAGATGGATCGAAACTTTGGGAGAATATCAGCTTTAAAGAGAACCTGTCACCACAGTTTTAGAATGTAAAAACATGGTGGTAATGGTGCTGTAAGGGTATGTTTCCACGTTCAGGAAACGCGGCTTGTTTGACGCTGCGCAGCGCTGCAGCGTCAAACAAGCAGCGTCCAGATGTTCCAGCATAGTGGAGGGGATTTTATGAAATCCCGTCTCCACTATGCGTGGAAACCCGCACGCGTCGGCCCTGCGACTACGGACATGCTGCGCGTCTTTTCAGATCGCAGCATGCCCGTACACCTTGCGGGGACGCAGCGTCCCCGCAAGGCATATCACAGGGCCCTATGGGACAGAGCGATCATCCCGGATGTGAAGAGTTAACACATCCGGCATGATCGTGTCCCAGAAAGGGGGCGGGGCTTAGCGCCGAGCGGCTTCGCCGCTGCGGCGATACCGCCGGCCATCCTGAAAGTGGAGACATAGCCTTAGGCTATGTGCACACGTTGCGGATTGTATGCGTTTTTGCCACGTTTTTTTCGCTGCGAAAATGCATGCACAACACAGCCCATTTAAATCAATGGGAATCTTTAATGCTGTGCTAATGCTGCGTATTTTTCCGCGGCGGAATCGCATCACAGAAAAATACGCAGCATGCTCACTCTTTGTGCGGAATCGCGGCGATTCTGCACACATAGGAATGCATTGAAGAGCTCACTTTACGCGTGTGGCTATGCAAAATGCTAGTGTTTAGCAGGAAAACGAATGACAATTCTGCATGCAAATTTCGACGGAAATTCTGCAACGTGTGCACATAGCCTAATACTGATTCCACTGATGCCTTTGATGAAGAAATCTGCTTGGCTGTTCTGTAATCAACATTTAATGTTTTCTGCTAATTATGTCTCCTCCTTGCTGTGTGCGATTCCACAGCCCCTCCGCCTGCCTACAGTCTGTCAATCACCTGCCTCCTCTGTTTGATATCTCAGCAGTGACTTGTCATTCACAGACTGGGGGCAGGCGGAGGGGCCGGGGAATCACAGACACGGAGGAGAAGATCCTGTGTACAGTCCGGCCCCTGTGCAACAAAATCTAATTAGCAGAAAACTTCAAATGGTGATTAGAGAAGTAGCATAAAGTGGATTTCTTCACCAAAGGTATTAATTTAATCAGTATTACAGCGCCATTACAGCCATATCTTTACTTTATATTACAAAATTCTGCTAACAGATTCTCTTTAATGCTCTTGGTATTAGGTGTAAATGTCACCACAAAATCAAAACAAGAGAAAAATAAAGCCCATCAAAGGCTGGTTTCACACTTGCGTTTTGATCTGCAGCGTTTTAGCGCTAAAAAACGCATGCGTTTTTTTTCTATACTTAACATTAAAAAACGCATGCGTTTTTTAGCGTGCGTTTTGACGTGTTTTCGGCAACGCATGCGTTTTTTAACGAGTGCGTTCATTTGCAGAAATGCAACATGTAGCAATTTCTAGCGGCATTTTTTTGCCGCAAAAAAACGCATGCGTTTATTCGCGGCAAAAAAATGCATTGCTGTCTATGTAAACGCATGCGTTTTTAAGCACATGCGTTTGTTTGCATTAAAAACGCATGCGTTTTTTTAGAAAAACACAAGAAAAAACAAGAAAACCCTAACCCTAAACACAAGAAAACCCTAACCCTAGGGTTACTAGGGATCCTAACCCTAACCCTACACTGTGTTCCAAATTATTATGCAAATAATATTTCCGCATATTTTCTCTAAATTACCTATCTGAATTGCAGTCATTGTTATTTTCCAGTCATCTACTATTCTAGTATAATTGCAATGTTTTGGAACAAACTGCCTATGAAAACAGTATATTTAAAAAAAAAAATAAACACTTAAAATGCATGTTCCAAATTATTATGCACAGCAGAGTTTTCAACCTTTTTTTTTTATTTTGAACAAAAAAATGGTCAATTGTGAAGTTATAAGCATTAACAGCTTATTACAAAATGAAATCAAACAGTTTTCAAGTGAAAACTTTATTCTAGGTGATGTTACATTTGCACATAGGACCCCTTGTTCAAAAGAAGCTTCTGAACTCTCTCGTCCATTGAATTTGTCAGTTTTCGGATGGTTTCTGCTTCAATTGTTTTGCATGTGGACAGAATACCCTCCCAGAGCTGTTGCTTAGACGTGAACTGCCTCCCGCCATCAAAGACACTCCTTTTGATGATGCTCCAGAGATTCTCAATGGGGTTGAGGTCAGGGGAAGATGGTGGCCACACCATAAGTTTGTCCTCTTTTATGCCCGTAGCAGCCAGAGATGCAGATGTCTTTTTTGCAGCATGAGACGGTGCATTATCATGCATGAAAATGATCTAGCTGCGGATAGCACGGTTCTTCCTCTTGAACCATGGCAGGAAGTGTTGTTTTAGAAACTCCACATAGATTATGGAGTTCATCTTTACCCCTTCAGGGATCATAAAGGGGCCGACAATCTCTCTCCCCATGATTCCAGCCCAAAACATTACTCCACCTCCTCCTTGTTGGCGCTTTAGCCGTGTTTTCATGGGGTGTCCATCCTGCACTCCATCCATCTGGACCATCGAGTGTTGCACGGCACTCATCGGTGAATAAAACAGTTTGGAAGTCAGTCTTCATGTATCGTTTGGCCCACTGGAGCCGTTTCTGCTTGTTGCAGTGGATAGAGGTGGTCGACAGGATGGCTTACGCGCAGCTGCAAACCTCTGAAGGACCCTGCATCTTGTTGTTCTGGGGACGTTGGAGGCACCAGCAGCTTCAAAAACTTGTCTGTTGCTATGACAAGGCATTTTTGCAGCTGCTCTTTTAACCTTACGCAATTGCCTGTTGTAAAGAGTCCTCAATTTTTCCTTATCAGCACGCACACGTGTGTGCTGGGAATCAGCAACATACTTCTTGATTGTGCGATGATCATGATGAAGTGTCTTGGCAATGTTGATTGTAGTCATGCAATGACCTAAATACTCCACAATTTTTGCTTCTCAGCAGCCGACACATCCTTTTTCTTTCCCATTTTGGCAAAAAATGTAAGCTGCTTAATAATGTGGAACAGCCTTCTTAAGTAGTCTTGCCTTTATTTGGACACACCTGCCAAACTAATTTGCACAGGTATCTGCAATTGCTTTCAGTGATATAAAGAGCCCTGAAACACATCACCATCAATGAGTTTAAATGACAAACAAAAAAATTCTAACCTTATCACTCATAAACTCTATGTGCATAATAATTTGGAACACAGTGTAAGGTTAGGATCCCTAGTAACCCTAGGGATCCTAACCCAAGGGATCCTAACCCTAACCCTTAGGGTTACGATTCTAACCCTTAGGGTTAGGATCCCTAGGGTTAGGGTTAGGATCCCTAGGGTTAGGGTTAGGATCCCTAGGGTTACTAGGGATCCTAACCCTAGCTATTTCTGTTTTTAGTGGGTTTTTTAGTTGATTTTGATGATTGGCAGCTGTCACACACTTCTCAGCATGCATTTAAAAAACGCAAACGCAGGAATCAACGCATGTAAACGCCACAAAACGCCGTGTTTTTTTTCTGCATGCAAAAACGCATGCGTTTAAAAAACCTCAGGTTTCCAGTTAATCACATCAGCCCCTTTATTACTTAAATCAGTCAATTGTTTGGCAATCTTGGAAACATTTTTAATAAAAGTATGATAATTAGCTTCCCAAGAAAGCGCTGCAAATCTTTCAGAGAGTTAGATTGTATCCAGTCTTATTAGATTGGACCTTGGAGGCATCCATTTAGAAACCTTTAGCTGACAATTTATACCCCAGGAAATTGACTTCTTAAGACCAGGAAAACACATTTTTAAAGTGTAGCAGATAAAGAATGTCTCGGAGTCTTTTGAGCACAGGACGAACATGTTGGATGTGTGATATAATATCAGGTGAATAAAACAAGATTTAATCTCAATAGACAACTACATATTATATATCTGTGAAAATACCATTGACAACATTTTGAAAAACAGCTTGCGCATTACTTTGCTCAAAAAGCATCATAAGACACTCATAGTGACCCTCAGGGGTGTTAAATGCCGTCTTCCACTCATGTCTTTCTCTTATACAGGTCAGATTATACACTTCCCTGATGTCAACCTTCGTGAACCAACAGCTGCCACCAGCTTGTTATAGAGATCAGTAGGGTTGAGCGAAACGGGTCGTTCATTTTCATAAGTCGCCGACTTTTGGCAAAGTCGGCGTCTCATGAAACCCGACCCGATCCCTGTGTGGGGTCGGCCATGGGGTACGCGATCTTGGCGCCAAAGTCGCGTTTCGTATGACGCGATTAGCGCCATTTTTTCAGCCAATGAATGAGCGTGGGCAGAGTGATGACATAGGTGTTAGGGGAGTGAATGCCTATCGTCATGTTATCGCTTGTGCGCAGTAGCGATTTGGAATGTGCAAATCGAAATTTTCTGTTCTGGGACGGAGGGGAGGGAGGGAGAGAGAGAGAGATTAAAAAAAAAAATTATCTTCACTGGGTTTCGTGTTTCGGCCGAAACCCGACTTTTCACTGTGGTCGGCCGATTTCACTCGACTCGACTTTTAAGACAGTCGGGTTTCACAAAACCCGACTCGACCCTAAAAAACTGAAGGTCGCTCAACCCTAGAGATCAGGGATGAGTGACAGAGGATACTGATTCTTTAGCCCCTTAGTGACGAGCCAATTTTAACTTTAACCCCTTCATGACCCAGCCTATTTTGGCCTTAATGACCTTGCCGTTTTTTGCAATTCTGACCAGTGTCCCTTTATGAGGTAATAACTCAGGAACGCTTCAACGGATCCTAGCGATTCTGAGATTGTTTTTTCGTGACATATTGGGCTTCATGTTAGTGGTAAATTTAGGTCGATAATTTCTGCGTTTATTTGTGAAAAAAATGGAAATTTGGCGAAAATTTTGAATTTTTATTCTGTTAAACCAGAGAGTTATGTGACACAAAATAGTTAATAAATAACATTTCCCACATGTCTACTTTACATCAGCACATTTTTGGAAACAACATTTTTTTTTGCTAGGAAGTTATAAGGGTTAAAATTTGACCAGTGATTTCTCATTTTTACAACAAAATTTACAAAACCATTTTTTTTAGGGACCACCTCACATTTGAAGTCAATTTGAGGGTTCTATATGGCTGAAAATACCCAAAAGTGACACCATTCTAAAAACTGCACCCCTCAAGGTGCTCAAAACCACATTCAAGAAGTTTATTAACCCTTCAGGTGTTTCACAGCAGCAGAAGCAACATGGAAGGAAAAAATGAACATTTAACTTTTTAGTCACAAAAATGACCTTTTAGCAACAATTTTTTTATTTTCCCAAGGGTAAAAGGAGAAACTGGACCACGAAAATTGTTGTCCAATTTGTTCTGAGTACGCTGATACCTCATATGTGGGGGTAAACCACTGTTTGGGCGCACGGCAGAACTCGGAAGGGAAGGAGCGCCATTTGACTTTTTGAATGGAAAATTAGCTCCAATCGTTAGCGGACACCATGTCGCGTTTGGAGAGCCCCTGTGTGCCTAAACATTGGAGCTCCCCCACAAGTGACCCCATTTTGGAAACTAGACCCCCCAAGGAACTTATCTAGATGCATAGTGAGCACTTTAAACCAACAAGTGCTTCACAGAAGTTTATAACGCAGAGCCGTGAAAATAAAAAAATAATTTTTCTTTCCTCAAAAATGATTTTTAGCCCAGAATTTTTTATTTTCCCAAGGGTAACAGGAGAAATTGGACCCCAAATGTTGTTGTACAGTTTGTCCTGAGTACGATGATACCCCATATGTGGGGGTAAACCACTGTTTGGGTGCACGGCAGGGCTTGGAAGGGAAGGCACGCCATTTGGCTTTTTGAATGGAAAATTAGCTCCAATCATTAGCGGACACCATGTCGCGTTTGGAGAGCCCCTGTGTGCCTAAACATTGGAACTTCCCCATAAGTGACCCCATTTTGGAAACTAGACCTCCCAAGGAACTAATCTAGATGTGTGGTGAGCACTTTGAACCCCTAAGTGCTTCACAGAAGTTTATAACGCAGAGCCGTGAAAATAATAAATACGTTTTCTTTCCTCCAAAAAAATTTTTTAGCCCTGATTTTTTTATTTTCCCAAGGGTAACAGGAGAAATTTGACCCCAAGAGTTGTTGTCCAGTTTCTCCTGAGTACGGTGATACCCCATATGTGGGGATAAACCACTGTTTGGGCACATGCCGGAGCTCGGAAGTGAAGTAGTGACGTTTTGAAATGCAGACTTTGATGGAATGCTCTGCGGGCATCATGTTGCGTTTGCAGAGCCCCTGATGTGCCTAAACAGTAGAAACCCCCCACAAGTGACCCCATTTTGGAAACAACCCCCAAGGGAACTTATCTAGATGTGTGGTGAGCACTTTGAACCCCCAAGTGCTTCACAGAAGTTTATAACGCAGAGCCGTGAATATAAAAAATCATTTTTCTTTCCTCAAAAATAATTTTTTAGCCCGCAATTTTTTATTTTCCCAAGGGTTACAGGAGAAATTGGACCCCAAAAGTTGTTGATCAGTTTCTCCTGAGTACGCTGGTACCCCATATGTGGGGGTAAACCACTGTTTGGGCACACGTCGGGGCTCGGAAGGGAGAGAGCACCATTTTACTTTTTCAACGCAAGATTGGCTGGAATCAATAGTGGCGCCGTGTAGCGTTTGGAGACCCCCTGATGTGCCTAAAAAGTGTAAACCCCTCAATTCTAACTCCAACACTAACCCCAACACACCCCTAACTCTAATCCCAACCCTAACCACAACCCTAACCCCAACACACCCCTAACCCTAGTCTTACCCCTAATTCCAACCCTAAACCTAAGGCTATGTGCTCACGTTGCGGATTTGTGTGGATTTTTCCGCAGTTTTTGAAAAATCTGCAGGTAAAACGCACTGCGCTTTACCTGCGGGTTTACCGCGGATTTCCAGTGTTTTTTGTGTGGATTTCACTTGCGGATTCCTATTATGGAGCAGGTGTAAAACGCTGCGGAATTGCACAATGAATTGACATGCTGCGGAAAATACAACGCAGCGTTTCCGCGCTGTATTTTCCACACCATGGGCACAGCGGATTTGGTTTTCCATAGGTTTACGTGGTACTGTAAACGTGATGGAAAACTGATACGAATCCGCAGCGACCAATCCGCTGCGGATCCGCAGCCAAATCCGCACCGTGTGCACATAGCCTAATTCTAACCCTAATTCCAACCCTAACCCTAATTGCAACCCTAATTCTAACCCTAATTCTAACCCTAGCCCTAAGTGCAACCCTAGCCCTAAGTGCAACCCTAGCCCTAAGTGCAACCCTAGCCCTAAGTGCAACCCTAGCTGCAACCCTAGCCCTAAGTGCAACCCTAAGTGCAACCCTAGCCCTAAGTGCAACCCTAAGTGCAACCCTAGCCCTAAGTGCAACCCTAGCCCTAAGTGCAACCCTAACCCTAAGTGCAACCCTAAGTGCAACCCTAGCCCTAAGTGCAACCCTAGCCCTAAGTGCAACCCTAAGTGCAACCCTAGCCCTAAGTGCAACCCTAAGTGCAACCCTAGCCCTAAGTGCAACCCTAGCCCTAAGTGCAACCCTAAGTGCAACCCTGGCCTTAAGTGCAACCCTAAGTGCAACCCTAAGTGCAACCCTAGCCCTAAGTGCAACCCTAAGTGCAACCCTACCCCTAACCCTACCCCTAACCGTACCCCTAACCCTAACCCTAATGGAAAAACTAAAATAATTATATTTTCTGTATTTTATTATTGTCCCTACCTATGGGGGTGATAAAGGGGGGGATTTATTTACTATTTTTTTTTTTTTTTGATCGCTGTGATAGAACTTATCACAGCGACCAATATGTGCAGGAACGAATCTGCCGGCTGGCAGATTCGGCGGGCGCACTGCGCATGCGCCCGCCATTTTCCAAGATGGCGGCGCCCATGAAGAAGACGGCCGGACACCGGGAGGGACATCGGAGCTAGGTAAGTATGGGGGGGTGGGACCGGAACACGGGGGGGGGGGGGGATCGGAGGACCTGGGGAGCGGACAGGAGGACCGGGGGAGCCGACAGGAGGGAGGAGGGGAGCGGAACGGAGATCGGGGCAAAAAGGACGACTGGGGAGGCGATCGGTGGGGTGGGGGCAGATCGGGGTCTCCAGCCATGGCAGATGCTATTGCAGCATCGGCCATGGCTGGATTGTAATATTTCACCATTTTCATAGGTGAAATATTACAAATCGCTCTGATTGGCAGTTTCACTTTCAACAGCCAATCAGAGCGATCGTAGCCACGGGGGGGTGAAGCCACCCCCCTGGGCTGAAGTACCACTCCCCCTGTCTCTGCAGATCGGGTAAAATGGGAGTTAACCCCTTCACCCGATCTGCAGGGACGCGATCATTCTGTGACACAGCATATGCGTCACAGGTCGGATTGGCACCGACTTTCATGACGCATACGCTGTGTCACAGGTCGGGAAGGGGTTAATGACCTGGCCACATTTTTTAAATCTGACCAGTGTCACTTTATGTGGTAATAACTCTGGAATGCGTCAACAGATTCCACTGATTCTGAGATTATTTTTTTATGAGACATTGTACTTCATGGTATTGGTAAAATGTGTTTGATATGACTTTTCTTTTATTTGTGAAAATATAGGAAATTTGGTGAAAATTTAGCAATTTTCAAACTTTTAATTCTTATGACCTTAAACCAGAAAGTAATGTCATGCACAATAATTAATAAATAACATTTTCCACATGTCTACTTTACATCTGCACCATTTTTTAATCAGATTTTTTTTTGCTTGAAAGTTAGGAGGGTTAAAAGTTGATCAGCAGTTTCTAATTTTTCCAAGAAAATGCACAAAATATTTTTTTTAGTATCACATTTGAAGTGACTTGGGGGGGGTGGGGCTATATGACAGAAAATACATACCCAAAAGTGACACAATTCTAAAAACTGCACCCTTCAAAGTCCTCCCACATTCAAGCAGTTTATCAACCCTTCAGGTGCTTCATAGAAACTAAAGCAATGTGGAAGGAAACCATGAGCATTTTCCTTTTTTTTTTTCACAAAAATTTTACTTTAGCCCCAATTTTTTTATTTTCACAAGGGTAAAAGGAGAAAATGGACCCTAAAATTTGCTGTTTAATTTTTCTTGAATACGCTGATACCCTTTTTTTTTTTTTACATATTTATTTTATTGATTTTCATTTTTTTTTTACTTAGTCCCACAATGGGACATGTATAATTTTTATTTTGATTACTGGGTTTCCCCACTGCAGTGCATGAGAGCAGTCAGTGTCTAAATGATGCAGCCTACGTGTCACGATAACGTAAGAATGTCATAATGTGAGATTAGTTCTAGAAGGTACATGGCACAGAGACACACGCAGCGGGCCATTCCGACCCCCCCTGTTCTCCCTCTGCCTGCTTGTATGTGTGTAACTGAAAATCCCCCCTAGAATCACTGAAGTTTTATGGTTCTACCCTGCAAATACCAGACTGCGAAAACTGCTCATTCCTCCTCCCATCTAGTACTAGTTGGAACTGGTGTGAAAGCCCTGAGCTTCTTTATTCGATTAAACTTATATATAGCGGCGCCGAGTTGGGCCAGAAGACCTGCAGTCTCCTGCCCTCCGCATTTAGCTGCCGGGACTTCAGTACCCGAGCAACTACAGACTCTGGTGTCCGGTTTCAAGCGCTCAGCTCTGGGGTGAGCTTGGTTACAGCTCCACTCCCCATGTTCTCCTCGACTTACCTCCTCACATACTCAGACTATTCAATCACTAACTCCGTCTCCAGGCCAGATCTTATAGGGAAGCTCCCCTGAAACCGGGTGCTAGAGCTCCCCCTTCTGGTCTGGAGTCAGGAATGTGTTGGATGCTGGTGTTACCTGGTAAGGGGACCCCTCCTTGCTTCCAGGAATAACATCACCCCCTGTGAGGGAGGCAATGCCACTGTTGCAACCGGACTCCTGGGTGCCACACTCACAGATTTTCAGATTTTGATGGTACAAGTCAAGCTAGCTGTCAAAGCCAAAATAGTCGGGAAAATGGCCTGGTGCATGCTTGGTAGCAGGCAGTAGGAAATGTTTGGACTACTGCTTTGCGTAGGGCAATAAACACCTTTTTTAAGTGGACTAATGTGGACAGCAGAAGCCAGGCTCTGACCCCCAAAAACGGCAGGGAAAATGGCCTGGTGAGTGCTTGGTAGCAGGCAGTAGGAAATGTTTGGGCTACTGCTTTGCGTAGGGCAATAACCACCTTTGCAAGTGGACTAATGTGGACAGCAGAAGGCAGGCTGCGACCACAAAAATACTGGGGAAAATGTCCTGGTGCGTGCTTGGTAGCAGGTCGTAGGTAATGTTTGGAATACTGCTTTGCATAGGGCATTAACCACCTTTTTAAGTGGACTAATATGGACAGCAGAAGGTAGGCTCTGACCCCCAAAACAGCGGGGAAAATGGGCTGGTGCGAGCTTGGTAACAGGCAGTAGGAAATGTTTGGACTACTGCTTTGCGTAGGGCACTAACTGACTTTTTAATTGGACTAATGTTGACAGCAGAAGGCAGGCTGCGACCACAAAAACAGCGAGGAAAATGGCCTGGTGCACGCTTGGTAACAGGCAGTAGGAAATGTTTGGACTACTGCTTTGCGTAGGGCAATAAACACCTTTTTTAAGTGGACTAATGTGGACAGCAGAAGCCAGGCTCTGACCCCCAAAAACGGCAGGGAAAATGGCCTGGTGAGTGCTTGGTAGCAGGCAGTAGGAAATGTTTGGGCTACCGCTTTGCGTAGGGCAATAACCACCTTTGCAAGTGGACTAATGTGGACAGCAGAAGGCAGGCTGCGACCACAAAAATACTGGGGAAAATGTCCTGGTGCGTGCTTGGTAGCAGGTCGTAGGTAATGTTTGGAATACTGCTTTGCATAGGGCATTAACCACCTTTTTAAGTGGACTAATATGGACAGCAGAAGGCAGGCTCTGACCCCCAAAACAGCGGGGAAAATGGGCTGGTGCGAGCTTGGTAACAGGCAGTAGGAAATGTTTGGACTACTGCTTTGCGTAGGGCACTAACTGACTTTTTAATTGGACTAATGTGGACAGCAGAAGGCAGGCTGCGACCACAAAAACAGCGAGGAAAATGGCCTGGTGCACGCTTGGTAACAGGCAGCTTTGCGTAGGGCACTAACCACCTTTTTATGTGGACTAATGTGGACAGCAGAAGGCAGGCTCTGACCCCCAAAACAGCTGGGAAAATGGCCTGTTGGGAACTTGGTAGCAGGCAGTAGGAAATGTTTGGACTACTGCTTTGCATAGGGCATTAACTGCCTTTTTAAGTGGACTAATATGGACAGCAGAAGGCAGGCTCTGACCCCAAAAACAGCAGGGAAAATAGACCGGTGCTTTAGAAAAAAGGCAGCACTAAATGCTAGTACTGTGTGCTGGAAAAATATTGCTTTGCCTCTAACGAGCTGTTTTAATATTAACACTGGAAGACCACTTTAACCTCTCCCTACCTAATACACAATCTCCCTGTACTGTGACTTTGTTGTGTGTCTTCAGCTTTGAAAAGATCTATTTTTTTGGTGGTATTATGGAGTTGGTGAACGGCTACTTTAAACTGTCCCTGCTCGATTATCTCTCTCCCTACTCTACAATGACCTGGTATGCAAGCAGCCCTGAAAAGGGCTTTTGTGTTATCAAGAGGCCTAAAGAGTCTCCCTAGCAGCTGAGTTATCTCTCCCTATGCTTGTAGAACGCAGGCTCGGATGCAATGTGCGCAAAATGGCGGCAGCAGGACTTAAATAGACCCTATGACACTAGGCAGCCATCCAATCACAGTAATTCCACAACCAAGATGTCTGCAGCATTACTGTGATTGGTTAAGAAGCCCAGCATGTTTTGTGGCTACAAAGGAGGCACCAAAACTGCAGGGCGGGACATCCGAATATAGCGAGGCGAGTACACAAATACTCGCAATGTAACAAGTAACCCGAATACCATACTATCTGTGCGAATAGTAACGAAAACACTCGCTCATCACTACCTATGAACTTATTTATTTTACTTGCTTGTATAGCGCCATTAATTCCACAGCACTTAACAGATATCATCATCATCACTGTCGCTACTGGGGCTCACAATCTAATGTCCCTGCATTTGGAATGTGGGAGAAAACTGAAAACCTGGAGGAAACCCATGCAAACACCGGAGAACATACAAATACCTGGAACATGTTGTCCTTGGTGGGAACTGAAGCTAGAGCAAAGCAACAGTGCTAACTATTGAGCCACCTTGCTGCCCTATCATTTTGTCATTCATATGCAGAAGGTTTGGAGCTTTGTATCAGAATTCTGCACCTAATTAAAAGGGCCATACCTCAGAAACAGTCAGGCAACTGAAAAAAAAATGCAAAACTTATTGGAGTAGCGGATATAAGATAAGAATACAAACTTGCCACTTTTGACCTAGTGACGGGTCCTCTTTAACATTACAATGAATACAATGGAATCGGTTATGGATTTTGTTTTTAAGGAAAGATTTCCATATTCTAGTTGTTATACTGCTTATTGGAATTGTGTACATAGTTTCTATGTATAGCCAAGTATGTGGTACTTGTCTGAGTGTTTCATGTAAAAATAGCATATTTCAGGAGGACAAGTAATACATCATACTTCATACTTAATGAGAGTGGGATTATTGCATTGGCATTCTAGATGTCTCCAGAAAATATCTTAGCATATTTCCTTCTCTTACAACAACCTGTAATTCCTGTTTATGATGACTGATCCATTTAGCTTACATGATATATGAGTAAAACAAAAAACATGTGCTAAATATAATTACTCCAATGCCAGACTTGAAAGACCTGTTCTGTGGGTGTCTTTACACATGTAGTGTTTTCATCAGACTTTGATTAAGTCATAGTTTCCTACTATTTTTATTATTATTTCAGGTATTTACTATCTGATCTGCCACATTGGTCTCTGAAGTTTGGTAAAATCCATTTGTATTTTAACTTGCAACAATATACAATATTGTAATTGTATAATTAAAAACATACATATCTTTGTCTTTAATACAGGAGAATTTGTCCAATTTGCTTTCCACTACATAAGGTGAAATGGGTTTAAATAGAAGCTACACTAATATTTTTGTTTTCATAAATCAACAATACAATCAAAGATAAGAAACACGTAATTAGAGATAAAAGATTTGCAGGACTCTAGTCCAGCGGCCGTGTTGGTAGTTCAAGGTTGCCAAATCAGAGAACTTCTTGCAACCTGCAAAGTCGCTGCTGGACCAGGGTTCTGCTAATTTCACTGGTCAGCGTGATTTTTTTCACAAGAATATTCAATGGCGATTCTAGTAAAATATCACTTCCTCAATTCAAATATATTACATTTTTTAGTGTTCTAATTGGCATATGAAAGAATGAGGTCTCCTGGTATGTTAAAAGACAAAATAACAAGATTATTCAGGTTCATTCATGTTCAGATATGCTTAGATATTGCATCTTTTGTAAGTAGAGAGTCAGTAGTGAAATGCAGTGAGTGTTTTTCCTTCGGTTGATCTAAAGCTTAAAAAAAAAAAGGAGAAATAAAGCATTACTAGCAAGCAGTAAAAGAAATACGGGTGCCAAGTAGTGATGAGCGAGTGTGCTGGTTACTCAAGTTTTCCGAGCATGCTCGAATCTCAACCGAGTATTGTCGATGCTCGGATCCCTGCCCCGCATGTTTCGTGTCTGTAATACAGCCAATAAACTAAACACGGCTACAGTTTAACCATGTATGGCAGGCAATCCCTGCATCTTTCTTTAAGCCATGGAACATGCAGGGCATGGATCTGAGCATCGCATCCGAGCACTGGCCATACTTGGTGGAGACTCAAGTGTTATGACCCCAATGGCAGAGGGTCTCAGGAATAAAAACCAAGTCTGCAAACATAAAAAACCAGCTCATAGGGCAGTGGTAACTGGGCTGACCATATATCTAATCCTAGCACCACAAATAGAAGTAGCCGGGGAACGTGCCTACGTTGGTTCTAGACGTCTCGCGCCAGCCGGAGAACTATAACCCTAGAAGGGAAAAGAAAGACCTTTCTTGCCTCCAGAGAAAAGACCCCAAAAGTTGGATACAAGCCCCCAACAAATAATAACGGTGAGGTAAGAGGAAAAGACAAACATAAGAATGAGCTAGGTATTTAGCAAAGAGAGGCCCACTAGCTAATAGCAGAATATAGTAAGATGACTTATATGGTCAGCAAAAACCCTATTAAAATATCCACGCTGGATATTCAAGAACCCCCGAACCGACTAACGGCCGGGGGGAGAACACCAGCCCCCTAGAGCTTCCAGCAAGGACAGAAATCACATTTAGTACAAGCTGGACAAAAATAGGAGCAAAGCAAATAACTCAAAAAACAAAGAAGCAAGACTTAGCTTAATTTTGCAAGAGCCAGGACCAGTAGACAGGAGCAACAGAAGGATCTGAATACAACGATGCCAGGCACTGGACTAAGGATCCAGGAAGTTTATATAGCGACACCCCTGGACTAATGGCCCAGGTGAGTGCCAAACTGAAGAAAGAAAATCCCAGAGTCATATCACTAGTGACCACAAGAGGGAGCCAAAAAGTCTAATTCACAACAGTACCCCCCCTTAAGGAGGGGTCACCGAACCCTCACCAAGACCACCAGGGCGATCAGGATGAGCAGCGTGAAAGGCACGAACTAAATCGGCCGCATGCACATCAGAGGCAACCACCCAGGAATTATCCTCCTGACCATAGCCCTTCCACTTGACCAGATACTGAAGCCTCCGCCTGGAGAGACGAGAATCCAAGATCTTCTCCACCACGTACTCCAACTCGCCCTCAACCAACACCGGAGCAGGAGGCTCAACAGAAGGAACCACAGGTACAACGTACCGCCGCAACAAAGACCTATGGAACACGTTGTGAATGGCAAACGACACCGGAAGATCCAAGCGAAAGGACACAGGATTCAGGATTTCCAATATCCTGTAAGGACCGATGAAGCGAGGCTTAAATTTAGGAGAGGAGACCTTCATAGGAACAAATCGAGAAGACAGCCACACCAAATCCCCAACACGAAGTCGGGGACCCACACCGCGGCGGCGGTTGGCAAAACGCTGAGCCTTCTCCTGTGACAACTTTAAGTTGTCCACCACATGATTCCAGATCTGCCGCAACCTATCCACCACAGAATCTACCCCAGGACAGTCAGAAGGCTCCACATGTCCCGAGGAAAAACGAGGATGGAAACCAGAGTTGCAGAAAAATGGCGAAACTAATGTAGCGGAACTAGCCCGATTATTAAGGGCAAATTCAGCCAACGGCAAGAAGGTCACCCAATCATCCTGATCCGCAGAAACAAAACACCTCAAATAAGCCTCCAGTGTCTGATTAGTTCGCTCCGTTTGTCCATTAGTCTGAGGATGAAAGGCAGACGAAAACGACAGATCAATGCCCATCCTAGCACAAAAGGATCGCCAGAACCTGGAAACAAACTGGGATCCTCTGTCAGACACAATATTCTCAGGAATGCCGTGTAAACGAACCACATTCTGAAAGAACACAGGAACCAGATCGGAAGAGGAAGGCAGCTTATGCAAGGGTACCAAATGGACCATCTTAGAAAAGCGATCACATACCACCCAGATGACAGACATGCCCTGAGACACCGGGAGATCTGAAATGAAATCCATGGAAATGTGCGTCCAAGGCCTCTTCGGGACAAGCAAGGGCAAGAGCAACCCGCTGGCACGAGAACAGCAAGGCTTAGCTCGAGCACAAGTCCCACAGGACTGCACAAACGACCGCACATCCCGTGACAAGGAAGGCCACCAAAAGGACCTAGCCACCAGATCTCTGGTGCCAAAAATTCCCGGATGCCCTGCCAACACCGAGGAATGAACCTCGGAAATGACTCTGCTGGTCCACTTATCAGGAACAAACAGTCTGTCAGGTGGACAAGAGTCAGGTCTACCAGCCTGAAATCTCTGCAACACACGTCGCAAATCCGGAGAAATGGCTGACAAGATAACTCCCTCTTTAAGAATACCAACTGGTTCTGCGACTCCCGGAGAGTCAGGCACAAAGCTCCTTGAAAGAGCATCAGCCTTCACATTCTTTGAACCTGGTAAATACGAGACCACAAAGTCAAAACGGGAGAAAAATAATGACCAGCGGGCCTGTCTAGGATTCAGGCGTTTAGCAGACTCGAGATACATCAAATTTTTGTGATCAGTCAAGACCACCACACGATGCTTAGCACCCTCGAGCCAATGACGCCACTCCTCAAATGCCCACTTCATGGCCAACAACTCCCAATTGCCAACATCATAATTCCGCTCAGCAGGCGAAAACTTCCTAGAGAAAAAGGCACAAGGTCTCATCACAGAGCAACCAGGGCCTCTCTGCGACAAAACGGCCCCTGCCCCAATCTCAGAAGCATCCACTTCAACCTGAAAGGGAAGTGAGACATCAGGCTGGCACAAAACAGGCGCCGAAGTAAACCGGCGCTTCAATTCCTGGAAAGCCTCCACGGCTGCAGGAGCCCAGTTAGCAACATCAGAACCTTTCTTGGTCATATCCGTCAAAGGTTTAACAATGCTAGAAAAATTAGCAATAAAACGACGGTAGAAGTTAGCAAAACCCAAGAACTTCTGAAGACTCTTAACTGACGTGGGTTGAGTCCAATCCTGAATAGCTCGGACCTTGACTGGGTCCATCTCCACCGCAGAAAGGGAAAAAATAAACCCCAAAAAGGGAACCTTCTGTACTCCAAAGAGACACTTTGAGCCCTTAAGAAACAAAGCGTTCTCACGCAAAACCTGAAACACCATCCTGACCTGCTCTACATGCGAGTCCCAGTCATCAGAAAAAACCAGAATATCATCCAGATAAACGATAATAAATTTATCCAGATACTTCCGGAAAATATCATGCATAAAGGACTGAAACACTGAAGGAGCATTAGAGAGCCCAAAAGGCATCACCAAATACTCAAAATGACCTTCGGGCGTATTAAACGCGGTTTTCCATTCATCTCCTCGCTTAATGCGCACAAGGTTGTACGCACCACGAAGATCTATCTTGGTGAACCACTTGGCACCTTTAATTCGGGCAAACAAGTCTGACAACAGAGGCAAAGGATACTGAAATTTAACAGTGATTTTATTCAAAAGCCGATAGTCAATACAAGGTCTCAAAGATCCGTCCTTCTTGGCCACAAAAAAGAATCCCGCACCAAGAGGGGAAGAGGATGGACGAATATGCCCCTTCTCCAGAGATTCCTTGATATACGAACGCATTGCGGTATGCTCAGGTACAGACAGATTAAATAGTCTTCCCTTAGGAAATTTGCTACCTGGAATCAAATCTATGGCACAGTCACAGTCCCTATGAGGAGGAAGAGCACTGGACCTGGACTCGCTGAACACGTCCTGATAATCAGACAAATACTCCGGAACTTCCGAAGGAGTAGAGGAAGCAATAGACACCGGTGGGGAGTCACCATGAATACCCTGACAGCCCCAACTTGACACAGACATTGCCTTCCAATACAAGACTGGATTATTAGTCTGTAACCATGGCAAACCCAAAATGACCAAATCATGCATTTTATGCAGAACAAGAAAACGAATCACCTCCCGATGTTCAGGAGTCATGCACATGGTTACCTGTGTCCAAAACTGCGGTTTATTTTCCGCCAATGGCGTAGCATCAATATCCCTCAGAGGGATAGGATTTACCAACGGCTCAAGAACAAAACCACAGCGCTTGGCAAATGACAGATCCATAAGACTCAGGGCAGCACCTGAATCCACAAACGCCATAACAGGGTAAGAGGACAATGAGCAAATTAAAGTCACAGACAAAATAAATTTAGGTTGCAAATTACCAATGGCGACAGGACTAACAACCCTTGTTAGGCGTTTAGAGCATGCTGATATAACATGTGTAGAATCACCACAGTAAAAACACAACCCATTCTGACGTCTATGATTTTTCCGCTCATTTCTGGTCTGAATTCTATCACATTGCATCAAATCAGGTGCTTGTTTAGACAACACCACCAGAGGATTAGCGGTTTTGCGCTCCCGCAAACGCCGGTCAATTTGAATAGCCAGCGCCATGGAATCATTCAGACTTGTAGGAATGGAGAAACCCACCATCACATTCTTAATAGCTTCAGAAAGGCCATTTCTGAAATTTGCGGCCAGAGCACACTCATTCCACTGAGTCAGCACGGACCATTTCCGAAATTTTTGGCAATACACTTCAGCTTCATCCTGGCCCTGAGAAATAGCTAGCAAGGCTTTTTCTGCCTGAACCTCAAGATTGGGTTCCTCGTAAAGCAATCCGAGCGCCAGAAAAAACGCATCAATATTTGCCAATGCCGGATCTCCTGGCGCTAGCGAGAAAGCCCAATCCTGAGGGTCGCCCCGTAAAAAAGAGATAACAATTTTAACTTGCTGAGCTGAGTCTCCAGATGAACGGGGTCTCAGAGATAGAAACAATTTACAATTATTCCTGAAATTTCTAAACTTAAATCGATCTCCAGAAAACAGTTCAGGAATAGGTATTTTAGGTTCAGACATAGGACTACTGGTAACAAAATTTTGTATGCCTTGCACACGAGCAGCAAGCTGGTCCACACTTGTAATCAAGGTCTGGACATTCATGTCTGCAGCAAGCTCAAGCCACTCAGAGGTAAAGGGGAGGAAGAGAGGGAAAAAAAAAAAAATCAGAATTTCCTTTCTTATAATCCCACTTCTGCAATGCATTAAACATTCAATGTTGGCCTGGCATACTGTTATGACCCCAATGGCAGAGGGTCTCAGGAATAAAAACCAAGTCTGCAAACATAAAAAACCAGCTCATAGGGCAGTGGTAACTGGGCTGACCATATATCTAATCCTAGCACCACAAATAGAAGTAGCCGGGGAACGTGCCTACGTTGGTTCTAGACGTCTCGCGCCAGCCGGAGAACTAACTAACCCTAGAAGGGAAAAGAAAGACCTTTCTTGCCTCCAGAGAAAAGACCCCAAAAGTTGGATACAAGCCCCCAACAAATAATAACGGTGAGGTAAGAGGAAAAGACAAACATAAGAATGAGCTAGGTATTTAGCAAAGAGAGGCCCACTAGCTAATAGCAGAATATAGTAAGATGACTTATATGGTCAGCAAAAACCCTATTAAAATATCCACGCTGGATATTCAAGAACCCCCGAACCGACTAACGGCCGGGGGGAGAACACCAGCCCCCTAGAGCTTCCAGCAAGGACAGAAATCACATTTAGTACAAGCTGGACAAAAATAGGAGCAAAGCAAATAACTCAAAAAACAAAGAAGCAAGACTTAGCTTAATTTTGCAAGAGCCAGGACCAGTAGACAGGAGCAACAGAAGGATCTGAATACAACGATGCCAGGCACTGGACTAAGGATCCAGGAAGTTTATATAGCGACACCCCTGGACTAATGGCCCAGGTGAGTGCCAAACTGAAGAAAGAAAATCCCAGAGTCATATCACTAGTGACCACAAGAGGGAGCCAAAAAGTCTAATTCACAACACTCAAGCATGCTCGGAAAACTCTAGAAACGAGCACACTTGCTCATCACTAGTGCCAAATCTTCCAGACATAGACTAATCCTCAATATAGTGAAAAAAACAGACAGCACTCATTTTTAGAAATATATACCCTATATGGCCTGAACAGTCATGCACTTAGCTTAATAGCCTCTTGTATACAGTATGAGCCTCCACATAGCTCCATATATACAATATGAGCCCCCATATAGCTACCTAGATACAGTATGAGCTCCTCTATACCACCTAGATACAGTATGAGTCGCCACATAGCTCCCTATACACAATATAAGCCCATATATCTCCCTAAATACCCTATGAGCCCGCACAGCCCGAGCTCCTAGCCTTTTATATACAGTATAAGCCCTCACAGAGCCTCCTATACACAGTAAGAGCCCTCATATAACCTATTTACAGTATGAGCCCCAAATAACCCCATATATACAGAATGAGCCCCCATATAGCCTCCTATATACAGTATGAGCCTGCACATAGCTCCCTATTTAGTCTGAGCCCCACATAGTTGCCTAGATACAGTATGAACCTTCACGTAGTCCCCTTGATACAGTATGGGCCTCCACAAAGCTCCCTATATATAGTATAAGCCCACAAATAGCCTCCTATATGCGAAGTCCAGGTCAAAGGGAAAAAAATAGGTGGCACTCCGTGATGCAGTATAACAATCCTTTCCTTATTTAAGACAAGTAGTACATGGATGCAGGGAAGCAGGTGCAGTGAGGGATGACGGCCGTTTTGCGTCAGTCAGAAGCTTCAACAAGTCCAGGCCCGTGACCTGGACCCATTGAAGCGTCTGATCGACACAAAACGGCTGTCCTTCGCTGCACCTGCTCCCCTGCATCCATGTACTACTTGCGTTGAATAAAGAAAGCATTATTTTACTGCATCACGGAGTGCCACCTATTTTTTCTTCTTTGTCCTGGACTTTGAATGACGCTGATCATCTCAGGTGTTGCACCTGGAATTTTGCAAGCCTGAAAAAGTATGTTTTAAGTTGTTTTATGCTAGCTTTTCTCATTTTTCACAATAGCCTCCTATATTCAGTATGAGCCCGCACATAGCTCCTTATATACAGTACGAGCCCTCACATAGCCTCCTATATTCAGTATGAGCCCTCACATAGCCTATATACAGTACGAGCCCTCACATAGCCTCCTATAAACTCCTATATCTGCCTACATCCCATCATTGCCCTCTCTTCACATCCCATCACTGTCCTCCCCTCACTCCATCATTGTTCTATCCCCACTCCCATCATTGTCCTCTCTCCACATCCCATCATTGTCCTCTCCCCACCCCATAATTATCCTCTCCCAACATTGTCCTCTCCCCACATTCCATCACTGTCCTCTCACCACTCCCATCATTATCCTCTCCCCACTCCTATCACTGTGCTCTCACAACTCCGATCACTGTCCTCCCAACATTCCCATGATCGCCCTCTCCTTGCATCCCATCATTTTCCTCTCCACACCCCCATCATTGTCCTCTACACACTCCCATCATTGACCTCGCTCCACTCCCATCGTTGTTCTCTCCCCACCCTCATCATGGTCCTTGTACCCGTGGTTGCTTGGGAAGGTGATCTGTCCAGTGGTTGAGTTTACTGGTGCCTTGCCATCTCCAATAGTCAACAGCTGGCTCGAAAACAGTCCAGCAGAAACATCGCCTTTCATATAGACCCTCATGTTTGTGTTCAGTGACATTTTCTTTACTTTTCTCCAAAAGTACGATGCTTAGTTGAGTTCGCCTGCAGGGGTTCATCTTGGAATAACAGGTAGTGTTTGGCGGAAGTCATCTGCCAAAACAACATATATATTTGTTGCTACGCAGGTCTTGCAGCAGTCTGTCCACTGCTTCCAGAGCCCTTTTGTTTGACATGGTGCATTCATCCCAAATGATGGCACTGCATTTTTGAAGCAATTTGGCCAATCCTGATCCATTGGCAATATTACACACGGGGCTGTCTCTATGAGACAGGTTAAGTGGTAGTTTGAATGTCGAATGTGCTGTCCTGCCACCTTTTAAAAGCGTAGCTGCAATTCCAGAAGATGCCACTGCAAGTGCAATCTTTTTTTGTTGTCGAAATTTTGCCAGAAGCAAGTTGATTACAAATGTCTTTCCTGTTCCACATGGAGCATCAAGGAAGACAATCCCACCTTTGTTGGTTTCACTGAAACTTAAAATGTAGTTATAGGCGTCCCTTTGATCTAGTACCAATATTGGCTTGTCCTGAGATACAAATGCTGTCAGTTCATCAATATTGTAGTTTGTTTCTAGGAAAATCTCCCTACACATTTGGATGCCTTCAGAATTTCTTATTGGAGCAGGCAAACCAAGCAAATTAAGGCTTTTCCTGACCTTGCTATGCACTGATCTTCAAGGAGCATTAAAGTTTCATTGAACATTTCCTCAGTGAAATTGCTGAGGATTTTCCCTTCTAATCTGCATGAGGATGTACTCACTGAGATCAGTTTTGTAGTTTGTCCAAATCTCAAGAGGATTTGAAATGCTACAGGTTGTTAGAATAATATCAAAGAGGTAAAAACAAAAGAAAGTCAAAACCGCACCCTTTTATATATAGATTGAAGGTCTCAGCGGACACAAGGGTGCACGTCCAAAACCAGGGAGCCCATCCCGGACAGTACCAAGACCACAAAAAAACAAAAAGACAGCGCCACAATGGATGGTGAAAAAATAGGAGCTTACATTTATTCTGTCTCCTGTAGCGACGTTTCGGTCAACAGAGCTTTATCAAGCACACGCAATAGCAAAGAGGTGTCTTAGTCGCTTTGGGGTTTGTGTGGCTGCTGCTTCACTGAGGGTCATGTACCAGTGTACATCATTTTCCAGAAGTCGTTTTCTTTGGCAAGCTTCCCTGAATGTTTCACACACATCAACATTCAAGTCAGTGGATACAGTAATAGACCCTGCTCAAGCATTATTTTATCCAACTGAGTTCCTCAATTCCTTGGAGCCACAAGGACTTCCTCCTCACAACCTCTTTCTAAAACCTGGAGCACCTATTCTGCTATTGAGAAATTTGGATCCACCAAAGCTGGAACAAGCCTCTTGATTAAGAACCTGTTTCCACATGTAATTGAGGCAACCATTTTGACAGGATGTGCCACAGGAGAAGATGTTTCATTCCAACAATTCCTCTCAGTCCATCTGATTTGCCTTTTGATTTTAAACGCCTCCAGTTTCCTGTTCGACTGGCATTTGCTATGTCCATCAACAAGGCTCAGGGACAGTCCTTGAAATTAGTTGGAGTCGATTTACAATCTCCATGCTTTTCTCATGGTCAACTTTATGTGGCCTGTTCAACAGTTGGAGCAGCCAAAAATCTGTTCATCTTTGCACCTGAAAGAAAAACTAAGAATGTCGTTTATCAAAAGGCTCTCAAATAAGTAGTAGAAGGTTACTTCACATTACTTGGACAATTTAGTTAAATTTGTGTGGAATACCTCTGGTGTTGAAATAAATGTTGTGAAATGCTTCTATTAGCTTAGCTTTTGCCTTTTAATAATTACATTTCTATCTATTTGTTTTGTGGTTTTTGTGTGCAGAATAAATTTTTGTTAACACATTCTATTTTGCTAACAGCAGTTATATTAACCAATCAGAGCTCAGATTAATTAACTGTAGCAAAATAGAAGCTGAGCTGTGATTGGTTGCTATTGGCAGCCTGATAAATCCCAAGCCAACAGGAAGCCCTCCCCCCTGGCAGTATATATTAGCTCACACATACATATAATAGACTGGTCATGTGACTGACAGCTGCCGTATTTCCTATATGGTACATTAGTTGCTCTTGTAGTTTGTCTGCTTATTAATCAGATTTTAAGTTTTTGAAGGATAATACCAGACTTGTGTGTGTTTTAGGGTGAGTTTCATGTGTCAAGTTGTGTGTGTTGAGTTGCGTCTGGCGACATGCATGTAGCGACTTTTGTGAGATGAGTTTTGTGTGGCGACATGCGTGTAGCAACTTTTTGTGTGTATAGGCAGGTGTATAGCAGGTGTATAGCATTGCATGTTATAGCTTTACTGTTGTTTGTACGTATCATTGTACCTTGCATTGTTTGCTATGGACAGGGCTTTTTGTTTGCTGTTTTTAATTATGTTTTATGTAGTGTTTCAATAAAATCTTGTGCTTTTCCAGTATCATGTCTCTCATTCTTATATGTGGTGTACATTTCTGGGAGTGATACTTTTTTCTTCGTGTGTACTACTAGTGATTCATCACTCACTTGCACCCCGTATTGTATTTTTTTTTATATATATTGTGGATATAATGTGCTCATATTGATGTGGTGCACCTTGGTTTTTTGCTTACTCCTCTTGTTATCTCTCTTTCCAGAGGCTGCAGCTCCCTCGTGGCTGCTGGGCCTCTACATCTGTTCCAGGCATCCTTCTCCTCTCCTCACTCCTCTACAACTGGTGGACCCCTCCTCCAGACAAGGAAACATAAAGTCTAAGGAAGCTCCCCTGAATCCGGGTCCTGAGCTCCCCCTAGATTCAGATGTGTTGAATGTAAGTGCCTTACCTGATAGAAAGAATCCCCCTTGCCTCCAAGTATGACATCACCCTCCCCGAAGAGGAGGCAACATCACTGCAGCAACCGGCTACCTGGGGTGCTGCACATGCATACAATGATGGGGATGAGGAACCATGCATACAAGGATGGGGATGAGGAACCATCCATACCAGGATGGGGATAAGAAACCAAGCATACCAGGATAGATGTAGGATGATAGCAGGTGCGTAGGATGCAGTGACACACAGGAGGCAGAGCAAGGGTTAACAGGTTCTTTATATCAAACAGTGATAGTACAAGCAGGGGGGTAAAGGGTGTGACCTTGCGGATGGGGAAAGTCAAATGCAGAAGATAGTAACAGGTTAACTTATCAGTCTCTGTGAGGTGGAGGAAGATGGGTGGAAGATCGAGATGTCTCCTATCCAGTCCCGCAGAAGGGTGATGCACTGTCTCCTTGCAATGATGAATCCTCCTGGTCCTTCAGCACGTGATCTCCTGATCCGGACACATGGTGAGATAGAGATGATGGTCGGCGGCACTGTGGAAGAAGCAGAAAGTTCAGTAGACAAGGCCACAGTAGAAGCACACAGTCCAGCAGACACAGGCACAGGCCAGTCCTTAGCAGGCACCGCAAGGACAGGACTAAGCGGTGCCTCCGCGGTGAATAGCAGAGCCAAGGTATGCACTCTATCCTGGTCAATACCCATGCGGAAGTCTCTCTGGGCTGAGAGTAGAATGTGTCGGCAGTCTTGCTAGCTGGGAATACAGGCGCAGCTAGCTGGCGTGGGTCCGTTGGGAGGGAGTCAAAGTCTCACTGCTCACAAGCTCGTTCCCCGCCAAGAGTCCCGTCTTCCCGCTCAGACTGCTATTTATGTCGGATCCGCCCCCATCAGTCAGGTGTCCTGAACTGCTCCGGTAAGAAATCTCTTCCCCCTGAAACAATGGTGACAGCCCCGACAGTTCCGACCCAGACACGGGTCTTTCTACCAATGATTTTCCAGCTTGTCTTGAGGGTGCTTCTCCCGCACTAAGACACGGTCTCCAACTCGAATCTCTGTTGCTACAGATGGGGTCTTCTCTGCATGTACCAGCTCCTGTAATCTGGTCTGGAGCAACTGGTGTAAGATCTGCAGGCGGTGTCGATGTTCCCGAACCCAGGAGGACATCCCCGTCCGTGGGTAGTCCTCTTCTGGGTCCAATGCCATCTCGGTGATTCCTTTTCCTTGTAGGCTGAACAGAAGAGAGTAAGGTGTTTATCCCGTGGTTCAATGTGCTTGATTATTATATACCCACACCAGTTCAGAAATGAACTCTGGCGACTGGGCCTTCCGATCTTCCTCTAGAGTTCTTAGCATCTGAATCAGTGTCCGGTTAAATCATTTACAGGCACCATTACCTTGAGGATGCTATGGTGTGGTGCGGGACTTGTCAATCTGGTACAGGCATTGCAATTCATCCATTACTCTTCCCAAGAAACAAGCTCCCTGATCAGAGTGAATTCTCTTCGGACACCCATAGGATTGGATTAAGTTCTTACATATTGCATAGGCAGCGGACTGTGTATGCACGCTGATCCCGGGTCGGAGTCACCACTGCAAATTTTGTGAAGTGATCCACCATTATCAGGCAATGTTCATAGCCCTGATGGGCCGGGCCAATGGTTAGATAGTCTACTGTCAAGAGTTCCAGAGGAGCGGAGGTTACAATGGACTGAACGTGAGTTTTCTGCTCTGGCGGCTTAGCCAGTTCACATGTCCGGCACTTCCTACAGGCTTCGCCCACTTTTGTCTTGTCTTCAACTGGAGGTGGAAGATGAACCATTGTAGCCATTGGAAGGTTTTTTCTGAACCATAATGGGCTTGTGTGCAGAGACAGCAATTTCAGACAATGACGTTGTTGGAGCAAGGACTTGCCAGGTCACATTCGGCTCATTCCGCAGTTGTGTTTTCTGTTATAGTAAGCCATTCTTCATCTGTAGTTGTTCCCACTGTCGTAGGATCCGAAACACCTCCGGGGACAAAGTACCTCTTTCTGTCGAGCTGGGAAGTCTCTGAGAAGCCATACATCATCTTAACAAAGCCAGTTCGCCATCTTCCAGCTGAACCCACTCATCTCGAGTTCGTCCCAGTATGCCGTCCTGGACTGAGGAATGTATCTGTCCCTGCATTACCACCACTGTCCTAGTTGACCTCCGGAATCTAGGGACCTCATCATCTTCTAGCTCTTCGTCTCTGTCCCCTCGGGTCTGGTACTCTTCCTCCTGGAGAGAGCATCGGCATGGGTATTTTCTGCCCCCGTTTTGTATGCAATCTTATAGCGGAATTTCACCATTCTGGCTACCCATCGCTGTTTCAGGGCCCTCAGTCTCACATTCTCCAGGTGCGCAAGCGGATTGTTATCAGTACGCACCAACACATTGGAGCCAGACAAATATTCCTCAAATCTCTCCGTCATAGCCCACACCAACGCCAGCACCTCCAACTTGAAAGAACTGTAATTGTCTGGATTGCTTTTGGAATTGTGAAGGGACCAACTTGCATAAGCGATCACCCTCTCTCTTCTGTCCTGTATCTGTTACAACACAGCCCCAAGTCCCAGCAGACTTCCGTCAGTGTGGAGAATGAATGGTTGCAAGAAGCCAGGATAGGAGCTTCGGTGAGTGCCTTTTTGAGATGTTGAAAGGCCTCTTCTTGGGTCTCCTTCCAGCAGATCTTCCAGTTCTTGGCACCCGAGGGTACATTTTTCAACAGCTCCTGTAAGGTCTTTGCCCTTCGAGCGAAGTTCTTCACAAACCATCTGTAATAACCGGTCAGTCCCAGGAATGCTCGCACATCCTTCATGGTCTCTGGAGTGGGCCAGTCTTGAATCACGGGGACCTTCTCTCTGGAGGGTTCCAGCCCTTTGGCAGAAACGACATGGCCCAAGTAATTAGTTTGCGTGCGGAACAAATTACACTTCTAGGGCTTTCCTTTTAGTCTGTGTCTATGGAGGCGGCCAACACTTGATCTAGGCGATGCAGATGTTCTTAGAATGAAGCAGCAAAGACTATAATGTCATCCAGGTAGATGAGTATCCATTCAAAGATCAAGTCCCCTAGTCAGCTCTCCATGAGATGTTGAAAAGTTCCGGGAGCATTGGCTAAGCCAAGCGGCATACGATTAAACTTGTACAGGCCCATGGGAAGAATGAAGGCAGTCTTTGCTTGATCTTGTTCAGACATGGGGACTTGCCAGTAGCTGCTGGTGAGGTCCAGTGTAGAGAAGAACCTAGCTTTCCTCAAAGCAGACAGGGACTCCTCAATCCGGGGTAACGGGTACAAGTCCCTCACAGTACAGGCATTGAGTTTTCAGTAATCCCCACAAAAACACAAGGTGCCGTCTTTCTTCCATACTGACACAATTGGAGCAGCTCACGGACTCTGGCTCTCCCTAATCACACTGGCAACATCTGATTCAACATGCTCTTCATTTCCTGGTATAACTGTGGGGGAATTTGCCGGTAACACTCTCTTATGGGCGCGGTTCTCCCAGCTGGTATTTCGTGCGTAATGGCTGTGGTGCAACCAAAATCATCCTCATGGAGGGTGAAAGCATCTTTATATCTTCCCAGCAGAGCTTCTACCTGTTGCATTTGAGTGGGTTTGAGCTTAGCCAGCTTGGCCCACATTTGTTCCAGTATGGGTCGGCCCTCCTTTATGTAATGCAATTCTGGCACTGAGATGGAGTTTACTGACACAGTCCAGGGGTCTCCAGATTGTACCTCCAGTTGTACTGTTTGGGGGGGCATTATTTCCTCAGATAGGTTTATTATTCTGGCCATCACACTTCTGCTAACAACAGTGATGTCCTGATCTCCTAAGTTAATGCACCGCTCCAGAACAGTCCCTTCCAATACAATGGCTAATGTATGCTACTAGGAGTCCCATGGGTAGGTGTTCTAGAGAAGATGATTCAATTTGGACCTAAACCCCCTCCAAGGGAACACAGGCATGAACGGGCAGGGACAGTACTCTTTGTCCTGGTGGAAGAATGATTTTGGCGGAGGCCGGGACGATGACCTTTCCTAACACTCCTCCCTCACAGCTAGACTCCTGTACTTGTGCCACTCGTGATCGTTGTTGGAAAATTCTTCTCTGCGGTGTATGTGGGCCCCACTGTTTTAGAGTCTCGTTAGAGGGCTCTCTGATGAGGAGACTTCCAAACTCCTTCAGCATATTCATCCCCAAGGTGACAGGGGGTCCATTACTCACTTCTCCCTGTGTCAGGACCACGCCTTTCCATCCTAGGTCTTTCCCACATATAGATACTTGTATCCATACCACCCCTGAGACCGGGATGGGCAGTTGGTTGGCCGCCATGAACTTTATCACAGGGCCCCATTCAGGCCGTTTTGCTCTGGGAAATTGTTGCCGGAAGTAGGCTTCTGGCATCGTTGTCAACTGCGAGCCCATGTCCACCAGGCATCGCACTACACGTCCGTCCTTATCTGCACATATCAGGGGGCATGTTGACATTTAACTTGTGGGACTTCCACTACTCTTCCTCACCTGTTCTGGCTCCGGGCGGCGTCCCCCCAGCTCGGAGCCCTCTATTTTAACGGACGGAGAGAATTCACTTTTCCTCGGCGAGTGCACTCCTGTTCAAAGTGCCCGCTCTCACCTCAGTTATAACAAGTGATGAGCCTCGGCCGGCGAAGCATTCTGGAGTCACGGCAGGGCTCCGGGCCTTCCCTGATCTCTGGCAAATTACTGGTAGCTTCCATTTTCTTCTTTCTGTCAGCCAGTTCTACTTTCACACTCAGAAATTCTTTCCTCAATTCTTCCAACCATTGGAGTTCGTCAATGTCGTTTACAGACACCCCCACACTCTCGATCCTTCCCCACCTGGACTGTCACCCCCTGCTCCTGTTCTCCTCCAAGATCTGCAACACCTTGTTAAAGGAATCCAAGTCCCGTGGGGTCCATAGCATTACTGAATCCCTGGCTTCTCTGTCCAGTGCCATAATGGCCACCTCAGCCTCCAGCACAGGGGTCATGGGGTGCATTCTCACCATGCCTCTAAGGCGTTCAGTCCAGCTCCACAGCATAGTGTTGTTCCCTGTGAATTTGGGAAAATTGCTCAGCATGGCCCCCAGGGAAAGGCTAGTCCAGGGGCCACCCCGCCTGCATGCTATTGGACTGCACCCTGCCGACTATGTCAAGTGTAGGATGTTAGCAGGTGCTTAGGATGCAATGACACACAGGAGGCAGAGCAAGGGTTAACAGGTTCTTTATATCAAACAGTGATAGTACAAGCAGGGGAGTAAAGGGTGTGAACTTGCAGATGGGGAAAGTCAAATGCACGGCGGCACTGTGGAAGAAGCAGAAAGTTCAGTAGACAAAGCCACAGTAGAAGCACACAGTCCAGCGGACACAGCCACAGGCATGGGTCAGTCCTTAGCAGGCCCCAGCAAGGATGAGTCTAAGTGGTGCCTCCACGGTGATGAGCGGAGCCAAGGTATGCACTCTATCCTGGTCACTACCGGGTGCGGTAGTCTCTCTGGGCTGAGGGTAGAATGTGTTGGTAGTTTTGCTAGCCGGGAATACTGGTGCAGCTAGCTGGCGTGGGTCCATCGGGAGGGAATCAACTGTCTCACTGCTTACAAGCTCATTCCCTGCCAAGAGTCCCGCCTTCCAGCTCAGACTGCTATTTATGTCGGACCCGCCCCCATCAGTCAGGTGTCCTGAACTGCTCAGGTCAGAAATCTCTTCCCCCTAAAACAATGGTGACAGCCCTGACAGTTCCGGCCCAGACATGCAAGAGAAACTGTTAGCTTGGCTCTCCTCCCTACATACACTCCCTGACAGAAGTTATGTCGCTTATGCATGTTATGTAAATAAAAGCTTATAACCTGACGTTAAATTCATCCATTGGTTGTATAAATTATTCTTTTGAAAGCTGAAACCCTCCAAAATGTGGTTTAGGTTAAGACAATAAATTGGCATCAATGCAGAAATATTGATCAGTTAAAGGACACAGAATGGTCAGATTTTGGCAAAACAAAAGTTTTGTCGCCCACAGAAAGTAATGTGATATTCAAACAAATAATTAACTTAAAATACAAATATATGTTGCATAACATTGGTGAATGAAGTTGTGGTGCTATTAGTCATATTTAATATTTTGTGTGACTTCCATGAGCTTAAAGGACTGCATCCATGCGGTTCAACAATGATTCATACAATTTATTAATGAAGTCATCAGGAATAGCAGTCTTACATGCCTCCCAAAGTTCATCTAGATTCTTTGGTTTTGTCTTCCAAGCTTCCTCTTTCATCCTACCCCAAACTTTGGTTTTGTCTTCCAAGCTTCCTCTTTCATCCTACCCCAAACATGCTCAATGATGCTCATGTCTGGTGACTGGGCTGAGCACCTTGATATTTTTTGCCTGGAGGAACTTTGATGTAGAGATGGATGTATGAGATGGAGCACCATCATGCTGCAGAATTTGACCCCTTTTATGATTTGGAATATAAGAGGTAGCTAATACTTTTTGATATATTAGGCTATTGATATTGCCTTCCACCTTGCAAATGTTTCACACACATCCCATACTGAATGTAACCCCAGACCATGATCTTTCCACCACCAACCTTAAACTGTTTTCTGGGTGTATTTTGGATCCATATGGGCTCCAGTAGGTCTCCTGCAGTATTTGCGGCGGCTGTGGTGTAATTCTACTGAAGATTCTTCAGAGAAATCCACCTTCTGCCAATTCTCCAGCATCCATCTGTTTAGCAGGCTGTGGGACTTTGTAAATGCCACACGGTTTTTTATTTGCCTTTTGTTTAGTGCTGGCTTCTGGGCACTGATTCGAACATGGAGGCCATTTCGAGACAGAATCCTACAAACTGTTCTAGTTGACAAAGGGACTTGAGGTGACCAGGCCAGTTGGAGCTCTGCTGCAGTGGAAGAGGGGCTTGCTTTGGATTTTCTAACCAACAAATGTTCCTCCTGAGCAGTAGTCTTGCAGGGTCTGCTGGACCTGGGCTTCTCAAACACATCTCCAGTCTCTTCAAAACTTTTTTTTAATTCTTTGTACTTGACGCTGAGACACATTAAAGGTGCCAGCCACCTCTGCAGTGGATCTGGTCTTCAGCCTCTTGATAATCCAGGCTTTTGTTGTAGGGTGGATTTTTGGCATGTTGTTAGAGCCTAAGTTGCAGTTCAAGTGAAGGTCTGGGGTGCTGGGTTTCTTTTTATACACACACACACTAATTAACCGATCATTTACTGAGCACAGGTTAGGATGTAAACTAGGATTGGGTGCATTATATGACCACGTGACAAAACTTTTGTCTTGCCAAAATCTGACCATTCTATGTCCATTAACTGATCAATATTTCTGCATTGATGCCAATTTATTTTCTAAACCTAAACCCATTTTAGAGGGTTTCAGCTTTCAAAAGAATAATTTACACAACCAATGAATGAATTTAACGTCAGGTTATAAGCTTTTATTTACATAACATGGATAAGCAACATAACTTCTGTCAGGGAGTGTAGGGATGAGTGGACAATGCATACCCAGCTTATACTCGAGTTAATAAGTTTTCCCAGTTTTTTTTTTACACTCGGGTCGGCTTATACATGAGTATATATGGTACTTTTTAGAGCATTTTGTTAGAGAAGCTGTTTCTAATACCAGTCTGTTGAAAGTTAGTTCCTCTGATGTGATGCTGGTATCATAGCCCTTTTATTTTTTATTCTCTCTCTCTCTCTCGCTCTCTCGAACAGGAAGTCCAAACTCTAACCCCAGGTATAAAAAGAAAACGGATCCAGCAAAAAACGGATCTGTCGCATCAGTTTTTCACAATTTGCACCGGATCCGTTTTTTTTCCAAAATTTACCGGATTGTGCCTGACGGCAAAAAACTGATGTGTGAAAGTAGCCGTGACCTTCCCTAGTCAGGGCCGGAGTTTTTTGGGCTGTTAGGGCTTATCCAGTTTTGTGAGGGCTCAGTAGGTTTTTCCTCCAAGCCCTGCTGCTCCAGACGGACCAGTCTTTCCAATGATGACTGATATACAAGATCCTTTTATTACATCTACTGTTTATGATTGTCTGACCACTGTCAGCTGTCTAGACATATTCAGAAGTGATGGCATCTGTCATAACATTTATCATCACTGTGGATTAGGCATTTGTGTTTTTTCATGTTATACATGGGCAATTTTATCGTGTGAATGATCGCCATTTTAACATTGTCTATTAAAAGTTATGTCTTAATTAGTGTTGAGCGATACCGTCCGATATTTGAAAGTATCGGTATCGGAAAGTATCGGCCGATACCGGCAAAGTATCGGATCTAATCTGATACCGATACCCGATACCAATACAAGTCAATGGGACTCAAGTATCGGACGGTATCCCTGATGGTTCCCAGGGTCTGAAGGAGAGGAAACTCTCCTTCAGGCCCTGGGATCCATATTAATGTGTAAAATAAAGAATTAAAATAAAAAATATTGATATACTCACCTCTCCGACGCAGCCTGCACCTTACCGAGGGAACCGGCAGCCTTCTTTGCTTAAAATGCGCGCGTTTACTGCCTTCCGTGACGTCACGGCTTCTGATTGGTCGCGTGCCGCCCATGTGACCGCGACGCGACCAATCACAAGCCGTGACGTAATTTTCAGGTCCTGAATGCCTAGAATTAGGCATTCAGGACCTGAAAATTACGTCACGGCTTGTTGTGATTGGTCGCGTCGCGGTCACATGGGCGGCACGCGACCAATCACAAGCCGTGACGTAATTTTCAGGTCCTGAATGCCTAGAATTAGGCATTCAGGACCTGAAAATTACGTCATGGCTTGTGATTGGTCGCGTCGCGGTCACATGGGCGGCACGCGACCAATCAGAAGCCGTGACGTCACGGAAGGCAGTAAACGTGCGCATTTTAAGCAAAGAAGGCTGCCGGTTCCCTCGGTAAGGTGCAGGCTGCGTCGGAGAGGTAAGTATATCAATATTTTTTATTTTAATTCTTTATTTTACACATTATATCGATCCCGATACCGATTCCCGATACAACAAAAGTATCGGATCTCGGTATCGGAATTCCGATACCGCAAATATCGGCCGATACCCGATACTTGCGGTATCGGAATGCTCAACACTAGTCTTAATATGTACTGAAACTCACAACTTGCTTATTCTACTATTTAATACTGAGCTATTAGGAAACTTATTTGGACACAATCCTATATGTCCCTCTCCTCATTTGTGGTAAAAAGTGAATGACTACAATCAGCGAAAATGTCACTGGTTAGAACCTGTACAGTATACACAAATAATGGTCTCCAGAACACTGTAGAACTGATATTATGTCATCACTGTATTGTGATGATATCAGTCATAGTACAGTGGTTGTGGTTAATAATCAGTATGGTGATATCACTATGGTATATGCTGGTAATATTTGTTATGTTCTGGTGGTATATGTCTGTTAGGCCATGTTCCCATGCTAAATGTTTGGGGTTTTGGTGCTGCAAATTTTCTGCAGAATTTCTGCACCTATTAGGTAAATCAGGATACTTGCATTTTTTACATGTGTTTTTATTGTGCTTTTGATGCTGTGGTTTTGGTTTCTTTTTGGTATGTCATGTTTTGAATAAAGCTACTTTGTTTGTTATACCTCCTGGTATTTGGCTTAGTTTTACAAAACTTTATAGATACAGTTAATGGCGAGAGTTGACAGGAGAGGTGAGCGGTGATGGGGTAGAGCAGGTGTATACAGGACATGCAGCAGCTGTGACAGAGCTCTAGGGCCGTGGAGGTGAATGCAGGCCAGACAGCCTGGGACTACTAATACCAGAACACAGAACTATTCTTACCTCTGAAAGAAGTCATTGCCACAGGGCTGCTCTGAGCAATGAGAGCAGTGCTTCAACAGTAACTTCTGGTGGTGTTAACAGCTCAGTAGCATTGTATTAGGGCAGAGACACACTGCCGTATTTCTCGTGCAAAAATCGCATCGCAAAACTTGTACTGGCTGTCGGCTCTCCTGACCTGAGATTGACAGCTGCATAGTAATCCATCACACTGTCTTGCTCGGGTCAGGAGAGGTGCCGGCCAGTCCGTGCAGTGCAATGTGATTATCGCAGGAGAAATACGGCAGTGTGTCTCTGCCCTTAGTGGTACAACGTCGTACTGCAGACCTGTACTCACCCACCACCACTGTCACCACAGTGTTCACCACAGAGAGCAGCAGTGTAAGCATCATATTGCTGTACTTCAGTGTAACGCCTCATTGAGATTTCAGTGTGTGCAGGGACGTCTGACTGAGATTTTACTGCTGCGTCTGCAAAGTGCATAAAAGTCAACAGTAAAGCCTCATTCAGATGTCCCTGCACACAGCGACATCTAAATGAGGCGTTACGCTACTGAATGAGCAGAGCCTGATTCTCATCCCATCATCTGATACACTACGCTGGGCCCTGTGTGGTACCCTCCATGTATCTAACCATCTAAGCCTATCCTTTGTGATACACTCTGGGTATCTAATCCCATCCTGTGTGATACACTGCGTGTATCTAATGCCATCCTGTGTGATACACTCAGCTGAGCCCTGTATCTAATCTCATCATGTGATAGACTCTGCTGAGTTCTGTATGTGTGATGCCATATTCTCCACGTATCTAATCCCACCATATGATACGGTCCATGTATCTAATCAGAGTGTGTGATACAGCAAGGAGCATGAACTAAGGCCGGTTTCACATTTGCGGTTGTGTCCGCAGCATTATTGACACATAAATCCGCATGCGTCTTGATTTCATATCTTTTACATTATGGATGCAGGTATATGTGTTTGCATGCATTCGCTTACGCATGCGTCATTTTGCAGTGTGCGGCGGGACGCGGCTAGCGCACCATGTTGCAATTTTTGAGGTGGCAAATTTCCATCAAATTTGCGCAGGCATGCACATGCGGATGAGTTCATTAAAAAAAACCGCATTACTGTCTATGGGAAAGCATGCGTACGCAAGGACATGCGTACGATTGCGTTTGTGTACCCATGCGTTTTTTATGAGTAAACATGACCAGGAACTGGTTTTAAGCCACCCCCCAAATAAATCTTTTAAAAGAGGGTACTCTCCAGACTGTTGGCAAATGGAAGCAAGCTGATTCGAAGGGAAGACTCTGCTATTCTTACAAAACGTGAGTATACAAGCTAATGTCTGTCTTTTTTTGTTTCTCCATGCATTCTGTACTCATTTCTGTCTCTTTCTTGCAGCACTCATCACTATATCACCATGGCCTCAAGTCCAGAGCACAGCGAACATACCAGACAGGAGACTGAAGAGAGTACATTTGGTAGTGATAGGTAAGTATTCACTGTCACTATTGACACAAGTGGCAAAATCATGAATTTTCTTTTACAGAACACTTCAACAAGTGCAGAGGAGCAGGAGCAGCAGACTTCGGCCCAAGGTGCTGTGGCAAGATGGCGTGTACATATTCTTGACTGTTTGTATTTATTCTTGACTGTTTTGTTTTTTCTTGACTGTCTTTTGTTTCTCTCTTCTTTTTTTTAAATGTTTTATCTTTCCAACATTAATGTATTTCTTTCATTTCTAGGTTCCACAACGGGATGAAGATGTCATCGACAATTAACTCCTCATACCGTTGGTGCAAGAGAGACTTCCGTTGTGGGACACCCGGGAGCAGCAGCACTCGGACACTGTGGTGATTCGGTGGCTGTGGAATGAGGTGGCCCAAGCACTGATGGATGTCTGGGACAACGCCACGCCATGAGTCAGAAAGGAATTTCGTAAGTATTTCAATGTGGTTTGATGCAGCAGTGAAACTGAAGGCCGGGATCACACAACCGTGTGTGATGCGATAAACTCCTGCGAGTTTCCCGCATCACACACGGTTCTGTGATCCCGGCCTAAAATGCATTATTTAACAATTCTTTTTTTTCCCTATTCACAGTGAACAAAGTCAAAACCCGTTGGCGTTCGATGAAGGATCACTTCAACAAGGACCTGAGACAGGAGATCCAAATATGCAGTTTTGCTGCAACACGGATCGGGAAATATAAATACCACCGGGTGTTGGATTTGCTGAGGCCTGTCCTTGCTCAGAGAATGTAAGTATTTTTGTGTTGTATTCCATTGTGTTGTATTCCCTAATCTGAATTTTTCTATTCCACAGGAGTTGGCGCTTTTACAATTGTTATTTTTTGATAGTAATGTTTCACTTTAATTTTCTTTTCACAGAACCTGGAGCAGCACCCTCAAACCTGGATCGTCCTCTGGAGCGGTCCCTCATCGAACAGCCACGGACCAGTCCAAGCCATCCACCAGCAAAGCAGCAAGTGGGCCGGCGTGAGAGTCTGGAGAACAGGCAGCTGGTCCTTCAGGTGTTCCCTTGTCCCAGTCCTCTGCCTCTTTTTTGGGGGGGCTTTTCCTGCCAGCGGCCGAAGGCCTCGGACAGGTCACTCATCCCCGAATTTATTCACTTGAGCTCAGCCTTCCAGAATGGCCTGAACAGGCAGCTGGTCCTTCAGGTGTTCCCCTGTCCCAGTCCTCTGCCTCTTTTTTGGGAGGCTCTTCCCGCCAGCGGCCGAAGGCCTCGGACAGGTCACTCATCCCCGAGTTTCTTCTCTTGAGCTCGGCCTTCCAGAATGGCCTGAAGGCGCTGGGAGATAGATTGGAAAGTGGTCTGACCCATATTAACACACTTTTCCAGGATGTCAACCAACACCTTGACCATCTGGAAGCCGACCTCCAGAGACCAGCACACCATTTTATTAATCAGATAGAGAGGGGCATGTTGGAACACCTTATGCCTGAACTCCAGCTCAATGTGATGCAGGCCTGCAATGCTGCTTATGTTAAGGCTATGCAGCAGACTCGGTACTTACAGCAGCCACAGGTGCTATTTCCACCTGTGCCGCCAATTACACACTTTACCTCAATACCGAGTTCTGCTGCATAGCACTGTGTGGCCACCACCATGCCCAGTCCTGCCGCACACCACTACACCGCCACCACCATGCCACGTTCTGCTGAAAGCCACTCCACCACCACCACCATGCTGAGTCCTGCTACTGCACGGCCGTCCACTTCCACCACCATGCCAGGTCCAGATCCTGCACAGCTGTCCACCGCCACCACCCGGCCTGGGTCCGGATTTGCACGCCCTGCTGACCCCAGCAATCCCATGCTCCCAAGGAGATGCAAAAAAAGATGATGGGACAGAAATCTAAAAAGAGTCGTGCCACCAGAACTGTCCAACTACCTCCACCCTCACCTCCCAATGTGTCTCTGTTGCCCAGTTTGTCTCCGCCTTCCAATGTGTCTCTCCCGTCCCATGCTTCCACTCCTAATGAATCTACTTCCATCCTTGACCTCCCAGACCCCACAAGTTTAGTAAGCCCTTCCCCCTGGAACCCCTTCATCGTCAACACCTAGCCAATCCTCCCAGTTCCACACCCACCATGTTCATATTATTTCCCCCTCATTGTCTCGCAAAAAATAATTTTGTTTTGTTTGTGTTGTTAAATAAATTTGTGTTGTTTTTCCCTATCACTGCTTGTTCTATGTCTCTTTCGTCGCCGGCAACACACACCGTGCACCATAAACACACACATCACCATCTACACACACTGTGTTTTTGTCACCTCATAGCTCCATAACACACAATCTGCTGCCCCACTTGTTCATTTGCTTTACACTGCAGTTTTGCTTCTTGTGTCTGTCATGGAGCTATGAGGTTGCAAAAACACAAAGAGGACTGAAAATCCTCCAAAAATATATATTAATACAGCACAAAGGGTCAGGGGTCAGCAATGCTCACCTGCCCAGGTGGCAGCACTACTGCACTCAGGATGCTGGGTTTTCTGCATCCTGAGTGCACTAGTTCTGACACACGGGCAGGTAAGTAAAGATATGAGGTGGATTTGCTCCATCATCTCTTCAGTCTGCATTAATCTATTGGACCATAGAAATGCAGACTGAAGAGATGATGGAGCTAATCCAACATCACCTACCATAGCACTGACCTCAGAGAGAAGAGGTGTAGTGGCATGGGTGACATAACCCAATCTGGTTATAATCTCAATGTGCATGAGACAGGGACTGGATTTTATAAAGACTGTAGTTGTGAAGCGGTGATCACCTTATTAAACTTTTACAAAAATTTTTGTGATATAGAGGGCACTTGGAACAGGTGTTTCACTAAAGGTTCATTAAAGGTACATTTTAATAATTCCAGGTACATAACATTACAAGAACATTTTACTAAACCATTTCATCTTGCCAGGACACGTCCCCTCTTAGAAACAAAGTAAGACGCAAATGTATCCCTCATTTGGGCAACTTCAACTGTTGTCCTGGAAGGGTGATGATGGTAATTTGGCAATGAGTTACAGACAGGTTCATCAAGTTCAACGTTGGGTCATTCTTTAACCACTATGTAGTTGTGCCGAACCACACACGCCTTAACCACCTCATAAACTGTCTCAATTTAGAGATTAATGGCTGTCCCTAAAATGTGCCATTTCAAGACAAGCATACCAAAGGCATACTCAACCCTGGTCAGTCGGTAATTAAAAATCCTTTTTGTGTGTGTCAAGTCCCAACTGGAGTATGGTTTAAGGAGCTTTCCACACATCTGAAAGGCCTCATCCCCAACCACAACAAATGGCATTGGCGGGCCTTGAGTGTTGGGAAGAGGTTGTGGCGGGGGAAATTGAAATGATTGCCATACAACCGTTGGCCCATGGCCAAGTTTTTAATTGTCTGGGAGTTATTACCACGGCCAAAAGATCCAATGTCCATGGCGATAAAGCTACAGTCCGCAGCTCCAATTGCCATGAGCACTATGGAAAAATATTTTTTATAATTTAAGTACTCAGATCCAGTTCCAGCCGGTTTGGTAATTCTAATATGTTTTCCATGCACTGCTCCCAAACAGTTGGGGAAATTACAAACTTCCAAGAATTTATCTGCAGTTTCCTGCCAGATTTCCGTGGTGGGTAGGGGGATAAATTCCTACAAAGCCCAGCAGGTGTCTGCGACAATCCCAGAAATTGTTGAAATTTCTCTACGGAACTGGAAATGGAGCAATGATAGGCTCTCTCTGGTAGCCAGGAATCTGCAGAACAGAGAAAACAAAAAATCAGAAAAATAATATTTATGACAGGGGTTTTGCAAAACAGAGAAAAAAAAAATAAAAGGACAAGGGCATGGCTTTTAGAACAATAATATTTAGGACAGTTGTTTTGCAAAACAGAAAAAGGAAAAAAAAAGTACATCGCAGAACAATAATAATTATGACAGGCGTTTATTTTTAAATATTACGTACCTTAGTGTCAGCAGCAGATCTTCCTCAGCAGGAATCGCTCTACAGAGCTGGGTGTCCTGCCTGCTGATGCCTCCTTGTACATGAAGCAGCAAATCCCTGAAGCTCTCTTGAGACATCCTCGTGTACTCAAAATATTTCTATTTCTCCAGGTTTTCACAGAGCTCACGGAGTAAGGAGTGGTAGGCTCCACAGCTCTGTCAGAGTTCAACAATGGGTTGTTGCCAAAATCTCTGACGCTGTCTTCTCTGTCTTTCTCTTTTCCATTCTTGCTCACAAGCAAATGCAAAGCAAGAAACAAGTTGACATCCAAATCCAGATTCCGATAGAAACTGCCCATGCGAAGATCCATCTTGACATTAGATACAGGAGCAAAATCTGAGGATTTCATCAGTACAAGGGTCTGTATATAGAAATCCCAAGAGACACGTCCATTTGGCATGGCTTGTGTTAGGGAACTTCTCCTGGAAAATCTTTTTTTTATCGAACGCATGCGCACAAAACCTGCAAACGCATGCAAAAACGCTTACAAACACATTCAAACATAGCGTTTTTTTCTCGTTATGTGTAAGTGGATGCAGCTAAAATACACTGCATTAGCATGCGTTTTTGCATGCGTTTGCGGTTGTGGACAAAACGCTGCGGACTCAACCGCAGATGTGAAACTAGCCTAGCAAAATGATAGCTGACAGTTTACACATCTCATTATCACTTTGCAGTCACCAGAAAGATGGCTTCTCACTGTGATCCTAAACTTCTTCCTCCCTTATCCTTTTGCAGAAGCCCTAAGGGGAGAGGAGGTGTGACAACACACACAGAGCAGATCCCACTCAATTATACTGCAGCCGTAATATGAGGTAGCACAAACTACTACGAAGTAGGTTTTCATAGCAAATGTCAACAGCTGCTATGTCTAGTGTTTTAAAGTGGAAAATATCAAAACCGTTTAAATTATTTTTCATATTTTATACCATTAACATAGGTAAGATTTTTAAAAAATTAAAACATTAATACTTTACATTTAATTAATTGTTGACATTTGTTTTATGCCAGATTCCTTTATAGAACTATTAATGGTTTCTACACTAATGTCAGCAACTTTTAAAGTTTTTTTTATCCAAAATTATTGCTATCTCTGTCAGTCTCATAGACTTTTAATGAGGCTGCAGTGAGCTCCGCTCCACTCCGAGGTAGGATTTTGGGACCCTCATGATCAGTGAGAGTCCCAGGACAGAAGATGCCAGCAATTAGAGAAAAGTCCCTTTAATCTTAATCATTCCCTACAGTGGGAAAACAATGAATAAAAACACATTATATCCAGCACTATTTTGCATTTTTAAAAAAACAGGCCACATATTTGGCAGTGTAGTATTTCCGTGACAGGCCTCATATATCTGCGTGCTCCATGTTTGGGCATTGTAGGTCGGTTTCCCACTTTTTTCATGTCTGTATCTCTAATTATATACAGCACTATTTTGCGTTTTAAAAAATACAGGCCACATATTTGGCAGTGTGGTATTTCCGTGACAGGCCTCATATATCTGCGTGCTCAAAGTTTGGGCATTGTAGGCCGGTTTCCCACTTTTTTCCTGTCTGTTACTCTAATTATATACAGCACTATTTTGCAATTAAAAAAAAACAGGCCACACATTTGGCAGTGTGGTATTTCCGTGACAGGCCTAATATATCTGCGTGCTCCAAGTTTGGGCATTGTAGGCCGGTTTTCCACTACTTTTGCTGTCTCATACTCTACTTATATATAGCATTATTTTGCATTTAAAAAAATAAAGGCCACATATTTGGCAGTGTGTTATCGCTGTCAGACATCTGATGTATTTGTGGCCAACAAATTGTGGAAATTCAGGCCTACATTCAGCTTTATTTGCTGTCTGTTACCCTAGATCGGTACACTATTTTAGTTTAAAAAATAAAAAAATACAGGCCACATATCGAACAGTGTGGTATCTCGTTAAAAATACTTCTCTTTCAAGTTATTATGGCTGCTTCATGACTGTGTTAAATGCTCCAACTACTACCACCATCATCATCTTCTGCCTAGAGGCAGTCACTGCGCACATAGAAAATCTGAGGAGCAGAGTGTGAACGCTTGGGCGGTGTTGTACTCTGTCTCTGTATTATGAAGGCGTTTGCTCCCGCCAATAAAAGCGGTACTGCCAGAAATCGAGGCACCGTGCGCTCCATGACCGTGAGTACAGCGCACGTTCGCAGTAGAGAGAGACAGTTCATGCTCTGTGTTCAGCTCTGCAAAACAATAATGAAAAGGCACAGGGGAATGACAGAGGATGTTGGTACGGTCAGCAAGGTACTCCCTCAGCATTTTCAAAAACAAAGCACTTCTTGTGAGAGACTCCCACTCCTCAGGGCCTGGGCGATAGGAGGGTCTGAGAAAACTCTCCCCGAACTTTGTCAGTGTTCCACTGCCTCTGCTGGATTGGAGTTGTGTTTCTCTCACCTGTACTCCTTGCTTGGCCAACGAACTGTGAACTCTTCTGCCAGCATTTTCAGATGGGAATTTTTTTAAATTATTCGGCAAGAAGGGCCCTATGGTCCTCCAACATTGTAGTACACTTAATGTTAAATACATGATTACATAAAAATGTATACATCAGTACCTGCGCTGGTATGACTGCCTATCGGCACAAATCTCCCACAATGATGAAAAAAAGGAAGAATAATGTAAACTAGAAGCTATGGTAATATACTTTGAAATCCAGTATTAAAACAAAACGGGCCAGCACACATGCGTGGTGAAAAAGAATACTTGGTTCTTACCCTAAACAAGAATCCATAAGGGAAATGATGACGATCCAGAATGAGGATCCGCTGCTAGAGAAAGTCCTCAGGGTGCCGCTTCGCTGCCCGGGCTGGTGACAGGACGTTACACCCCCATAAAACGGCGCGGCAGTAACTTGGAGACAAATCGAATCCCCCTCCGGTGCGGGTAGTGCAATCGGCGCCTGCGCAGGACCTGTGAGCCGTAGTATGCAACGTGACGAGGGGTAAGGTGTTATGACCCCAATGGCGAGGGTCTCAGAGATATCAGCAAGTCTGCGAAGTACAAAAATCCAGCTCATAGGGCAGTGGTAACTGGGTTGACCATATATCTACTCCTAACGCCAACACTAGAAGTAGCCGGGGAACATGCCTACGTTGGTCGCTAGATGTCTCGCGCCAGCCGGAGGACTAACTACCCCTAGAAGAGGAAAACAAAGACCTCTCTTGCCTCAAGAGAATAGACCCCAAAAGTAGGATACAAGCCCCCCACAAATAACAACGGTGAGGTAAGAGGAAATGACAAACACAGAGATGAACTAGGTTTAGCAAAGAGAGGCCCGCTTACTAATAGCAGAATGTAGTAAGATAACTTATATGGTCAACAAAAACCCTAACAAAATTCCACACTGGAGATTCAAGAACCCCCGAACCGTCTAACGGCCCGGGGGGAGAACTCCAGCCTCCCTAGAGCTTCCAGCAAGGAAAGGATACAGATAATGAACAAGCTGGACAAAAATGCAAACAAAAACAAATAGCAAAAAGCAAGAAAGCGGACTTAGCTTAATCACGCAGGAACCAGGATCAGTAGACAAGAGCACTACAGATTAGCTCTGATATCAACGTTGCCAGGCATTGAACTGAAGGTCCAGGGAGCTTATATAGCAACACCCCTGACCTAACGACCCAGGTGAGCATACAAGGGATGATAGACATACCCAGAGTAAAATCACTAGTAGCCACTAGAGGGAGCCAAAAGGTAAATTCACAACAGTACCCCCCCCTTAGTGAGGGGTCACCGAACCCTCACCAAGACCACCAGGGCGATCAGGATGAGCGGCGTGAAAGGCACGAACTAAATCGGCCGCATGCACATCAGAGGCGACCACCCAGGAATTATCCTCCTGACCATAGCCCTTCCACTTGACCAGGTACTGAAGCCTCCGCCTGGAGAGACGAGAATCTAAGATCTTCTCCACCACGTACTCCAACTCGCCCTCAACCAACACCGGAGCAGGAGGCTCAGCAGAAGGAACCACAGGCACAACGTACCGCCGCAACAAGGACCTATGAAATACGTTGTGAATGGCAAACGACACCGGAAGATCCAGGCGAAAGGACACAGGATTAAGGATCTCCAATATCCTGTAAGGACCAATGAATCGAGGCTTAAATTTGGGAGAGGAGACCTTCATAGGAACAAATCGAGAAGACAGCCATATCAAATCCCCAACACGAAGTCGGGGACCCACACCGCGGCGGCGGTTGGCAAAACGCTGAGCCTTCTCCTGTGACAACTTCAAGTTGTCCACCACATGATTCCAGATCCGCTGCAACCTATCCACCACAGAATCCACTCCAGGACAGTCAGAAGGCTCCACATGTCCCGAGGAAAAACGAGGATGGAAACCGGAGTTGCAGAAAAATGGCGAAACCAAGGTGGCAGAACTAGCCCGATTATTAAGGGCAAATTCAGCCAACGGCAAGAAGGTCACCCAATCATCCTGATCAGAAGAGACAAAACACCTCAAATACGCCTCCAGAGTCTGATTAGTTCGTTCCGTTTGTCCGTTAGTCTGTGGATGAAAAGCGGAGGAAAACGACAAATCAATGCCCATCCTACCACAAAAGGATCGCCAGAACCTGGAAACAAACTGGGATCCTCTGTCCGACACAATATTCTCAGGAATGCCGTGCAAACGAACCACGTTCTGGAAGAACACAGGAACCAGATCAGAAGAGGAAGGCAGCTTAGGCAAAGGAACCAGATGGACCATCTTGGAGAAACGATCACATATCACCCAGATGACAGACATGCCCTTAGACACCGGAAGATCCGAAATGAAATCCATAGAGATGTGTGTCCAAGGTCTCTTCGGGACAGGCAAGGGCAAGAGCAACCCGCTGGCACGAGAACAGCAAGGCTTAGCTCGAGCACAAGTACCACAGGACTGAACAAATGACCGCACATCCCTTGACAAGGAAGGCCACCAAAAGGACCTGGCCACCAGATCTCTGGTGCCAAAAATTCCCGGGTGCCCTGCCAACACTGAGGAATGAACCTCGGAAATGACTCTGCTGGTCCATTTAGCAGGCACAAACAATCTGTCAGGTGGACAAGAGTCAGGCCTACCAGCCTGAAATCTCTGCAACACACGTCGCAGATCTGGAGAAATAGCTGACAAGATAACTCCTTCCTTAAGAATACCCTCAGGTTCAGCGACTCCAGGAGCATCAGGCACAAAGCTCCTAGACAGAGCATCGGCCTTCACATTCTTAGAACCTGGTAAATACGAGACCACAAAGTCAAAACGGGAGAAAAACAATGACCAGCGGGCCTGTCTAGGATTCAGGCGTTTAGCAGACTCGAGATACATCAAATTTTTGTGATCAGTCAAGACCACCACACGATGCTTAGCACCCTCGAGCCAATGACGCCACTCCTCAAATGCCCACTTCATGGCCAACAACTCCCGATTGCCCACATCATAATTTCGCTCTGCCGGCGAAAACTTCCTAGAGAAAAAGGCACAAGGTCTCATAGTAGAGCAACCAGGGCCTCTCTGCGACAAAACGGCCCCTGCCCCAATCTCCGAAGCATCCACCTCAACCTGAAAGGGAAGTGAGACGTCAGGCTGGCACAAAACAGGCACCGAAGTAAACCGGCGTTTCAACTCCTGGAAAGCCTCCACGGCAGCAGGAGCCCAGTTAGCTACATCAGAGCCTTTCTTGGTCATATCCGTCAGCGGTTTAACAACGCTAGAGAAATTTGCGATAAAACGACGGTAGAAGTTAGCAAAACCCAAGAACTTCTGAAGACTCTTAACTGACGAGGGTTGAGTCCAATCATGAATAGCTCGGACCTTGACTGGATCAATCTCCACTGCAGAAGGGAAAAAAATGAACCCCAAAAAGGGAACCTTCTGTACACCAAAGAGACACTTTGAGCCTTTTACAAACAAAGAATTTTCACGCAGAATCTCAAAAACCATCCTGACCTGCTCCACATGCGAGTCCCAATCATCAGAAAAAACCAGAATATCATCCAGATAAACAATCAAAAATTTATCCAGATACTTCCGGAAAATGTCATGCATGAAGGACTGAAAAACTGAAGGTGCATTAGAGAGCCCAAATGGCATCACCAAGTACTCAAAATGACCTTCGGGCGTATTGAATGCGGTCTTCCATTCATCGCCCTGCCTAATGCGCACAAGGTTGTACGCACCACGAAGGTCTATCTTGGTGAACCACTTGGCACCTTTAATCCGGGCAAACAAATCTGACAACAGCGGCAAAGGATACTGAAATTTGACAGTGATCTTATTTAAAAGCCGATAGTCAATACAAGGCCTCAAAGATCCGTCCTTTTTGGCCACAAAAAAAGAATCCCGCACCAAGAGGGGAAGAAGAAGGACGGATATGCCCCTTCTCAAGAGACTCCTTGATATATGAACGCATCGCGGTATGTTCAGGTACCGACAGATTAAACAGTCTCCCCTTAGGAAACTTACTGCCAGGAATCAAATCTATTGCACAGTCACATTCCCTATGAGGAGGCAGTGCACTGGACTTAGACTCGCTGAAGACATCCTGATAATCAGACAAATACGCCGGAACTTCCGAAGGCGTAGAAGATGCAATAGACAAGGGCAGGGAATCTCCGTGAATTCCATGGCAGCCCCAGCTTGACACTGACATAGCCTTCCAGTCCAAGACTGGATTATGGGTCTGTAACCATGGCAAACCCAAAACAACCAAATCATGCATTTTATGTAGAACAAGAAAACGTATTACCTCCCGATGTTCGGGAGTCATGCACATGGTAACCTGTGTCCAAAACTGCGGTTTATTTTTTGCCAATGGCGTAGAGTCAATGCCCCTAAGAGGGATAGGATTTTCCAATGGCTCAAGCACAAATCCGCAGCGCTTGGCAAATGACAGATCCATAAGGCTCAGGGCAGCACCTGAGTCCACAAACGCCATGACAGGATAAGATGACAGTGAGCAAATCAAAGTTACAGATAGAATAAATTTAGGTTGCAAATTACCAATGGCGACCGGACTAACAACCTTAGTAAGACGTTTAGAGCATGCTGAGATAACATGTGTAGAATCACCACAGTAGTAACACAAGCCATTCTGGCGTCTATGAATTTTCCGCTCATTTCTAGTCAGGATTCTATCACATTGCATTAAATCAGGTGCCTGTTCAGACAACACCATGAGAGGATTTGCGGTTTTGCGCTCCCGCAACCGCCGGTCGATTTGAATAGCCAGGGCCATAGAATCATTCAGACCTGTGGGAATGGGAAAACCCACCATCACATTCTTAATGGCTTCAGAAAGGCCATTTCTAAAATTTGCAGCCAATGCACACTCGTTCCACTGGGTCAGCACGGACCATTTCCGAAATTTTTGGCAATACACTTCGGCCTCGTCCTGGCCCTGAGACATCGCCAGCAAGGCTTTTTCTGCCTGAATCTCAAGATTGGGTTCCTCATAAAGCAAACCGAGCGCCAGAAAAAACGCATCAATGTCAGCCAATGCCGGATCTCCTGGCGCCAGCGAGAAGGCCCAATCCTGAGGGTCGCCCCGTAAAAAAGAAATAACAATTTTTACTTGCTGAGCGGAGTCTCCAGATGAACAGGGTCTCAGGGACAAAAACAATTTACAATTATTCCTGAAATTTCTAAATTTAAATCGGTCTCCGGAAAATGGTTCAGGAATCGGTATCTTAGGTTCTGACATAGGATTTCTGATAACATAATCTTGTATGCCCTGCACACGAGCAGCAAGCTGGTCCACACTTGTAATCAAGGTCTGGACATTCATGTCTGCAGCAAACACAAGCCACTCAGAGGTAAAGGGGAAAAGAAAAAAAAATGAGAAAGAGAAAAAAAAACTCAGAACTTTCTTTCTTATAATCCCGCTTCTGCAATGCATTTAACATTTAATACGGGCCTGGCAAACTGTTATGACCCCAATGGCGAGGGTCTCAGAGATATCAGCAAGTCTGCGAAGTACAAAAATCCAGCTTATAGGGCAGTGGTAACTGGGTTGACCATATATCTACTCCTAACGCCAACACTAGAAGTAGCCGGGGAACATGCCTACGTTGGTCGCTAGATGTCTCGCGCCAGCCGGAGGACTAACTACCCCTAGAAGAGGAAAACAAAGACCTCTCTTGCCTCCAGAGAATAGACCCCAAAAGTAGGATACAAGCCCCCCACAAATAATAATGGTGAGGTAAGAGGAAATGACAAACACAGAGATGAACTAGGTTTAGCAAAGAGAGGCCCGCTTACTAATAGCAGAATGTAGTAAGATAACTTATATGGTCAACAAAAACCCTAACAAAATTCCACACTGGAGATTCAAGAACCCCCGAACCGTCTAACGGCCCGGGGGGAGAACTCCAGCCTCCCTAGAGCTTCCAGCAAGGAAAGGATACAGATAATGAACAAGCTGGACAAAAATGCAAACAAAAACAAATAGCAAAAAGCAAGAAAGCGGACTTAGCTTAATCACGCAGGAACCAGGATCAGTAGACAAGAGCACTACAGATTAGCTCTGATATCAACGTTGCCAGGCATTGAACTGAAGGTCCAGGGAGCTTATATAGCAACACCCCTGACCTAACGACCCAGGTGAGCATACAAGGGATGATAGACATACCCAGAGTAAAATCACTAGTAGCCACTAGAGGGAGCCAAAAGGTAAATTCACAACAGTAAGGTACGGATGGCGATATGGACCAAAAGAATAAACAACGCATTTCGGAGACGTCTGTCTCCTTCCTCAGGTATGGTCCATACCTCCACATGACGGTCCTTTTATAGACGCCAGCCATACCAATAGTTATTGGAACCCAAAAAGTTCTATCCCACAATTCAGACCCTTAGGGATAATGGTGTCCAAGGTGAAAATCCATTTGGTTTCTGATATTGACATGGATTTGATGAAACTTCCTCCTCTCCAATGCGGATGTACTCTTTCAATTCCCGTAATCTTCATGCTTTGTGCTTTTCCCTCATGTTGCTCAACAAAATGCTTTGAGAGTGGGTGACCCAGGAATTTACTATTAATATTCCGAATATGTTCGTTTATTCGAACCCGCAAGGATCTTTTGGTACGTCCGACATATATTTTATTACAGGGGCATGTGATGGTATAAATAACCCCTGTAGATTAACAAGTTATAAATTCTTCAATCCTCAATTCGGTATTGCCAATCTTCTGTTGTTTATGTGTTTGAGTTTTTTTACACATGTTGCATTTTTTGCAAGGAAAAAAACCTTTTAAAACATTCTGTGAGAGGGTAGTTTGAATGGGTACTGATTTATTTTGCACTGTCGGAGCAATGTATGTACCTAAATTACGGCTTTTCCTATAAATAAAGCGAGGTACTTCCGTAATACTGCCCCCCAGAATCTTATCCTTTTTCAATAAATGCCAATGTTTTCTCACTATTCTCCGCAGAATATTTGAGTTTGCATTGAACTTTTGTAGTACACTTGTCTGCCTCTGGAATAAGAGATATAAAGTTCTCCTTGTAGCGTGGGTCTAGGATTGTCAACAATCAGTATTGCCTGTCACCTAAAATTTTGAGAACGCGAGGATGACGGGAAAGGCAGCGTAACATAAACTCAGCCATGCATGCAAGACTGCTAACTATTGATACTTCCATGTCCTCACCAAGAGGACAATTGACCATGGTCTCCTCCTCCTCCTTGTCTTCAGGCCTCCATGACTTTTGACAAACCTCAGTAATATCATTGTAAATACATCACTGTAAATACATTCCTCTGTAGTTTTTTTCTCCCCCACCTCATTGTAGATTGTAAGGTGTCACGTGCAGGTTTTTTTTGGGGGGGGTTTAATTATTGTTATCGTTGTTACTTAGTGTATATTGTAAGCTGTCACAAGCAGGGTAGTTTGATTTAAATTATTGTACTTATTGTTGTTACTTAGGACTGTTGTGTTTGAAACTGTAAATATGTTGACGCTATATAAATAACTATAAATATTAATATTAGAACACAGAGAAGCAGGATGGAGATGTTAATTATGGCATCATTGCCGATCACCATCTTGGTGAATTCCTCAGAGTTTTGGAGGATGGTGCATATGTCTGACATCCGTGTCCACTCCTGAGATCTTATGTGTGAAGTCAGAACTGAATACCGACGGCCTTGTTGATGCTGGTAGTCTACAAATGCCTTCTTCTGCTCACAAATCCTTTCCAGAATATGCAGTGTAGAGTTCAAATGCATGGGGAGGACATGACAGATCAGTCGGTGAGCCAGAATCTGCAAGTGCTGCAGAATCACCGCAAGGGCAGACGAAGCTCTAGCTGACTTTCTAAAATGAGTACGCAGAGCCTCGTACTTTTCCTAGCAGATCTGGCACCTCCGTGTCGCTTTTTTGAAAACGTTCAACAATGAGGTTAAGCACATGGGCCAGGCATGGCACGTGTGTGAGCTTGCCTCGACACAGAGCAGCCACCAGGTTCCAGCCATTGTCACACCATGCCTGGTTGTAGGTTGAGTGGTGTCAGCCACAGATCTGCCTGCTCTTTCAGAGCTGTCCACAACTCTTCATCATTGTGTGGCTTGTCACAGCATATTACCTTCAGCACAGCCTGTTGCCGCTTGGCTGAGGCAGTGCTGCAGTGCTTCCAGCTTGTGACTGATGCGTTACTTCCAGAGATGGAGGATGAAGAGGATGCGTAGGAGGAGGAGGTGCAGAAGCTGTAGACTGTGGGGGCAAGCCAGATTGACGTAGGGCTTGCAATACTCTGGGTTTGGTGGCCCTGCACCATCACAAGGTCGGACTGGGTCCCGGCTTCCACTATGTTACTCCAGTGTGCTGTTAGTGAGATGTACCATCCCTGACCACAAGCACTTGTCCACATGTCTGTGGTTAGGTGGACTTTCCCAATAACAGCATTGTGGAGGGCACGGGTAATGTTGTGGGACACGTGCTTGCTTGTGTGATGTCGTGACGGCAGACCAGGAAAAATTGTGGCAGCTGGGTAACGAGTACCTTGTGATGGTCACCGCCATCAGGTTGCGGAAAGTTTCCATCTCAACGAGCCTAAAAGGCAACATTTCCAGCACAAGCAGACGACAAATGTGTGAATTTAGTACAATTTAGTACTGTGGCGTTGGCTGCGTATTTCGACTTGCGTTCCAAGGACTGGGGTATGGACAATTGCACGCTGCGCTGGAACAACGACGTGGATGTGCTTGTTGATGGTGCTATTTCAGTTGCAACTGCAGATGCAGGGCATGAGGCATCTTAAAATGCACCATGGACAGTGGATTGGCTTGCACGCACAACATCGGAAGAAGCAGTGGTATCACCTGCAGACACTGTTGTTGTCAGCCTTGTCAAAGTCAGGTGCTTTGCTGCCATGTGCCTGATCATGCTTGTGGTGGTTAGGATGGGATTTTTGCTACCCCTGCTGCTACGGGCATGGCCGGTGGGGCAAATGGCCTTTTTGGGTTTATTGGCACAGTCTTTAAAAAACAACCAGGCTGTTATAGGGACATTCAGTGTCTCCCTCTCCCACACCACCTCCTCACTTTGACCCCGGTCTTTCGGTGTTCCCCAAGGCTCAGTTCTAGGACTCCTAGTCTTCTCCATCTACACCTTCGGCCTGGGACAGCTGATGTAATGGCACGGTTTGCTATATCATCATTACACCGATGACACGCAGATCTACCTATCTGTACCTGACATCATCTCCTTAGTGACCAAAATCACACGTCTTCACGCTATTTCATCCTTCTTTTCTGCTCGCTTTCAAAAAGTAGACATGGACAAAACAGAATACATAATCTTTCAACCATCTCACGCTAAATAGACATCAGAGCTGTGTATGCATCATTCGGTACCACTTTAGTAAGAGGGAAAGTTTGCCCAAGAGAAAATTATTTTCCAGACATTTCTGGCCTTTTTTGCACATGTTTTGAAGCTGTGATCTTCATCTTCTTGGTGTGGATGTTGTAAATTTCAAAGTCGTCATCAATACCATCATCGTCCATATCTTGTAAAGAGGAAATCTGGTGTTTCCCAGGGTAGTGGTTATCTACATTTAGTGGCATTCCTTTAACAGTGTTCATTACACTATAAGGGTATGTGCACACGTTGCGGATTTCTTGCAGAAAATTCCTGAAGAAAACCGGAAATTTTCTGCAAGAAATCCGCATTTTTTTTTTTGCGTTTTTTTTCCGTTTTTTTCGCGTTTTTTTAGCATTCTGCAAGCGTAATTAGCTTGCAGAATGCTAAAGTTTTCCCTGCGATCTGTAGCATCGCTTGGAAAACTGACTGACAGGTTGGTCACACTTGTCAAACATACTGTTTGACAAGTGTGACCAACTTTTTACTATAGATGCTGCCTATGCAGCATCTATAGTAAAAGATAGAATGTTTAAAAATAATAAAAAAAATAAAAAAATGCTTATACTCACCCAGACATCTCACCGGCGTCCGTTCCGTATAGCTGGTCTGTGCGCACAGGACCTCCCGTGACGTCACGGTCACGTGAGCGGTCACATGACCGCTCACGACCAATCACAGGACAGTGACGTCATTCGGCGAGGTCCTTCAGCGCACACCAGGTACAGAAACCGAACGGCAGCGTGCGAGGAGGCGGCAAGACATCGAGGGTGAGTATAGGACTGTTTATTATTTTATTTCTTATTTTTTGACCACTTATATGGTGCCCAGTGCGTGGAGGAGAGTCTCCTCTCCTCCACCCTGGGTACCAACCGCATATAATCTGCTTACTTCCCGCATGGTGTGCACAGCCCCGTGCGGGAAGTAAGCAGATCAATGGACCCCTAGGTGTGCGGAATCCCTGCAATTCCGCATTTTTAATGAACATGTTGCTTTTTTTTCCGCTATGCGATTTTTTCGCGGAAAAAATCGCAACATTTGCACCAAAAATGCGGAATACCCTGTAAATAATAGGAGGCTTATGTAAGCGTTTTTTTTCGCGTTTTTATCACGTTTTTATAGCGAAAAAACGCGAAAAAAACGCTAACAATCCTGAACGTGTGCACATGGCCTAACTGTAAAGGGCCGGGTTGCCCCCTAAAAATATTCTAAACTTAAAGTACCAAGGAGGAACTCTCCCTACACCTCTATTTAGGTCCGATATTAACTACTATTGCCAAACTTGACTATTAATAATTAATAGCCACTTAATAATGCCTCAACGTAATCTTTTCCTTATGCTGTATACTAACTGAGACAAAACAGTGTAACAATAAAGGGTATTTATTACACACACAAGTCTGCTGTCTATAACATACATATGTATTTATACCCAAGCTGGCGACTATAAATATATATATATATATATATATATATATATATATATATATATATATATATATACACACATATATACACAAATATACGGATCTACAACTCTAATACAGTAATATCACTACAGTATGCAGTGATATCCCAACAGTATCACACAGTATTAACCCACAATGTCCAGTAATATCACAACAATATCACAATATAAAAACCCACAATTAGCTGTCCGATTACCCAAATCACACATGCAATATCAGCCCTCCCAATTTATAGCTTACTAACCCTAAGGCCTAAGAGGTTACAGGGCCTAGTAAGAAAATGGGATACAGAGTATACTTATCCACCATGTGGTTCCATGATCATTCCAGGATGGTTCCATGATCATTCCAGGATGCAGGCCAAGCAAAAGAGAGCCTCCAAGCACATGTGTTGTCCCTTTTATGTCCAGCCAAGAAGAGGTGTGTTCAGCCCCAGGTGTGTGGGGAAGAGGTCACAAGTTTATTGTACACTGGCAAAGGTACATCCCCTCAATCCTGAATGCGCATGGAGCAAGGTGGAGGAGGGGGCCTACTGAGCACATGTGAGGGAATTATACATAGGTATATACACATCTCTATGTAAAGATGTACATTTTGGGGCACTTAACTACTACAATAACAAACGATTTTCGACTGTGACATTTGGATATTATTGGTAATATGTATGGGTGAAGATGAAGAAGCTTGTGCCACGGGTGTGTTTATAGTTACGGATGGTGCACTCCTCTTTAAACTTATTTTTTTACAAGCATCCATCAGTTTGTTTGGTTTTCCTCCAACACTGATCTGCTTTCTCTAATTCAGCATCTCACGAACATGTTGCACTTTGCCCTTTAGACAGACACGTGCATCTTTGGCAACATATTTTTGACAGGCATCTTTTAGGCTGAGTCAAACACGCTCCTGTTTTTGTATTGTTTATTAAATAAAGATTTATATGGTTGGTTGATCCCACTAGTGTGCATATCTTTCCTTCTCCTTTTTGTGTAAACACGCGCATCTGTTACACCGATCTTCTGATGGGCATGAAACACATTCTGGTAATTGGTGGTGAATAAACGAATAATCATTGTAGGCTGTATCCTGGATCTCATACCTCCCATAGCCACCGTTGTTATTAATCATGTACGTTCCCATTCCTGTCATCACCATGCCCCTTTTCCTGATCACTTCATCCTAGGTTTTAATGAGGCCTTCAGCAATGTCTCCTCATTCTCTACCACTAGATTACTAGGGTTCACGTGTTCTGTGCTGCTACAGACAGTCAATTTTTTGGAAAGGGTGTCTATGATCCACATGAAATATTTTTAAAAAATGTACCACCCATGAGCAAATGCTTGTCAGGCCAGGCACTCCATTACAAGTCTCAGAGACCCACACCCCTACATTGGGCCTACTTCTTAACTCTGTCTCTTCTTTACCTGCCACTAGATGACCAGGGTGACCGTGCTCTGTACGGTTATAGGCCAGTGAATTTTGGGCAAGGGGGCTGTGATGGCACTATTTTATTTATTAAAAAAGGACCCCCCATTGGCCAGTTGTTAGTCAGCTCATGCACTCCATTACAAGTCACAGAGACCCACACCCCTACATTGGGCCTGCTTCTTAACTCTGTTTCCTGCAATGTCTCTTCCTTATCTCCGACAACATGACCTGGGTGAACGTGCTCTGTACTGTTATAGGCCGGTGAATTTTGGGCAAGGGGGCTGTGATGGCACTACTTTATTTTTTTTTAAAAAAAGGACCCCCATTGGGGAATTGTTTTTCAGCTCCCTACTTCTTAACTCTGTCTCCTGCAATGTGTCCTTTAACTGCCACTTGATCACCAGGGTGATCGTGCTCTGTACGGTGAATTTTGGGCAAGGGGGCTGTGATGGCACTATTTTATTTAGTACAAAAAGGACCCCACATTGGGGAAATGTTTGTCAGCTCATGCCCTCCATTACAAGTCTCAGAGACCCACACCCCTACATTGGGCCTTCTTCTTAACTCTGTTTCCTGCAATCTCTCTTCCTTATCTCCGACGACATGACCTGGGTGAACGTGTTCTGTACTTTTATAGGCCACAGAATTTTGAGCAAGGGGGGCTGTGATGGCAATAGTATATTTTTTAAAAAAGGCACCCCCCATTGGTGAAACCACATCCTTGTTGGATAAGACTTCATAACACTTGTGTACCTCACTTGAAAAGCTCCTTTTTGTGTTGCCTGGTTGCTTACATTGGACACAACACACTCATATAAATTTGATAAATTTGATAAAGCAATGCTGTTAGTTTGGCTCAGTAGTTCATTACAAATATTTCTTTGTCGACTATAGTAGTTTCTCTCCTTGAGAGCCATAACTTTGGCTGCCTCAAATGTACAAATGGCGAATATACAAATGGCGATTTGGAATCCAGATTAAAATACTGTATACCGAATGCATTCAGACAATCACATAGCTGCATTTTGTGTAAAACATTTACAGATGTGACAGACAATGCTCATTGTGACACAATTTTGAGAAATGTTTGTTTATTCACTTCACAAACATTTCTAAGCCTCTATATGTTTGCTGTTTGTCATTGTAAAACATTAAGGTTTACTGAAACTATGCCGATGGTGGTTTGATCTAAATCCTTGTGGGGTTCTCTGTTTTGGTGTTGCTTCTCTGATATTTCAGATGGATGATGATTAAAAACCTTTTTTGGATGATGTAAGTATACTGTATGTAGTTAATCTTTATATATACATAATCACTATATGTATTTAATCCTTATATGTACTTATTAACCTTAGTATGTGAACATGTTTTTCAATCTTACTATTCCTTGAATTTTGTAGTTTGCAATAAAATTGCATTGTTGTTATGATCCTTAGTGGTTGAGGATCACAAATTACTCCAGCTAAGTAACCAACATAGGACAAGCTCTAGGGAGGTGGCAAACTGGACTGACCGCAAATCTGAACCTATCCAAACACACTAGAAGTAGCCGGTGAACGTGCCTAAAAATCCTAGACGTCTCGAGCCAGCCTGAGGAACTAACTACCCCTAGAGAGAAAGAAAGACCTCTCTTGCCTCCAGAGAAATAATCCCCAAAGATATAGAAGCCCCCAACAGATAATAACAGTGAGGTAAGAGGAAGGCACATACACAGGGGTGAAAGCAGATTCAGCAAATGAGGCCCACTAATACTAGATAGCAGAAAATAGAAAAGGGAATCTATGCGGTCAGTAAAAAACCCTTACAAAATATCCACTCTGAGATTTCAAGAACCCCCACACCAACTAACGGTGTGGGGGGAGAAACTCAGTCCCCTAGAGCAACCAGCAAGCGAGGAAATCACATTTTAGCGAGCTGGACTAAAAACATAATGAACACTGATAATCAAAAATGATCAAACAAAAACTTAGCTTGTCTTGGAGAGACTGGGAGCAAGGTAGCCACAAGGAATCTGAAGAGCACTGAATACATTGATAGCAGGCAAGGAACTGAGTCTCCAGGTGAGCTAAATAGGAAACCAACCAAGGATAACGAACCAGCTGATGCAGCCAACCTGCAGAAAGACAACACTACACAGTACCGCTTGTGACCACTAGAGGGAGCCCAAAAATAGAATTCACAACAGTACCCCCCCCTTGAGGAGGGGTCACCGAACCCTCATCAAGACCCCCAGGGCGATCAGGATGAGCCGCGTGGAAGGCACGAACCAAATCGGCCGCATGAACATCAGAGGCGACAACCCAGGAATTATCCTCCTGACCATAGCCCTTCCACTTAACCAAATACTGAAGCCTCCGTCTAGAGATACGAGAATCCAAAATCTTCACCACGTACTCCAATTCGCCCTCGACCAGCACCGGAGCAGGAGGCTCAACAGAAGGAACCACAGGTACCACATACCTCCGCAACAAAGACGTATGGAACACATTATGAATGGCAAACGATGCTGGGAGATCCAAACGAAAAGACACCGGGTTAAGGATTTCCAAGATCTTATAAGGACCGATGAAGCGAGGCTTGAATTTAGGAGAGGAGACCTTCATAGGAACATACCGAGAAGACAGCCACACCAAATCCCCAACACGAAGTCGGGGACCCACACCGCGGCGGCGGTTGGCAAAGCGCTGAGCCTTCTCCTGTGACAACCTCAAATTGTCCACCACATGGTTCCAAATCTGCTGCAACCTATCCACCACAGAATCCACCCCAGGACAGTCAGAAGACTCAACCTGACCCGAGGAAAAATGAGGATGGAAACCAGAATTGCAGAAAAAAGGTGAAACCAAAGTAGCAGAACTAGCCCGATTATTAAGGGCAAACTCGGCCAAAGGCAAAAAAGTCACCCAATCATCCTGATCAGCAGAAACAAAACATCTCAAATAAGTTTCCAACGTCTGATTAGTTCGTTCGGTTTGGCCATTAGTCTGAGGATGGAAGGCCGACGAAAAAGACAAATCAATGCCCATCTTAGCACAAAAAGTCCGCCAAAACCTGGACACAAACTGGGATCCTCTATCAGACACAATATTTTCAGGAATGCCGTGCAAGCGAACCACATTCTGAAAAAATAGAGGAACCAAATCGGAGGAAGAAGGCAACTTAGGCAAGGGCACCAAATGGACCATCTTGGAAAAACGATCACACACCACCCAGATGACAGACATTTTCTGAGATACTGGAAGATCCGAAATAAAATCCATGGAAATGTGTGTCCAAGGCCTTTTCGGAACAGGCAAAGGCAAAAGCAAACCGCTGGCACGAGAACAGCAAGGCTTAGCCCGAGCACAAATCCCACAAGACTGCACAAAGGAACGCACATCCCGCGACAAGGAAGGCCACCAGAAGGACCTAGCCACCAAATCTCTGGTACCAAAAATCCCAGGATGACCCGCCAACACCGAAGAATGAACCTCGAAAATAACTCTGCTGGTCCATCTATCCGGGACAAACAGTCTCTCTGGTGGACAACGGTCAGGTCTATCCGCCTGAAATTTCTGCAGCACTCGTCGCAAATCTGGGGAAATGGCAGACAAAATCACTCCCTCTCTGAGAATACCAGCCGGCTCAGAAACTCCCGGAGAGTCAGGCACAAAACTCCTAGAAAGTGCATCAGCTTTCACGTTCTTCGGACCAGGCAGGTATGAGACCACGAAGTTGAAACGGGAGAAAAACAACGACCAACGAGCCTGTCTAGGATTCAGGCGCTTGGCAGATTCAAGGTAAATCAGATTTTTGTGATCAGTCAAGACCACCACACGATGTTTAGCTCCTTCGAGCCAATGTCGCCACTCCTCAAATGCCCACTTCATAGCCAACAACTCCCGATTACCAACATCATAATTCCGCTCGGCAGGCGAAAACTTTCTTGAAAAGAAAGCACATGGCTTCATCACAGAGCCATCAGAGCTTCTCTGCGACAAAACAGCCCCTGCTCCAATCTCAGAAGCATCAACCTCGACCTGGAAGGGGAGAGAGACATCTGGCTGACATAAGGCTGGAGCTGAAGAAAACCGGTGCTTCAGCTCCCGAAAGGCCTCCACGGCCGCAGGAGACCAATTAGTCACATCAGAACCCTTCTTGGTCAAATCCGTCAAAGGTTTAACCACGCTAGAAAAATTAGCGATGAAACGACGGTAAAAATTAGCAAACCCCAAGAACTTCTGAAGACTCTTAACAGACGTGGGCTGAGTCCAGTCATGAATAGCCTGGACCTTGACTGGGTCCATCTCCACAGTAGAAGGAGAAAAAATAAAACCCAAAAAGGAGACCTTCTGTACTCCGAAGAGGCATTTTGAGCCCTTCACAAATAAAGCATTAGCACGCAGGACCTGAAATACCATCCTGACCTGCTTCACATGGGACTCCCAATCATCAGAAAAGACCAAAATGTCATCCAAATAAACAATCATAAATTTATCCAGATATTCTCGGAAGATGTCATGCATGAAGGACTGAAACACAGAAGGAGCATTAGAGAGTCCAAAAGGCATCACTAAGTACTCAAAATGGCCTTCGGGCGTATTAAATGCTGTTTTCCATTCATCTCCCTGCTTAATGCGCACAAGGTTATACGCACCACGGAGATCTATCTTGGTGAACCAACTGGCACCCTTAATCCGAGCAAACAAATCAGACAATAGTGGCAAAGGATACTGAAATTTGACTGTAATTTTATTCAGAAGACAATAATCTATACAAGGTCTCAAAGAACCGTCCTTCTTGGCCACAAAAAAAAATCCTGCACCAAGAGGGGAAGAGGATGGGCGAATATGTCCCTTCTCCAAAGACTCCTTTATATAACTCCGCATCGCGGCATGCTCTGGTATAGACAAATTAAAAAGTTGTCCCTTAGGGAATTTACTACCAGGAATTAAATTTATAACACAGTCACAATCCCTATGAGGGGGCAGGGCACTGGACCTGGGCTCATCAAATACATCCTGGTAGTCAGACAAAAACTTAGGGACCTCAGAAGGAGTGGAAGAAGCAATAGACACCAACGGAGTATCGCCATGAATTCCCTGACAACCCCAACTTGACACAGACATAGCTTTCCAATCTAAAACTGGATTATGAGCTTGCAGCCATGGCAGACCCAAAACGACAACATCATGCAAATTATGCAGAACGAGAAAGCGAATCACCTCCTGATGTACGGGAGTCATGCACATGGTCATTTGCGTCCAATACTGAGGCTTATTCTCAGCCAATGGCGTAGCATCAATTCCCCTCAGAGGAATAGGAAATTCCAAAGGCTCCAGGACAAAACCACAGCGCCTGGCAAACGACAAATCCATCAGATTCAGGGCAGCACCCGAATCCACAAAAGCCATAACCGGGTAGGACGACAAAGAACAAATCAAAGTAACAGACAAAATAAATTTAGGCTGCATAGTACCAATGGTGACAGGTTTATCGATTTTTTTTTAAGCGTTTAGAGCATGCTGAGATAACATGAGTAGAATCACCACAGTAGAAGCACAACCCATTTTGATGTCTATGACTTTGTTGCTCAATTCTGGTCAGAGTTCGGTCACATTGCATAGAGTCAGGTCTCTGTCCAGAAAATACCGCCAAAGGATGAGCAGATTTGCACTCCCGCAAACGCCGATCAACCTGAATGGCTAAAGCCATAGAATCACTCAGACTTGTAGGGGTGGGAAACCCCACCATAACATTCTTAACGGCCTCAGAAAGACCTTCTCTGAAATTTGCAGCCAGGGCACACTCATTCCACTGAGTAAGCACCGACCATTTCCGAAATTTTTGACAATACACCTCTGCTTCATCCTGACCTTGAGAGATAGCCAGCAACGCTTTTTCTACCTGATTCTCAAGATTAGGCTCCTCATAAAGCAGTCCAAGAGCCAGAAAAAATGCATCTACATTAAGCAAAGCAGGATCTCCTGGTGCCAGAGAGAAAGCCCAATCTTGAGGGTCGCCACGCAACAAGGAGATAACAATTTTAACTTGCTGAGCGGAATCACCAGAGGAACGAGGTCTCAGAGATAGAAATAACTTACAATTATCTTTAAAATTTTGAAACCTAGATCTATCTCCAGAAAACAACTCAGGAATGGGTATCTTTGGTTCTGACATAGGGCTACGAATAACAAAATCCTGAATACTTTGCACCCGTGCAGTAAGATGATCCACACTAGAAGTCAGAGTCTGAACATTCATGTCTGCAGCTGAGCTCAAAACCACCCAGAATTCAAGGGGATGAAAGAAGCTAAACAGCCTGCAGCAAAGGAAAAGCGGGAGGAAAAAAAAAAAAAAAATGTACTCAGGTCTTCTTTTTATCCCACTTCTGCGATGCATTAAACACTTTATGGCCTGCTATACTGTTATGATCCTTAGTGGTTGAGGATCACAAATTACTCCAGCTAAGTAACCAACATAGGACAAGCTCTAGGGAGGTGGCAAACTGGACTGACCGCAAATTTGAACCTATCCAAACACACTAGAAGTAGCCGGTGAACGTGCCTAAAAATCCTAGACGTCTCGAGCCAGCCTGAGGAACTAACTACCCCTAGAAAGAAAGAAAGACCTCTCTTGCCTCCAGAGAAATAATCCCCAAAGATATAGAAGCCCCCAACAGATAATAACGGTGAGGTAAGAGGAAGGCACATACACAGGGGTGAAAGCAGATTCAGCAAATGAGGCCCACTAATACTAGATAGCAGAAAATAGAAAAGGGAATCTATGCGGTCAGTAAAAAACCCTTACAAAATATCCACTCTGAGATTTCAAGAACCCCCACACCAACTAACGGTGTGGGGGGAGAAACTCAGTCCCCTAGAGCAACCAGCAAGCGAGGAAATCACATTTTAGCGAGCTGGACTAAAAACATAATGAACACTGATAATCAAAAAATGATCAAACAAAAACTTAGCTTGTCTTGGAGAGACTGGGAGCAAGGTAGCCACAAGGAATCTGAAGAGCACTGAATACATTGATAGCAGGCAAGGAACTGAGTCTCCAGGTGAGCTAAATAGGAAACCAACCAAGGATAACGAACCAGCTGATGCAGCCAACCTGCAGAAAGACAACACTACACAGTACCGCTTGTGACCACTAGAGGGAGCCCAAAAATAGAATTCACAACACATTGTATTGCAAAGTATTAGCCTTATTTAAAGCCGCATCTGAGCCCTAGTGTTAAAATCGAGGCAAATAAAATTGCCAAATTCTCCTGCAAATAATTCTGCTAGGAGGGAACCATCATACCATTAAAAAATACAAGTGGATTTTCATGGGCCCATCCAGTATGTGGGATCCAAGGCGTAATGGGGTGCATATGACTATGCAGCAGGGCTGGCCTTGCTGCCAATGTGTAAAACAAAGGAGTACGGGAGTACAAAATGAATATTGTGAAGTGGATCTTCATGGGCCCATTCAGTATGTGGGTTCAAAGGCATAATGGGGTGCATATGTCTGACTATGCAGCAGGGCTGGCCTTCCTGTCAATGTGTAAAACAAAGGAGTACGGGAGTACAAAATGCATATTCTGAAGTGGATTTTCATGGGCCCATCCACTATATGGGTTCAAAGGCTTATTGGGGTGCATATGAATTGGTAGCAGGGCAGGTCTTGCATTCAATGCAACATTTTATCAGGAGGCCTTCCTGGACATCTTATGAAAGGGGTATTGTGGTGCATCGTAATTCTTGGCAGCCTATCCACTCACAGCATAGGCTACAACAATTTAGGAGACCCACTGTTTCGCAATGGCCCTTTAAGAAGATTAATGCCGCCTGATGCACCAGTTAAAATAGGCTCTGTGACTTTAAGAGTCCCTCCTTCATAAATGAAACAAGATGGATCTGCTTATGTGTCACACGACAGATGACCAGCTAAGGTGTTAAATGTTACAATGACATTTCCCAGTGAATGCATTTGTAGTGGTTGAAAGCAATGTTAAAGCTGAAAAACGCTTCAAAAACGCTGCGTCTGAACTAAGCCCAAAGTGGGGGAGGAAATTTTCGGTCTGGGGTTAATTATTTGGCATTACAGGCAAGTCATTAACCTGCAAAGGATAAATGATGTACCTTAACATATTTCCAAGCAAAACCGGTTTTGGTTTCGTTTTAATGTGTTTTTTGTGGCACTGGGAAAAATGGCATGAATCTCGGAAAAAAATGTTTACTGCTGTGAACTAGGAGTCAGGAATGCTTCCAGGGGCGATCCCCATGATATCCCTGTGTCATTTGAGCAGTGTTTCCATCATTTTCAGATGTTTTTAGACCTTAAAAGGACCCCCGGGGGATTGCGGTAAAAATACTCGGGTCTCCCATAGACTTACATTGGGCTCCTTGTTCTGGCCAAGTACCCGAGTATACCGATCTGCTCGACCCGAGCAACGAGCACCTGAGCATTTTAGTGCTGGCTCATCACTAGTAGCAACCTGATATTGATGAACAATGCAGAATAACAATGAGACAGACTTATGGGCGTAACCTCCTACTGTGGTAGAAATATCTATTTATTACACACAGTGAAGAAATGTAACAATGTATCTGGATACATATTCCTAATGTCCTATGACTGTACAGTATGTTGTGTCCAATGTGTCATATGTCGGCACGGGGCTAGACTACCTATGACACAATATTATGTACGTGATGTGATGACAATATGTACAGTATTATCGCAGTGCATGCTCACTACATTGTCACTGCAATCTCTGATCAATTATGGCTAATATAGAATAGATATGGCACAATTTACAGTATTTGTTGTGGCCAGGAATATAACTGAATGGTTTGTCCACCAATATATACAGTGGGTACGGAAAGTATTCAGATCCCTTTAAATTTTTCACTCTTTGTTTCATTGCAGCCATTTGGTAAACTCAAAAAAGTTAATTGTTTTTCTCATTAATGTACACTCTGCACCCCATCTTGACTAAAAAAAAAAACAGAAATGTAGAAATTTTTGCAAATTTATTAAAAAAGACAAACTGAAATATCACATGGTCATACGTATTCTGACCCTTTGCTCAGTATTGAGTAGAAGCTCCCTTTTGAGCTAGTACAGCCATGGGTCTTCTTGGGAATGATGCAACAACACCTGGATTTGGGGATCCTCTGCCAATCTTCCTTGCAGATCCTCTCCAGTTCCATCAGGATGGATGGTGAACGTAGGTGGACAGCCATTTTCGGGTCTCTCCAGAGATGCTCAATTGGTTAGGTCAGGGCTCTGGCTGGGCCAGTCAAGAATGGTCACAGAGCTGTTCTGAAGCCACTCCTTTGTTATTTTAGCTGTGTGCTTAGGGTCATTGCCTTGTTGGAAGGTGAACCTTCGGCCTATTCTGAGGTCCAGAGCACTCTGGAAGAGGTTTTCATCCAGGATATCTCTGTACTTGGCCACATTCATGTTTCCTTCAATGGCAACCAGTCGTCCTGTCCCTGCAGCTGAAAAACTCCCCCATAGCATGATGCTGCCACCACCATGTTTCACTGTTGGGATTGTATTGGGCAAGTGATGAGCAGTGCCTGGTTTTCTCCACACATACTGCTTAGAATTATAACCAAAAAGGTCTATCTTCGTCTCATCAGACTAGAGAATCTTATTTCTCATAATCTGGGAGTCCTTCATGTGTTTTTTAGCAAACTCAATGCGGGCTTTCATATGTCTTTCACTGAGGAGATGCATGTAGAAAAGCCGCGGAGACACCATCACATGTTTCTCAACGCAAGCAATGAATAGCCAGGTCTTTCACCGGGAAGGAACAACCACGGGAAGGGCAGCATCCAATAAAGGAAAACCACCTATGCCAAAACATGGTATCCATCCACAGACAGCTGTTTCTGGGTATTTGCCCCTCATCAGTGTGGAGTAGGACCTGTCTCTCCTGGGCGCCTCAATCCGCTGCACTCCCCCGCAGCTCGAGTGGTATTTATCTGCCTAGAGTGGGCTTATTTCTCTCCACCTTGCTTTCTCCAGGCGCAATTGCGCGTCATTTGTCATCAGTTGCTGCTTATTTTTGTTGGACCAGGTCTACATAGGTATTTGGACATACATCTTTGTGGGGTTTATGCTTATGTGTCAGCCTAATATTGTGATGTGCACATTGGGACTTAGGCTTTCCAGGTACCTAGCATGCTCAGACAATACTGTTATTTAATGTATAGCCGTATATATTATTGTGGGGTCTGTGCCTACATTTAAGCATAACATTGTGATATGAATATTGGTATTTGGGCTTTCCAGGCATTGAGCATGCTTAAATAACACTGTTACTCATTATAGTCATGCGTTTCAATTATGTGTGTATATGTTTGCAGCACATTGTGTGTTATGATATTCTTTTTGTTTTGGTTCAATACTATGAGACTTGACTTATTTAGCCTATGAGCAAGAGACATTTTGTTATTTATATCTGTACAGCCAATTATATTATGCATATTTGTTTATAACTATAACGTTTCTTTGGTTGTACTATACTATATTTGCGATATATAGGGGTGTCGCTTATTGGTCCTTATTGGTCCTATATCTTAGGCCCAAATGGGTTTATCTGTGTCTGTCTTTTTTGAGGTGTTATAATAAAAGTTTTCCAATTTTTTTATAATTTTCCGGTGTGCATACCATCATTAGTCTAGTCTTTTCTCTTTTTTTGCTGTATCTATCTTGCTCGATCTTGAGCTCTTGAGGAACTTTATCCCGCTCCCCTGCCAGGCAGTGATGCTCATCCTTTCTCTGGAGAAGCTCCTGCCGATGCTTCTCATGGGCCTCTCTGATGCATGCGTTCTTCTCCTCCAAGTCTGCGGACAGTTCTCGGAGGGCTTGTGTTCACTTTGATCTTTCAGACGCTTTAATTCGGCCTGTAAATCTGCCACTTTTTGCTTCTCATGAGAAAACTCTTTGGCAAGGTTCTGGAACTCCTGCCCTTTGTTGCAGCAGGTCATTTCCAGCTCAGACATATGTTCTGTGTCCTCCTGCTGAGCAGAGTGCAGATTTTCTCCGGTGGAGGGGATGGTATGAAGCAGCTTCTGCTCCTGCGCTTCCTTCTCTCCAAGCTGAGCCTTTGCTGCCGAGAGCTCGGACTCCATGTGATGCACCTGATCAGGGGTGGATTAAGGGTAGCCAGGGCCCCGGGCTGTTCAGACACTGTGGGCCCCCCGGTCATGTGACGGGGGTCATGTGACAAAATGGCCGGGCCCTACTCTACTGTAACCTATTAAATATTTGTTAAAATATGCAATACAATTTAGGTATATTTTGACCAATATCACATACAAGGAACAAATACCACCGCACCATGACCAGACCACAAATTACAACCACAGTGATCGAATAATATCACATACAAGGAACAAATACCACAGCACCATGCATGTCAAAACCACATATTACCACCACAGTGATCGAATAATATCACATACAAGGAACAAATACCACCACACCATGTCAAGACCACATATTACCACCACTTGGTGACCAAATAGCACATACAAGGGACAAATACCACAACACCATTTCCTGACCACATATTACCACCACATAGTGACTGAATACTACAATACTGATCAGTAATAATAATAAAAAAAACAAACCACAATACTACCACCATAAGTGCCAGTATTCACAGGAGATCTGTACTTAGTATGCAGTTTCTGTGTAGAGGTAATACAGAGATCACTGGTGGTATTATACACAGGAGCTCTGTATATAATGTATAGGTAATACAGTGATCACTGGTGTCATTGTACACAGGACCTCTGTATATAGTATACAGTGTATAGTGTCAGTGTATAGGTAACACTGACTCACCAGTGACGTCTCTAGGTGAAGTCCTTCATCTTTCATCCAGCACAGACCGCCATCATTTCTTCCAGCCAGGACTCGTTTCTGCAGGAAATAACATAGTTATCTCAAGCTCTGCTTGCAGAACACATTACTTAATTTTTCACAACTTCTACATTACACCACATGAAGAAAAAAAGGCGATATAGTGTCACTCTGCACAGTAACAGGACTGCCCCCCCCCCCATTTAAAACAATATACTCCAAAAATAAAATAAATACATCACTGCAGTAATAATATCCCTTAATTAGCCCCTATGGTAATAATATTCCCCATCCTGGCCCCGTTTATCTCATTCCTGGCTCCAGCCATATGTTCTCGCATCCTGCCCTCATGAGTATCCATTCTACCCCATATGATCTCCCCATCCTGCCCCATCTGTCTCCATCATATCCTCCTGCCCCATGATCCAATCCTGCCCCATGTCTTTCATTCTGCCCCGTGTCTCCAATCATGCCCCGTATCTACATTCTGCCCATGCCTCCAGTCCTGCCCCCAGTGTGTCCAGCAATCTGCCCCAGTGTGTCCAGCATATTACCCCCAGTGTGTCCAGCATATTACCCCCAGTGTCCAGCAATCTGTCCCAGTGTGTCCAGCATTGCCCCCAGACAGTGTGTCCAGCAATCTGCCCCAGTATGTCCAGCATATTGCCCGAGTGTCCAGCATATTACCCCCAGCGTGTCCAGCAATCTGCCCCAGTATGTCCAGCATATTACCCCAGAGTGTCCATCATTGCCCCCAGACAGTGTGTCCAGCAATCTGCCCAAGTGTGTCCAGCAATTTGCCCCAGTGTCTCCAGAATTGCCTGTGTCTCCAGCATTGCCCCCAGTGTCTCCAGCATTGCCCCCAGTGTCTCCAGCATTGCCCCCAGTGTCTCCAGCAATCTGCCCCAGTATGTCCAGCATATTGCCCCCAGACAGTGTGTCCAGCAATCTGCCCCAGTGTCTCCAGCATTGCCCCAGTGTGTCCAGCAATCATCTGCCCCAGTCTGTCCTCCAGCATTGCCCCCAGTGTGTCCAGCAATCTGCCCCAGTGTCTCCAGCATTGCCCCAGTGTGTCCAGCTATCATCTGCCCCAGTGTGTCCTCCGGCTCCAGCATATTGCCCCCAGTCAGACAGTGTCACTGACTGTCCAGCATTCTGGCCCGCCCGGATTGCCGTTAGTTAGCAAAAAAAAAAAAAAAAAACAAACCGAGTTCTCCTCACCTGACCAGCGCTCCAGGCGGCGAGCTCCCTCCAGCAGCGCGCACTCGCCAGCGACTGACAATGACGTCAGACGCCGGCGCCGTGTGCGCTGCTGCGCCTGCGGCTGACTTCAGCTGCCAGCCTCCAATTGGCTGGCGGCAGTTGTTAACTATTGACGTGCGGGCGCGCGCCCGCACGTCAATAGGAAACTGCCGCAGCGCCGGTAGGAGCCCAGTGAGGAGATGAGATGGGGCCCGATGCGGGCCCCCTCTCTCTGCCCACCAGGCCCATAAATGATACACCAGTCAGGGCATGGGCAGTAATGCCCTGATGGCGGCGGGCAATCTGTGCGAGTAGCCCAGGGCCCCCCCACACCACTGGGCCCTGGGCTACCGCCCATATTGACCCTCTTATAATCCACCCCTGCACCTGATCCAGCTGCACGGAGTTGGCGGCTTCCACACTCGACACTTTCAGCCTCTCATTCGCCAGCTGTTGACAGACTTTTCATGCTCTTTCTCCAAGCTTTGGACATGCTCTTCCACCTGGCGGAAACTGTCGGCTCGCTCTTTCCACCTTCACATTTCCTTTGTCAGTTTGTCAATTTGCTCCTCTCGTTGTCGGGTGGTAGCGGTCAATTCGGACAGCTTCTCCTGCAGGCTCTCCGTTTTTCTCTGAGTTCTTCTCCAACTGCAATTTTAGCTGTTGGATCCCTACCACCACCCTGGGTCAGTTTTATTTTCCCCACGTCATTGACTACCTCTGTGCTGGGGTTTGTCAGTGGTAAATTAACATCCTTATCAAGGACATTAACCTTATTTGCCCCTGACGCTGTCTCTTCTTCACCCCTCTTCTAAGAGGGTGTAGTCTGTTCTGCCTTTCTGCGGCCGCTGTGTCCCTGGCGACGAGAGGAAGACTTACCATCTGTACATGGGTCCACCTTACCGCACTCTTTTTCCCTTGCGTCACAGTCTGAATGGGAGTCACCACTACTCCCCCTGTCACCCTAGAACAACAAGTTCCCACTTAAACAGGTGTCGGACCCCTTTCCTGGTGCTATCCCGTTTTTAATGGTCACACTGTTGGTCACCTCTGCTAAGTCCTCGAGTTGGTCAGACCCACACTTTTTCCCCTGTCATCCCTAACTCTGGGACATCGACATTAGGGGGCACTACCTCCTCCTCTTTATGCATCACACCACCAGGAACCCCTACAGCCGCCTGCTGTGGTGGGGCTCTCTTAGGCTGGTAATAATCGTGGGTGGCTCAATGATTATCCTGGACACCGGATAATCCCTAGGGATCCCATGGATACAGTGGACCTCCATCTTCCTTCCGGGGATCTGATAGACAGGGAGTTTGGCACTCACCAGGGTCACTGGGCTCCCTGAGTCCAGAAGTCCAATCACACCATATCCATTGACTTCTACAGAACAGCTCTGTGATATCTGGTCAGATGGATAATTGATACAGGATACCAGATACTCACTGGTCGAACACAGCTCCTGGCAACAGTCCCTCGGGATATTTGCTGCTGCCCCTTTGTAAGCCACAACCCCTATTTGGTCACCGTCCCCTTTTGGGACTCCACCCCCTTTTGGGCAACCATCCCTGTTTGGGGTGCACACTGTTGACTCCCCACGGTCTTCTCAGGCCCCTCACTGCCTGTGCACAGCAGTCTAGCTGCCCCAACAGTTCCCCACATCAAGGCTCCACACTGCTCTGTAAGGCTCTGCCTGGCTCCACACAGCGAGGCTCCGCGCTGCTCTGCAAGGTTCTCTGTGGCTCTGCACTGCTATGCACCTCTCTGTATGGCTCTCCACGGCTCTGCACCTCTCTGCATGGCTCTGCACCTCTCTGCAAGGCTGTCACGATCCATGTTTGGATCTGTGGCAGATCTGGTTTCCCTCATATTAAAACCTTTTTCCTTTCTGGTCATCAGGGGTTAATGCATTTTTCCCCCTGGTTGGCCGCTGGTGTAATTACATTGCTGCCTAGTCTGCTGATGCGGGTGGTGACCATTCCCACCATCCTCCAAAAGGTCACCTGATGCATTAGCTGACTGTTGGTTATACAGGTCCTTTTGGAGACCAGCCTGGCGGCAGAAGGAGCTTGCCTAGTGCTGTTGTTCTTCAGCTGAATTCTTAACTGGTGCCTTACTCTACTGTGCTGTGCATTGCAGCAGAGAAAACTAAGTGTGTATTATTATTTTTGTCCCTTGTCTTTAACTTTCCCTGTGTTGTATTAGTGCAGCGGTGGGACCAATGCTCTCACCTGCCAATTCCCTACTTAGGGATAGGTGCAGGGCAAGAGAGGGCTTAGGTATTCTGCTCGACGACAGGTTGAAAAAACCTGTATAGGGACGTCAGGGAGATCAGGGCACATCCTTAGGAGAGTGCAGGAGGTGTCCATTTCCCCATTCCTTATCGCAGGGCCCACCGTTGTAATTGTGTCCCCGGTGTACCCTTGTGTGTTTCGCCGTTTTGTGACCTTCCCCTCTTCAGGTCGTGTCACGCCAGGACAGTCACTTCGTGACATTATAACCAACCCTTTTTTTCTGGTGAGCCATGGCTCAAATGCAGACCTTTGCCCAACTGCTTCAGACACTGACCGAGGAGTTTAAGGTGCTGCGTGGTGAGGTGGTGCAGCAGCTGCAGCATTTGGTGGGGTTTTGGGCTTCGGCCCAGGTGCAGGTTCAACAAGAACAAGATATCTCTTCCTGATAGGTTCTCCGGAGGGAGAGATACATTTTTGGTTTTTCAGGAGGCCTGCAAGTTGCACTTCAGACTCCGCCATCGTTCATCAGGGAGTGAGGAACAGCGTGAGGGGATTATAATCTCCCTTCTTAAGGGTGACCCTCTATCCTGGGCTTTCTCCTTGCCGACCGGTTCTCCATCTTTACGGTCGGTGGATGAGTTTTTTTGCGGCATTGGCGCTTGTATATGGGGATCCTAATGGCGTCTCCCTGGCGGAATCCCGACTGCGTAAAATCAAGCAGGAGGGTCAGCCGGCTGAGGAATACTGCTCGGAGTTCAGGAGGTGGGTGTTACGGAACTACAACACAGAACTAGGATAGAAGGGGGAAAACTGACCCTGCACTGAAGCTAGGCTCATACCCTACGATGGAGTGGGCGACCCATTCCTTGTGAATAGACCCACCGATGAGCCTAGGTTAATCTCAGCGAAGTCCTATAGATAGAGGGAAGGAGGTCCCTGAAAGATCTAAGGATTGGGTATAAAAACAGGTCACTTCCTAATAGAAAACACAGAGTCGGCTGCAGAAACCAACTGAAAACAAAAACTAAAGATAGCAGAACCAGAGATCCCAGAACTGCACAATATCAAACACAGGAAGCTATCAAAGCACCTAGTCAGAACTCAAGCGGATTAACACTGTTGTCCAGCAAGGAATGGGAGGCAGGTGCTGGGTAATAAAGGGTGATTCAATCACCTGAGCTAAGACAACCCAGCACCAGGGGAAAAAGACCAGCAGCCAGAAAACCACAACAAGATGGCAGATGGTCAAAAAACAAAACAGATTCTAACAGTACCTTCCCTTTTATGAGGATCCTCCGGATCCTCTTGGCCGAGCCTTATTCGGAAATCTCCTGTGAAAAGCCTTAATCAGCCTTGAGGTCGAGACATCCTCAGCTTTCACCCAGGAATTATCCTCGGGACCGAAACCCTTCCTCTCTGCAACCTGGAATCTAAGGGTATGTGCACAGGCTGCGGATCCGCAGCGGATTAGACGCTGCGGATCCGCAGCAGTTTTCCCAAAGTTTACAGTACCATGTAAACGTATGGGAAAAAAAAACCGCTGTGCACATGCTGCGGAAAAATCCGCGCGGAAATGCAGCGGATTATTTTCCGCAGCATGTCAATTCTTTCTGCGGATTCCGCAGCGGTTTTCAACATGCACCAATAGGAAAGTGCAGTTTAAAACCCGCAGAGGAATCCGCAGAAGAAACCGCAATGAAATCCGCAGTGAAAACCGCAGTGGTTTTGCACTGCGGATTTTCCAAATCCGCTGCGGAAAAATCCGCAGCAGATTCCGCAACGTGTGCACATACCCTAAAATGTGTGAAATCTCAAAATCGCCGTCCTCATCAACTGGAGGAACAGTCGGCATCGCCTCCTTATCTGGTGTGTCAACTTTCTTCAGTAAAGATACATGAAAAACTGAATTAATTCTCCAGGATGAGGGGATTTCTAATCTCACAGCTGCCGAGTTGACAACCGAACCACTTTGACATGTCCTACAAACTTAGGCCCCAGTTTTTTAGAAGGGATCTTCAAACGCAGATTCATATAGGACAACCAGACCATGTCCCCAACTGCAAACAACGCCTCCCTTCTTTTCTTGTCAAACCATTTCTTTGACCTCCTATTTGCCTCTTTCAGATTATGGCGTACATTGGTCCAAACCCTGTCCAAATTTCCAGAAAAACTCTCCTCCTCAGGCATCGCTACCCCAATCTTTGAAAATGGATGGAAAGATGGATGCCTCACTGTACAGCAAAAAAAAGGGAGAACACCCAGCCGAGGAAGACGTATGATTATTAAGAGCAAACTCAGCTAGTGGTAGATATTCCGGCCACATCTCCTGATTGTTTGCTACAAAACATCTCAAAAACTGCTCGACGTCCTGGTTCTTCCTTTCAGTCTGTCCATTGGACTCCAGATGATAACCTGACGAAAATGACAAATGAACCTTTAATCTGTCAAAAAAAGGATGCCAAAAGCGAGCCACAAACTGTGGTCCTCCATGAGAGGCAATGTCCGTGGGAACCCCATGGAACCTGACAATCTTTCACAAATGCCTTAGCTAGAGTCTTGGCGCAGGGTAATTTATTGAACGGGACCAGATGACACATCTTACTAAACCGGTCCACAACAACCCAGATGACAGAAAAACCCTCAGAGACCGGCAGATCGGTGATAAAATCCATAGCAAGATGTGACCATGGCGAACTAGGAACCTACAAAGGGCACAGCAACCCTGCAGCCGGGGCATGTGAGGCCTTCAACCTAGCGTACACAGTACACTGACGCACCCACTTGATGATTTCTCTTTGCCACCCTGGACCCTGGCCACCAGAAACTTCGACCGATCGACTTTCTAGTTTCTGAAATCCCTGCATGACCCGCCAACCGAGACTCATGACATTCAGCAAACAAAGTTCTCCGCAAGGCTCTAGGCACAAATAATTTACCATATGGAGTGTTAGTTGGTGCAGCATTCTGGGCCTCTAGGATGCTACTCTCCAACTCAGAACCCAATGCTGCCACCACCGCCCCTCTCTGCAAAATACATTCCTCCTTCTCAGTATTAACTGCTGGAGAGGAACTATGAGATAAAGCATCTGCTTTAACATTCTTCGTCCCAGGGATATATGTTACGGAGAAATGAAACCGGGCAAAAAACAGTGCCCACCTAGCTTGACTGGCATTCAAACGTTTAGCAGCATCCAGATATATCAGAATCTTATGATCAGAAAAAACCTGTATCGGATGTCTAGCCCCCTCCAAAAATGTCACCAATGCTCAAACGCGAGTTTAATAGCCAGCAATTCTCTGTTCCCAACATCATAGTTGAGCTCAGTCTCTGAAAAATTTTTGGAAAAGAAAGCACAGAGATGCACCCCTTCCTCTCCCTCTTGGGACAGAACTGCACCCACCCCTACTGAAGAGGCATCAACCTCTACCAGAAATGGCTTGGTCTCATCTGTCTGGATCAAAACAGGATCAGAGCTAAACCTCTCCTTGAGATACTCAAAAGCCTTAACAGCCTCAGAGGACCATTGGACAGTATTGGAACCCTTCTTGGTGAGATCAGTTATAGGTTTAGCGATCACAGAAAAATTCTTTGTGAATTTTCTGTAATAATTAGCAAACCCTAAAAATCTTATGAACCGACTTCAAACATTGAGGCCTAGGCCACTCCAATACCGCCTGAACCTTCACCGGGTCCATCTCAAACCCATCACTGGAGACAAGGTACCTAAAAAAACTCATTTTCTGTACCGCAAACTCGCACTTCTCCAATTTAGCAAAGAGTGAATTTTCGCTCAAAATCTGTAGAACTTCGCGGACTCTCTGCCAATGCGACTCCAGATCGGACGAGTAGATCAAAATATCATCCAAATAAACAATAATACTCCTACCGATCAATGACCTCAGAATATCAATACTGAAATTTTGAAAAAATGCAGGCGCATTAATAAGGCCAAAAGGCATCACCAGACACTCAAAATGACCTTCTGGGGTGTTAAAGGCTGTCTTCCATTCATCGCCCTCCTTCACCCGCAGCAAATTATATGCCCCACGAAGGTCAATCTTAGAGAACCACTTCGCTCTGGTAAGTTGGTTAAACAAATCCGGAATCAGCGGCAACGGGTAAGGATTGCGCACAGTAATCTCCTGAAAATCCAGACATGGCCTAAGGCCCTCATCCTTCTTTTTGACAAATAAGAATCCTACAACCACAGGGGACTTAGAGGGTCTTATATGACCTGTAGCTAAACTAGTCTGTAGGTATTCCTTTAAGGCCTCCCTCTCGGGAATCGTAAGATTAAATAAACGACTCTTAGGAAGTGTGGCACCTGGGACGAACTCAATAGCACAGCCGTAATCTCTATGGGGTGGTAGAGCTCGCGACTCAACCTCCGAAAATACCCTGCAGAAATCCTGAATGGCTTCAGGTAGCCCCTTCTTGACAACAGCAGCAATGTGAACATTACAACAATTACCATAACACCCCTGACCCCACGACCTTATAGTACTAGACAACCAGTCCAGCAAAGGATTGTGCATTTTTAACCAGGGTAAACCCAGGACGACTGGGCAAGATAATTTAGCAAGGACAAACAAGCCTATACACTCCTGATGTTCCATATTCACAGTAAGTGGGAACCCGGTAACCTTTCGAGAAATGCACCCATGTTCCAAAGGAGTGTTATCAATAGCCACAACAGCAATAGGAGATGACAATGGTTCAGAATCAAACTTATATTTGTCTAGGAATTGTTGATCAATCAAATTAAGTGCAGAACCACAATCCACCATTACCTGAAAATCAATGGAATGACCATGATATGTGGTATTACCAGAAAAAAAAAACTCCTGCGGATCGTAAAAACGCAATACGAACTGGAGTGTTACTCCTACTGACCTTTTTTTTTTTTCTTTCCTTATGCAAACCTCACATTGCCTAATAAAATGGTTAGCCTTACCACAATACAAGCATAGCACTTCAGAAAACCTCTTCTTCCTCTCCTGGGAATGAGAGGACATCACCCCAAGTTGCATTGGTTCCCCGCTGTCGACAGGGCTATCCTGAGAGACGGGGATCAGCATTATAAGAGCCTTCTCTTCATACTGTCTGTCTCTCAATCGTCTATCCACACGGATAGCTAACTGCATAGCAGTTTCCAAAGCATCAGGTGCAGGATATGCAATGAGCAAATCTTTAACTCTTTCACTCAAACCTGCTAAAAACTGACTCTTGAGCGCTGGGTCATTCCACCTGACCTCTGTGGACCACCGTGTAATAATTATAGGGGTAACCCAGGAGACTCTTTGCGTGGAACAAGACAACTACAGGACACAGTTTTATAAGTGGTAAAGTCTATATTATCACACGGTGATTCAAACAGGTGCAGAGAGAAACTCAAGTCCACAACACTTGGTGCAAATATTAAATGCAGCTTAGCAGTCTATAGGAAACTTCAGAGGAAAATGCAATCACGCAGAAAGTCTATGAAGCACAATTATTCTTGAGGATACTTGACATGAATAAGTCCTTGCTTAGTCCACAACACAGATAGATATGCTTATAAGGCAGTTGAAATAATATCTTAGCTCAACCAGGGAGGTCTGGGTAATAGTCTCAGGTTCTTGCAGAAGAGAAACAGCTTACATGCCCAGAAAATGCAGATGGAAGCAAACACGAGCAGCAGATGAAGGAAGATTACTGGAACTGGTGTATGCAGCAGGAACTCAGAGCAGAGTAGCAGGATAACCCCACAGGTTCACAGGAGCAGGTATATAGCCAGGGAGTCACCAGAGGTCAGGAGCTGGATGCAAGGCAGAATACTCTAGCACAGACTGAAGGCTGGGGTGGAGTTTTATAGCAGGAAGACAGTGCACATGAGACCAAAGACGCCATCTTGGAAAAGGGCAGTAATGAACAAAAAGGTAATAAAAAATGTTCAGAGTCCTGACAGGGTGGTTAAATGATCAAACACATTGTGGCTGGCAACATGCTATCACACCTTCCACCTGATAGTATCTAGAGTGGCCACAGTCATGGATTTACATCAAACAGTGAGTAAATCGTACAATGCAACCAATGAATTATACCAATCATTAAGCAGGCACATTAAAATATGTTGCTAGATGGTAGAGTGGTAGATGACAGACAGCAAGCAGAGTAAATTTATACCATTAGAGTCTATTGCAGCAGATGAGACAGCTATCAGATGTAGGAAGTTGCACCATTTGAATGTATTGCAGGAGACAGCAAGCAGAGTGGGTTTATACCATTAGAGTCTATTGCAGCAGATGAGACAGCTATCAGATGTAGGAAGTTGCACCATTTGAATGTATTGCAGGAGACAGAAAGCAGAGGGAGTTTATACCTGTGTTTAGAGAGAAGATTGATGATAGTTCTGTGCCATGGAATAACTGCTGTATCACAACGCTTATCTTCATGACGCTTTGCTTCTGGGACACTTGCGTGCACCCCCACATGAGTGCACCCCTAAGGGTACTGTCACACAGTGCAATTTTGATCGCTACAACGGCACGATTCGTGACGCTCTAACGATATCTTTACGATATCGTAGTGTCTGACACGCTCCTGCGATCCGGATCCCCGCTGAGAATCGTACGTCGTAGCAGATCGTTTGAAACTTTCTTTCGTCGTCTAGTGTCCCGCTGTGGCGGCATGATTGCATCGTGTGACACAGGTTGTATACGATGTGCGCACAGTAACCAACGGCTTCTACATCGCAAATACGTCATGAAATTATCGCTCCAGCGCTGTGTATTGCAACGTGTGACCGCAGTATACGACGCTGCAACGTCACGAATCGTGCCGTCGAAGCGATCAAAATTGCACTGTGTGACAGTACCCTAAGAATGGTTCTAAATTTATAGTCCAGACTGCTGGGTCAGAAGAGATGGATTGTCGGACCAGGGTGGGGATAATTTGGCAGCTGGGGCCAGCACACCAGGGGGTGGTTAAATGATCAAACACATTGTGGCTGGCAACATGCTAGCACATCTTCCACCTGATAGTATCTAGAGTGGCCACAGTCATGGATATACATCAAACAGTGAGTAAATCATACAATGCAACCAATGAATTATAACAATCATTAATCAGGCACATTAAAATATGTTGCTAGATGGTAGAGTGGCAGATGACAGACAGCAGACAGCAAGCAGAGGGAGTTTATACCATTAGTCTATTGCAGCAGATGAGACAGCTATCAGAGGTAGGAAGTTGCACCATTTGAATGTATTGCAGGAGACAGAAAGCAGAGGGAGTTTATACCTGTGTTTAGAGAGAAGATGGATGTTAGTTATGTGCCATGGAATAACTGCTGTATCACGACGCTTGTCGTCGTGACGCTTGCGTGCAGCCCCACATGCGTGCACCCCTAAGGATGGTTCTAAATTTATAGTCCAGACTGCTGGGTCAGAAGAGATGGATTGTGGGACCAGGGTGGGGATAATTTGGCAGCTGGGGCCAGCACACCAGGGGGTGGTTAAATGATCAAACACATTGTGGCTGGCAACATGCTATCACACCTTCCACCTGATAGTATCTAGAGTGGCCACAGTCATGGATATTTACCAAACAGTGAGTAAATCTTACAATGCAACCAAAGAGTTATACCAATCATTAAGCAGGCACATTAAAATATGTTGCTAGATGGTAGAGTGGCAGATAGCAGACAGCAAGCAGAGGGAGTTTATACCATTAGAGTCTATTGCAGCAGATGAGACAGCTATCAGAGGTAGGAAGTTGCACCATTTGAATGTACTGCAGGAGACAGAAAGTAGAGGGAGTTTATACCTGTGTGAAGAGAGAAGATGGATGTTAGTTCTGTGCCATGGAATAACTGCTGTATCACGACGCTTTGTTTCGTGATGCTTTGCTTCTGGGACGTTTGCGTGCAGCCCCACATGCGTGCACCCCTAAGGATGGTTCTAAATTTATACTCCAGACTGCTGAGTCACAAGAGATGGATTGTGGGACCAGGGTGGGGATAATTTGGCAGCTGGGGCCAGCACACCAGGGGGTGGTTAAATGATCAAACACATTGTGGCTGGCAGCATGCTATCACACCTTCCACATGATAGTATCTAGTTCTGGCCACAGTCATGGATATACATCAAACAGTGAGAAAATCGTACAATGCAACAAATGAATACCAATCATTAAGCAGGCACATTAAAATATGTTGCTAGATGGTAGAGTAGCAGATGACAGACAGCAAGCAGAGGGAGTTTATACCATTAGAGTCTATTGCAGCAGATGAGACAGCTATCAGAGGTAGGGAATTGTACCATTTGAATGTATTGCAGGAGACAGAAAGCAGAGGGAGTTTATACCTGTGTGAAGAGAGAAGATGGATGTTAGTTCTGTGCCATGGAATAACTGCTGTATCACGACGCTTTGTTTCGTGATGCTTTGCTTCTGGGACGTTTGCGTGCAGCCCCACATGCGTGCACCCCTAAGGATGGTTCTAAATTTATAGTCCAGACTGCTGGGTCAGAGGAGATGGATTGTGGGACCAGGGTGGGGATAATTTGGCAGCTGGGGCCAGCACACCAGGGGGTGGTTAAATGATCAAACACATTGTGGCTGGCAACATGCTATCACACCTTCCACATTATAGTATCTAGTGTGGCCACAGTCATGGATATACATCAAACAGTGAGTAAATCGTACAATGCAACAAATGAATTATACCAATCATTAAGCAGGCACATTAAAATATGTTGCTAGATGGTAGAGTGGCAGATGACAGCAGCAGATAGCAAGCAGAGGGAGTTTATACCATTAGAGTCTATTGCAGCAGATGAGACAGCTATCAGAGGTAGGAAGTTGCACCATTTCAATGTATTGCAGGAGACAGAAAGCAGAGGGAGTTTATACCTGTGTGAAGAGAGAAGATGGATGTTAGTTCAGTGCTATGGAATAACTGCTGTATCACGACGCTTATCTTCGTGACGCTTTGCTTCTGGGACGCTTGCGTGCACTTCCACATGCGTGCACCCCTATATATATATATATATATATATATATATATATATATATATATATATATATATATATATATAGTACAGACCAAAAGTTTGGACACACTTTTCTAATTTAAAGATTTTTCTGTATTTTCATGACTATGAAAATTGTACATTCACAATGAAGGCATCAAAACTATGAATTAACACACGTGGAATTATATACTTAACAAAAAAGTGTGAAACAACTGAAATTGTGTCTTATATTCTAGGTTCTTCAAAGTACCCACCTTTTGCTTTGATGACTGCTTTGCACACTCTTGGCATTCTCTTGATGAGCTTCAAGTGGTAGTCACTGGGAATGGTCTTCCAACAATCTTGAAGGAGTTCCCAGAGATGCTTAGCACTTGCTGGCCCTTTTGCCTTCACTCTGTGGTCCAGCTCACCCCAAACCATCTCGATTGGGTTCAGGTCTGGTGACTGTGGAGGCAAGGCCAGCTGGCATAGCACCATATCACTCTCTTTCTTGGTCAAATAGCCCTTACACAGCCAGGAGGTGTGTTTTGGGTCATTGTCCTGTTGAAAAATAAATGATGGTCCAACTAAACGCAAACCGGATGGAATAGCATGCCGCTGCAAGATGCTGTGGTAGCCATGCTGGTTCAGTATGCCTTCAATTTTGAAGAAATCCCCAACAGTGTGACCAGCAAAGCCCCCCCCCCCCCCCTTACACACATTACACCTCCTCCTCCATGCTTCATGGTGGGAACCAGACATGTAGAGTCCATCCGTTCACCTTTTCTGCATCGCATAAAGACACGGTGGTTGGAACCAAAGATCTCAAATTTGGACTCATCAGACCAAACCACAGATTTCCACTGGTCTAATGTCCATTCCTTGTGTTCTTTAGCCCAAACAAGTCTCTTCTGCTTGTTGCCTGTCTTTAGCAGTGGTTTCCTAGCAGCTATTTTACCATGAAGGCCTGCTGCACAAAGTCTCCTCTTAACAGTTGTTGTAGAGATGTGTCTGCTGCTAGAACTCTGTGTGGCATTGACCTGGTCTCTAATCTGAGCTGCTGTTAACCTGCGATTTCTGAGGCTGATGACTCGGATAAACTTATCCTCAACAGCAGAAGTGACCTTTGGTCTTCTTTTCCTGGGGCGGTCCTCATGTGAGCCAGTTTCTTTGTAGCGCTTGATGGTTTTTGCCACTGCACTGGGAGACACTTTCAAAGTTTTCCCAATTTTTTGGACTGACTGACCTTCATTTCTTAAAGTAATGATGGCCACTCGTTTTTCTTTACTTAGCTGCTTTTTTCTTGCCATAATACAAATTCTAACAGTCTATTCAGTAGGACTATCAGATGTGTATTCACTAGACTTCTGCACAAGACAACTGATGGCCCCCATCCACATTTATAAGGCAAGAGATTCCACTTATTAAATCTGACAGGGCACACCTGTGGAGAAACGGGGTCAGTGGGTGCTCTCGTCCGCTAGCCCGGCTGTCTTTAGCAAGACTGCATGGACCACGGCTCATACCACTGAACGCCCGCTCTATCTCCCCGTGGGCAATACACTACATAGACAACACAGGGTTAAGGTAAAACAGTGTGGCAATACTTTATTGAACCACAACACACAATAGCAAACAGAACAATCCCACCATGGCTGGAATTGTTTGGTTACATGGGCGCATATAAAAGGTCACTGCGTCTCCATGTATTTCCAGTATGACACCATCTCAGAGCTCCCAGGGTCACATGGGCGCATATAAAAGATCACTGCGTCTCCATGTATTTCCAGTATGACATGATGTCAGAGCTCCCAGGGTCGCTACTCCATCTGGGGATGAACGCACAGAGAAGGGGTAACGACAAGCATAGGGAGATGACCAAGAACTGTCCATAGAGTCCATACAAGGTCCAAAGCCAGTTGACATGATGTCAGAGCTCCCAGGGTCGCTACTCCATCTGTGGATGAACGCACAGAGAAGGGGTAACGATAAGCATAGGGAGATGACCAAAAACTGTCCATAGAGTCCATACAAGGTCCAAAGCCAGTTGACATGATGTCAGAGCTCCCAGGGTCGCTACTCCATCTGTGGATGAGCGCACAGAGAAGGGGTAATGACAAGCATAGGGAGATGACCAAGAACTGTCCATAGAGTCCATACAAGGTCCAAAGCCAGTTGACATGAGATTCACCTGGCTATTCTGACCATCTCCATGGAACCAGGCGACCAGCGGGTCCCAACCCTGGCTTTCTCCAAACATATCCATGGTTCAGAGATGGTCACTGGATCAGATCTGTGTCCTTCCAACTGGAGCCGAAAACCCCTAGGTTGTATCCTATAGAATCCTAGATCAGTGTCCCTCGTGATGGTGCCATGATGAATTGGCTGCAGTCCTTTCTCTTGTCTGTTGGGTGGTTTGCAGAATGTCTGGCTGGTAGCTCTGTCTTAGGGTACCGTCACACATTGAAATTTTCATCGCTGCGACGGGACGATCCGTGACGTCGCAGCGATCGTATGATCATCGCTCCAGCGTCGTAGACTGCGGTCACACGTTGCAATCACGGCGCTGGAGCGATGCCGAAGTCCCCGGGTAACCAGGGTAAACATCGGGTAACTAAGCGCAGGGCCGCGCTTAGTAACCCGATGTTTACCCTGGTTACCAGCGTAAACGTAAAAAAACAAACCGTACATACTCACCCGTCGGTGTCCTTCAGGTCCCTTGCCGTCTGCTTCCTGCTCTGAGTGCAGCCGTACCGTGAGAGCAGAGCGCAGCACCGCTGTGATCTGCTCTCACTTTCCGGCCGGCACTCAGAGCAGGAAGCAGACGGCAAGGGACCTGAAGGACACCGACGGGTGAGTATGTACGGTTTGTTTTTTTACGTTTACGCTTGTAACCAGGGTAAACATCGGGTTACTAAGCGCGGCCCTGCGCTTAGTTACCCGATGTTTACCCTGGTTACAAGCGAACACATCGCTGGATCGCTGTCACACACAACGATCCAGCGATGTCAGCGGGTGATCAAGCGACGAAAGAAAGTTCCAAACGATCTGCTACGACGTACGATTCTCAGCAGGGTGTCTGATCGCAGTAGCGTGTCAGACACTGCGATATCGTAACGATATCGCTAGAACGTCACGAATCGTAACGTCGTAGCGATGGAAATTTCAATGTGTGACGGTACCCTTACTTCAGTCTCCCAGGATGTGATCTCTGAGTCTTTTTATACCCAAGGCATGTGAGCTATTTTTAGAATTACCCAGGGTCTTTCAGTCCAACATTAAGATAAGGTAAACAATGGTGATGGGATTAAGTAGCACTATTAGCATATAAGCACACATCAATAAACAGAGCTTAACACACTCAATGTACAGTCACTATTACAGACTTAAGGTACCTTCACACGAAACGATATCGCTAGCGATCCGTGACGTTGCAGCGTCCTGGCTAGCGATATCGTTTCGTTTGACACGCAGCAGCGATCAGGATCCTGCTGTGATGTCGCTGGTCGCTGAATAAAGTCCAGAACTTTATTTGGTCGTCCGATCGCCGTGTATCGTTGCGTTTGAAAGCAAAAGCAACGATACCAGCGATATTTTACACTGGTAACCAGGGTAAACATCGGGTTGCTAAGCGCAGGGCCGCGCTTAGTAACCTGATGTTTACCCTGGTTACCAGCGCAAAAGTAAAAAAAACAAACAGCACATACTCACCTGCGCGTCCCCTGCCGTCTGCTTCCTGACACTTACTGATCGCCGGCCCTAAAGTGAAAGTGAAAGCACAGAGGTGACGTCACCGCTGTGCTGTTAGGGCCGGAGCTCAGTCAGTGTCAGGAAGCAGACGCTGGGGGACGCGCAGGTGAGCATGTACTGTTTGTTTTTTTTTACTTTTACGCTGGTAACCAGGGTAAACATCGGGTTACTAAGCGCGGCCCTGCGCTTAGCAACCCGATGTTTACCCTGGTTACCCGGGGACCTCGGCATCGTTGGTCGCTGGAGAGCGATCTGTGTGACAGCTCCCCAGCGATCAAACAGCGACGCTGCAGCGATCGGCATCGTTGTCGCTATCGCTGCAGCGTCGCTTCGTGTGAAGGTACCTTTACACAGTATGTTAGATATCAGTTGGCAAGTCTGTCTTCTTGACCCACCAGGCATAAACACTTAAATTCACAAGCGAATATACAGATAAAAAGCCAGTTCTTTTGGATTTGCAAAAACATGGTTGTCTGGGAAATTAAGATACAATCTGGTTTCTTCACAACACCTGTGAAATGAAAACCATTCCCGGTGACTTCCTCATGAAGCTCATCAAGAGAATGCCAAGAGTGTGCAAAGCAGTCATCAAGGAAAAATGTGGCTACTTTGAAGAGTCTAGAATATAACGTATTTTCGGACTATAAGACGCACCGGACCATAAGACGCACCCCCAAATTTGGGGTGAAAATTGCAGAAAAAAATATTTTTTATAAGATGGGGGTCCGTCTTTACAAGATGGGGGTCAGTCTTATTGTCAGAATTTACAGTATCTTACCTGAGGGCTGGCGGTGGCAGATTAGGGTCACAGGATGCATAGTGTCGGCGGTGATGCGGTGGGCGATATGGCGTGCACCTGAGCAGGGTCCCTTCCTGTTTAGGTCAGTGACGCCATGGCCTGGTGTCCATGGGAGGGGTTGCAGCAGTGCTGTGGCAGTGGCAGAGGTGCGGGTATGATGAGGCGCAGTGAGCGGTATGGCGTGAGCAGGGTCCCTTCCAAAGGTGAGGTGACGCAGCAGCCCGATATCCAAGGTAAGCAGCAGAGCCGGGTGAATCATGGCTTTATTGGTGGTGGCGGCCATCTTCCTAAGGCCGCGCGTGCGCAGATTAAGTTCTCTGCTTCCCGGGGCTTCAGGAAAATGGCCGAATGAGGCCGTACTTGCGCAGATGGAGATCGTGGCGACCATTTTCCTGAAGCCAAGTTCGCAGATTTAGATCTCGGCTTCAGGAAAATGGCCGCCGCGATCTCCATCTGCTCAAGTGCGGCCTCCTTCGGCCATTTTCCTGAAGCCCGGGAAGCAGAGCACTCTACCTGCGCACGCGCGGCCTCAGGAAGATGGCTGCCGCCACCAATAAAGCCATGATTCACCCGGCTCTGCTGCTTACCTTGGATATCGGGCTGCTGCGTCACCTCACCTGTGGAAGGGACCCCGCTCACGCCATACCGCTCACTGCGCCTCATCATCCCCACACCTCTGCCGCCGCCGCACCTCTGCCTCCGTCACACCACTGCCGGTAAGCCTGCATTCCAACTATAAGACACACCCCCCATTTTCCTCACATTTTTTTGGGGGAAAAAGTGCGTTTTATAGTGCAAAAAATACGGTAAGACGTTATTTCAGTTGTTTCACACTTTTTTGTGAAGTATATAATTCCACGTGTTAATTCGTAGATTTGATGCTTTTTCATAGTCATGAAGATACAGAAAAATCTTTAAATGAGAATGTGTGCACTTTTGGTCTGTACTGTGCATGTGTATATATATATATATATATATATATATATAATTTTTTGTGTGTGTGTGCCTAAAATACAAAGGCAATGTGTCACCTTTACCTTTACCCCTTTTAGAGATAATCTTGTCTTCAACATATACCAGGATGGGTCCAGGATTGCAGACATATATACCAGGATGGGAGACATATATACCTGGAAGGGGCCCAGGATAAGGGACATATATACCAGGACGGGTCCAGGATTGGAGAAATATATACCAGGATGGAGCCCAGGATAAGGGACATATATACCAGGAGTGGAGACATATATACCAATATGGGGGACATGGAACATATATACCAATATGTGGACATACTGAGATGGGCACAGGACTAGGGGATATGTATACCAGCAAGGTGCCCAAGATGGGGGACATTACCACATATTGGGGCTAGCACATACATCATTACAAGATTGAGAAGGTTACGAGGGTTCACACATATGACCAGCATGTGGGGGAAAGTGGAGAGTCCAATATTTTTCACCGGGGCCCATCGGCCTCTAGCTACTCCACTGCATATATAGACCACTGTACTTGTTTCCGGTTACAGGCTGAGAAAGATGGACAAATGCAGTGAGTGATGATAATAATTATGAATCGATATTATCTCAATATGGATTTTTTTCTTTTGTAGAAATAAATAATACAATTGTCTAATTTGATCTTCAATGAAAAGAAAGTGGAAATAACTTGGTTAGTAGTGCAATAAAATAATAAGGGGGCTGTTATTAAGGCATATGTTGTGAGCGCCGGACATGTGATAGTAACTACAGGACACACAATAAATAAGGGGGCTGCTATTAGGGCACATGTTGGGGGCACCGGACACGTGACAGTAACTACAGGACACACAATAAATAAGGGGGCTGCTGTTAGGGCACATGCTGGGGGCGCCGGACATGTGATAGTAACTACAGGACACACAATAAATAAGGGGGCTGCTGTTAGGGCACATGTTGGGGCCGCCGGACATGTGATAGTAACTACGGAACACACAATAAATAAGGGGGCTGCTGTTAGGGTACATGTTGGGGCTGCCGGACATGTGATAGTAACTACGGGACACACAATAAATAAGGGGGCTGCTGTTAGGGTACATGTTGGGGCTGCCGGACATGTGATAGTAACTACAGGACACACAATAAATAAGGGGGCTGCTGTTAGGGCACATGTTGGGGGTGCCGGACATGTGATAGTAACTACAGGACACAAATAAATAAAGGGGGCTGCTGTTAGGTCACATGCTGGGGCCGCCGGACATGTGATAGTAACTACGGGACACACAATAAATAAGGGGGCTGCTGTTAGGGTACATGTTGGGGCTGCCGGACATGTGATAGTAACTACGGGACACACAATAAATAAGGGGGCTGCTGTTAGGGTACATGTTGGGGCTGCCGGACATGTGATAGTAACTACAGGACACACAATAAATAAGGGGGCTGCTGTTAGGGCACATGTTGGGGGTGCCGGACATGTGATAGTAACTACAGGACACAAATAAATAAAGGGGGCTGCTGTTAGGTCACATGCTGGGGTCGCCGGACATGTGATCAGGACACACAATAAATAAGGGGGCTGCTGTTAGGGCACATGTTGGGGGTGCCGGACATGTGATAGTAACTACAGGACACAAATAAATAAAGGGGGCTGCTGTTAGGTCACATGCTGGGGTCGCCGGACATGTGATAGTAACTACGGGACACACAATAAATAAGGGGGCTGCTGTTAGGGCACATGTTGGGGCCGCCGGACATGTGATCAGGACACACAATAAATAAGGGGGCTGCTGTTAGGGCACATGTTGGGGCTGCCGGACATGTGATAGTAACTACGGGACACACAATAAATAAGGGGGCTGCTGTTAGGGCACATGTTGGGGCCACCGGACATGTGATAGTGACTACGGGACACACAATAAATGAGGGGGCTGCTGTTAGGGCACATGTTGGGGGCACTGGACATGTGATAGTAACTACAGGACACACAATAAATAAGGGGGCTGCTGATAGGGCACATGTTGGGGGCGCCAGACATGTGATAGTAACTACAGGACACACAATAAATAAGGGGGCTGCTGTTAAGGCACATGTTGGGGCCGCCGGACATGTGATAGTAACTACGGGACACACAATAAATAAGGGGGCTGCTGATAGGGCACATGTTGGGGGCGCCAGACATGTGATAGTAACTACAGGACACACAATAAATAAGGGGGCTGCTGTTAAGGCACATGTTGGGGCCGCCGGACATGTGATAGTAACTACGGGACACACAATAAATAAGGGGGCTGCTGTTAGGGTACATGTTGGGGGTGCCGGACATGTGATCAGGACACACAATAAATAAGGGGGCTGCTGTTAGGGCACATGTTGGGGGCGCCGGACATGTGATAGTAACTACGGGACACACAATAAATAAGGGGGCTGCTGTTAGGGCACATGTTGGGGCCGCCGGACATGTGATCAGGACACACAATAAATAAGGGGGCTGCTGTTAGGGCACATGTTGGGGATGCCGGACATGTGATAGTAACTACTGGACGTGTTCGCACTTCTGCACATTGCGTTCTGTCACGTTTCTTGCTCGTGAGAATTCCTGTCAGATTTGTCTTTTCCCCTGCAGTGCCACGGCTAGCCGCTGGTGTCGCTGTGCGGAGAGTATATATCTCTAGCCCGACTTTCCTACAGATCACATTGCTTGCACCATGCTGTCGTGTTCTAGCCGTCTCCTGCAGAGGATCTGCCGTTCTTCATCCGGGTCACTCCCGTCCATAAGGCCATGCAGTAGCAGCACTGGTGATGACTGCCGGAGCTCACGTAAAGCGAACCCGCTGGTGTATATGGATATAGTCGCAGACAACCAGCCACTTGGGCGCCTTGTTTTAGAGGTAGGGGGTCTCTCTTGTCACTTTGTATTGTGAGTGGGGGGTCATGCTGCATTTGTCATCGGGCGGTACCATGTTGTGGATCATATGTGTCGCCATCTAGTGTTAGCAGTTGGCATGACCTGAATGAATGGAGAAGTGAATCTAGAATTATTTAGCGCCCTCTATAGGCATTCTGGATCCGAGTGACCTGTTGTCCTTGGACTGGTTGGAGGACACAATTCTCTGGCTTTAGTGCTGCTCTTGTGTGCTCCTTGTGACTTAAGCCATGCAAGTTCTCACTCCTGTCTCTAAGCCTACATGGGATCCTGCTGGGCAGCGGAGTGCTCATATTGCTGGTTAGGGGGCTGCTGTGGGCACTCACTCCTTGGGTACATGCCTGCTATTGTTTCCCTATGGATCTATGGGCACTGTGTCACCATGCAGGGCACTTACATAGGAAATCCTAGTCTTGGTCCCAGTTTAGGGACCATAGCCATATTGTCCAGCTCTGGGAGCCGTGATCTGCATCTACAGCCTGTCTGCAGCGGTCAGAGTTGCTTGGATGTTCCTGATTAGTATAGATGGGCCTTATGGCTGTGACCCTTTATTACAGGGTCTGATGGTCCAGAAGTCCGGCACTTCCATTGTAATTCCCAGTTTAGAATCACCCTGCAGTGTGCACTTTCTTGCCACTCTTTCCTGTATGCTTTCTATGACTTCTAAACACTGGTAATGGCAGGAGATATTCTGTACAAATCACTTGTACCACGTGCAGGGTGACATGTATTATGTCTATGGTCGGTCCTGCTATGCCAAGTCCATGGTATTTGCTCGCTATAAGGCTGCTGTCACACTATCAGTATTTGGTCAGGATTTTACATCAGTATTTGTAAGCCAAAACCAGGAGTGCGTGATAAATGCAGAAGTGGTGCATATGTTTCTGTTATACTTTTCCTCTAATTGTTCCACTCCTGGTTTTGGCTTACAAATACTGATGTAAAATACTGACCAAATACTGCTAGTGTGACGCCGGCCTAATGGGATGTAGATGACAATTGCGCGGTGACCTTCCAACCAGTTCAGCCACATACATGGCTGACCGCCAAGTGAAAACTGTGTAGCTGGCAGATTTCGAATGTTTGCTGATGGGATCAGCTCCAGTGCTGCCATTATGTGTAGCCAGACTGTAAAGGGAGTTAGTGGACAATACTCTGCGCTGCTGACAGAATGGAGACGTATATCCCAGTATGGTACAGTAATGTGCGGGGTTATTTCAAGGGTTTTCGAAGCATATAATCACTTCTTAAGGGAAAACCACAATAAGACCCTGTTTGTGCTGAGCTCTCCTACAGCTTCTTGATTATGTGTAACCAGTGACATGGTGCTGCCGCTCTGCAGACTCTCGGGTCACGTACAGTATATAAAGCATAGCCGTCAGTATAAGGGAGGGGGTCACCAGTAAATATTGTACAGCATTGCTGCTCCAGGGCAGCGGGTAAGGCATATTTCCTCATGTTGTTGTCTTGTATTATTAGTGTCCATATTAATTTAGCTGCAATGTAGTGATGTTCATAGTTTCATTAGTCGGTTAAGTTGCCATCATTCTGAAACTATGTAACCTATCCCAATAAATGAGCTGTATTCGGTGGTGACGTGTGTAGGAGTAGCCTGATGTAGACGTTTCTGCTGACTAACAACCTTGGTCACCTGCTGGAGTTCACAGGTAACATTTCAAAATGTCTAAAATATGCTTTAAAACCCCTCGATGCCATTGAGCTATGCCCTCCATCTTTAATATACCTGTTACTAGGAAAGCTGGGTCTGAACAAATGTGGACCCCACTTTAGCTTTCACAGGGCTAAGGCTTCTTTCACACTTCCGTCGGTACGGGGCCATCACAAAGCGTCGGCCCGACTGACGTGCAAATTTGGCACAACATGGGCAGCAGATGCAGTTTTTCAACGCATCCGCTGCCCATTGTAAAGTCCTGGGGAGGAGGGGGCGGAGTTCCGGCCGCGCATGCGCGGTAGGAATTTGCAGGATTCGACGTACGAAAACATTCCCTTGAACGTTTTTCCAATATGACAGTCCGCCAAAACACGACGCATCCAGTGCACGACGGACGCGGCGTATGGCCATACGTCGCTATCCGTCGGCAATACAAGTCTATAGGCAAAAAACGCATCCTGTGGGCAACTTTGCAGTATGCGTTTTTTGCACAGAACGACGCATTGCGACGGATAGCAAAAGATGGAAATGTGAAAGAGGCCTAAGCGGGCAATCTGTTTTGTGTAGCCACAGATCAATGGCTGTATCTGTATGTGACAAGGGGAAACGTGCCGCTCAGGATTTGGTAAAGCTGAGAAATAATCCAACATGTTGGCAATGTTTGCCAGATATTATTACCTAATAGAATTACAAAGTGAAGTAATAATTGTAAACTTTTAGCGACGTTGTGCAGAGTCTGTGGTAGGTGTTTCACTCTGGCGTCTCAGGCTGCTGAGTAAAGGTACCTTCACACTAAGCGACTTTCCAACGATAACGATAGCGATCTGTGATGTTGCAGCGTCCTGGATAGCGATATCGTTGTGTTTGACACGCAGCAGCGATCTGGATCCCGCTGTGATATCGCTGGTCGTTGCTGAAAGTTCAGAACTTTATTTGGTCGTCAGATCAGCGTGTATCGTCGTGTTTGACAGCAAAAGCAACGATGCCAGCGATGTTTTACAATGGTAACCAGGGTAAACATCGGGTTACTAAGCGCAGGGCCGCGCTTAGTAACCCGATATTTACCCTGGTTACCATTGCAAAAGTAAAAAATAAAACACTACATACTCACCTTCTGCTGTCTGTCACGTCCCCCGGCGTCCGTGCTGCTGCTCAGAGCTTCCTGCACTGAATGTGTCAGTGCCGGCCGGAAAGCAAAGCACAGCGGTGACGTCACCGCTCTGCTGTTAGGGCCGGCGCTTACACAGTGCAGGGAAGCTGAGGCCGGGGGACGCGAATGTAAGTATGTAGTGTTTTTTTTTTTTTTTTCACATTTAACACTGGTAACCAGGGTAAACATCGGGTTACTAAGCGCGGCCCTGCGCTTAGTAACCCGATGTTTACCCTGGTTACCCGGGGACTTCGGCATCGTTGGTCGCTGGAGAGCTGTCTGTGTGACAGCTCTCCAGCGACACTGCAGCGATCGGCATCGTTGTCGATATCGCTGCAGCATCGCTTAAGGTACCGTCACACTAAACGATATCGCTAGCGATCCGTGACGTTGCAGCGTCCTCGCTAGCGATATCGTTTAGTTTGACACGCAGCAGCGATCAGGATCCTGCTGTGATGTCGCTGGTCGCTGAATAAAGTCCAGAACTTTATTTGGTCGTCCGATCGCCGTGTATCGTTGTGTTTGACACCAAAAGCAACGATACCAGCGATGTTTTACACTGGTAACCAGGGTAAACATCGGGTTACCAAGCGCAGGGCCGCGCTTAGTAACCCGATGTTTACCCTGGTTACCAGCGTAAAAGTAAAAAAAACAAACAGTACATACTCACCCAGCGTCATACCTCCCCCAGCGTCTGCTTCCTGACACTGACTGAGCGCCGGCCCTAAAGTGAAAGTGAAAGCCGCTGTGCTGTTAGGGCCGGAGCTCAGTCAGTGTCAGGAAGCAGAAGCTGGGGGACGCTGGGTGAGTATGTACTGTTTGTTTTTTTTACTTTTACGCTGGTAACCAGGGTAAACATCGGGTTACTAAGCGCGGCCCTGCGCTTAGCAACCCGATGTTTACCCTGGTTACCCGGGGACCTCGGCTTCGTTGGTCGCTGGTGAGCGGTCTGTATGACAGCTCTCCAGCGATCAAACAGCGACGCTGCAGCGATCGGCATCGTTGTCACTATCGCTGTGTGACGGTACCTTTAGTGTGAAGGTACCTTAAGATTTGGTTATATAGTTTCCATTCAGGATTATAGATAAGCATCTGCCTGTCTTAAGGTACCGTCACATTAAGCGACGCTGCAGCGATAGCGACAACGATGCCGATCGCTGCAGCGTCGCTGTTTGATCGCTGGAGAGCTGTCACACAGACCGCTCTCCAGCGACCAACGATGCCGAGGTCCCCGGGTAACCAGGGTAAACATCGGGTTGCTAAGCGCAGGGCCGCGCTTAGTAACCCGATGTTTACCCTGGTTACCAGCGTAAAAGTAAAAAAAACAAACAGTACATACTCACCTGCGCGTCCCCCAGCCTCTGCTTCCTGACACTGACTGAGCTCCGGCCCTAACAGCAGAGCGGTGATGTCACCGCTGTACTTTCACTTTAGGGCCGGATCTCAGTCAGTGTCAGGAAGCAGACGCTGGGGGACGTGCAGGTGAGCATGTACTGTTTGTTTTTTTTCCTTTTACGCTGGTAACCAGGGTAAACATCGGGTTACTAAGCGCGGCCCTGCGCTTAGTAACCCGATGTTTACCCTGGTTACCAGTGTAAAACATCGCTGGTATCGTTGCTTTTGGTGTCAAACACAACGATACACGGCGATCGGACGACCAAATAAAGTTCTGGACTTTATTCAGTGACCAGCGACATCACAGCAGGATCCTGATTGCTGCTGCGTGTCAAACTAAACGATATGGCTAGCGAGGACGCTGCAACGTCACGGATCGCTAGCGATATCGTTTAGTGTGACGGTACCTTTAGCCAATTAAGGTTGGTTTATAGTGTGTGCAAGGTAAATGCCAACCTCCTCCTACAGATCCATAGTACCCACAAACATGTTACCTCTTAACTGAAGATGACTGAACCCTGAAGTGGGTAAAAGTGACCTAAAACCTGACATGTCCGCAGCAATGTTGTTTTTAAATGCTATACATTGGTAAATTATAGATAGATGCGCTTTATAAGGCCAGTCTCCCACATCCGGATTTTTCCGGTACGTGAAGAAACGGTCCCGGAGCTGTCCGTGTGTGCACGTAGGCCATCTGTGTGCTGTCCGTTTTTCTCGTTCGTGTCCGTTTTTTGAAACTTTTTTCCATTTTAACCCTATGAATTAAAAAACGTCGTACGTGTTTACATGCACCCATTGGCTTTAAGGGGTCCGTGCGCTCCCACGAACACTGACATGTCTCCCTGTTTTGCACATGGAGACACGGTCCATGAAAACACACTGACATCTGCAGAGACACATTTATTTTAATGTGTCTACGTGTGTCAGTGTCTTCGGTACGTGAGGAAACTGTCACCACATGTACCGGAGCCACTGACGTGTGAAACCGGCCTAATGTGGGATGTGCCTGGAAGACATTGTGCACATATCCTTAACGGATGTTTCCCATTTTGGCAATTGCCTGTCGTTTAGAATAGGTAACTTGCTAATGACTGGGAAATCTGGAGCCGAGACATGGTTTACATTTTATAGTGCTGTCATCTGACCCCTGTAAATGCGAATACTCCCCAATGTGTCTTCATCATGGACCTTGAAGTTGGCAGACAGCGGAACCGTATGAAGAGGCTGCTCTACACTGGCCACCCATACGGATCGCTGTCCATCTCCAGACATAAACGCTCAGTCCCCTACTTGCAGAATGTTGTTGGACGGGAAGTCCTGTTGTGGCACGCAGCTTTACTGCTGTCAGCTCCTAAGCAGGAACAAAAAAGCCACATCTGGTGTGTAGCTGATAATTTGCAGTGCACGTCGTCCCTGCACCATGATCTAGAAGCACACTGTGTTTTGTTTCTACATGAATGACACATTCTTCCATAAGTGACTCTTTATCATTGCTTTTTCTTGCAGTTGAAAGCAGATGTGGTGCCAAAAACTGCTGGTAAGTTTGATCTGCGGGGAAATAACACTCTTATCATGCTGGAAAGTGGAGGCTGCTTAGAAATGCAATGATTCAAAACGGATTACTTATTTATTTATTTTTTATAAAGAGTTTGTCTCCTTACAGACTCTCTTCATTCAAATGGTGTTTTCAGCTTGTGTGTTTAGCAGCAGACTTTTTTCCCATGTGTTGCCGTTTCTCCTCCTTGAGTAACACTTCCTATCCCGTAGGATGCTTTCTGTTAGGGCCCCTTTCCACTTGCGAGGAAAACGAACGAGTGCAATCCGATAAAAAATCGGATTGCACTCGGACCAATGTTATTCAATAGGTGTCTTTTCATTTGCGTTTTTTTTTTCTCAGCCGAAATCAGACTGAGAAAAATCTGGATCGGCTGAAAGAAAAATTGCAGCATGCTGCGTATTGCTGCGATTCTCGGACGAGACTCGCCAATGCAAGTCAATGGGTGCGAGAAAAAAATCGCACAGCACTCGCACCATGCGAGTTCTGTCCGATTTTTACGCACCGGTGTCCTTTGAAAAGCCGGTAATTCAGCGCGGTGTACAGTAAAATCACACTGACAGGTTAGAATAGAGTAGATATATACACATAGAATGGGTATATATACATATATGTCAGTTAGACACCTATATATGTATATTTATATTTAATGCAGCGCTAGATAGCATTAAAGCCGCTAATTCAATTGCCGGCTTTTGCCCTCTCCTTCCCAAACCCGACAGGATATGAGACATGGTTTACATACAGTAAACCATCTCATATCCCTTCTTTTATTACATATTCCTCTTCACTAATGTAAGAAGTGTCTGTGGGTCAAATTTGGGGGCTCTCGCTATTAAATTAAAGGGTTAAATCGCGGAAAAAATTGGCGTGGGCTCCCGCGCAATTTTCTCCGCCAGAGCGGTAAAGCCAGTGACTTAGGGCAGATATTAATAGCCTAGAGAGGGTCCATGGTTATTGGCCCCCCTCCTGGCTACAAACATCTGCCCCCAGCCACCCCAGAAAAGGCACATCTGGAAGATGCGCCTATTCTGGCACTTGGCCTCTCTCTTCCCACTCCCGAGTAGTGGTGGGATATGGGGTAATGAAGGGTTAATGCCACCTTGCTATTGTAAGGTGACATTAAGCCAGATTAATAATGGAGAGGCGTCAATTATGACACCTATCCATTATTAATCCAATTGTATGAAAGGGTTAAAAACCCACACACACATGATTAAAAAGTATTTTAATGAAATAAACACCGGTTGTTTTAATATTTTATTGCTCTCTCAATCGAGCTGAAGACCCTCGCTTGACAAAATAATAAACCCACAATATACATACCTTCTGATTAACTGTCACGTCCCACGAGGTAATCCATCTGAAGGGGTTAAAATATTTTACAAGCAGGAGCCCTGCTAATGCAGCTGTGCTCGTGTCTGTAAGCCCCGGCCAATGAAGGAAATGTAGGTCAATGACCTATAGTTACCTTCAGTCGCGGTGATGCGCCCCCTGCTGGATGTCCTTATATGACCTCGAGCGTGGGAAAAAGTTCCCAGGCTGCAGTTCATGAGGACATCCAGCAGGGGGCGCATCACCGCGACTGAAGGTAACTATAGGTCATTGACCTACATTTCCTTCATTGGCCGGGGCTTACAGACACGAGCACATCTGCATTAGCAGGGCTCCTGCCTGTAAAATATTTTAACCCCTTCAGATGGATTACCTCGTGGGACGTGACAGTTAATCAGAAGGTATGTATATTGTGGGTTTATTTTGTCAAGCGAGGGTCTTCAGCTGGATTGAGAGAGCAATAAAATATTAAAACAACCGGTGTGTTTATTTCATTAAAATACTTTTTTAATCGTGTGTGGTTTTTTTAACCCTTTCATACAATTGGATTAATAATGGATAGGTGTCATAATTGAGGCCTCTCCATTATTAATCTGGCTTAATGTCACCTTACAATAGCAAGGTGGCATTAACCCTTCATTACCCCATATCCCACCGCTACACGGGAGTGGGAAGAGAGTGGCCAAGTGCCAGAATAGGCGCATCTTCCAGATGTGCCTTTTCTGGGGTGGCTGGGGGCAGATGTTTGTAGCCAGGAGGGGGGCCAATAACCATGGACCCTCTCTAGGCTATTAATATCTGCCCTAAGTCACTGGCTTTACCGCTCTGGCGGAGAAAATTGCGCGGGAGCCCACGCCAATTTTTTCCGCGATTTAACCCTTTAATTTAATAGCTAGAGCCCCCAAATTTGACCCACAGACACTTCTTACATTAGTGAAGAGGAATATGTAATAAAAGAAGGGATATGAGATGGTTTACTGTATGTAAACCATGTCTCATATCCTGTCGGGTTTGGGAAGGAGAGGGCAAAAGCCGGCAATTGAATTAGCGGCTTTAATGCTATCTAGCGCTGCATTAAATATAAATATACATATATAGGTGTCTCACTGACATATATGTATATATACCCATTCTATGTGTATATATCTACTCTATTCTAACCTGTCAGTGTGATTTTACTGTACACAGCACTGATTTGCCGGCTTTTCAAAGGACACCGGTGCGTACAAATCGGACAGTAATACGGATGTCATACAGATGATGCGATTACAAAAAACGGATGATGCGATTATAAATCGCATTGCACTCGCATGACACTCACATACGTTACATCCGTTTTTTCTTGCCAGATTACGGACCGTTTTTTCTCTCGCAAGTGGAAAGGGACCCTTACACCTATATCTGCATATGGAGAACAGTGACTTTTGAACAAGTTGTATGGCTCAAGAAAGTGAAACCAGTGATTAGAAGTAGTGATAAGCGAATATACTCGTAACTCGAGATTTCCCGAGCACGCTCGGGTGTCCTCCAAGTATTTTTTTTTTTAGTGCTCGGAGTTTGTTTTCATCGCCGCAACTGAATGATTTACATCTGTTAGCCAGCATAAGTACACGTGGGGATTCCCTAGCAACCAGACAACCCCCACATGTACTTATGCTGGCTAACAGATGTAAATCATTCAGCTGCGGCAATAAAAACGAAAACTCCGAGCACTAAAAAATACTCGGAGGACCCCCGAGCGTGCTCGAGAAATCTTGAGTAACGAGTATATTCGCTCATCACTAATTAGAAAACCTGCTCTTGAAACTGCCGAGGCAAGAAAGCAGGGGGATTTTCCTTTTTGGGACTGTCAATTTTTCAAGAGCAGATGGGGAGGGAGGAACGCTAACTGCGGTATTTACGGTAAATTAGCAGGACTGGCAAGAGGTGGCGGGTATCTCAGAAGTTAGAGGGCCTGCCACCTGATTCATGCTGCCCTAACCACAGGCAGCATGCATGATTGCAGCCAGGGTTTTTTCTCGCTCTGCAACACTGAGGTGCTTTGCATCCAGGTATAATTTTTTGAAATGCTCTCGGGGACGGTGGCCTGTCGGCTCATGCCCAGAGCAGGAGCTGACGTCTCTCCTCCCTGTGTGAGACACTGATATAATGCTCTGCAATGCAGAAGTATTGCAGAGTATTAGATGTGTAATCTCTCAGTATAAAGATGATATCCCATCGTGGGACAATGTAATAGTTATTTAAAAATTGTAAAAATAATGAGAAATATCTAATACATTTATCTAAAAACAAAAATAAAGCACACATTTGGTATCGCCACATCGAATGTACCGACCTATAAAACTGTCCCACCAATTCACCCCTTCAGTGAACACTGTTACAAAAAAAGTGCCTAAATAAAAATAAAGAGCATAGTTTCTTTGCCTCATACCACCGAACCCAAAAAATGGAACAACTGTCAAAAAGACAAATGTAAATAAAAATTGCATCTCTGAAAATGTCACTTTGCTCCCCCCCCCCCCCCAAAAAAAAAGCTGCCATACAGCTCTATCAGCAGAAAAATAGTTCAATAGTTGTACTCTGAGTAAAGCAATGCAAGAATAATAATTTGTCTTTTATATTATAAAAGCTTCAAAACCTAAAAACGCTATAATTGTACAGACCCGAATAATAAAGCTGGTTCCTGAAATGCGGTGTTTTTTTTTTTAATAAGGCTATGTGCACACATTGCAGATTTCCTGCAGAACTGCAGCGGATTTTTCTGCGCAGAAAAGGTGCAGTTCTGCACTGTGATTTACAGTACAATGTAAATCAATGGTAAAAAAAAAAAGAAGCTGTGTGGAATTGCTGCAGACTTAAAAGAAGTCCATGTCACTACTTTTGTGCAGTTCTGCAGCTTTTCTGCACCCCTCCATGATAAAAATCCACAGTGGTAGGCTATGTTCACACTTTGCGGGTTTTGCCGCGGATCCGCAGCGGATTTGACACTGCAGATCCGCAGCAGTTTTCCATGCAGGGTAAAGTACAATGTTACCCTATGGAAAACAAAACCCGCTGTGCACATGCTGCGGATTTCCGCGGAAAAAGCCGCGCGGCTTTTCTGCGGGAAAAAAAGGAGCATGTCACTTCTTGGTGCAGAATCGCAGCGATTCTGCACCCATAGAAATGCATTGATCCACTCACTTTCCGCATGGGGCTGTGCCCACGTTGCGGGAAGTTAAGCGGATAATGTGCCGATGGTACCCAGGGTGGAGGAGAGGAGACTCTCCTCCAGGCCCTGGGAACCATATTTTGGTGTAAAAAAAAAAAAAGAATTAAAATAAAAAATAATGCTATACTCACCTCTCAGCGCTGCCCGCGGCGTCCGGTCTCAGTTGCTGTGCCGAACAGGACCTGTGGTGACGTCGCGGTCACATGACCGTGATGACGCCGCGGTCACATGACCGTGACGTCACGAAGGTCCTTGTCGGCACAGCCGCTTGCAGCGCCGAGGAGATCGCGACGTCAGAGGGTGAGTATAACCGATTTTTATTATTTTTTACATTACTATTGATGCGGCATATTCAGCATCAATAGTACAAGAGTAATCCCGCAGCGGAAACCGCGGAACAAACCGCGATAAATCTGCAGGGATAACCGCAGCGGTTTTGCCCTGCAGATTTATCAATTCCGCTGCGGGATTAACCCGCAGAGGAACCCGCAAAGTGTGAACGTGGCCGTAAAATCTGCACAAAATCCGCAACAAAAACTGCAGAAAATCTGCACCTGCGGATTCTGCCAGGAGATGCAGATTTAGTGCAGAAAATTCTTCACCACATTTCCTATGTGTGCACATAGCCTAAATATTTTATTCCACTTCCAAAAAAGAAAAAAAAAAAAAAAGGGGGGGGGGGGGGGAGATTTCCCCAAAAAATGTCATGTGTCTGAAAATGCTACCAATAAAGTCGACTTGTCCCGGCAACAAACAAGCCATCACATGGACTGTCAGCCAAAATATGGAAAAAGTCTAGATCTCAAAATATGACAGCAGTCAAAGATAACCTGATAAAAATCTGGTATCACTGTAAACTCACCAACCCAATTAGTAAAGTCATCTAATCACTTAAGGTACCGTCACACTAAGCGACGCTGCAGCGATACAGACAACGATGCCGATCGCTGCAGCATCGCTGTTTGGTCGCTGGAGAGCTGTCACACAGACAGCTCTCCAGCGACCAACGATGCCGAGGTCCCTGGGTAACCAGGGTAAACATCGGGTTGCTAAGCGCAGGGCCGCGCTTAGTAACCCAATGTTTACCCTGGTTACCAGTGTAAAATGTAAAAAAACAAACAGTACATACTCACCTTCGCGTCCCCCGGCGTCCGCTTCCTGCACTGACTGAGCGCCGGCCCTAACAGCAGAGCGGTGGCGTCACCGCTGTGCTGTGCTTTCACTTACGGCCGGCGCTCAGTCAGTGCAGGAAGCAGACGGCAAGGGACGTGTGACAGACATCAGAAGGTGAGTATGTACTGTTTGTTTTTTACATTTTACGCTGGTAACCAGGGTAAACATCGGGTTACTAAGCGCGGCCCTGCGCTTAGTAACCCGATATTTACCCTGGTTACCATTGTAAAACATCGCTGGTATCGTTGCTTTTGCTGTCAAACACAACGATACACTTCGATCTGACGACCAAATAAAGTTCTGAACTTTAATCAACGACCAGCGATATCACAGCAGGATCCTGATTGCTGCTGCGTGTCAAACACAACGATATCGCTAGCCAGGACGCTGCAACGTCACGGATCGCTAGCGATATCGTTTAGTGTGACGGTACCTTTACACCGCACGAGGACCAGTGTGTGTATGAATAAAAAAAAAAATTTCTTCACCTGCTGTTTTGTTAATTCTGCCTCCCAAAGATCGCAGTAAGGCTGCCGTCACACTAGCAGTATTTGGTCAGTATTTTACATCAGTATTTGTAAGCCAAAACCAGGAGTGGAACAATTAGAGGAAAAGTATAATAGAAACATATGCTCCACTTCTGTATTTATCACCCACTCCTGGTTTTGGCTTACAAATACTGATGTAAAACACTGACCAAATACTGCTAGTGTGACGGTAGCCTAAGGCTACTTTCACACTAGCGTCGGTACGGGGCCGTCGCACCGACGCATGCTGTGAAATAAAAGCACAATGGGGGCAGCGGATGCAATTTTACAACGCATCCGCTGCCCCATTGTAATGTCCGGGGAGGAGGGGGCGGAGTTCCGGACGCGCATGCGCGGTCGGAAATGGCGGACACGACAAACAAAAAAAGTTACATGTAACTTTTTGTGCCGACGGTCCGCCAAAACACGACGCATCCGTCGCACGACTGATGCGACGTGTGGCCATACGTCGCAATGCGTCGCTAATGTAAGTCTATGGGGAAATAACGCATCCTGCAGACAACTTTGCAGGATGCGTTTTTTGTTCTCCTAAATGACGCATTGCGACGTAGGCAAAATGATGCTAGTGTGAAAGTAGCCTAAGGCTCAGCTCACATTTATCCTCTGCTGAGCGCTTACACCAGATTTTCAGTGTAAATATCTGAAATACGTGATTGATGGAACCCCCAGCAGAAGATTCCTTATAACAAGGCAGATGGACACTATGCACGCCGTCTGGCCAGTGATCCGGCGGTGTCCGTGTTTTTGTTTTTTTTTTTTCTTTTTTTTTGTTTGTTTAGATGAGCATAAAAGCAAATTTCCAGGTCGCCACCTGACATCACACTGGAGGACGTCCTTCTTATCCATCATGGGACAGGAAACACGAGAGGTTAAAAGGACCCTCCCCCTACCACCCTTCAGTATTTTTCCTGTCCCATTTATGGATAGGAACGGACGAGAGGACTGACCGTTCTGTGCGGGAGGTGTGGATCGGGGGGGATTTGCCTCACCCTTCCCTCCAGGAAGCACCCGCTGGCCGACACCCGCTCGAGGGTCCCTCTGCCTACCAATGTAGCGCTGCTCCTGGTATGAGGGTCGCTTCCCCCTGCCGGGGGCTCTCGACCCTTTCGTCACGCCCCCTGGTGCATGCGATCCCGGTGGCGGCATCTCCATGCAGCTGCCAGGTGAAGCCAAACCACGCTGCACTGCGCTCAGTTTCTGGCCGCATGTCGCTTCCGGTTTGCGGCCGAGGGGGGCGGGCGGCATCTCTGCAAGCTACAGGAAGTTCGAGAACGGTCGGATGGCGCGAAAGCGCTGCACCAAGACGAGCAGAATAAAAAGTGTCCTATCTGTGCGGTTAAGATGAAGGATACCTGGCAGAAACCCCTGTGTGAACCATGCACCTGCAGGATCATGGGAGAAGAGCAGGCTTCTCTTATGACAAATATGAGAGCCATTATAAGGGAGGAGGTTCAGGCTTCCGTATCAGGCTTGGTACTACCTCAAACCTCGCCTCCAGAAAAGGCCAAGGGAAGAGTGTTCCTCAGGAGACTCATCTTCTGTGTCAGATCTAGATGAGGAGGAAGAAAGTAGAGAGCCTCCGGAGAAAGGGAGAAGATATTTATTTTCCGCTGCAGACACGGGAGAACTTTTAGAGGCTGTATGCCATACTATGCAGATTGAGGAGCCTCAGCCATCCTGTTCAGTTCAGGATGAGATGTTTGGAGGTTTACGCTCTCAGACCTCTATGGTTTTTCCGGTAAATTCCCACATCCGATCCATGATTCTGGAGGAATGGGAGGAAGCGGAGAAAAGACTGACTATTCCTAAGGACTTCAGACTCCGCTTGCCGTTTGATCCAGACACTGTTAGAGAATGGGTCGACGTTCTGAAAATAGACATACCGTTGGCTAAAGTGTCTAAAAGGACTGTAATTCCTTTTTGAAGACTCTTCCAACCTAAAAGAGCCCATGGATAGAAAGGCAGACGGCCTTTTAAAAAGGGTGGGAGAGTTCGTCAGCAGTTATTGGAGCAAATATGGCAGCAACATCTGTTGCTCGCTCCATGCACCTCTGGATAGAGGATCTTCAGGATCAGTTAACAGCCAAGACTCCTAGGGAAACTATCAAACTACAGGGAACTACACGCAGTTTGGAAGGTCTTAATGACGGCGCAACACCTACTGAGAAACAAACATGTAAAAGTCCTTTTGGACAATACGACTACTGTAGCCTTCCTGCGGCACCAAGGGGGCCCAAGACATATGGCATTGCAAGGTCTGGCGGAACAGATCTTCAGATGGGTAGAAAAATCTGTACTGTCCATCTCGGCGGTACATTTGGAAGGGTCCAAGAACCAGTTGGCGGATTTCTTCAGCAGGAAAAGAGTATCCCCTACAGAGGGAACTGAACAACGAGGTCTTCAAAAGCCTTTGTTACCGTTGGGGGGAAGCCGGACGTAGATCTATTTGCTGCCAAACTAAATGCAAAGGTCAAAACCTTTTACTCCCTAAATCCCTGGGAAAACCCAGCGGCGATCGATGCTTTCTCACATCCCTCGAACAACGGTCTTCTGTATGCGTTTCCTCCTCTGGCGATGACTCCAAGAACACTCAGGAAAATCTGCGAGGACAAGGCCAATGTCATTCTCATAGCTCCTCGCTGGCCGAAACCGAGTTGGTTTCCCTTGCTAAGACAGCTGTCAGTAGAGGAAGCCTTCCTATTACCAGAAAGAGAGGATCTTCTTCAGCAGGGTCCAGTTCTACACCAGAATCCAGGAGCTCTTCGTTTGGCGGCCTGGATCCTGAACGGAAGGATCTGAAAGCAAAAGGTCTTTCAGATGACGTCCTCTCTACCCTCCAAGCCAGCAGGAAACCTGTGACATCTGCTATCTACACAAAAATAGGGAAACTGTTTTGCGGGGAGATGACAGTTGATACTGACCATCCAAATATCCCGAGGATCCTTGACTTCTTGCAGTCGGGATTCCAAAAAGGCCTTGGACCTAGTACATTGAGTCCAAATAGCGGCCCTGAGTGTTTTTTCGATTTCCCTACTCACCTCTGGATTAGTTGGTTCTCGAGAGCAGTCCAGAGGTTAAAACCGTTAATTAGGTGATCGGTCCCGCCGTGGGATCTTAATCTGGTCCTGAATTTTCTATGCGAACAGCCATGGGACATAACGGGGGACATAGTGATTAACAAACTCTCCCTTTAAAACCGTGTTTTTAGTAGCGATCACGTCGGCAAAAAGGTTGGGGGAACTACAGGCTCTATCAGTGCAGAACCCGTATTTACAAATCTTTCATGATAAACTAGTGCTAAGACTCGATCCGGGGTTTCTCCCAAAAGTCGTCTCAGATACTAATATGAATCAGGAGATTGTCTTACCAACATTTGTCAGTTCCCTAAAACCCAAAAAGAAAGATTCTACCATAATTTGGACGTGAGAGAGACGGTACTTAAGTACCTTGATTTATCTAGGCCCTGGAGACAGGATAACAACCTGTTTGTTCAGTTCTGGGGTCCAAATAAGGGGAAAAAAGCATCTAAGGGTACTTTCACACTAGCGTTTTTTGCAATACGTCGCAATGCGTCGTTTTGGCGAAAAAACGCATCCTGCAAAAGTGCTTGCAGGATGCTTTTTTTCACCATTGACTAGCAATAGCGACGCATTGCCACATGTCGCAACCGTCGTGCGACGGTTGCGCCGTGTTGTGGCAGACCATCGGCTGCAAAAAACATTCCATGTAACGTTTTTTGCCGCCGACGGACCACCATTTCCGACCGCGCATGCGTGGCCGGAACTCCGCCCCCACCTCCCCGCACCTCACAATGGGGCAGCGGATGCGTGGAAAAACAGCATCCGCTGCTCCCGTTGTGCGGCGCATTCAATGCTAGCGTCGGTACGTCGGCCCGACGCTCTGCGACGGGCCGAGTGCGATGCTAGTGTGATAGAAGCCTAAGGCGACTATTGCACAGTGGATTAAGTCCACAATCAATTTGGTTTATAAAGCTAAAGGCTATGGCCACGTCATGGGCAGAGAAAGGGGGGGCTACGGCAGATCAGATCTGCAGAGCTGCATCATGGTCTAGTCTTAGTACCACATCTAACTTATAATGTTTAGAAAAGGTATCGCCTCAGTTGGCTTTTGGTAGAAAGATACTTCAAGCAGTGCTTCCACCCTAAATACCATTCTCCTTTGGTATTTCTCCAGTGTGCTGTCAGGTGGTGACCTGGAAAATGGTAATTAGACCTACCGGTAATTGTATTTCCAGGAATCCATCCTGACAGCACTATTAATTCCCTCCCTATTGTATGATCTTTATACTCATGTGATGTAGCATTTGTATTATTGATTATTTTGTTGAAATAAACCTTGTGTTTGCATCCATCCAGATGTGTTACTTTGAAAAGCACTGAAGGGTGGTAGGGGGAGGGTCCTTTTAACCTCTCCTGTTTCCTGTCCCATGATGGATAAGAAGGACGTCCTCCAGTGTGCTGTCAGGATGGATTCCTGGAAATACAATTACCGGTAGGTCTAATTACCGTTTTTGTGCACTTCTGAAAAGGAGATCGCTGAACTGAGGCCAGACGGAATCCAGAATAACTCTGCTGCCTCATTACAGTATGTAAAACAACACTAAATGGATATGCACAAAATTAAATAAATATATATGTGTGTGTGTATCTCTCTACATTTATTCTATCTATTCTAACCGTCAGTGTGATTTTACTGTACACCGCACTGAATTACCGGCTTTTCTATACAACACCGGTGCATATTTCTCGCAAGTCACACTGATGGTCCGTGTGTAATCTGTATTTCTCGCCCCGATAGACTTTCATTGGCGGATTGTTTGCGTAATACGCTGACAAACGCAGCATGCTGCGATTTTTCTATGCCCGAAAAAAAACGGCTGAGAAATATATGGCAGATAGGTGCTGCCCCATAGAGAATCATTGGTCCGTGTGCAATGCGTAGTTTTTGCGCCTCTCATACATCCGTAAAACTCTAGTGTGGCGCCGGCCTAAATACAATGTTCCCAATAAAAGCTTCAACTCAGTCCTCACTCAGGTCTATCATCTGTTAATGGAAATATAGCGGGCTTCCACGTTATTGGTAGCACAAATGCCCTGGAAAAGCACTATAGCTCTTCACCCTCAGAAATTCAACAAATACTGCTGTCCCAAATCCAAATGCCCCTCTCACTTTTGAGCCTCACAGTGGACCTAAACCACAAATAGCCTCTACATGTTTGGCATTTTATTAGTGATGACAGCCTGCCTAACTTGCAGGTGCATGCCTCCAGTAGGCTAAGCTGGGCATAGCATACTGGTCCCTAAAATGTACAGATCTCTACAACAGCAGTTTGTAAATTTTCACTCAGCAACATCCACTACTGCTTGTTTGTGGAAAACATCCATGGAGTCAAAATCGTCACTACAACTGTAGCTTCCCAAAGGGTATAATTTCCAAAATGGGGGTGTGGATTCTGCTCTTCTATCACTTGGCGGCTCTGTAGATGGAGTCCGCAAATTTAACTCCAATATCTTCCCTTCTGAGCTTTGCCCTGTGCCTCAAAGTAGCTTTTGACCACAAATGGGGTATCCTTGTACTCGGGAGAAATTGCACAACAACTTTCAGGGTATATTTTCTTCTGCTATCCTTGTGAAAATTAAGATAAGTGGGGAAAAACATTTTTGTGGGAAAAATATTTTTTCACTTCAACAGAGCAATGTTGTAAAATTCTGTGAAGCACCTGGTGGGTTCAAGGTGCTTGCCACACATCTAAATAAGTTCCTAGAGGGGTCTAGTTTCCAATATGGGGTCACTTGTGGGGGGGGTTTCCACTGTTTAGGCACACCAGGAACTCTCCATACACGACATGGCATCCGCTCTCCATTCCAGCCAATTTTGTGTTCAAAAAGTCAATCATTCCATCAAAATCTGTGTTGCAAAATGTCACTCCGTTCTTTGAGCCCTACCATGCATCCAAACAGTTTTCCTCCACATATTGGTTATTGGCTTACTCAGCAGAAAAAGCACAACAAATTGTATGGATAATTTTCTCCTGTTGGCCTTTGTGAAAATATAAAATTAGTGTCTAAATTTAAAAGAAATTTTTTAAAAATGACAAAAGCCTGACTGTATCTTCCAAACTGGAACCAGGTGTGTACAGGTATGAACGAAGAGTAGCCACCTCCATATATAACCAACAAATAAAGTTGCACTCTGTAGCGCTATAGCATGGAATGCTATTCATATATCATATTTTCATGCTATAGCACTTCAGAGTGCAACTTTAATGCCTTCACAACCTATGACGTATAGGTACGTCATTGGTCATGTTCCCGCACTCCATGTGGGCTCCATCGTTGAGCCCGCACGGCTTCTAGTACATGTCAACTGATTTAATGCACTGACGTGCCCCTAACAGCTGCAAGTGGAATCGCAATCCACTCACGGCTGTTAACATGCTCACTTTGGAAGTCCGTGTCACATGACTGTGGGTTGGCATGACAACCCGGGGTCTGCAGGAGACCCCTGTGCTTGTTATTGCCAGATTGCTGTGAGAGCAAGCCTGTGGCCGGCGCTCATAGCACATGAGCATTTTAGCTATACATATCAGGGCTTTATCCCTGCTATGAGTAGCAAAGGAGGTCAGATGATCGCAGCATCTAGTCTCCCATTGTCACTATCAAAGCCAGTGGAAAGTGTTAAAATATAAAAGTTCAAATCTCCCCATTCAAAATAAATAACACAAAAAAATACACATTTACTATCGCCGCTTTCAGAAACTCCCTATCAAAATATAAAAAGAATTCAATCTGTAAACAAGAAAAAAAAATAAACTGCAGAATTGCATGTTTTTTCTTTGTTGCTGCAACATTGCAATAAAATGCAGTGACAGGCGATCAAAACATAGTATGTATACCAAAAAGGCATCAATATAAACATCAGCTCAGCGTGCAAAAAGTAAGCCCTCATCCGGCCCCAGATCCCTAAAAATGGAGACGCTGTGGACTTGGGGAAAAAAAAGTGTTTTGGTTTTTTTTTTTTTTAATTTATTTATTTGTGCAAACTTTGAATTTTTTTACCACTTAAATAAAACAGAACCTAGACAGGTTTGGTGTCCATGAACTCCTACTTACCTGGAGAATCATAATGGCGGGTTAGGTTTAGTATCTGGTGAACATGAGAAGGAGTGAAAAATATTGTGGAATTGCACTTTTTTTGCCTATATCACAGCACTTTTGAATTTTTTTTTTTTCCTTCCTGTTTTCCATTACATAATATACTAAAACCAATGGTGTAGTTCAAAAGTACAACTTGGCAACCCCAAGGTCGTGAAGGGCGTTAAAGTAAAAGTTAAATTTATTTATTTATTTTCCTTCCACATTCCATTAATTCCTGTGAAGCACCTGAAGGATTAATATACTTGAGGGGTGCAATTTTTAGAATGGGGTCGGACTTGGATATTTTGTCATATAGACCCATCAAAGTCACTTCAAATGTGAGGTCCATTAAAAAAAATACTAGGTTGGCTGCTATTGCTTGTGTCCCAGTTGGTAATGCGCTATAATATTTCTTGCTGCAATTTAGAATGGCCGACCCTGTAATGCATGGCTAGATTGGGCTGGTCAAAGCAAGTGCTGCTTTTAGGCCGGGGTCACACTAGCGATGAATATGGACGAGTGCTATGCAAAAAAAACCTTGCATAGCACTCGGACCAGTATTCATCTATGGGGCATTAATTCATTTCTCCGCCTCCTCCACAGCTGGGCGAGGGGCTCGGAGCACTGACACTCGCAGCAGAGCAGGAGCCAAAGGTCGCTAGCATCTCGCATCTGATGCCATCCGCTCGTCTGACCCCGGCCTTACTCGGGTACTACTGTAGTACTACTACACTCTACAATGCCCTTATGCTCTGCTGGAGAATATGAAGTGTGTGTGTTTGAGGCAGTCAGGACAAAACAAATGAAATGTTACATTCCACTGATGCTAATGAATGTGATGACGTTTATGCTTAAAGCCAAATTTAGGATCTTGACTTTGTAATTTATAGAAAACTTTCGGTCGCTATGCACTGGAGAGGTGGGCTTTGGATATAAAGGATCCACTTTTCACAGAGTAATCCCCAACTTTATGTGCCAGGTAAGTCATCTGTCTTTTCTTCTGGCTTCCCAGGTTAATTATGAAGCAAACCAATGTGTTACGAAAGTAGAAAGATAGAATAACATTTGATTCTACATATAATTTAAATTTTTTTATTTTTTTTTTGGTCAGATGTGGAAATTCATGGTCGCTGGAGAAAAACTTGGCCAGCAACTTAAACACCTTTACATGAGTAGATGGGAGTCTATATTGGGGAGAAGTATATCACCCCAATGTTAGCAGGCCATATGGAAAAAAGCGTCCAAATCCTCCATTTGTATTCTATATGAGGAAAACCAGTGTAAAATATTAATCTTCTGGTACCATACCCCTGACTTGCTCCACAGATTGAATCCTCCTCTTTCAAACTTGTGTTGGCGCTGTGGGTCTGAGGTGGACACCCAACATCACATTTTTTGTTCCTGTACCGGGATTGTGGGTTTTTGGGATGAGGTGAGAATTCTGGTAAATAAGGTTGCAGTAGGGCTGGATCCGGCTGGTTATTTACTTAACGTTTTCCCTAAGGAGTTGGGGGGGGGGGGGGGCGAGAGAACCCAGCCAGACTATTACTTCATATTCTTACTGCAGCTAGGTGTCTGCCTCCCATTAAGGGCAATCTTCCCCTCCTTCTTTGCAGCACTTATTAACCCCTTCCCGACCTGTGTCGCCAATTTCACCCGATCTGCCGGGACAGGGGGAGTGGTCCTTCAGCCAAGGGGGGTGGCTTCAACCCCCCCCCCCCCCCCGTGGCTACAATCGCTCTGATTGGCTGTTTCACTTTCAACAGCCAATCAGAGCGGTTTTGTAATATTTCACCTATGAAAAGTGGTGAAATAATATCACAATCCAGCCATGGCCGATGCTGCAATATCATCGACCATAGCTGGAAACCCTGATCTGCCCCGCCACCGATCTCCTCCCCAGTCCTACTGCCCGCTCCCCTCCGTCCTCCTGTCCGCTCCCCCATGCTCAGATTTCCCCCCCCCCCCCATCCCCATAGTTACCGAGCCTCCTGGTGTCCGTCCGTCTTCTCCATGGGCGCCGCCATCTTCCAAAATGGCGGGCGCATGCGCAGTGCGCCTGCCGAATCGGCCAGCAGACTCGTTTCAGGTACATTTTGATCACTGTGATAGGTTTTATCACAGTAATCAAAATAAAAAAAAATAGTAAATGACCCCCCCCCCCTTTATCACCCCCATAGGTATGGACAATAATAAAATAAAGAAAATATAATTTACTTTATTTTTCCACTAGGGTTAGGGTTAGAACTAGGGTTAGGGTTAGAATTAGGGTTAGAATCACGCTATGTGCACACGGTGCGGATTTGGCTGCGGATTCATAGCAGTTTTCCATCAGGTTTACAATACCATGTAAACCTATGGAAAACCAAATCCGCTGTGCCCATGGTGCGGAAAATACCGCGCGGAAACGCTGCGTTGTATTTTCCCCACCGCCATGATTTTTTATTTTCACGGCTCTGCGTTATAAACTTCTGTGAAGCACTGGGGGGGGGGTTAGAGTGGTCACTGCACATCTAGGTAAGTTCCTTGGGGGGTCTAGTTTCCAAAATGGGGTCTCTTGTGGGGGGTTTCTACTGTTTAGGCACATCAGGGGCTCTGCAAACGCAACGTGACGCTCGCAGACCATTCCATCAAAGTCTGCATTTCAAAACGTCACTACTTCCCTTCCGAGCCCCAACGTGTGCCCAAACAGTGGTTTACCCCCACATATGGGGTATCGGCGTACTCGGGACAAACTGAGCAATAAATATTGGGGTCCACTTCTCCTGTTACCCTTGTGAAAATAAAAAATTCCTTACTAAAACATAATTTTTGAGGAAAGAAAAATGATTTTTTATTTTCATCGCTCTGCGTTATAAACTTCCGTGAAGTACTTGGGGGGGGGGGGTTAAAGTGGTCACTGCACATCTAGATTAGTTCCATGGGAGGTCTAGTTTCCAAAATGGGGTCACATGTGGGGGAGGTCCAATGTTTAGGCACACAGGGGCTCTCCAAACGCAACATGGTGTCCGCTAACGATTGGAACTAATTTTTCATTCAAAAGTCAAATGGGTCTCCTTCCCTTCCAAGCATTGCCGTGTGCACAAACAGTGGTTTGTGACCACATATGAGGTATCGGTGTACTCAGGAGAAATCGCCCAACACATTTTAGGATCCATTTTATCCTGTTGCCCATGTGAAAATGAAAAAATTGAGGCTAAAAGAACTTTTTTTTTTTTTCACAAAAAAAGTACTTTTTTCATTTTTACGGATAAATTTGTGAAGCACCTGGGGGTTCAAAGTGCTCACTATGCATCTAGATAAGCTCCTTGGGGGGATCTAGTTTCCAAAATGGGGTCACTTGTGGGGGAGCTCCAATGTTTAGGCACACAGGGGCTCTCCAAACGTGATATGGTGTCCGCTAAAGATTGGAGCCAATTTTTCATTGAAAAAGTCAAATGGCGCTCCTTCCCTTCCGAGCCTTGTCGTGCGGCCAAACAGTGGTTCTCCCCCATATATGGGGTATCGGCGTACTCAGGACAAACTGTAAGTAACTTTTGGGGTCCAGTTTCTCCTTTTACCCTTGGGAAAATAAAAAAAATTGTTGCTAAAAGATCATTTTTGTAACTAAAAAGTTAAATGTTAATTTTTTTCCTTCCATGTTGCTTCTGCTGCTGTGAATCACCTGAAGGGTTAATAAACTTCTTGAATGTGGTTTTGAGCACCTTGAGGGGTGCAGTTTTTAGAATGGTGTCACTTTTTGGGTATTTTCCTTTTTTTTTTTTTTTTTCACAAATAAACGCAAAAATTATCGACCTAAATTTACCACTAACATGAAGCCCAATATGTCACGAAAAAACAGTCTCAGAACCGCTAGGATCTGTTGAAGCGTTCCTGAGTTATTACCTCATAAAGGGACACTGGTCAGAATTGCAAAAACGGCCAGGTCATTAAGGTCAAAATAGGCTGGGTCAAGAAGGGGTTAAATAGAATCAGAGGTTCGCAGGATGGAGTACATGACTGCTTTGATGGAAGTGAGGGGGTGGACAGCTTGGACTCTATTTGGGCCCCTTGGGATTACTACTGGGCTCAGAGAATTGGTTGGACTGCCTCTATTATCCTAAGGAATCTGCATCTTATCTTCCTTCCCCGTTATATCTGTCCTGTCTTGTGTATGTCTGGGATCCATTCATTAGTACGATTACTGTAGGTTCACTTTGTTTAATTTTAACTTTTTTTTTTTTTTTTAAAGAGATATTCCGTACCAAAAATCCCTGGAGGAGCCAGTGGGGTTAATAGAAGTCTGTTTAAAGGACTCTTGGTCTTTCTGAGCCCAATTCCTGATACGTAGTGCTTTAGACCTGGAGTCTGTATTGTACCAAGTATGTATAATGTTGTTTCACTCTGGCGGCATTCGGGGCTTAATTTGATTTCTTTATGATGGTACTGAATCTCATTGTCTGTTCGGACTTGTCAATTGTTAAAGAAAATTTGTCAATAAATTTACAGTTAAAAAAAACAGATCCACACGTTTTTAGTCTCTACATTCAGATTTTTTTATGATCAGTGACTAGTAGAGTTTACAAAACTGACCACATGTGGGGGCCGGAGGGAGATTTTTCAGATCTGCTGTATTCCTATTATGTAGCAGAATTGCTGTGAGTTTTGCAGCTTTTAGATATGACTAATGGCTATATATAATTCACTGCAGGGAGTAAGAGTCATCTGTTATACTATGATACCTTTAGAATTTTTCTATAGAGGTTAATGGGTTTGTCTGGTCTCATGTTGATCACCTATTCTTGGGCTAGTTCATCAATATCAGATCAGTAGCATGTAAGACCAGGTATTGCCACGATCAGTCATTTTCAGCTACTCTGAAAATGAAAGCAGAACTGCACAGCTCGGTGTACTGGCTACTGCTGAGACCTGGAACTCCGCTTTGTTAGGCCTGTCAAGGCAAGACCTTAGAGAGAGGGGAAAAAAAAAAAAGTTGTTGCTGCCCTTGAAAAATGCAAAAAATAAATAAATAAATCACCTGTGTTGTATGGAAAAGATGGTTTTTACAACAATGTGCATTTATTATGTGTAGGTTACAATCCTAAGTATAAATATTCTATTAAAGTGTATCTTTCATAAGATCCAGTGGAAAATGAATCTAAGTCTGGCTGTGCGACTACAGTCATGTAAATCTTACTCTGAAACGCTGGCATTTCTATAGACCTGACTAGTCTGGTGTGGCCCCCATAAGGCTTCTCTGCTCCTGCTGACTGGCAAGTCTCACTACCTTTACACACATAAATCTAATGGCCGACTAGCCTGTGAAAAGGTTTCTGTACTCTGTTACTCTATATTAATTGAGTTTATGCCCTCTTTATTAACCCCTTCACCCCCAAGGGTGATTTGCACGTTCATGACCGGGCCAATTTTTACAATTCTGACCACTGTCCCTTTATGAGGTTATAACTCTGGAACGCTTCAATGGATCTTGGCGATTCTGACATTGTTTTCTCGTGACATATTGTACTTCATGATAATGGTAAAATTTCTTCGATATAACTTGCATTTATTTGTGCAAAAAAAAAATGGATATTTGGCGAAAATTTTGAAAATTTCGCAATTTTCCAACTTTGAATTTTTATGCCCTTAAATCACAGAGATATGTCACGCAAAATACTTAATAAGTAACATTTCCCACATGTCTACTTTACATCAGCACAATTTTGGAACCAAAATTTTTTTTTTGTTAGGAAGTTATAAGGGTTAAAGTTGACCAGAAATTTCTCATTTTTACAACACCATTTTTTTTTTTTTTAGGGACATCTCATTTGAAGTCATTTTGAGGGCTCTATATGATAGAAAATACCCAAGTGTGACGCCATTCTAAAAACTGCACCCCTCAAGGTGCTCAAAACCACATTCAAGAAGTTTATTAACCCTTCAGGTGTTTCACAGGAATTTTTGGAATGTTTAAATAAAAATGAACATTTAACTTTTTTTCACACAATTTATTTCAGCTCCAATTTGTTTTATTTTACCAAGGGTAACAGGAGAAAATGGACCCCAAAAGTTGTTGTACAATTTGTCCTGAGTACGCTGATACCCCATATGTGGGGGTAAACCACTGGGCGCATGGCAGAGCTCGGAAGGAGCGCCATTTGACTTTTCAATGCAAAATTGACTGGAATTGAAATGGGACGCCATGTTGCATTTGGAGAGCCCCTGATGTGCCTAAACATTGAAACCCCCCACAAGTGACACCATTTTGGAAAGTAGACCCCCTAAGGAACTTATCTAGATGGGGGTTCAAAGCTCTCAAAACACAAGTGTTTCACTACAGTTTATAACGCAGAGCCGTGAAAATAAAAATTCTTTTTTTTTTCACAAAAATTATTTTTTAGCCCCCAGCTTTGTATTTTTACAAGGGTAAGAGAATAAATTGGACCCCAAAAGTTGTTGTCCAATTTGTCCTGAGTACGCTGATACCCCATATGTGGGGGGAACCACTGTTTGGGCGCATGACAGAGCTCGGAAGGGAAGGAGCGCCATTTGGAATGCAGACTTAAATGGATTCGTCTGCAGGCGTCACGTTGCATTTGCAGAGCCCCTGATGTACAGAAAACAGTACAAACCCCCCACAAGTGACCCCATATTGGAAACTAGACCTCCCAAGGAACTTATCTAGATGTGTTGTGAGAACTTTGAACCCCCAAGTGTTTCACTACAGTTTACAACGCAGAGCCGTGAAAATAAAAAATATTTTTTTTTCCCCACAAAAATAATTTTTAGCCCCCCAAATTTTTATTTTTCCAAGGATATCAAGAGAACTTGGACCCCAAAAGTTGTTGACCAATTTGTCCCGAGTACGCTGATACCCCATATGTTGGGGTAAACCCGTTTGGGAGAGCTCGGAAGGGAAAGAGCACTGTTTTACTTTTTCACCGCAGAATTGAGATCGGACGCCATGTCACGTTTGGAGAGCCCCTGATGTGCCTGAACAGTGGAAACTCCCCAATTCTACCTGAAACCCTAATCCAAACACACCCCTAACCCTAATCCCAACGGTAACCCTAACCACACCCCTAACCCTGACACACATAATTCTAATCCCAACCGTAAATGTAATCCTAACCCTAACTTTAGCCCTAACCCTAACTTTACCTTTAGCCCCAACCCTAACCCTAACTTTACCTCCAACCCTAACCCTAGCCCTAATGCGAAAATGGAAATAAATACATTTTTTTAAATTTATTATTCTTCCCTAACTAAGGCGGTGATGAAGGGGGGTTTGATTTACTTTTATAGCATTTTTTAATATCGGATTTTTATGAATGGCAGCTGTCACACACTAAAAGACGCTTTTTATAGCAAAAAAGTTTTTGCGTCTCCACATTTTGAGACCTATAATTTTTCCATATTTTGGTCCACAGAGTCATGTGAGGTCTTGTTTTTTGCGGGACGAGTTGACATTTTTATTGGTAACATTTTCGGACAGTTGACAGTTTTTGACCGCTTTTTATTCCGATTTTTGTGAGGCAGAATGACCAAAAACCAGCTATTCATGAATTTCTTTTGGGGGAGGCGTTTATACCGTTCCACGTTTTGTAAAATTGATGAAGCCGTTTTATTCTTCGGGTCAGTACGATTACAGCGATACCTCATTTATATCTTTTTTTTTGTTTGTTTTTTTTTTTGTTTTTTTTTTCTGTTTTGGCGCTTGTATACGATAAAAGCTATTTTATAGAAAAAATAATTATTTTGGCATCGCTTTATTCTGAGGACTATAACTTTTTTTATTTTTTGCTTATGATGCTGTATGGCGGCTCGTTTTTTGCGGGACAAGATGACGTTTTCAGCGGTACCATGGTTGTTTATATCCGTCTTTTTGATCGCGTGTTATTCCACTTTTTGTTTGGCGGTATGATAATAAAGCGTTGTTTTTTGGCTCGTTTTTTTTTTTTTTCTTTTCTTACGGTGTTCACTGAAGGGGTTAACTAGTGGGACAGTTTTATAGGTTGGGTCGTTACGGACGCGGCGATACTAAATATGTGTACTTTTTATTTTTCTTTTTTTAGATAAAGAAATGTATTTATGGGAATAATATATATATATATATATATATATATATATATATATATATATATATATATATATATATATATATATATATATATATATATATATAATTTTTTTCTTTATTTAGGAATTTTTTTTTATTTATTTTTTTACTTTGTCCCGGGGGGGGGGGGGGGGGGGCACATCACAGATCACCGATCTTACAGTTTGCATAGCACTCTGTGAGATCGGCGATCTCACTCATCGCTGCAGGCTTACAGAGCTGCAGCCTGCTCCTGACCCGGAAGTCCTCCCGGATGCAGCCCCGCGGCCATTTTGGATTCGGGGACTGCAGGGAGAAGACGCTCGGTACAAGGTGAGTACATTCCCTTGTACCGATCATCTCAGGAAAGCACGCAGGGAGCCCCCTCCCTGCGCGATGCTCCCCTGTACCGCCGGTACACTGCGATCATGTTTGATCGCGGCGTGCCGGGGGTTAATGTGTCGGGGGCAGTCCGTGACCGCTCCTGGCACATAGTGCCGGATGTCAGCTGCGATAGGCAGCTGACACTCGGCCGCGCTGCCCCCGTGAGCGCGGCCGATCGCATATGACGTACTATCCCGTCGGTGGTCATACGGGCCCACCCCACCTCGACGGGATAGTACGTCAGATGTCAGAAAGGGGTTAAAGTATAGTAAAAAATGCTGAAAAGAGAGGACAGCACCTCCAAAAATCATACATTGATCTAATGTTGCTGGGCAAAAATATAAATAACTGAACATGAGGTTCTTAGTTTAACATTCTGATCAGACTGTATGAAGTCCACTGCCACGTCACACCTCATAGTGGGTCCTACCTCCTTAATGGAGCGGAGCCATGAGCCGACCACCGCCACAGCGGCAATGCAGCAGCAGGGCAGACAGTCCAGATTCTCCAGACTGCGCCGCCCCACCTGCACAAAACTACAGCAATGGCCACCACATAGCACCAAACCCCAAATGAAAGTAGTCCCCATCGCTCCCATGGAGCGGAGCCGCATGCCGACCACCGCCACAGCGGCAATGCAGCAGCAGGGCAGACGGCCTGGTGTCTCACTGCACCCATGCTGCAAGACTGGGTCCCCATGACTCCAGACCGCGCCGCCCCACCAGCACAAAACCACAGCACCAACACCAAGTGTAAGGAGCATTGAAACTCGCCTCCATCAGGGTATGTGCACACGCTGCGGATTTCTCTGCGGATCCGCAGCTGCGGATCCACAGCGTTTTCCCATGCATTTACAGTACCATGTAAAGCTATGGGAAACAAAATCCGCAGTGCACATGCTGCGGAAAAAAACGCGCGGAAACGCAGCGGTTTATTTTTGCAGCATGTCAGTTCTTTGTGCGGAATCCGCAGCGGTTTTCAACCTGCTCCAATAGGAAACTGCAGGTGAAAAAACGCACTAAAAACCGCAATAAATCCGCAGTAAAAACCGCAGCGTTTTTTCACTGCGGATTTTGCAAATTCGGAATCCGCAGCGTGTGCACTTAGCCTCAAGCTCTCCGGTGAGAGCAGAAATGGGCTAGACCCCTTACTTTGCAGTTTCCTGCTGATTAAAATCACCTGTGTCTAATGAGGAGTAAACGTCCAAAGAAGAAAAAAAGACAATAAAATGGCTTTTGTTTTTTACAGGGAGGAGATTTTACGAATCATAATGGCACTGGTGGCAAATCTATCTATGGAAGTCGTTTCCCTGATGAGAACTTTAATTTGAAACACACTGGAGCGGGTAAGTGGCCATCTGTGGTTACCAGTGAGGCCGGCTGTTCTTAAAACTGTGCCACTCCTGCAAACTGCAGATATGATTGGCTCCATTCTTGTCTGCGTCATGAGCCAGCTGCAGTGTTTCTCCACTACTTAATTGGGAACCCAGTGACATGCCATGGGATCAGCAGTAACACCCCCCGATATGTGAATTTGTTGTTGCAAATAATTGTAACTTTACTAAACATGACTTTATACTTTGGCTTGTTATGGAATGACAGGTCAGTAAATTCCATTTTTAGATGTGGCAGAATGGTTTCACATTTATAGTTAAATACATGTGGTGGGTCTTAAACTTTATTCACATGCATTTTAGGAAATCCAGAGCTTGTCATTTCTGTAGATTTCCTAACTTGTATGCATATTCTGATGAATTGCTGTGGATGTCGCTGTATACTATGTAATGTAAATGGTGAGCGTCACTATAAAAGCTGTGTAGACTTGGCTGTAAGTGCACAATAAAATCCTTAGTTATCCAACTCCTGTGGCTGAGTGTACCATGTCATGTTAATGATTGTCTCCTTTACCCCGTGTATAGGTATCCTCTCAATGGCTAATGCAGGGCCAAACACCAATGGCTCTCAGTTCTTTATCTGCACTGCAAAAACTGAATGGTGAGTATAATCTTCTACCTGGATCTTAATTTACATAAGCCACTTGACATTTTACTTTAAAATTGGTCTATATTTGTGTGTGTGTGTGTGTGTGTGTGTGTGTGTGTGTGTGTTGTGGGCCTGCGACGGCAATTCAGGATTGAGCCAACGTATTTTCTGCAATAAAAAACGATGAAGAATCTTTTGAGGCCCTCTTATATGAAATTAAGGCACAGTAAAATTAGCATTCGTACATAATTAATCTTGGCAAATCTAGTGCTTAAAGAAAATAAAAACGTTTCCTTTCATTGATAGCGTTTTCTATAACCAAAACTACATTTAAAAAGGTTGTCCAGTTAAAGCTGTGGATAGGTGATAAAAGAAAGTTATGTGGAGCTGCTTCTTCCACACATACGTTTTTTCACACGTACCAGAGACGCTTGCACACAGACCCATTCAAGTGACTGGGTCTGTGCACTTGTCAGTGTTTCCATTGGCAAAAATGTGCTGACATGTCCAGCTTTTTTTTTTTTTTTTTTTCTGGCAGCATGGGCCACAAAACGTCTGGCACACAAATTACATACTGGGATGTCATCCATGAGACACTTATCGGCGCCTGAGAAGCAGCGGTACAGTAAGAGCTTTTTCCGGGTGCTGAAGACCGCTCTCCTCATTCTTCGCTGCTCTGCCGGCGATCAGCGCAAGCAGGGGATAATAAGTTACAGTCAACTGATAACAGCGACAGCAGGCTGTGGCTGATGGAACTATTGCTCCCATCAGCCCACACCTGCTGCTGCTAATACCAGTGAGCAGGCGGTGACTGATGGGAGTATTCATCACCCGCTGCCTGTGCTATTTAAAAACAAAAAACAAAATCTAGCGTGGGTTCCCCTGTATTTTCCCCAGGCCAAACTGACAGCTGGAGGCAGCAAGAATAAAGTCTTTTATTAGAAATAAAAATGGAAAGTGTTTATTTTTAACACCTTTACCCCAAGGGTGGTTTGCATGTTAGTGACCAGGCCAATTTTTACAATTCTGACCACTGTCCCTTTATGAGGTTATAACTCTGGAACGCTTCAACGGATCGCAGTGATTTTGACATTGTTTTCTTGTGACATATTGTACTTCATGTTAGTGGTAAAAAAATTTTGATATTACCTGCGTTTATTTGTGAAAAAAACGGAAATTTGGCGAAAATTTTGAAAATTTCGCAATTTTCCAACTTTGAATTTTCATGCCCTTAAATCACAGATATGTCACACAAAATACTTAATAATTAACATTTCCCACATGTCTACTTTACATCAGCACAATTTTGGAACCAAAATATTTTTTTTGTTAGGGAGTTATAAGGGTTAAAAGTTGACCAGCAATTTTTCATGTTTACACTTTTTTTTTTTTTTTTTTGGGGACCACATCACATTTGAAGTCACTTTGAGGGGTCTATATAATAGAAAATACCCAAGTGTGAGACCATTCTAAAAACTGCACCCCTCAAGGTGCTCAAAACCACATTCAAGAAGTTTATTAACCCTACCGGTGATTCACAGGAATTTTTGGAATGTTTAACCCCTTAATGACCGCCAATACGTCTTTTAACTGACCTGAGATATAAGAGAATAGCCTCCCCATACAGGTGACAATCAAGCAGCTGTTGACTGTGCACTACAGCTGACAATTTGCTGTATCAGCCACGATCAGTGTTTGCACCATCCAAATCTGTTTAACTCCTTAGATGCTGCTGTCAATAATGACTACATCACTATAAATGGTTAACAGAGTGTGGGGGCTTCCTCTTTATCCAAACTGGTGCCCTCAGATCATTATTTTGTGGTCCTGATGTTTGCCATGGCAATTCACGACCAAATAGTGGCCTTACAGTCTGACGGCTCAAGTAATCTGTTCAGAAGTTACCGACATTTAGGTGGTAAAAATGCACATTTTCATTTCGGTCATACCACTTTGCATTAATTCCTGTAAAGCACCAGAAGGGTTAATAAACTACCTGACAGCAGTTTTCAATATGTCAGGGGGTGCTGTTTTTAAAATGGTATCACGCTTGGGGGTTTCCCAATATATGGGACCCCTAAGAGCACATCAAACATGGATAAGTCCCTAAAAAAAAAAAAAAAATTTTGTAAATGTATTTGAAAAAATTTAAAATTGCTGCTACATTTCTAAACCTCCTAAAATGCTAACAAAATAAAATAACATTTAACAAATGATGCTGATGTAAAGCCGACATGTGGGAAATGTTGTTTATTAATGGTTTGCTGTGGTATGACCATCTGGATTAAAGGGATAATCATTCAAATTTAGAAAATTGCTAATTTTTTAACATTTTTCTCAAATATTTGATATGTTTTGTGTTTATTTATAAAAAATATCGACCTAAATTTACCATTATCATAAAGTATAATGTGTCACGAAAAAACAATTCCAAAATCACTGGGATTTGTTGAAGCGGTAGAGTTATTACCACATAAAGTGACACTGGTCAGATTTAAAAAATATGGCTCCGTCACTAAGGGGTTAAAAAAAAAAATGAACATTTAACTTCTTTTCACTAAAAATGTAGTTCTGATCCAATTTGTTTCATTTTACCAAGGGTAACAGGACAAATTGGACCCCCCAAAAATTGTTGCACAATTTGTCCTGAGTACGCTGATACCCCATATGTGGGGGTAAACTGCTGTTTGGGCGCATGGCAGAGCTTAGAAGGGAAGGAGCGCCATTTGACTTATTAATGCAAAATTGGCTAGAATTGAGATGGGACGCCATGTCTCGTTTGGAGAGCCCCTGATGTGCCTAAACAGTGGAAACCCCCTAAAAATGACCTCATTTTGGAAAGTAGAACCCCTAAGGAACTTATCTAGATTGTGATGATCACTTTGAACCCCCAAGTGTTTCACTAAAGTGTATAACACAGAGCCGTGAAAATAAAAAATCATTTTTGTGGAAAAAAAAAATCTTTTAGCCCCCAATTTTGTATTTTTCCAAGGGTATCTGGAGATATTGGACCCCAAAAGTTGTTGTGCAACTTGTCCTGAGTACGCTGATATGTGGAAACCTCCCAATCCTAACTCCACCCCTAACCCAACCGTAAACGTAATCCAAACCCTAACTTTAGCCCAAACTCTAACCCTAATGGGAAAATGGAAATAAAATACATTTTTTTTTTATTTTTATTATTTTTCCCTAACTAAGGCGGTGATAATGGGGGGGGGGGTTTGATGTACCGTACTATTTATATCGGGTTTTTATGTTTGGCAGCTGTCACACAATAAAAGACGCTTTTTTATTGCAAAAAAATATTTTTTTGCATTACCACATTCTGAGAGCTATAATTTTTCCATATTTTGGTCCATAGTCATTTGAGGTCTTGTTTTTTACGGGACAATTTATACCGTTCCACGTTTGATAAAATTGAGCAGTTTCATTCTTCGGGTCAGTACGATTACAATGATAAAATAAATATATATATATATATATATATATATATATATATATATATATATATATATATATATATATATATATATATATATATATATATATATATATATATATATAAAATTTTATAATGTTTTGGTGCTTTTATACAATAAAAACTATTTTATAGAAAATTATTATTTTTGCATCGCTTTATTCTGAGGGCTATAACTTTTTATTTTTTCGCTGATGATGCTTTATGGCAGCTCGATTTTTGAGGTACAATGTTTATATCCGTCTTTTTGTTTGGTGGTATGATGATAAAGCATTTTTTTTTTTCACTTTGTCCCAGTGTGGGACATCTTGGTAAAGTGTCAGATCGCTGATCTGACAATTTGCATTGCACTGTGTCAGATCAGCGATCTGGCAGGCACTGCAGGAGGCTTGCTGGCACCTGCTCTCAGCAGGCGCTTGCAAGCCATCTCCCTGCAGGACCCAGAAGGAGCCCCATGGCCATTTTGGATCCAGGGCCTGCAGTGAGGAGGAGTGAGGAGACGCTCGGAGCAACGCGATCATATCGCGTTGCTCCAAGGGTCTCAGGGAAGCACGTAGAGAGCCCCCTCCCTGCGCGATGCTTCCCTATGCCGCGGGAATGGTGCGATGATGTTTGAGTTTGGTGGAATTAGGAGTTATACTTGCCTAAGCCCTTGTCTCCTGTAATAAAATATGCCTCGCCTGTCCGTCTCTCCATCCCATGCTGTGATCTATGTCCGGGGGTTAAATAGTTTTCAACTTGGATGGTGCCAAGATGCGGCCATCCAGGTTGAAAACCACTAAACGGAATGTGCATCATTGACTAGCGGTGACATCATCGAGGTTACCACCTGTCAGTGAGGCTGCGTTTCCAGCTGGGCTGAACTGCGGTGACCTAAGCACCATGGGGGAAAAAGTCAGTAGTGAGGTCACAGCAGTTCATACTCGGTGACTTCACCGCAGATCACGCTTCTCAGGCGCTGGTGCGTGTGGTACTGATGTGGCACAAGGTTGCCATACGTGTGCTGCAAGTATTACACACACTGATATTTCCAGTACCAGAAATATTAGGACGTGTGAAACTGGCCTTGGGTTGATGGGAGGAGTGCTCAGTCAGAAGAGGTATTCCACACCTCCGAACGTGTGTGTGTGTGTGTGTGTGTGTGTGTATAGATAGTTTTTAATTTATTTTGGTCTAATATTTTGCTTTTTGCTACACCTACTGTCTTGTCTTTAAAGGTTGGATGGAAAACACGTGGTTTTTGGACATGTTAAAGATGGCTTTGAGGTTATAAAGAAAATGGAAGTTCTTGGCAGCAAAACTGGACGCCCTTCCAAAAGAATAGTAATATCAGACTGTGGAGAACTTGATTGATTAAACTTGATATGCCATAATTGCTGTGAATTTTTGGATGTTAAACTATTTTACTTACAATGTGAAATGTCTTCAGGAGTAACTCAAGTATATAACAAACTATATAAAAAAAAAAAAAGAAGTGAAGCTGTGCCACTCACTAAGCCGGTTATCTTTTACTGACAACATGGCTGGTAAGATTAATGATGTGAAGCCTGTCCTCATAACTAAATTGTGTATAGTTTAAAAAAAAAACAACAAAAAAAAACAATGTATTAAAATAATTGGAGAGATTTGGAATTGATCCTTGATTTGAATATGCACTGTTTTCAAGAATTGTCTTGCTTCATTTTATAAAATCTGTGACAACTGGACTGATGATTACAGTATTAACTGTAGTGGCTTTGGTGCCTAAAGGGGCTCTTTCAGGACAGAATGACTTTAAACAAAGTAAATGTCCAGTCATTTAGGCTAGGTTCACATTGCGTTAATAGCAGCCCGTTAACGTATGTGTTTAACGGGCTGCTGTTAACGCAAGTGCCGGTATGGCAGCGCGCTAGCGCAGATAGAGCATCAGCTAGCTCTATCTGCGCTAGCGGTGACGGACCCAGAAACGCTGCAGCCCGCGTCTCGGGGTCCGTCACTCAATGACGGCACATCGCCAGAGCACGCCCATTGTGGGCGTGCGCTAACGATGCGTCCGACATTGGATTCAATGGCGGCGTTAACTGACTACGTTACACCGCGTTATGCCGCGGTGTAACGTAGTCCGTCTAACAGACGCCATCAACGCAATATGAACCCAGCCTTATATACACTACCTCATTTGCTTGGTTTTTACTTTTCTACCCGTCTCTGGCTCTGTGAAGCCAGGATTGTCAATCAAAGAAGCGGGGAGGTGTATATTGGTGATGAGCGACCATGCTTGGATAAGGTGTTAGCACCTGAGCATGCTCGGGTGCTAACTTTGTGTCTTCGGCATGCTCAAATATGGTTAAGATCCCACGGCCGCATGTCTCGTGGCTGTTAGGCAATCGATCAATGTGTTGCAGCTGTTGAACAGTCACGGAACATGCAGCCGTGGGGTCTCAAACATGTTGTTCAAACACGCTGAAGACTCTTGGTTATCTGAGCATGTTCGCTCATCACTAATGCCTGTACTCCATTTGAACAGTCATTCTGTGCTGACAGTCTCTTTTTTTTTTTTTTTTTTTTTTCTTTTTTTTTTTTTTCTTTTTTTTTTTTTCTTTTTTTTTTCAATGTTTCTTGCTGTAGGTTTTATTATGTGACAAGATGGTCATTGACACCAACCTATGAACTAAATTTTACTTCTCCTCTTTTGAGGCAGCTATTGTCTATCCTTTAATGCCCTGGCAGGCAGTGAAGCACTGCTCAACAAATTACATGGAGATTACCTCTAAGCTGTAAGCGGGCTTATTAATACCAGGTTTAAATGGAGACCAGTCCTTTACTTGTACCCTGAATAGCTGCATAGGAGGTGCCTAAGTACTAGATGGTAATTTCACTAATGAGCCTTGCATTAGCCTGTAAAATGTATTCTAGCATTTAACGGGAGTTCTGGGTACAGAAAATTACTAGTATAGGATTTGAAAAGTGTGATCCCACTGTGCGTTTTAATATTTGCCTACAATACTATTGATTGATGCCATTTCTATAGCGAGGTAGAAAAGGTGCCGTGTAATAATCCTGGTGCACATTACTGCAGACCATTGAATTCCAGGTATCACCTTGCAACCTGTTGTTTAATGTTCTACAGCAATTGCTGGGGGTCTAGTGCCTGATGTGAGACCAGTATGCCCAGTACATGGGGCTGTCTCATGTGGGCATTATACCAGGTGCCACTCAAACATTCTGCTCCGGTGTCTGCAGAGTTCTCAAGGCATATTTAAGTGAGATTTTAGCTTGCATGCCATGGCAACTGTACCCAGGTATAGCCTGATCTGTCGGTATCCTAGTTATGGGGGATGGTCCAGAAAAGTCCTCTAACCAAGGCTGGCCTCTGTGCTCTATTATGACTGTGGGAAGATTTGTAAATTGTTTTGTACACTGAATCGGAAAAAAAAATGTCTATTTATTGTATCGGCTTCCTTTATGAACAAAAACTTGGATATCCAAAATTCCTTTTTTTTTTTTTTTTTTATAAGAAAAATATTTGTAGTTTTTAAATAAAATATTTTTTTGCTTGTGTAAAGAAAATGACAAATTAAATGTTTTATTTTAGCAAAAATGTCTCGTCTTAATGTAGAATTAACATTCCAGAGTAAGTTTCATTCCTAAGCCAATTACAGCTTATTGAATAGTTGCCAAATTCCCCCCACCCCCCCACTGTACTTTTTATAAAGTGGGCAGAACCTAGATACCGAGGGGCATGCGTCACAATCTGCAGCCCATAACCTGTAAACGCGTCTTTTACCATGCTTGGATAGCTAATCTATTAGTAAGCATACACTACTTAAGACTTGGGCCCAGAATTTTAGGAAGGCATATGAGATGCCAGTCTCAAGCTCCCCTTTCCCTCTCCACCCCTGCTGTTTAGTGGGAATAGTTACTTAGAAAGCAGTAAGGTAGTGCTGGGGTACATGTGTAGCTTTAGAGGTGAATAGTTACGGTAAGCTATATACTGGGTTGACATGTTCTGCCTTTTCCCTTTAAAGTTGGAAAACCATTCCTAGAAATGGGAAACCATAAATTCACCAAATTGTATAACTACTGAGCAGTGCCTATTGCAGTAATTTAGCTCCATTTCGTTTTTTTACTATTAAACCTTTTTTGACAACTTCTGTGGTTGCCTTTGATTGTCAATTATAACACACATTCGGAATTTAGTTTTGTGATCTGATTTTAATTTGAAGGGGATGAAGACTCATTAAGCCGACACAAACATGGATGATGTCTTGGTTGTAGGGAAGTCATTAGAGCCACACATCCAAGTCTGAACGCCTGGACTTGTTCACACAGGACGTATGTGACATTTCTGCTGCGTTTTTACAGTAACTGGCATTGTGCTTGAGATTGTATGAATTTGTCTTCCACACGCTTTAGAGAACCCCTCTCTGGGAATTAACCACCTCTGTATGTCAATTCGTGCTGCCAGTGCTCGCCATGGATTTCCTCTAGCAGGGGGTGATGTGATGTAACCACAGCATTTGCACAGTGAAGGGTCCAGCAATATGCAGTTATTTCCTCTGCACATTTGCAGTCTACATTCTGCGGCAAATACATGTTGTGGAAAGATAACCCGAGACACTTGGTAGCTTTGGTTAAAGATGCTTTAGGTTGTTTCATGTTTTTCTCATGAACATTTTACAGAAAAATGCAGATTCCCACCCCTTAAGACTATGTGCACACGTTGCGGAATGGTGTGTAGATTTTTCCGCACTGTTTTTGGTAAATCTGCAGTTAAACCGCACTCCGGGTTTACCGCTGATTTCACCTGCGGTTTTACACCTGCTGATTTCTGTTGTGGAGCAGGTGTAAACCACACAAAGAATTGACATGCTGCGGGAAAAAACAATGCTGCGTTTTTTCCGCAGCATATGCACTGCGGATTTCGTTTTCCATACGTTTACACGGTACTGTACAACGCATGGAAAACTGCTGCAAATCCGCAGCGTGTGCACATAGCCTCACACTGCCGCATGTGTTGTGATTTATTGTTTCCCCTTCTTCCCCATGATCTAGAAATGCAACCCAAAAATTTTATTTTTGGTAAAGACTGCACCCAAAACCTGAATGAGGTGATCAGTGCACCATTTTGTCCACTAGGGTTTGCTCTAAGGCAGGGTCATTAAATACACAAAGTGAAAAATGACCACCGCATTACTTATTTTTAGTGGCAGTCAGACAATGCTTCACATCTAAATTTATGATTTGTACAGTGTAAATTTCACTAATTTCTTAGGCTTCTTTATAGTACTTATATTTGAGTTGCATTCTATAAAGAGAATAGAAAGCCATATCCTTTCAGAATGTAGAGATCACAGCATCTCTAATAATCCATTTAAGAATAAAGTCATCAAATGTATATTCAAAGTGTTCTCCAGGAAAGAAGTCTCAAGCTCTCATTCAAACCTAAAGCATACATTGAATAATTGATTGTATACAAGAAAGAAGAAGTGCATCAAATACACCAAATACTGATGAGCGAATACACTCGTTACTCGAGATTTCTTGAGCATGCTCAGGTGACCTCCGAGTATTTTTTAGTGCTCGGAGATTTAGTTTTCATCGCCGCAGCTGAATGATTTACATCTGTTAGCCAGCTTGATTTACATGTGGGGATTTCCTAGCAACCAGGCAACCCCCACATGTACTTATGCTGGCTAACAGATGTAAATCTTTCAGCTGCGGCGATGAAAACTAAATCTCCGAGCACTAAAAAAAATACTCGGAGGACACCTGAGTGTGCTCGGGAAATCTCGAGTAACGAGTATATTCACTCATCACTAATACCAAACCTTTTTATTACTACATATTAATTGAAAATGTTAAAAAGGTGATCACAACAACGAGCAAGACTCACACAGACTTAATAAGCAAAATAGTATTCTAAAGGGCTCATCAAGTGGCTATACAAAGTCTACACATAGCAAAAGACAGACAAGTCCTTATAACAAAATGCCAGGTGTGAATAAGCGAACACTATTAAATATGTAAATGGCAGAAGTCTGAACATTTGATAAACGATCATAATTATGATAGACAAAGCACATCAAAAATTAGCACCAGAAGGGAGGTCAGCCCTGAAAGAAACCCAATGTCCCCAATTCTGTGTATATTCTGTATCTATTGGACTTTGGTATAATACGGAACTGATGTATAAAAGACATTTGGGACTGTAGACGGCAATACTTCATTGAAAGAAATGGCAAAGTACATGAAAGTATCATAAAAGACATTTTGACACAAGAGGGAGGAAATTCCTAACCTTGGATAAGAGACGTGATATACCGTAATTGTGTGGTAACCATCCACAACTTAGAAAACATCCTGTTTGTACCCAACCAATATCCCACAGCGCCCAGTCTGCTTCAAAACGCTCAATACTATTGTTCTATAATCAGCAGACCCTGTTCAGGGCATTGTAACAATGAGGGGCCCAGAAGAAAGCTGGAATGAGCATACTCAAGAAACAGGAATGGTGTTGCTAGCTTTCTTCATAATCTGAAAGGCTATATACATTGTTCAATAGATATGTTTTCCAAATTAGTTAACATTGCCATCAAAAAGTGTTTCTTGAATTTTGGCCTTGAGTGTACGCAGCTTAGGAACAGTGCGCTTCTTTATGCTCGTATTGTGGCCTTTGACATGCAATGATAATCTCCTAACCATGGTCCAAAATGAAGCTTGTATTACGTGAGGAACCATATTTCTTAATTTAAAATGAAGTGGGGGGGTTCACCAGTTACACAGAACAGTTTTATGATTTAAGAGAAAACACAGTAGTTTGACAATAAATGGCTTCACCCAACCACTAACCATGAGTGGAGAAAAAGTTTTGGTGTTATCATTCATATTCTCTGAAAAAAGGCCAAGAAAGCAAAAATTCTGCTGGGGTATGTAAACTTTTAAGCACAACTGTAATATGTATAAAAAGAACAAGTAGTTCAAATCGGAGAACGGGTACAAGAATGAGGGGGAGCGTGAGTATCACAAATGTAGTTTGAACAGGGAGAGCATAATAGTAGAATTAATCTTTATATAAAGTGACCGTGCAGCATAATAGTGATGAGAAGTGTATGAAGCCATATCGAGAAGTAAAGTTATATTGGAACTGGTTATGTCCTAAATCCTATTACCAGCATCACTAATGGCAACATCCACCTAACAGTAAAAGGCTCTTACCCTTGTTCCTACGTGTGAGACCATGCGCACAGCCCCAACGTGCGTTTCATGTTGGCTTCCTCAGGGGGCCATAGTAAGTGAAGTGTTCCCAATGTCTCTTAAATATCTCTATGACGGGTGAATCTACTGTCGATTAGATGTGGTGCATATGTCAGATGGAGAACTTGCATCACTTCTGGGTGCCAACCTGGCGTTGCGGGTCACAGGAAAGTCCCCGATGATGTCACTGACCCGCATGCGTCATATCCAGGCACCGGAAGTGATGCTCCAGTATGCATCATATCGGACACATATGCACCAATTGAGACGTGTATAGACGGGAATGGTAAGTAACATCCCCAAGTCACCACCTAATGCTCCATATTATGTATGGGCATTAGTGAGGGCATATTACCGATCCTGTAGCTATCAATAGATGGAGGCTGATATATGGACTACCAAAAGAGGCCAATGAATCATACAAGAGTATGTGTTACACATTATACATTGTTAGTGACCCCCCTACAAAAAGATAAATATGTGAAAGAAACATGGTTTGTGCAAAACTATTGTGCATGTTTCATCATGATTTAAAGTGAAGATGCATAAAATGTGGAAAACCTCATAGTTCCATATGAATTAATAAGGTGCGTCAACATGTTAATAAACTGTAAACTAAAAAATAAGTGATATAAATAAATATACATGACAAAATACATTAATGGAGTGCATAATAAAATACACTGCAAGAGTCCATGGCCTCACCTAATCATCAGCAAAAATGTTTTTAAACCATCTGATGCAGTCCATATTTGCTGAGGATCAGTTGTATTATGGAATTAAGTGTTCTGAGGGGTATTTTATAAACTCAATGATACATCACATGATGAGACTAAAAACAAAAAGGAGCCACATGAAATAAATCTAGGGACAACATATGACTATAAAAAAGCAAAACTTAATTGTTCGTTGAGGCCAGCTGGCACCATAGTGTCTAAAGTCGAAATCCATTGCCACTCTGTATGTGTGAGGATGCATGTAATATCCCCACTTCTAATGCCCATGTGTACCCGATCAGTTCCCCAGATCTTCAACTACCATAACTGGGATTACAATGGTAGGCTTAGTAAGAGTGGGGGATGGAAAGTACCTGCGCATCCTGTGTTGGATTCACTCTCCAAATCATCCATAGATGCACTTGAGGAATTGGAGTGGAGTTTTTTAAGGACTAGTTTCCAGGAAAATAGATGATGGTCAAACTTACCTACACGTACCATCATCAGATGATCTCCTTTCTTGATATTGAGCTCAGGGTGCAGAGGAATGGCTTGATATGTATCGGAAGGAAACATGTGAATGCATTGCTACATGCCTCATCTTCACACCTGGGCTCAAATATCAGTACCATTCCTGTGGGCCAATTACTCAGTGTAAGAGGAGTATGCACATCAGATTAAATGTTTGAGAGACTGGCTGTGGACCTTGGGCGGAGATTTACGGATTGGGGATATAGTAAACGCAGCATAAGGCTACTTTCACACTAGCGTCGGGCTCGGCCCGTCGCAGTGCGTCGGGCCGAGGTTACCGACGCTAGCGTTCTCTGCGCCGCACAACGGGGGCAGCGGATGCATTTTCCAGCGCATCTGCCGCCCCATTGTGAGGTGCGGGGAAGTGCGGGGAGGTGGGGGCGGAGTTCCGGCCGAGCATGCGCGGTCGGAAAAAGCGGACCGTTGGCAGCAAAAAAAGTTACATGTAGCGTTTTTTGAAGCCGACGGTCCGCCACAACACGGCGCAACCGTCGCACGATGGTTGCGACGTGTCAATTCGTCGCAATGCGTCGTTAATGTTAGTCTATGGACAAAAAACGCATCCTGCAAGCACTTTTGCAGGATGCGTTTTTTGACCAAAACGACGCATTGCAACGGAGGACAAAAAACGCTAGTGTGAAAGTAGCCTTAGGAAGGGTTACTCGAGGGCAAAAAATGCTGGGAGAAATGATTTACTGACCCCATGAGATAGGGATACAAATTAGATGGGCATACGCTTCATTTCAACATATAACCAACAATGGAATACATGTGTGTCTCACCCCATTTTATGTAAACATCTTTTTGTTTCACCACTAATGATGGCATATAGGGGTCGAAACCTTAAAGATATTTTAGACTTGAGATTGTAGACTGTGAGACCTCGCGGGCAGGGTCCTCTCTTCCTCTGTACTTGTGTGTGCCTTGTTTTTTGTTCATGTTTATTGTACTTGTCTAAATTTGCCCCTTTTCACATGTAAAGCGCCATGGAATAAATGGCACTCTAAAAATGTCTAATAATAACCAAAATATTATTATTATTGTCATTATGTGACCAAATCCTCAACTCTCTTCAACTCTGGATTTTTCCCATGTGGTGAGTGTCTGGCATGGAGGAATCATGCGCGGGTCATGTCATTCACATCATTGGATGGCCTTAGGGAACTCAAGATTAACAATTATATCACCTGCACTACTACTCATGTAGTATATTACATGTAGATGTACATGTAAATGGATTTACATTGGACTTACATCTCGGGAACTACGTGTGAGACCACACGAACATATAGGAGACGTTATGGCCGCCCGAGGTCTGAATGACGTGGACTGTCTTAAAACAATCCCCAGTCACTTTAAATTACGACACAATTGTAATCCAAGTGAGTTGAAGATGTGGGTGATTGATTAGAGGTGGGGATATTACACGTATGCTCACACAAAGAGAGTGCCAATGGATGTCAACTATGGATACTATGGTGCCGGCTTACCTGAATGAACAATTACGTTTTGTTTCTTTTTTTATAGTAATATGTTGTCTCTGGATTTATTTTAATTGACGTGTCTCCTTTTTGTTTCTATTTATTAACAAATTGTCAGAGGCAAATAGACCCCATCTAAAGACCATACAAATCAGCTTTTAATTAGACTATTTAAAGGAAAACACTTTAAAAATCTGCTTAGTCAGTATATGTCTTAGGATATTGGTATACTGCTTATTATATTGAGATCATAATTATATTTTATATCTGGACAACACGTGTCTTCTTATTATATTGAGATCATAATTATGTCCTGATGGTGTCTCATTCAAGGGTTAGGATATATTGGCACGTCCGCTATCCGTATAATCCCATTAGAGAATTCCCCATAAATATACTAACTAGCGACTAAAACAAGCTCCTAAGCGTTCCCAACATGTTTCAACAGCTAAACTGGCTTCATCAGGGGGTTGAGGCTATAATTGCTGACTATTTGAACAGCATCAGTTGTTAATAATCCTTTTTGTTTTTAGTCTCATGATGTGATGTGTCATTGAGTTCATAAAATACCCCTCTCAGAACACTTTATTCCATAATACAACTGATTCTCAGCAAATATGGACTGCAGCAGATGGTTTAAAAACATTTTTTGCTGATGATTATGTGAGCTACAGGATCGGTAATATGCCCTCACTAATGCCCATACATAATATGGAGCATTAGATGATGGGGGCGTTACTTACCATTCCCATCTATACACGTATCGATTGGTGCGTATGTGTCCGATTTGATGTGTACCGGAGCTTCACTTCCGATGCCTAGATATGATGCATGCGGGTCAGTGACATCATTGGGGACTTTCCTGTGACCTGCACAGACAGGTTGAAGCCCGGAATTTATATAAATTTCGGCGCTCACCATCTGACACATCTCTCCCAAGAGCCACCGGCTTTCAGTTATGCAGGCGTGCCTGGAGTAATTACTGTCCATGCTCACAGCACTGTGAGCAGTGGCTATAAGAAAGGCTCAGCACTTTGGCAACTGACTCTACAGTGCATCAGTGTTGAAAAAAATTCCAAGTGTATTGAAATTGCAAAAAAAAGTGCAATTCCGCAGTTTTTTTAAAGTTTTTTTTTTTTTTTATTTGCCGTGTTCACAATACGGTAAAACAGACCTAGCAATATGATGCTCCAGGTCAGTACAAATACGCAGATACCAAACATGTATATATACACTGCTCAAAAAAATAAAGGGAACACTAAAATCCCACATCCTCGATATCACTGAATGAAATATTCCAGTTATAAATCTTTATTCATTGCATAGTGGAATGTGTTGAGAACAATAAAACCTAAAAATGTTCAACGCAAATCACAACTAATATCCGACAGAGGTCTGGAGTTGGAATGATGCTCAAAATCAAAGTGGAAAGTTAAGTTACAGGCTGATTCAACTTCAGTGGAAATGCCTCAAGACAAGGAAATGATGTTCAGTAGTATGTGTGGCCTCCACGTGCTTGTATGACCTCCCTACAAAGCCTGGACATGCTCCTGATGAGGCGGCAGATGGTCTCCTGAGGGATCTCCTCCCAGACCTTGACTAACGCATCCGCCAACTCCTGGACAGTCTGTGGTGCAACGTGACGGTGGATGGTGCGAGACATGTCCCAGATGTGCTCAATCAGATTCAGGACAGTCCATAGCTTCAATGCCTTCATCTTGCAGGAACTGCTGACACACTCCAGCCACATGAGGCCTGGCATTGTCTTGCATTAGGAGGAACCCAGGGCCAACCGCACCAGCACATGGTCTCCCAAGAAGTCTGAGGCTCTCATCTCATTACCTAATGGCAGTCAAGCTACCTCTGGTGAGCACATGGAGGGCTGTGCTGCCCTCCAAAGAAATGCCACCCTACACCATTACTGACCCACTGCCAAACCAGTCATGCTGAAGGATGTTGCAGGCAGCAGATCACTCTCCACGAGGTCTCCAGACTCTGTCACGTCTCTCACATGTGCTCAGTGTGAACCTGCTTTCATCTGTGAAGAGCACAGGGCGCCAGTGGCGAATTTGCCAATCCTGGTGTTCTGTGGCAAATGCCAAGCATCCTGCACGTTGTTGGACTGTGAGCACAACCCCTATCTGTGGACGTCGGGCACTCAGACCATCCTCATGGAGTCGGTTTCTAACCGTTTGTGTAGACACATGCACATTTGTGACCTGCTGGAGGTCATTTTGTAGGGCTCTGGCAGTGCTTCTCCTGTTTCTCCTTGTACAAAGGCTGAGGTAGCGGTCCTGCTGCTGGGTTGTTGCCCTCCTACGGCCCCCTCCACGTCTCTTGGTGTACTGGCCTGTCTCCTGGTAGCACCTCCAGCCTCTGGACACTACGCTGACAGACACAGCAAACCTTGCCACAGCTTGTATTGATGTGCCATCCTGAATGAGCTGCAGTACCTGAGCCACTTGTGTGGGTTATAGAGTCCGTCTCGGGCTACTAGGAGTGTGAAAGCACAACCAACATTCAAAAGTGACCAAAACATTAGCCAGAAAGCATTGGTACTGAGATGTGGTCTGTGGTCCCCACCTGCAGAACCACTCCTTTATTGAGTGTGTCTTGATAATTGCCAATAATTTCCATCTGTTGTCTATTCCATTTGCACAACAGCATGTGAAATTGATTGTCAAAAAGTGTTGCTTCCTAAGTGGGCAGCTTGATTTCACAGAAGTTTGATTTACTTTGAGTTATATGCTGTTGTTTAAGTGTTCCCTTTATTTTTTTGAGCAGTGAATATATAATATCTTTATATATATACTAGATGGTGGCCCGATTCTAGCGGGCACTGACGGCAGGGGAGTAGGCCACGACCAATCAGCGACTTCGGATTTCCGTGACAGAAAGACAGACAGAAAGACAGACAGACAGAAAGACGGAAGTGGCCCTTAGACAATTATATAGTAGATATATATATATATATATATATATATATATATATATATATATACATACAGGGGTTGGACAAAATAATGGAAACACCTGGAAACATCAACAAAAGTTAGTTTAATATGGTGTAGGTCCACCTTTTGCGGCGATTACCGCCTCAATTCTCCGAGGTAGGGACTCATACAAGGTGTGAATTGTTTCCAAAGGAATTTTAGCCCATTCTGCAGTTAAAACACCCTCCAGTTCTTTGAGCGACGATGGCGTCGGAAATCGACGTCTAACTTGAATCTCTAAAATCGACCATAAATGTTCAATAATGCTGAGGTCTGGGGATTGTGGGGGCCAGATGAGATGCTCAACTTCATTAGAATGTTCCTCGTGCCATGCTTTAACGATTCTAGCTGTATGAATTAGTGCATTATCATCCTGAAAGATGGCGTTCCCCTCCGGGAACAGTGCTTGAACCATTGGATGCACTTGGTCGCCCAAAATGCCGAAATAATCTCGGCTGTTAATTCTTCCATGAAGGGATATCATTTGCCCGGCGGATCTCTACGAAATAGCACCCCAGATCATCACAGAACCTCCACCATGTTTTACGATTGGGAGAAGGCAGTCTGGATGGAATGCTTCTTTCGGCTGTCTCCAAACGTACACTCGGCCGGAGGTCGGAAATAGGGTAAACGATGATTCATCTGAGAATATCACATGTTTCCACTGCTCGAGGGACCAATTCTGGAGGTTTCTACACCGCTCTAAACGCTTGGAAACATTTGTCATTGAGAGCAGCGGTTTTCTAAATGCCGCTCTTCCGTGGAATCCAGATTTGTGCAGCTCCCGCCTAACAGTTTTCGTGGAAACTGGGTTCTGTAGGTGTTCATTGAGCTCAGCAGTGATTTTCAGAGCCGTTGTCTTGCAATCCTCTCTCACAATTCGCTTTAGAGTCCGACGGTCTTTCTCATTCAACTTTGACTTTCGGCTGGACCTGTGCTTAGCTGCAGACGTTTTTCCTTCTTTTGCAAACGCAGTCATTACTTTGGAGACAGTACTTCTTGACCCGGCAAGCATTCAGGCACTTTCTGTTCCACTAGCACCTGCCATACGAGCACCAACAATTTGGCCTCTTTGAAAATCCGAGAGGGCTGCCATTGGTATCAGATTCTCATCAATGTTCTTACAATTATGCAAAACAAACAGTTAATTTACATACACATATCACATAACACAAATAATCAACTACAAAACATTACCATATGTCACGGTTTGCATGTTTATCACACGTTCGAAGATTATGATGCCAAAACTTTAGTTGTTTCCATTATTTTGTCCAACCCCTTGTATATATACAGTACAGACCAAAAGTTTGGACACACTTTCTCATTTAAAGATTTTTCTGTATTTTCATGACTATGAAAATTGTACATTCACAATGATGGCATCAAAACTGTGAATTAACACATGTGGAATTATATACTTAACAATATAGTGTGAAACAACTGAAATTATGTCTTATATTCTAGGTTCTTCAAAGTAGCCACCTTTTGCTTTGATGACTGCTTTGCACACTCTTGGCATTCTCTTGATGATATTCAAGAGGTAGTCATCGGGAATGGTCTTCCAACAATCTTGAAGGAGTTCCCAAAGATGCTTAGCACTTGTTGGCCCTTTTGCCTTCACTCTGCAGTCCATCTCAACGCAAACCATCTCGATTGGGTTCAGGTCTGGTGACTGGAGGCCAGGTCATCTGGCGTAGCACCCCATCACTCTCCTTGGTTAAATAGCCCTTACACAGCCTGGAGGTGTGCTTGGGGTCATTGTCCTGTTGAAAAATAAATGATAGTCCAACTAAACGCAAACCGGGTGGAATAGCATGCCGCTGCAAGATGCTGTGGTAGCCATGCTGGTTCAGTATGTCTTCAATTTTGAATAAATCCCCAACAGTCTCACCAGTAAAGCATTCCCACACCATCACACCTCCTCCTCCATCACACCTCCTCCTCCATGCTTCACAGTGGGAACCAGGCATGTAGAGTCCATCTGTTCACCTTTTCTGCATCGCACAAAGACATGGTGGTTGGAAACAAATATCTCAAATTTGGACTCATCAGACCAAAGCACAGATTTCCACTGGTCTAATGTCCATCCCTTGTGTTCTTTAGCCCAAACAAGTCTCTTCTGCTTGTTGCCTGTCCTTAGCAGTGGTTTCCTAGCAGCTATTTTACCATGAAGGCCTGCTGCACAAAGTCTCCTCTTAACAGTTGTTGTAGAGATGTGTCTGCTGCTAGAACTCTGTGTGGCATTGACCTCATCTCTAATTTGAGCTGTTGTCAACCTGCGATTTCTGAAGCTGGTGACTTGGATAAACTTATCCTCAGAAGCAGAGGTGACTCTTGGTCTTCCTTTCCTGGGGCGGTCCTCATGTGAGCCAGTTTCTTTGTAGCAATTGATGGTTTTTGCCACTGCACTTGGGGACATTTTCAAAGTTTTCCCAATTTTTTGTACTGACTGACCTTCATTTCTTAAAGTAATGATGGCCACTCGTTTTTCTTAGCTGCTTTTTTGTTGCCATAATACAAATTCTAACAGTCTATTTAGTAGGACTATCAGCTGTGTATCCACCAGACTTCAGCACAACACAACTGATGGTCCGAACACCATTTATAAGGCAAGAAATCCCACTTATTAAACCTGACAGGGCACACCTGTGAAGTGAAAACCATTCCCGGTGACTACCTCTTGAAGCTCATCAAGAGAATGCCAAGAGTGTGCAAAGCAGTCATCAAAGCAAAAGGTGGCTACTTTGAAGAACCTAGAATATAAGACATAATTTCAGTTGTTTCACACTTTTTTGTTAAGTATATAATTCCACATGTGTTAATTCATAGTTTTGATGCCTTCAGTGTGAATGTACAATTTTCATAGTCATGAAAATACAGAAAAAAATTTAAATGAGAAGGTGTGTCCAAACTTTTGGTCTGTACTATATATACAACAGTTATATGAAAAAGTTTGGGCACCCCTATTAATCTTAAGCTTAATGTTTTAATGTTTTTTAAAAATTGTTTTTTTTGCAACAGCTATTTCAGTTTCATATATCTAATAACTGTTGGACACAGTAATGTTTCTGCCTTGAAATGAGGTTTATTGTACTAACAGAAAATGTGCAATCTGCATTCAAACAAAATTTGACAGGTGCATAAGTATGGGCACCTCATCAGAAAAGTGACATTAATATTTAGTAGATCCTCCTTTTGCAAAAATAACAGCCTCTAGTCGCTTCCTGTAGCTTTTAATGAGTTCCTGGATGAAGGTATTTTTGACCATTCCTCTTTACAAAACAATTCCAGTTCAGTTAAGTTTGATGGTCGCCGAGCATGGACAGCCCTCTTCAAATGATCCCACAGATGTTCAATGATATTCAGGTCTGGGGACTGGGATGGCCATTCCAGAACAGTGTAATTCTGACCCTGGATGCTTGTCGAAGTTTTTTGGTGAGATTGTTATGCCAGGGTTGCCTATTGATTTGTTGCACTTTGCCATGCATGAGAGGGGCGACTGAGTCTATGGCTGATGTGAGGGTGGCATTTTAGAAAGTGGTGGCTCTGTCTGTCGTGGAGTGAAGATATGGAGGACAGGGGTAGAAGAGAGTCTGAGAGTCTGTGAATGTCTAGGTGTTCGAGGTTTCTGCGAGGCTGTGGTAGTGGCTGGACATGGAGGGCGGGTGAGGAGGACAAGAATGAGAAGGTGAGTAGATGGTGGTCAGATAGGGGGAAGGGAGAGGTTGTGAGATTAGATAAGGAACAGAAGCGGGTGAAGATGAGGTCTAGTGTATGTCTGTTCATCAGGTGAAATTATCTTATATCTTTTACCAAATGAGTGGTTATATTGTGTCTTTGGGTCATCCATGTAAATAGACCCTTACATTTACAGGGTTAATTACACAAACATCTTTGGTTCTTAGTTTTTTCCACACACAATTCCCATTCTGTTCTCCACTTTTACAGTACCATATACTGCTTCCCCAAGTACTGTGTCTGAGGCAACCCCAGTTTGCCAAATTACTGTAAAAATGGGGAAAAAGACAGCTCAGCGTATCATGTAGGCCAGCATGTAAAGGACAACGCTCTGACCAGCGTGACAGTGATAGAACAAAGGTGGAGAGCCCAGCTTCTGGTTGAATAATATAAAATCATTTATCTTTTATTCTAATATTTTATTACAAATATTAAAATCCTATGTGGATAAAGTAGGGAGCAGGAGAGCACATGGCAATGCGTTTTCAACACAAGAAGGCGATCTTCCTCAAAGCCTGATGGGAAAAGTTTCCCATCAATCCTAGAGACAAGTTTGTGCAACTCCAAATATTACGTGATTGTTATCCTATTGTTGTCGCACACACTTGCTTATAGGATTGATGGGAAACGTTTCCCATCAGACTTTGATGAAGTACCCCATCTTGCGTTGGAAACGCGTCGCCATGTGCTCTCCTGCTCCTTACTTTATCAGCATGGAATATTAATATTTTGAATAAAAGAGGATTTTCTGTCATGGTTCCCAATGGCAGGGGAACGTCAGGACACATAAATAACGAACGAGCTCTTGGGTGATGGAATCTCGAGCTGACCGTGAGCTAAACCTACCACACAACTAATAGTGGCCGGGGGGAGTGCCTACGTTTTATCCCTAGACGTCTCTCGCCAGCCGGAGAACTAACTTACCCTAGTAGAGGAAAAAACAGACCTGGCTTACCTCTAGGGAAATTCCCCCAAAAAGGAGACAGAAGCCCCCCACATATATTGACGGTGAGTTCAGAGGAAAAGACATACGCAGTATGAAGGTAGGTTCAGCAAAGCGAGGTCCGCTTACTAGATAGAAGAAAGATACAAAAGGGAACTGCACGGTCAGCTGAAAACCCTTTTAAAATACCATCCTGAAATTACTTTAAAACTCATGTGTCAACTCATGACACCGGAGTGGTAATTTCAGCCCACAAGAGCTTCCAGCTACAGAGAAAGACTTAACTGTAAACTGGAACAAAAATGCAAACAAACTTAGGACTAAGAGTCCAACTTAGCTGATCAGTAGTCTAGGAGCAGGAACATGCAACAGAAAGGCTCTGGTTACATTGATGGCCGGCAGGGCAAAGACTGAAGAGCAGGATTAAATAGGAACACCCCACTACTGATAAAAACAGGTGAACTGAGAAAGAAAACAGACCCGAGTCACCAGTACCACTAGCCACCACCAGAAGGAGCCCAAAAGCAGATTCACAACAATTTTCTATTATTCAACCAGAAGCTGGACTCCCCATCTTTGTCTACATTACTGTCCCTCTGCTCTAGTAAAGTGTCTCAAAATGCTGCATTTCAGAAATAATGGTGTTGTAACCATGTTCTTTTTTTTAAGTATCTTAATAGTGACTCACATAGTAATATTCTCCACCTGGATATGTAAGCATCTTTATGCCCTACGCAATGAATGTTTACTACCATTTATTCCGTAATAGCACATCCTTAATGCCCAAAGACAGTGATAGTGCCCTCTTTATGTACCTAGACAGTGCTGGTGTTCGATTTTTTACTTTCACATAATGCTGATGTCCCTCCTCGCTTTTCCATATAACTACAATCCTACTTTGTGCCGCCACACTATGATGATATCCACAACAGCTTTAATGCTTTCCTTTTGTCACTTTACCATATTTGTCCCTCTTGGTCTCTCTACACTGTGCTTCTAATGCCCCCTTTGAGCCTCACACAATACTGATGTCCCCCTTTGTACCCCCAAAGTGGTTACTTCTTACCAAGTACCCTTACAGTACTGTGCTCCCACCTTAATAATCACCATTTGTGTCCCATGAAGTAAATACAACTGCTGCTCACCTGAACTATAACACAAGACAAGCACCCAAGGCCTTTTTATGCTTGCACTGTTAGTTCCCAGACACACCGGAACCTACGGTAATATCCATAATGGGAGCCTATCAAATGTAAATGTAGGGCACAGATGGCCCTTCTTACGATAGCCCCGCCAATAATGTGCCAGGGCACCACACGGTCTCTGATGATACCACTGGTTAGGATATCATTTGTTTCATTAGGTCTGGGATCTAGTTTTCAGGCCCGTTCTCTGTGTTTTGCTTTTATGCAGGTTATATTTATTTCCTGTCTTTTAATTTGACATATTTACTAACATTCTTAAATTACTTTCCCCCCCATGTCTGTCCATAAAACTGTTCAAACTTCATTTTGTGGTTAGATGTCTGGAAACTAACATTTTGTTTAACCCCTTAATGACTGCCAATACATCTTTTAACTGACCTGAGATATAAGGGAATAGGCTCCCCATACAGGTGACAATCCAGCAGCTGTCGGCTGTACACTATAGCTGGCAACTTGCTGCATCAGCCACGAAAAGCATTAGCACTGTCCATATCTGTTGGACATATCTGTCCCTTAGATGCTGCTGTCAATAGTGACTACATCATATAAATGGTTAACAGGGTGTGGGGGCTTCCTCTTTATCCCCATCTGCACCCTGATATCATGATTGTGTGGTCCTGATGTTTGCCATGGCAGTTCACAACCAAATAGCGGCCTTAGTCTGACGGCTGTTGTAACCTGTTCAGAAGTTAGTGACATTTAGGTGGTAAAAATACATATTTTCATTTCTGTCATGTCACTTTACATTAATTCCTGAAAATCACCTGAAGGGTTAATAAACTATCTGACTGCAGTTTTCAATATGTCGGGGGGTGCTGTTTTTAAAATGGTATAACTTTTGGGGGGTTTCCAATATATAGGACCCCCAAAGTCACTTCAAACCTGAATAGGTCCTTCAAAAAAATAAGTTTTCTAAATTTCCTTGAAAAAATTAAAAATCACTGCTACATTTTTAAACCTCCTAAAATGCCAACAAAATAACATTTTACAAATGGTGCTGATGTAAAACAGACGTGTGGGAAATGTTATTTAGTAATGTTTTTCTGTGGTATGACTATCTGGATTAAAGGTATTTTTGTCAAATTTTTGATATTTTTTTATAAATAAACACAAAACATATTGACCTAAATTTACTATTATCATAAATTATAATGTGCCACGAAAAAACAATCTCAAAATCACTAGAATTTGTTGAAGCGTTCCAGAGTTACTACATAAAGCGACACTGGTCAGATTTAAAAAATTTGGCTCTGTCACTAAGGGGTTAACATTTTTGTCAAGTTCTATCATTCCAGTGTAAACTTGTCTGTTTATCATATCGGGGACTGCCAATAGTTTTAGGTTCAGTTTTTTCCAGTATTTCCAGATATTCAGATTGGTAGTCATAATAGTCATAGCTTTTATTTGAACTGGCATCTTTTAAAGATTATTTTATATTTCAGAGTTTTGTTCCCACAAGTATTTTTAAAATCAATATCTACTATTTATATTTTATAGAATTTCGTACAATATGTTATGAGCTCTTGCAGCTGTGTAGATTACAGGAGGTAGTATAACCTTAAAGTAAATCTTCACCTTTAATCATCATGATTTTTTAAAGGCATGTTTCTATGGCATAAAGCCAGTGTCACCCAAAAGAAATCCATCAGAAATTCATTTTCTCCCCGCAGCCGCACAGTCAGAAACATGGCCGGACTGCATTATAACACTATTTATCTGCAGATTAACCTCATAACCCGAGGTGACAGCCTCCCTTTAAAATCCAAAATGATACCTTTAGCCACCACTAGAGGACACATGGGAGCTTACTGCTTAGCTTTCTGTTAGGCTATGTTCACTTGCACTCATTGCAAATCTGGCCAAAACAATGAAGTGCACAGAAAAAAAAGCTGTAAAAAGCAGCATTTTGATTTTCATGATAATCAGATTTAAAAAAGTTATAGTTACAGGACGCTAGACCTGAAAAAGAAGAGAAATTAAAAGTATTGGTTTAATTGTAGGTCAGTTCAGATTTCTCAGAGGGCTCTAAACATAGAGATAAATGACAAATTCAAGCAATTAAACACCAAACTTTCAGTCTGGGCAAAAAAAATGATCTACACTTAGTCTCTTCATTTTCTGTATTGTTGCTTGATACCGACTTAGGAGGATATAAGCTGAGATAAAAGGATGGTGCTTAGATTGCATCTGCGTGGCTGAAACTGCAGTAAACCATGGGGTGAGTTCTCCTGCAGTGAACCATGGGGTGAGTTCTCCTGCAGTGAACCATGGGGTGAGTTCTCCTGCAGGTAACCATGGGGTGAGTTCTCCTGCAGCAAACTCACTCCCTTCTAGACACATGGAAACGCAGACTTCACCCTTCATTCCCAAACATATGGCCAATTTAATCAAGACTGGCACCGTTCACACCGGTCTTTCCAAGGGGCCGTGCTGGAGTCAGATGTTCACGATTCATTAGGAGGCACACACCGCTTCATGAATCTGGAGCGTCTGAAGGTGGTGTACGCTATGCCAGAAATCTTACTCGAGTAGGGAATGCCACAGCTTCCTCCAAGCCCCGTCCTGCTCATTTTCTTTTAGCTGGGAGAAAATGGCATGAAAATGGCAAAAGTCTCAAAATGTTGGCGCAACTCCAAGTTGCACCTAAATTTTGCAACTTTTCAAGCTTTTACGCCAGAATTCTGGAAAGCTTGGATGAATTGGGCCCATAGTGTTTTAGCAGCATTGGGGAGGGCGATAGAACAATGGGAAAGAATATTAAAACTCTGTGGATTACCAGTTGAATAAAGACAGGGTCAAAGACAAAGAATATAGTTTGATTATTGTTGAAGAAACACTCTGGTGTGTTTTTTTTATTGGCCTTTTTTTAGCAAATCAACTTCTTGTGTCCTCTCCTGCATCATGGGATCGCAGCTCTAACTGGCCGTCTCACACAGTGCATCCTTAGTTACTTTCTTAGTATAAGTCTATGAGAGCCTCATTGGGAGTCTCATAGTCTTAGTTACAATGAAACAGTGACCTAGAGTCCACACACAAGACGCTGGGTGAGATGGCTGGTCACTACTGCAGTCAGATGCTGCAGGAGAGGACTGGGATGAGCTAGAAATGGCAGAAGATTGTGACTGCTAAGAATTTTCAATCGCACACTAAACATGCTTTTCTGTTGTGAACTCTATTTTTGGGCTCCCTCTAGTGGTCACAAGTGGTACTGTGTAGTGTTGTCTTTCTGCAGGTTGGCCTCATCACCTGGTTCGTTATCCTTGGTTGGTTTCCTATTTAACTCACCTGGATACTCAGTTCCTTGCCTGCCATCAATGTATTCAGTGCTCTTCAGATTCCTTGTGACTACCTTGCTCCCAGTCTCTCCAAGACAAGCTAAGTCCTTGTTTGTTCATTTTCTGATTATCAGCATTCATCATGTTTTTTTGTCCAGCTTGCTAAAATGTGATTTCTTACTTGCTGGTTGCTCTAGGGGACTGACTTTCTCCCCCCACACCGTTAGTTGGTGTGGGGGTTCTTGAAATCTCAGTGTGGATATTTTGTAAGGGTTTTTTACTGACCGCACAGACCCCTTTTCTATTTTCTGCTATCTAGTATTAGTGGGCCTCTTTTGCTGAATCTGCTTTCACCCCTGTGTATGTGCCTTCCTCTTACCTCACCGTTATTATCTGTTGGGGGCTTCTATATCTTTGGGGATTATTTCTCTGGAGGCAAGAGAGGTCTTTCTTTCTCTCTAGGGGTAGTTAGTTCCTCAGGCTGGCTCGAGACGTCTAGGAATTTTAGGCACGTTCACCGGCTACCTCTAGTGTGTTTGGATAGGTTCAGATTTGCGGTCAGTCCAGTTGCCACCTCCCTAGAGCTTGTCCTATGTTTTGTTACTTAGCTGGAGTAATTTGTGATCCTCAACCACTAAGGATCATAACAGTATGGCAGGCCAAAAAGTGTTTAATGCATCGCAGAAGTGGGATTAAAAGAAGACCTGAGTACATTTTTTTTTTCCCCTCCCGCTTTTCCTTGCTGCAGTCTGTCTAGCTTCTTTCATCCCCTTGAACTCTGAGTGGTTTTGAGCTCAGCTGCAGACATGGATGTTCAGACTCTGACTTCTAGTGTGGATCATCTTGCTGCACGGGTGCAAAGTATTCAGGATTTTGTTATTCATAGCCCTATGTCAGAACCAAAGACACCCATTCCTGAGTTGTTCTCTGGAGATACATCTAGGTTTCAGAATTTTAAGAATAATTGTAAGTTGTTTCTATCTCTGAGACCTCGTTCCTCTGGTGATTCCGCTCAGCAAGTTAAAATTGTTATCTCCTTGTTGCGTGGCGACCCTCAGGATTGGGCTTTCTCTCTGGCGCCAGGAGATCCTGCATTGCTTAATGTGGATGTGTTTTTTCTGGCTCTTGGACTACTTTATGAGGAGCCTAATCTTGAGAATCAGGCAGAGAAAGCGTTGCTGGCCCTCTCTCAAGGGCAGGATGAAGCAGAGGTGTATTGTCAAAAATTTCGGAAATGGTCAGTGCTTACTCAATGGAATGAGTGTGCCTTGGCTGCAAATTTCAGAGAAGGTCTTTCTGAAGCCATTAAGGATGTTATGGTGGGGTTCCCCACCCCTACAAGTCTGAGTGATTCTATGGCTTTAGCCATTCAGGTTGATCGGCGTTTGCGGGAGCGCAAATCTGCTCATCCTTGGGCGGTATTTTCTGAACAGAGACCTGAGTCTATGCAATGTGATCGAACTCTGACCAGAATTGAGCGACAAAGTCATAGACGTCAAAATGGGTTGTGCTTTTACTGTGGTGATTCTGCTCATGTTATCTGAGCATGCTCTAAACGCTTAAAAAAGGTCGCTAAACCTGTCACCATTGGTACCATACAGCCTAAATTTATTTTGTCTGTTACCTTGAGTTGTTCTTTGTCGTCCTACTCGGTTATGGCCTTTGTGGATTTGGGTGCTGCCCTGAATCTGATGGATTTGTCATTTGCCAGGCGCTGTGGTTTTGTCCTGGAGCCTTTGGAATTTCCTATTCCTCTGAGGGGAATTGATGCTACGCCTTTGGCTGAGAATAAACCTCAGTATTGGACGCAAATGACCATGTGCATGACTCCCGTTCATCAGGAGGTGATTCGTTTTCTTGTTCTGCATAATTTACACAATGTTGTCGTTTTGGGTCTGCCATTGCTGCAGGCTCATAATCCAGTTTTAGATTGGAAAGCTATGTCTGTGTCTAGTTGGGGTTGTCAGGGAATTCATGGCGATACTCCATTGGTGTCTATTGCTTCTTCCACTCCTTCTGAGGTCCCTGAGTTTTTGTCTGACTACCAGGATGTATTTGATGAGCCCAGGTCCAGTGCCCTGCCCCCTCATAGGGATTGTGACTGTGCTATAAATTTAATTCCTGGTAGTAAATTCCCTAAGGGACGACTTTTTAATTTGTCTATACCAGAGCATGCCGCGATGCGGAGTTATATAAAGGAGTCTTTGGAGAAGGGACATATTCGCCCATCCTCTTCCCCTTTGGTGCAGGATTCTTTTTTGTGGCCAAGAAGGACGGTTCTTTGAGACCGTGTATAGATTATCGCCTTCTGAATAAAATCACAGTCAAATTTCAATATCCTTTGCCACTATTGTCTGATTTGTTTGCTCGGATTAAGGGTGCCAGCTGGTTCACCAAGATAGATCTCCGTGGTGCATATAATCTTGTGCGCATTAAGCAGGGAGATGAATGGAAAACAGCATTTAATACGCCCGAAGGCCATTTTGAGTACTTGGTGATGCCTTTTGGACTCTCTAATGCTCCTTCTGTGTTTCAGTCCTTCATGCATGACATTTTCCAAGAATATCTGGATAAATTTATGATTGTTTATCTGGATGACATTTTGGTCTTTTCTGATAATTGGGAGTCCCATGTGAAGCAGGTCAGGCTGGTGTTTCAGGTCCTGCGTGCTAATGCTTTATTTGTGAAGGGCTCAAAATGCCTCTTCGGAGTACAGAAGGTCTCCTTTTTGGGTTTTATTTTTTCTCCTTCTTCTGTGGAGATGGACCCAGTCAAGGTCCAGGCTATTCATGACTGGACTCAGCCCACGTCTGTTAAGAGTCTTCAGAAGTTCTTGGGTTTTGCTAATTTTTACCGTCGTTTCATCGCTAATTTTTCTAGCGTGGTTAAACCTTTGACGGATTTGACCAAGAAGGGCTCTGATGTGACTAATTGGTCTCCTGCGGCCGTGGAGGCCTTTCGGGAGCTGAAGCACCGGTTTTCTTCAGCTCCAGTCTTATGTCAGCCAGATGTCTCTCTCCCCTTCCAGATCGAGGTTGATGCTTCTGAGATTGGAGCAGGGGCTGTTTTGTCGCAGAGAAGCTCTGATGGCTCTGTGATGAAGCCATGTGCTTTCTTTTCTAGAAAATTTTCGCCTGCCGAGTGAAATTATGATGTTGGTAATCGGGAGTTGTTGGCTATGAAGTGGGCATTTGAGGAGTGGCGACATTGGCTCGAAGGAGCTAAACATCATGTGGTGGTCCTGACTGATCACAAAAATCTGATTTACCTCGAATCTGCCAAGCGCCTGAATCCTAGACAGGCTCGTTGGTTGTTGTTTTTCTCCCGTTTCAACTTCGTGGTCTCATACCTGCCTGGTTCGAAGAACGTGAAGGCTGATGCACTTTCTAGGAGCTTTGTGCCTGACTCTCCGGGAGTTTCTGAGCCGGCTGGTATTCTCAGAGAGGGAGTGATTTTGTCTGCCATTTCTCCAGATTTGCGACGAGTGCTGCAGAAATTTCAGGCGGATAGACCTGACCGTTGTCCACCAGAGAGACTGTTTGTCCCGGATAGATGGACCAGCAGAGTTATTTCCGAGGTTCATTCTTCGGTGTTGGCGGGTCATCCTGGGATTTTTGGTACCAGAGATTTGGTGGCTAGGTCCTTCTGGTGGCCTTCCTTGTCGCGGGATGTGCGTTCCTTTGTGCAGTCTTGTGGGATTTGTGCTCGAGCTAAGCCTTGCTGTTCTCGTGCCAGCGGTTTGCTTTTGCCTTTGCCTGTCCCGAAAAGGCCTTGGACGCACATTTCCATGGATTTTATTTCGGATCTTCCAGTGTCTCAGAAAATGTCTGTCATCTGGGTGGTGTGTGATCGTTTTTCCAAGATGGTCCATTTGGTGCCCTTGCCTAAGCTGCCTTCCTCCTCCGATTTGGTTCCTCTATTTTTTCAGAATGTGGTTCGCTTGCACGGCATTGCTGAAAATATTGTGTCGGATAGAGGATCCCAGTTTGTGTCCAGGTTTTGGCGAACTTTTTGTGCTAAGATGGGCATTGATTTGTCTTTTTCGTCGGCCTTCCATCCTCAGACTAATGGCCAAACCGAGCGAACTAATCAGACGTTGGAGACTTATTTGAGATGTTTTGTTTCTGCTGATCAGGATGATTGGGTGACTTTTTTGCCATTGGCCGAGTTTGCCCTTAATAATCGGGCTAGTTCTGCTACCTTGGTTTCGCCTTTTTTCTGCAATTCTGGTTTCCATCCTCGTTTTTCCTCGGGTCAGGTTGAGTCTTCTGACTGTCCTGGGGTGGATTCTGTGGTGGATAGGTTGCAGCAGATTTGGAGCCATGTGGTGGACAATCTGAAATTGTCACAGGAGAGGGCTCAGCGCTTTGCCAACCGCCGCCGCGGTGTGGGTCCCCGACTTTGTGTTGGGGATTTGGTGTGGCTGTCTTCTCGGTATGTTCCTATGAAGGTCTCATCTCCTAAGTTTAAGCCTCGCTTCATCGGTCCTTATAAGATCTTGGAAATCCTTAACCCGGTGTCTTTTCGTTTGGATCTCCCGGCATCGTTTGCCATCCATAATGTGTTCCATAGGTCTTTGTTGCGGAAGTATGTGGCACCTGTGGTTCCTTCTGTTGAGCCTCCTGCTCCGGTGCTGGTCGAGGGCGAATTGGAGTACGTGGTGGAGAAGATTTTGGATTCTCGTATCTCTAGACGGAGACTTCAGTATCTGGTTAAGTGGAAGGGCTATGGTCAGGAGGATAATTCCTGGGTTGTCGCCTCTGATGTTCATGCGGCCGATTTGGTTCGCGCCTTCCACGCGGCTCGTCCTGATCGCCCTGGGGGTCTTGATGAGGGTTCGGTGACCCCTCCTCAAGGGGGGGGTACTGTTGTGAACTCTATTTTTGGGCTCCCTCTAGTGGTCACAAGTGGTACTGTGTAGTGTTGTCTTTCTGCAGGTTGGCCTCATCACCTGGTTCGTTATCCTTGGTTGGTTTCCTATTTAACTCACCTGGATACTCAGTTCCTTGCCTGCCATCAATGTATTCAGTGCTCTTCAGATTCCTTGTGACTACCTTGCTCCCAGTCTCTCCAAGACAAGCTAAGTCCTTGTTTGTTCATTTTCTGATTATCAGCGTGCATCATGTTTTTTTGTCCAGCTTGCTAAAATGTGATTTCTTACTTGCTGGTTGCTCTAGGGGACTGACTTTCTCCCCCCACACCTTTAGTTGGTGTGGGGGTTCTTGAAATCTCAGTGTGGATATTTTGTAAGGGTTTTTTACTGGCCGCATAGACCCCTTTGCTATTTTCTGCTATCTAGAATTAGTGGGCCTCTTTTGCTGAATCTGCTTTCACCCCTGTGTATGTGCCTTCCTCTTACCTCACCGTTATTATGTTAGGGGCTTCTATATCTTTGGGGATTATTTCTCTGGAGGCAAGAGAGGTCTTTCTTTCTCTCTAGGGGTAGTTAGTTCCTCAGGCTGGCTCGAGACGTCTAGGAATTTTAGGCACGTTCACCGGCTACCTCTAGTGTGTTTGGATAGGTTCAGATTTGCGGTCAGTCCAGTTGCCACCTCCCTAGAGCTTGTCCTATGTTTTGTTACTTAGCTGGAGTAATTTGTGATCCTCAACCACTAAGGATCATAACACTTTTCTGATTCTTAGTAGAGGGGGCAATAAAAAAAGAGTGGTCTCTTCGCAGTATTTAATGTTTGTGTTACGCTCATTAATAATGGTACTGTAAGCATACAATGTGTTACGCGGGTACCATATAGCCTCACATCTATTTTTCATGTATCACTTCAAAACATAGCAGGAAGTCCACTCTAATCCGTTTCCTGAGAGATCGTCATAGGGAAATGCACTGCTAGCATATTACTTACACAAAGCATCTGATCACAAAGCCGCTGTATTATTAGAAATGCCTTTATTATGATGTACAGCATAAGGGGTGACACTTTTTGCAAGGATACTTCACTTTAATTAGAAGCATATACTAACAAGAAATAAAATGGGAAATAATACACTTGAAGTAGCCAAGATGTCCAATGGATTCTGAGTTATGTATGCTTTTGGGGATGATTGGTGACAACCCAAATAGCTGCCATTAAAGGGACCCTGATAGGCCATTCATGCTGTCCAAACAATGAGCTGCATAAATCGCAGCCTTGGTGAAACCAGGTACATTATTTTCACCTGCAGACACAGACAGAAAAGGGCCCCGATGCAAGAACAATATACGGGCCCTTTCCATCCAGACCAAGAGCTCCTAAAAATGCAAAATTACACTTGCTTTGGAGATAGAAATGGCCCCCTTACCTCTTGGGCCCCCGTGCGGCTGCACAGGTTGCACCAATGATATGTTCCCTGATTATTCTCCATATCATTCTCTGAAGCTGCACTCGCTTGATCTCCAGCTATAGACCCTTTTTCTGCTGAGAACATAAAACATTTTAAATGTGGTCTTTTAGCTGTCTGTACATGCCTGGCAATGATAAAGACACAGGGCTTAGCATAACGTCATGTGTCGGCCTGGATCCTTTTAGAACCTAAAAAATATTGAATGCATTAATTAAAATGTATAAATACTTGTGACCAAGCTAATTTTGACCTTAATGAACAAGCCAAATTTTACAATTCTGACCGTGACCACTCACTTTATGTGGTAATAACTCTGGAATGCTTCAACAGATCCCACTGATTCTGAGACTGTTTTTTATGTGACTTATTGTAATTCATGATAGTGGCAAAATTTCTTCAATATGACTTGCATTTATTTATGAATTTTTTTTGCAATTTTCAAAGTTTTAATTTTTGAGCTATTAAATCAGAGTTATGTCACTCAAAATAGTTAATAAATAACATTTCCCACATGTCTACTTTACATCAGCACAATTTTGGAAACATAATTTTTTTGTTACGAAGTTAGAAGCTTGTTACGAGGGTACAAAGTTTTTTTGTTAAAAGCTGACCAGTGATTTCTAATTTTTTGATCAAAATTTACAAAACCATTTTGTTTTAGAGACCACATTACATTTGAAGTGACTTTGAGAGGTCCATATGACAGACAATACCCATAATTGGCACCATTCTAAAAACTGTACCCCTCAAGGTACTCAAAACCACATTCAAGAAGTTTATTAACCCTTCTGGTGCTTCACGAAAACTGAAGCAATGTGGAAGGAAAAAATTAACATTTAACATTTTTCACAAAAAATTTACTTCAGACCTAAACTATTTTATTTTCACAAGAGTAACAAGAGAAAATGGACTCCAAAATTTGTTGTGCAATTTCTCCTCAGAATATCAATACCCCATATGTGGGGGAAATACACTGTTTGGGTGCACGGCAGGGAAGGAGCACCGTTCGTCTTTTTGGACGCACAATCGGCTTGAATTGAGAACGGATGTCATGTCACACTTGGAGAGCCCCTGATGTGCCTAAACGGTAAAAAAAAAAAACACAAATGACCCCATTTTCGAAACCACATCCCTCATTTTATCTTCTCCAGTTGTTAGTGAGCATTTTGAACTCACAGGTACAACACAATTTTATAGCATTAGGTTGTCATATTGAATATGTTGTCGTTCGCTACTCCAGCTTGCATCAGGTGATCGGATATGCACAGAATATCGTGGGAGCTTGAGTGACATGCTTTAGTCCCTACCACGCATGTTTCACAGCTGGTAGACACCCAAACAAAAACATGCAAGGATCCACGATACTCCGTGCATACCTGAGCACCTGATACAAGCTCGAGTAGCGAGCACTTGCGCTCAGCACTAGCCATCATATCGTCATCATTGTTTTTTCACTTTTGAAAAAGCCACAATCCTAACTCCAACCCTAACACAACCCTAACCCCAACCCTAACTGCAAATAATGGAAAAAAAATGTATTTTATAATTTTTATCTTACTAAAGGGGTGACAAAGAGGAATTTGATTTAATTTTTTAAATTTTGATCACTGTGATATGGTCTATTACAGTGATCGAAAGGAACCAATAGGAAAAATTCCCTACTGTTTCTGGGTGCCGGCTGGCAGATCTCGACGGACGCATTGTGCATGCACCCGCCATTTTTTCCAGGAAGATGACGGGGAGAGTCGGGGGACAGAACAGGAGTGCACGGGGATGGTGGAGGTATCAGGTAGGCTCGGGGGACCCCATTTCTCTCTTCGCTCATATCAGAGGAGAAATGAATTTTAAATCAGACTTTTTTTTGTGATCGCCGTTATTCGGTGAATGATATTCAAAATTCACTGCACACTCTGTCCGTATGGTGATTCAAAAAATTATATTTATCACACTTGGTAACAATAAAAAAATCGTAGAGCAGAGAAAAGAAAAAAAAGAAAAATATTTTGAGCGACTATATTCAATTTTGATGTTTCGACCTATCCTAGGTCTTATTCAATTCGTCGCTGCAAGAGAAGGAAAATTGCATGAATGTCGTGTTTACATAATAAATCAAAGTTACTTGAATAAAAGGAGCACAACAAAATACAATAAAAGCATTTCATAATCCCTAGTAGAACACAGTTAGAAAACAGAATGACATACAGTCCTGATATAAAGCATTTGTTAATATAATATAGAGTCAACCTGTTAAACCAACATAAATGACTGCTGACAATTGCCTGCTCAGGCAAGTCCTAGTGTTAAGGGTGAATGTAACAAAAAGAGCCCAGTGTATATTGACATACAGAAGGAAGGAGAGTAAGTGTGTTTAATAGTATATAGGCTTTTCACTGACCCAGTCTGCTGTAGTGCTGTAGGAATGTAAGGAGTATAGAGATGCCCCTTAATACCATACACTACACCAATTCCCCATCCCTTTAAGATACCTGGAGGCTGAGCCCAGGAGCGCTGCCTGGGACACCTCTGTAAGGTACTGAAACCCTATCATACAGACGCAAGGAACGTTCATTAACCCCTTAATGACCGTCAATATGTCTTTTAACTAACTGAGATATAAGAGACTAGCATCCCCATACAGGTGGCTATGAATATCAGCCCGCAGCTGTCTGCATAGCCTTTTCTGGCTATTAATTATAGGGGGACCTCACGTCGTTTTTTTGGGGGGTCCCCCTATTTTAATAGCCAGTAAAGGCTAAATATACAGCTGCGGGCTGAGATTCATAGTTAGGGAAGATCTGCTGAGCCAGGCTATAAACATCGGCCCCCAGTTGCTGGCTTTCCCATTCTGGCGTTTGAGGCCGGGGTCACATTTGCGAGAAACTCGCATGAGTCTCTCGCATCAATACCTGCCTGCCAAAGGCACTCGGGACTGGAGCGTGCGACTGCATGTGTTTTTATGTAGCTGAACGCTCTGGTCCCGAGTGCCGGGTATTGGGGTGCGAGACTTGTTTCTCGCAAGTGTGACCCCAGCCTAACGCAGATTGTGTGTGTGTGTGTCTTTATTTAACTCTTTATCTACCATTTTATTATGTTTTTTTACAAAACATCGGGCTTGGTATTATCCATGTATCTATAGATCTATCTATAGATAGTTACATTTATAGATAGATGGATAGATATATCTATAGACAGATAGATCTATAGATAGATCTATAGACCTATCTATCTATAGATCTATCTATCTATGATCTATAAGGTTATGTTTCCACAGTGAGTAAACAATGTGGATTGGACGCTGCGCAGAGCCGTAGCGTCCAATCCGCAGCTGCGAGATGTTACAGCATAGTGGATGGGATTTTATGATATCCCATCTCCACTATGCGTGCAGGGACGCCTCCAGCATCCCTGTGTATACACACATGTGGCGCGTCTTTCTAGACCGCAGCATGTCAATTTATCTTGCGGAGACAGTATAGGACACGGTGATTCCGCATGGTTCAATGAACACATGCGGAATCACCGAGCGTACAAAAGCCAGCAGCGCTTTGGACGGAGCAGACATACCCTAAAACTGTCACACTAGTTAACGTCTTCAGTGAACACTGTAAACAAAACAAAATAAAGCAAAAAACCTATGCTGTTTCATGATACCACTGACAAAAAGTGAAATAAAACGCAATCAAAAAGTCAAATATAGCAGCGGCCTTGATATTTTGGAATGTTTAGATTATCTATCAGATGTAACATTTCCTACATTGAGTTCAGCCCAACGGGCCTTTATGGATGCTGAGTTTACCCTGGAGGAGATAGAATAACGCTATAGCGGACATGGCTTCTGGGAAGGCCCCTGGACCGGATGGGTTTCCCATTGAGCTATATAGGAAATATCGAGATAGGCTGGCACCACTCCTATTGAAGGTGTTTCGGGGGTTTGGGAGGGAGGATTTATGCCCGAAACATTTTATGAAGCAAACATTATTATGCTCAGGAAAGAGGGGAAGGACCCTCTGGAATGTGGATCTTATCGCCCCATATCACTAGTAAATGTAGATTATAAAATTTTCACTAAAATCTTGGCCACCAGACTGAACACGATCATATTAGATCTTATACACCCAGACCAAACTGGTTTTATGCCTGGTAAAAGTACTTCTATCAATATTAGGCGGGTTCAGTCAGTGATTCAATATAGCTCTCTGGTATCAGATAATAACTGGGCACTAGCATCGCTTGACGCGGCCAAGGCTTTTGACTCCCTTGAGTGGCCCTTTCTGTCTGCATGTTTGCAAAACTATGGCCCTAGGAACAAATTCTTAAGAAGGATTGGTATACTGTATATGAAACCTAAGGCACGTATAATTGTAAATAATTCCATTTCTGAGCCCTTTTCATTGCACAGGGGAACTCATCAGGGGTGTCCTCTGTCCCCGCCTTTTTGCCCTGGCGATAGAGGCATTGGCAATACGCCTAAGGTCTTCCACTGACATTATGGGCATAGATATAGCGGGTCGTGTAGACACCATTGGTCTCTATGCTGATGACATGGTGATGTTTATGGATAAAGCGGAGGGAACACTACCACAAGTAATAGTCACTATAGATAAATTTAGTAAATTCTCCGGCCTATATATAAACTGGGACAAATCTACTCTGTTACCTCTTTCTCACGCCCCAATGCCCCGTCTTGAAACTCTCTCGTTGTTGCCTATTGTCTCTAATTTCAAATATCTAGGCATCCACATGTCTCAACATAGTCAATTTGATTTACAACTTAATATCTACCCATTACTAGATTTGGTCAAATCTAAATTTGCAACCTGGAATAAACTCCCGCTCTCTGTTGCTGGTCGTATTAATCTAATTAAAATGATATTGCTCCCCAAACTCAGCTACTGCTTTCAACACAGTGCTGTGACAAAACCTAAATCCTTTTTTGCTAATCTAAACTCCCAAATTACGTCCTTTATATGGGGGAAGGCTAGGCCCAAACTCAAGCTATCTGCTCTACAAAGACCAAAGCCGGGGGTGTGGAGTGGCTCTACCAAATTTTTATTTGTATTACTTGGCTGGGCAGGCCAAGGCAATAAATAAATGGATGCCCAATAATTCTCTACCTAACTCTGAGAGCCATCTGCTCCGTTATGCCCGGATTGATTACCCACTAGGTTTTTTGGAGCTGGAGAAAGTTAGTGTTCCTCGTCTGTTGCCCTTACTCCGGCTGGCACGATCAATCTGGAGGCAAATTAAAAAAGGCATTAGATTTGTAGATATTGTAGCTGAAATGCTACTGAAATTATTGTGGAACAATAATTATTTTTCAGTACTATTGAACCACCCGTCCACTGACTTTTGGATCTCGCATGGTGTACTCTCGGTAGGCAATCTACAAAACCAGGGGACCTTTATGTCTTTTGAACAATTACAGAATAAATATGATATCCCGAGATCTCAATTCTTTCATTACTTACAGCTAAGATCAGCCTTTCAATCACACATGAGGAATATGGATACAGGTCGAGCTATTTCATCTCTACCTTTAATAGGAATTCTCAATTTGCAAGGTCCTCAAGGCCTTATTTCCTTTTTATATACCTATCTGCTGTCTGGAAGTTGGGTCTACTATACAATTCATTAAGGGGAAATGGGATGGACTTTTTCCTGATGTACTAGGAAAAGAATGGGAAGATATCCTGGAATCTCCAACTAAGGTCTTCCCATCAATCAATAATAGGATGACCCAGTTGTATATAATATATCAATCCTATTTGACACCGACGCAACTTTTTAAAATGGGTCGTCTCCACTAGCCAGAATGTTTGCGATGTCACTCATTAGATGCAGATTTTATCCATATGGTATGGCAATGCCCTATTATTCTTCACTACTGGAAAGAGGTGATGACATTCTTAACATCTCTGTTGTCAATCCCTGTCCCTCTTGAGCCACTGACCTGCTTATTTGGGGTGTGGGATGCGGAGACCTGGGACCATTATACTGGGATTTTTCATACGAGAGACACTCTTTATGGCACGGAAGGTATTGGCGCTATGGTGGATGGGTGGTTCTTGCCCATCTCTTAGAGCTTGGGTTGAATTAGTGAATTCGGTTATCCCGTATGAACATTGTATCAAAATAGAGGATGTCCAGGCAAATTTGAGAAGATCTGGGGTAGATGGAACTCCTCTTACCATACTCTATAGATCCATACTGATTAGATATTAGTACAGGAAGCTGGGTTTATGGTTTAGGGGGCATCGCATGAAGGACAAAATAATGCAGAATTTTCTTTTAAGCGGCGCACTAATAGTTATTGTAGTTGATGTTATATTATAGGTGATTTATAGGATATCAGTGATTTGACATACACAATTTTGCTGTCCTTGCAATACTTTATCAATAATAGGTACAATATTTTTTTTGTTATGAATAAAGTACGCACCTTTTCGCATATTCAATAATACAATATAATTATCTGTACTTTATGCTGTACCTGATAACAACGAATGCAAATGTGTGTATTGTATGGTGTATTCTGAAATTAATAAACGAATAAAAAAAAAAGTCAAATATAAATAAGAATATGTCTGCAAACGCCATCTTGTCCCACAAAAAAACAAGCCGTCAAACAGCTCCAATGTGACATGGCACACTCAAACCTTTCCAGCAAATTCTGAACTCTAATATGGCCCTTCTTAATTTCTGAGCTTTGCACTGTGCCTCAAAAGTACTTTTCCAGGTGTTAGAATGGTCAAGTCAAAGTATTAAGTTAAAGGGGCCGAATAATATTGCACGCCCCACTTTTCAGTTTTTGAATTTCCACAAAAATTTAAAATAACCAATAAATTTCGTTCAACTTCACAATTGTGTTCCACCTGTTGATTCTTCACCAAAAATTTACATTTGATATCTTTATGTTTGAAGCCTGATATGTGGGAAAAGGTTGAAAAGTTCCAGGGAGCCGAATACTTTTGCTAGGCACTGTAAAAATAAAAAAGTTATGGCTCTTGGAAGGAGAGGAAAGTACAAAAAACCCCCGGAAAATGACCATGTCGTGAAGGGGTATGTTGTAGTTATCCTACTAAAGCACTCTTGTTTATGATTATCTACATAGTATGCGTAGTCTATGGGTAGTGATGAGCGAATACACTCGTTACTTGAGATTTCTCGAGCATGCTCGGGGGTCCTCCGAGTATTTTTTAGTGCTCGGAGATTTAATTTTCATCGCCGCAGCTGAATGATTTACATCTGTTAGCCAGCATAAGTACATGTGGGGGTTCCCTAGCAACCAGGCAATCCCCACATGTACTTATGCTGGCTAACAGATGTAAATCATTCAGCTGCGGCGAAGAAAACTAAATCTCTGAGCACTGAAAAAAATACTCGGAGGACACCCGAGGGTGCTCGGGAAATCTCGAGTAACGAGTATATTCGCTCATCACCATCTATGGGTACTAGGGCCCCCCCAGGAACTTATAATAAAGAGTAAATATATTTTGCCAACATGTTGGTGTGTAGCCATCTAGTAGTTTAATAACAACAACCCAATATACTGTATTCTGTTTCTTCTGTGATCACTTAACCAGAAAAAGGTTAATTTATCGACAGATTGTGAACAATGAAGGTCTCTATTCAATGAATGAAAGTAGACCTGTCATGCCATCTGATGTCACTGTATTTGTGAATAGATGTATTCCCCAAGAAATAACAATTGTGGAACATCCCTTCTAAGATCTCCAATTTGTCCTTTTCCTCTGCTATTCTTCAAAGAAATAAATTAATAATTGGGTGTTACCAGATAAGGGGTGTCCGTACACTGGGTGCTACTGTCAGTATGGTCAGGTATGACTAATTAGGGATCATCTCTTTAACTAGCAGCACCCAGTTGTCAATTTGTTGATAAAATAGCTAGTTACATAACTAATTGCAAAATACAGTTCTAAGAAAAGATGCCATAGACAGTATTAAAGGGAATCTGTTACCTATTCTTAGAGGAGTGTGATGTACGGCAGAACCTTGATACCAGGGATGTGTCACTTACTGTACTGTTTGCTCCAGTATTGATAAAAGTAGAGTTTTATCAGTGGGAGATCATCACTAGATGACTAGTAAACCTGTAGCCCTCCACTTTCATGAACTCTGAATAACCCCGACCCCACCACTGATTGGCAGCTTTCTGTCTATGCACAGTGTATACAGATGTCAATCAGTGGTGTGGGCGCAGTTATACAGAGCTCAGCAGTCAGAGATTTTATTACAACTGTAGCAAGCAGCCAAGTAAGTAATGCATGGGTGGAATCAATGTCCCTGCCCCTACATTATGCTACTCTTTGATGGGGCAGCATAAACCTGGTGACATTCCCTTTAACTAAGACAGGAGAGGAAAGAGTTCAGGTCCATGTTAAAGAAAGTATATTGTAACATCACATAACTTTACAATAAATAATCTAGATTTGCTGAATCTGTAATACCATATGGAATACCTACATTTGCTGAATTTTCAGATCTGGATTCTCCCAGACCATTAGTAGTTGCATATAGAGGATTGGCATAGAAAAATAGCCTATTAAAACATAACTTTTACTAGTAATCTACTATATAATTGTCTAAGGGGTACTTCCATCTTTCTGTCTGTCCTTCTGTCTGTCTGTCACAGATATTTATTGGTTGCGGCCTCTGTCTGTCATGGAAATCCAAGTCGCTGATTGGTCGCGGCAAAACAGCCAAAACAGTCCGGAAGAAAATGGCCGCTCCTTACTCCCCGCAGTCAGTGCCCGCTCCATACTCCCCCCCAGTCACCGTTAACACAGGGTTAATGTCAGCGGTAACTGACCGCGTTATGCCGCGGGTAACGCACTCCGTTACCGCTGCTATTAACCCTGTGTGTCCCCAACTTTTTACTATTGATGCTGCCTATGCGGCATCAATAGTAAAAAATGTAATGTTAAAAATAATAATAAAAAAAAAAACATGCTATACTCACCCTCCGTTGTCCGCCGAGCCGCTCGCGCCGGCCGCCATCTTCCGTTCCCGGCAATGCATTGCAAAATTACCCAGAAGACTTAGTGGTCTCGCGAGACCGCTAAGTCATCTGGGTAATTTCGCAATGCATCCTGGGAACGGAAGATGGTGGCAGCCGCGCGCCCATCGGCACAGCGCCGTTGGATCCCAGGAGGTGAGTATGTAACTATTTTTTTTTTTTCTTTTTTTACGGGATATGGTGCCCACACTGCTAAATACTGGGAAGGGCTGCGTTATATACTACAGTACGTAGGCAGTGCTATATACTACATGGCTGCTGTATACTACGTGGACAGTACTATATACTACATGGCTGCTATATATTACGTGGGCAGTACTATATACTACATGGCTGTTGTATACTACGTGGACAGTACTATATACTACATGGCTGCTATATACTACGTGGGCAGTGCTATATACTACATGGCTGCTAAATACTACGTGGGCAGTGCTATATACTACATGGCTGCTGTATACTACGTGGACAGTACTATATACTACATGGCTGCTATATACTACGTGGGCAGTGCTATATACTACATGGCTGCTATATACTACGTGGGCAGTGCTATATACTACATGGCTGCTGTATACTACGTGGGCAGTACTATATACTACATGGCTGCTATATACTATGTGGGCAGTACTATATACTACATGGCTGCTATATACTACGTAGACAGTACTATATACTACATGGCTGCTGTATACTACGTGGACAGTACTATATACTACATGGCTGCTATATACTACGTGGGCAGTGCTATATACTACATGGCTGCTATATACTACGTGGGCAGTGCTATATACTACATGGCTGCTATATACTACGTGGGCAGTACTATATACTACATAGCTGCTGTACACTACGTGGACAGTACTATATACTACATGGCTGCTGTATGCTACGTGGACAGTACTATATACTACATGGCTGCTATATACTACGTGGGCAGTACTATATACTACATGGCTGCTATATACTACGTAGGCAGTACTATATACTACATGGCTGCTGCATACTACGTGGACAGTACTATATACTACATGGCTGCTATATACTACGTGGGCAGTGCTATATACTACATGGCTGCTATATACTACGTGGGCAGTGTTATATACTACATGGCTGCTATATACTACGTGGGCACTGCTATATACTACATGGCTGCTATATACTACGTGGCCAGTGTTACATACTATGTGGCCTGTGTTTTGTACTGCGTGGGTTGTGCTATATATTGTATGGCCTGTGTTATATACTATGTCGCCTCTGTTCTATAATACGTGGCTGCTATATACTGCGTGGGCTGTGTTATATACTGTTTGGGCTGTGTTATATATTGCGTGGTCTGTATTAACGCATCGGGTATTCTACAATATGTATGTATGTATATAGCAGCCACATACTATATAGCACAGGCCACATAATATTTGTATGCTATATACTACATGGCTCCTATATACTACGTGGCCTGTGCTATATACTATGTGGCTGCTATATACATACATATTCTAGAATACCCGATGCGTTAGAATCGGGCCACCATCTAGTATATAATAAAAAGCTAAGCAATAATTTGACCACCAATTACATAAATCGAACGCATGTCGTGTCAAAAGCACAACATGCCCTCAACGATTTATGGAAAAACATCAAAATGAGAAAGTGCTTTTAACCAGGACAGTACCCAAGTTGGCTCAATAGGCAACCCCACAAAATATGTCCTTCCTGGTGCATTTAATTTCTCAAGAATGTTACTCGTATAATGGGAAAAGGAAAAAGAAAGAGGCATGTGTATGTTGCACACTACCTCTATTTTAGTAAAGTTAGAAAATTGTCTCCTGAGAAATGCAGAGTGCTGCATCTATTTTAGAAAAAAAAATATATATGACACCAATCAGATTTTATCTGTAAAACAAACAGGAGCTATGAATTTAAGATGACAGTAAAAAGAGGTGGTTCTTCAGGCCCCCATACACCATAGATAAAAGTATACCCCACCTTCTGATTTTAGTGGGATCACCAGCGATCTGACGTGTTGGCGAACCTCTCCACAGGGATTGGGTGATTGGAATTTAATTACCTGGTACTTTTGTTCAGTGGCGGGATAAGACATTCACATATGATGCTCATTTAGAACACAGGAAAGCTCGGCCCGCCAAACATGGGGGTGTGGGGAGAGACAGACATCTCATTTTTATGGCCAGATATACAGAAGACATTTTAGACTCCTGTGTGTGAAGCAATCTAACACATCACCCAAATAAAAAAAAACACACAAGACACAGTTTATTTTGAAAAATGTAATTATTAGTTAAAATAGAGCACTACAAAGAAGGCAAAGCATTTAAGGCACAAATCGGAATGCCAATATGGGAACAGAGCCAAATCCAGCTCTCGTCACTTTGTGGCTCCTGGATGTAGAGCTCCTCCCATCCTTTTTAGCGCTACATATGGTTACCCAGTAACAGTTTATTTAGTCTATACATTATAAAACCATACAATCACAAAGTCAGAATATATGAGTATTGTCCACCTGTCTACATTCTGTGTTATACATACTAAAATATGCTTTCGATTAGTGCTTACATTATTGCTGTAAATAGCGGCAGTACTAAATTAAGTGTTTCTTACAAACCATGGCAAGACGCTGGCTCCACCGTCCAGTTCTTTTATTAGTGTTTACAGCTAAAACTTGGCACTTCAGGAACACGATATAGTAACGATTCCAACTATGTAACATGGAGCTTTTAGATTAGCTGTCAGAGCAAACATTACGATCATATATATGGAGGGAAAATTTCAAGGCAATCATTTACTTCTCTTTTACATGAATGTTATTTATTTATTACACACATATCTACAATGTGTGAAAGATGTATAAAGACTAAGGCAGGATTCACATCACGTTTTACCCTAGATTCAGTGTCTCCGTCGGTGCTTACGTCTTGAACCCCACAAAACAGGATTAGGGTGTGTGTGCTGACGGGGCCTTTCACTATAATGTGTGTTGTGCCGTACAGGATTTTCGGCTGCATACGTTTAGTTGAGGTGGGCAGCAAGACGTAGTAGTCTAAGGCCTCATATTTGATTTGTGGCACTTTACTACCTATGAGTTTTACATGGCTCAAACGTGGCACAAACTACAGCTTACGGTAAATTCTTGGCGCACAGTAAAGAAATAAACCTGCATCTGTTAGTATGCAGTCCAAGGCACATTCACGTTATTTGCACTGTGGTGTTTTAGGGCGTATATATGTAGATATTTGCAACTATATACAGCTCCAATGCAGATGTGTGTCTCTATGGGTATAAACTACATACAGTGGGGAAAATAAATATTTAACACACTGCAGATTTTGCAAGTTTTCCCACCTACAAAGAATGGAGAGGTCTGTAATTTGTATCATAGGTACACTTCAACTGTGAGAGACAGAATCTAAAAATAAAACAGAAAACCACTTTGTATGATTTTTACATAGCTAAATTGCATTTTATGGCATGAAATAAGTATTTGGTCACCTACCAACCAGCAACAACTCTGTCTCACAGACCTGTTAATTTTTCTTTAAGATACCCTCCTACTCTGCACTTATTACCTGTATTATTGCACTTGTTTGAACTTGTTACTTGTATATAAAAGACATCTGTCTCAATCAATCACACGCCAACCTCTCCACTATGGTAAAGACCAAAGAGCTGTCTAAGGACACCAGGGACAAAATTGTAGACCTACACAAGGCTGGGATGGGCTACAGGACAATAGGTAAGCAGCTTGGTGAGAAGGCAACAATTGTTGGCACAATTATTAGAAAATGGAAGAAACACAAGGTGACTGTCAATCTTCCTTGGTCTGGGGTTTCGTGCAAATTTCGCCTCATGGGGTAAGAATGATTCTGAGAAAGGTCAGGAATCGGCCCAGTACTACATGGGAGGACCTGCTCATTGACCTGAAGAGAGATGGAACCAATCTCAAACATTACCAACAGACTACGCCGTTATGGATTAAAATCCTGCTGGGCATGCCAGGTCCCCCTGCTAACGCCAGAAAATGTCCAGGCCCATTTGAAATTTGCCAGTGACCATATAGATTATGGAGAGGAAACATGGGAGAAGGTGATGTGGTCAGATGAGACCAAAATAGAAGTTTTTGGGATCAACTCTACTCACAGTGTTTGAAGGAAGAAGGATGAGTACAACCCCAATAATTCCATCCCAACCATGAAGCATGGTGGGGTAAACATCATACTTTGGCGGTGCTTTTCTGCAAAGGGGACAGGACGAATGCACAGTATTGAAGTAAGGATGGATGGGGTCATATATAGCAAGATTTTTGCCAACAACCTCCTTCCCCCAGTAAGAGCATTGAAGATGGGTTGTGACTGGGTCGTTCAGCATGAAAACGACCCGAAACACGCAGACAAGGCAACTAAGGAGTGGCTCGCTTTCAAGGTCCTTTTGGGTTCAATCTCTAGACCTGAACCCAAAAGAAAATCTTTGGAAGGAGCTGAAACTCAATTTGCCCAACAACTGACCTGAAACCTGAAAGATCTGGAGAAGATCTGTATGGAGGAATGAGCCAAAATCCCTGCTGCAGTGTGCAAACTTGGTCAAGAACTACAGGAAACATCTGACCTCTGTAATTGCAAATAAAGGTTTCTCTACCAAATATTAAGTTATCTTTTTCTATGGTATCAAATTCTTATTTTATGCAATAAAATGCTAATTATGTAAAAATCATACAATGTACAGTATATTAAAAGATGTGATTTTCTGGGTTTATTTTTTTTAGATTGTTTCTCAGAGTTGATGTGTACCTAAGATAAAAATTACAGACCTCTCCATTCTTTGTAGGTACAAAATTGGCAACGTATCAAATACTTATTTTCACCATTGTACATACTTCTATATTAACTTCCATTTGCCATCAATCAGAAACACAGCAAAACTGGCAAACAAGTAAGGGAAAAAAGACAAGTAGATGCCTTCATTTTTAATTTCAAAGAATAATAGAAGGGCGAATGGGACAACAAGCTATATGCCCTCCTGTGTCGGGGTGGAAGGGTGTTTCTGCATGAACTAGTACAAGACGTGGCATCATTTACAGTAGTTTTTTTTCTATGGCGCATCTTGGCTGTATGTATACCTGCCACTTAGTAAATATGGCTGATGCTGATATTATTGCTCCATGTTATATAATGCAAATCAGACTATATATGATAAATTAATGCTCGACTCTAAAAAGCCCCTGAATCCATAATGTCCAGCTGGACTGACTATGGAATATCGGACAGAATCTATGATGTTTTAAAACTGAAAATGTTTTCCTACAGTTTATATTAAGAAACATTTTAATCACAACATAACATCTTAACATTGCAAACAACATAAAGTTTTCCTTTTTAAGAGCTATTTTTTAGTAATTAAAACCTTAATCTTCAAAAGCTTCCATATATACTCGATACAATGCATAAAGGCAGCGTTGGCAGCAAACACTTGGCCTGCTCTGATAATACGTTCGTTCATTAGAATTAGGAATAATAGACGTTAAAACAACAATAACATATCGCTTACATAAAGGTAAAGGTCTTTCTTTAGAAATTATGTACCAACTTTAATATTATATTTTTCTGCAGATAATATGTTCATCTCGATGACGTTTGGTTACATACTTTATACAAACATTAAAATAATAACAAACAGAACAAAATCTTCCATAAATATTTCCTATAGGATAAATCCTAAAATCGGTATGAAAAGACCTTTTCTTCATTAGTGTTCAAATAGAGAAATATAAAGGCCCTTTAAAAAGTTTCAACATATTTTAAGAAAATGAAAAAAATACCTTGAAATGTTCTAGTAAACAGATAGGCCCCAAAATATATACAGAATAAAACACTGTTGCAAACTGTTCCTTTATCAGATCATTAATTGTAGCTAGTTTCAAATAAAATTTAACATCTACAAAGTTGTTTTTTTCCCAAAATACACACATAGATTTAAAATAATAATAATAAGAATAATAATAGTAAAAAAAACATAACAGAAATGCTATGTCAAGTAATACTGGGTATAAATAGGTATCTGCGAGCAAAATTGGAAATCTGGTTAAACAACAGCAATATACGATTGTCCCTTTTGAAATATCATACAAGATACACACAAAAATAAATCTGAATAACGGGATATGTCTTTTCAAATACTTAACAGTCTAAATACAAGAGGAAAGATCAATGGCTTGGATGAAACCTTGCAGCAAACCATGATTGTTTGCTGCTCTCCAGCAGCAGACCACTAAATTGGGAAATGGAAAATACGGACACGAGAGAAACCTCAAATCATAGATATATGTACATTGTATACTGCCTTTACCCATTTGGTAATCCATCCCTGCACTTCTGTAAGTAAAGGAGTACCACTCACGGGAGTGGAGTTTTCCCAAATAATCTGGTCACAGTTGGCTATGTCTGGAGCAAAAGCTGACCCAATATGGCACTGACTTAGGGTTGTCTAATATATAATGAAGATTATACAGACCACATATGTTCCGAGGTCTCACAGAGAGCATCAGCCCATTCTTAGACTCTGTGTAATACCAAGCTATTCTGATGATTGGCAGTAGTCAATATCCCGCCAGGTGGCCAGCTTAATCTAGAGTCATTTAGAGATATTATCCGTCCTCTGACCATGGCTATACCAGTTATCAGCACAATAAATGAAGGCACCTAAGCATGAAGGCAAAGCCTGTTACATGGCCAAGGAACTCCACTTGTCTCTAATAGATGTGGTTACCATAATGAGCTGGGGTCTTTTCGGACTCAATCTCCACTGCCAGTCTGTGAATGCTGCCACCTGTCTGCCATTGCCGCTGTCAAGAGCAGGACATAGGATTTCTTTTTCAGCTAAACATAAAGCCTTTGCACCTTGGAAAACAGCTGTAGTATTACATGGCAGTGATTTAGATGAATGGCTCCTCTGGTAATACATGGACACCTCGAGCCCCTTATTATTAGAGCGTGGTATTATTAGGGGGTGGCACCCTCTATGGGATTTACATGTCCTTCTATAGGTCTCTTCATATACAGGAAATATTCTTTTATTTGACAAAATGATTATATTCTTAGGCATAATTAAGATGGCCATGTAAGGTATCTCACCAACTCCTGATTCCCATAATCTAGGAAAAGAGACAAAGATCTCAAAAAACCCCTTCAGGGATATGGAGTACTTCTCAAAAGCACTGGTGATAGCGGACAATACCAGGACAATTCTCAGCCTGATTGTCTCACCAGGACAAAGTACGGCACTGTGCCATGCAAGAACTGAGCTGTATAGTTAGTTCTTGATAGATATCAAAAATAGCAGTGACCACCAATCTAATCTAAAAACTTATATTTAAAAAGCCAATATGGCAAAAAAAACTCACATGAAAAACACACAATTGCTACCTAAAGTCGCAGTATATACTATAAGATAAAAAACCCACAATAATAGTCTTTGTGCTCAAAAGGTCATCTCGCTATGATATAAAAAATCCAATAGTGACAATAATTATCCCATCACCGGGGTGTTAACATCAAGAGAAGAGATGTATATAAAGAGAGAAAAGTACTCTCACCTTACTTTCTCTCCATTAACTCAATATTAGGTACATATAGCTTAGAAAGATCTCACCTCGCCTTCCATAGCCAAAGGGAACCAAAAGAATCATTCAGGGGAGGTGATTATCTTCCATACAATACCCCAGATTTGTGGTCCAAAGGGACCCTTCTTGCTGTAGCCCCAATAGCGTTGGAGGTGAGATCTTTCTAAGCTATATGTACCTAATATTGAGTTAATGGAGAGAAAGTAAGGTGAGAGTACTTTTCTCTCTTTATATACATCTCTTCTCTTGATGTTAACACCCCGGTGATGGGATAATTATTGTCACTATGGGATTTTTTATATCATAGTGAGATGACCTTTTGAGCACAAAGACTATTATTGTGGGTTTTTTGATCTTATAGTATATACTTTTCATGTGAGTTTTTTTTGCCATATTGGCTTTTTAAATATATTCTATTAAAGTTTTTGGATTTTATTGAACAATTACACCCTGCTTTTGATACTAGTTCTTGATAGACCAGCAAACCTGGAACTTTAGGGCTTGTTCAGACATTCTGTTTTTGATGCGTATTTTAACTGTAGTAAAAACGCAGCGGTTTACCGTACCAGAACAGTGCGTGACACTTCTTAGCTCTCATGTACAAGCTGCTTATTTTTTCCTTGAAGATTTAAACCATCAAATATTTTTTTTGTTCAAATCTGTCACATGTTGAATCTGTGTTTTTGCAGCGTTTTTCACTCATGCAAATGAATGGGGAAAAAAAAAAGTAAAAATACATCAGAAATGTGCGTAAAAACACAGTAATAATTCACATATTTTACACATTGCTTTTCCTAACACTACGGTTTTGCAGCAGGAAAACTGTTGCAGAAAAGCTCAATGTGTGCACATAGCCTAAAGAGCTCTGATTATTAGAAAAAATCTGTCACCGGGTTTCTGCTACCCCATTTGAAAGCAGCATGATGTAGGGGCAGAGACTCCAGTGATGTGTTACTTATTGAGCTGCTTACTGTCAATTTTATAAAATCACTGTTTTATCTGCTTCAGATCTAGCAGTTCTCTGAATGCTGAGCTCTGTATAACCCCGCCAGCACACCACTGATTTACAGATTTCTGCCTATGCACAGTGTACACAAAAAACTGCCAATCGGTGGGGGAGGCAGGGTTATACAGTGCTCATGAATATGGATGCCTACAAGGCAGCAGGATTACTAGTCCTCTAGTGATAACTGTTATGATCCGGTGACTTTGGAGCCGCATGAACTTTCTCTGGAGTAGGTGGAAACTGTACTGACCGCAAAACCTGAACTAACACCGCAACTAGAAGTAGTCGTGGGGTGTGCCTAACAAACCCTAGACACCTCGACACAGCCGGAGGACTAAATACCCCTATAGATGGAAATAGGAATACTACCTTGCCTCAGAGCAGAACCCCAAAGGATAGGCAGCCCCCCACGAATATTGACTGTGAGTAGGAGAGGAAAGACACACGCAGACAGAAAACAGGATTCAGCAAAAGAGGCCACTCTAGCTAAATAGGGAAAGATAGGACAGAATACTAAGCGGTCAGTATTAAAACCCTTCCAAAAATATCCACAGCAGATAATACAAAAAGTTCCACAATCTAACTAAAGACATGGAATGTATATCTGCCACTCCAGAGAATCCAACAAGACTGAGAAAATATTGACACAATCTAAGCTGGACAAAAAAAACCACTGAATAGCACAGAATTATTAAGCACACAGCATGTGTGCCACAGAAACCAAAACCAGACACTTATCTTTGCTGATTTGGCAGAAGGCAGAAGGAACCAAACCAGGACCAAAACCTCCCAACAACCATGGACAACTGATGCCCCTTAAAGGAATTCATGCGGCTCCAAAGTCACCGGATCATAACAATACAACTGGCGAGGACTAATGAATCCTGCACGCCTAAATACCCCAGTCAGAACTGCAATCAGCAGATACACCTGACCAGGACTGCAACTCAGGGACAACTGCATTACCACCTACAACCACCGGAGGGAGCCCAAAAGCAGAATTCACAACAGATAACCTCTTGCTGATAAAACTGGTTTTATAAAAACTTCACAAAGCAGCTCAGTAAGAGAGACATCACTGTAATCAGTGTCTCTGTCTCTACAGTATACTGCTCTCAGATTAGGTGGAAAATACCTTGTGATCAATTCCCTTTAACAGGTTTAATTTATTTTGTAAACTTTCTTTATGAAAAAATCTAATAACGCTATAGTAGAAAAGTGATCAAAAGACCAAACACTGCAGGATATACCGTAGTTCCGTTTTAAAATGAGCTAAATTGCGCAGGGCTCTTACATCAGCTAAACAAACCTCTTTTCAAACCAACTTATTCTTTGCAAATCCCAACCAAATGTGCAATACTTGCCAGTATCTTCCTTAGAAAGTAGCTAGATCAGTCATAAAGCCACAGTTCTTATTACACAGGTGTGCTCAGCCAATCAGCTGGAATGAGGTATGTAGTAATCATTCACATATCATTAACTAAAGTTTCAAAGCCTAAGGGCCACCTCATACACAACAGGCAGCTGCCGGACGAAAGGTGGTTCAGCCGATCATTTGGCTGGCAGCCACATCTCCTCGAGTGCTCTTGTGTAATTTGCCGAGAACAAAAGGGTCAGCAAAAGGATCCTTCTCTCAGCAGCTGGCAGTCCGGATGCCCCATACACATTATATAGGGGGTTTGGCCTTATGTGTCGTCCAAACAGAATTGCCAGATCTCTCCACATGATCTGTTTAAGAAGTGCTGGAATCCTACAGTCCATGCCTTTCCCCATCATTATCTCTTGGTCATTATCTCTTGGTCAGGTGCTTTTATATTATTTGGAGAGATGAGTGAAATCTGTAATCTGATTTTTACAACCAGAATCCTCTAAAATGAAGAAAATTGCACAGTTTCATGTGGACATTCAATTTTCCATGTGGGCATGTTCTCAGTGTTGATGCACGATAGTGTTTTTTTTTCTTTGTGTAATTTTTGTGGGCTTTTATCACGTGTTTGTTTCCTAGAATTCATGGAGAGTGGGAGACAGTAGAAAGACTATGTAGTCTGAACGACCAAAGGCTTCCATACATGTTATTGCTGGCAGAACCTGCCGACCATCTAATGTGTATGGGGCCTACCCACTCTACCCAGGCCGATGATTTCTAAAGCCTGATCATTTTGTTCTGCAGGCCGATAAGCCACTGCTATGGGTGTCTGAAGCTTTGAAGACAAAGGCTGTCACACCAAATACTGACTTGATTTTGATTTCTTTGCTCATTCACTTTGTCTTTAACACTTCTATTTATAAAACCATTCTTACTGTTGCAGCATTTTTTCACACCTGCCTAAAACCTTTGCACGGTACCGTGTGTGTGTATTATACACACAGACTCATATATATTATATATACAATATATATACATGCACACACAGATTTTCCCTACACAATGGATATGATTACTAAGTGATAAATGGCAATCATTCTTGTAAACAGATCTTTACTATGAAGATTTTTCATCAATGCATCATCAAAAAATGACGGTTATTGCTCATGACAAATATCAAGAAATGGACAAAGCCACAAAAATTGAAGAGAGCATGACCAATCAAAGCCTGGTTGTGAGTAAAATGGCCAGACTTCGTATAGGAAATGAAGCTCTTAGCCCATCAGAAACTTTTATATTGCTTGTATAAGTTATTCATTAGTCACGGCCCATGTTATCTCTTAGGAGCACATCCGGTCTCAAAGATTTTACTAGTGTTATTTTCTAAAACAAGGTTTTCCCAGTCCAACATTTGTCTGCATTGGTACAACAATGAATAAACTCATTTCACACAATAACATTCTTCTGCCAAACCAGAATATAGGCGTTTGTGGTGACCATAATTATTGGTCATCATCATTACCTGCACTTGCATATCTCCACCGTCTTTGCTGAACATTAACCAGCCTCTGGGCAACTGAACACAAATCTATCAGTAATATAGCAAGAAGATGTATCAAATCAAGTAAACATAGTACCGTACCATTATATTGCTGCTAAGGAAAGCTGCAGAAGGTGTAGACCTATTGGTCCTTCTAATTACCATCTATTTTTATTGACATACTATAGGTTTCATACTGTTGTGATCAATAGAGAATGAATGCATGGAATCTGTGCACAAAACATTCCTGGGCTAGATCTCTAATATGAGTGAGAGTTGTCCAATATGGAAGAGCAGTGATAAATCTAGAAGGGTGCTGTTCTGAGATGAAAAAAATATATAATAATCAGTCTGTGATAACAAAGAAAGCAAAGGAACCAAATTAGAATTTTAAATTACAACATTTACAGTGAAGATGAACTGTTCTCTTCTGTGTGAATGGGCAATCTTAGGCCACGTTCACACATTCAGTATTTGGTCAGTATTTTATATCAGTATTTTTAAGCCAAAACCAGGAATGGGAGAAAAATACAGAAGTGGTGCATATGTTTCTATTATACTTTCCCTCCGATTGTTCTGCTCCTGATTTTGGCCTACAAATACTGATGTCAACTATTGACCAAATACTGAACATGTGAACGTGGCCTTAAGGTCTTCTATTTCAGCTGCATCAGGTAACAAGGCATTCAGCGCAGCAGAATATGGCTCAGGATGATTAGTGTTAAGATACTTGAGCTTTGTCTTTCTTAAACCCTTCAACTCTTTCCCACAGAAAATGTGCAGTGCTGTCTCTTACAGTGTTTGGCAGCTTTCCACAGTTTATAAAATCCTTCCATGTTTTCTTATATTGAGATGTGGGATAATGCTGAGCGAAAAGTATCAACGGTCAACGAAGTAGTGACTACCTGGAACAGTATAAGGCTAAGGATCTTGATGAGCAAGTTTTTGCCAAATATCAGCCCAGGTTTGGCAAATAGGAAGAATCCAGTACACAACAATAAAAAATACACAGACACATAACCAAAATCTACAAAGTGGCTTAAAAAGAACAATTATAAATATTTCTTGTAGCTCAGGGATACGAGACAATTTTCATCCATGGACACCCCCATATTCACAGTTATCATTTTACGTGTGCTTTTGGCCCACAGAAGAATAAGCTAGAGACACAACAAGCAACATTGTTTCTGTCTGACACAATATTACTGTTTGCTGTGTGTTCGTCTTATCAGTGTTTGGGCCAGTTTTTTGTTATTCTAACCCCTTGTGCTGCTGTGGACATCTCCTTGAATTTGTCCAGTAGCAAAAAGGCTAAAGTACATGTAAACAAAAGTCCCCTAACCCCCCCGAAATAGGAGTAGGTATTTTATTATTGGTAACTTAATGTTGTCATTTGCATCCAGATTTTATTTGCAGTCAGTTCAATACAAAAAAATAAAGTCCTCCAAAAAGTCACAAAGGGAATGAGAACAGAAAACTTTAAATAAGATTTCCAGTGAGGATACGAAACATGCTAGGAACACAAAATGCTTCACACCCCTCTGGGCAGAAATTAAATATTGGAAATGATCTAATTTGCTGACCACTAAATAGTTCTCATTGACCAATCACTGGCATGGTAAAGTCAGGCTGCAGAGACACTGCCTTGTCTCAACATTGTTTTTTTAAGCTGGTTTAATACAAGCAGCTTTTAAGAAAGTAAATATTAAAAATGATTTTCTCCTTTGTACTCACTATAATATTTGGCTCATAAATGGCACATGAGAACCTAACCTTACAGCAATTGAAAACTTTTAGTTAAAGGATTTAGTTCTATAAAAAGAATTTACAAATTGTTATGTATCTATATGTACAGCACACAATCTGATTTGCATCCACTTTATATGGAAAGGAAGACAAAATATTTTGATAATTTATATACCTCTAGAAATATCACATTGTAGAGATTAATTACCAATAACTGCATTATCATATATCCAGTTCCCAAGTTTTTAAACCCCACAAAAATGGGGAAAATCTGGAGGCAAATGACAACTGTGTTAACAGTTAAACAGCCCTAATACTTCATAAATACAAATAGTACACATACACAGGAAGAATGTTACATTCTAATACTCATAAGGCATATTATTAGTGTATACGCTAGTCACTGTGTCATTGCCATTCCCTTATTATGCTTCAGCCCTCTAGCCAAGGATCTGTGTGCTGTTTACTGGACACGTCGGCAGTAATAGCCAAGGACCTTGCACTTTTCGCACAGATGTTGGGGGTGCTCCTTGCTTTGATCAGATACGTCCAAACCATCAGGCTTCTCTAATGGTCGCTGTGAAAAGGAAAGAAAGGAACAAAAGATTAGTTAATGCGTCTGCAACCTAGTATCAAGTTTGGAGCAGCTGTTGGTGAACTTCAACTCAACCAGTGCTTAGCAGTTGACAGCAAGACTTTCTAGAGCAATTCTCTCAACATTCATCTCCTTGTGCATAATCGGTTATTTGAGTGTCAAGCTATTGTATTACTAGTACATAAAGAAGCTGTATAATAAAGTCTCTGAAGTTAAATCTCATATCATAAATCATTATCTGGACTACAGAAACATCATGTAAAAATGTATCTTTGTACTTGGCCTTATTTCAGAGCTGGACAAATCTTAGCCAGTTCTTGGAGCTAGTTCCACAAGTTATGAGCCAGTAATGACATGCTGTATGGTTAGCTCCACAAATCTGCTGGAAGATTGATTGCTCACATTTATATAACAAGATCAAAATACCTTTAGAAAGCACTACGAGATGAGACTTAAAGGTCACTGGAGGTTGTAGGTTTGTGTTTCATTTTCCTGTACACTTCCTCAGTCATCTTAGCTGGCTGCACTTTGTTAATAGTCATAGCAGTCCCAATCTTAATTCTTCCTCTTAATTTCTTAGCAGCCTTACCACACCACCACCCACCTTAGGATCCCCAAGTAATTAGCAGCCCTTCATTCCATTACACCTATCCCCAAAATAGTCACTCCACGTTGTCTTCAAGTAGTGATTGTGACATGCAGAAATAGTGCTAACTGCTGTTGCTTCAAAAGCATCCAGCAACTAGAGGGGTTAACACAGTCACGGGATACAGGGAGTGGTTAGCAGAGCCCCAGGGGGATTGTGGAAAACTTGTTTACTGCTGGGCAGCAGCCAAAGGAATGGTGTGTTCTGTGATCTGTTTCACACCTGTTCAGGCAAGTGAAACATAGGGACACAGGATTCCATTACAGAGTGGAGTTGGGCTAACCCCCTGTACTGCTAGTGGAGAAAGTCTATCAGGAGCAGGAAGATAGTTATTAGAAGAAATTGTGTCACCGAGATCATCTCTCTCAGCAAACCCTCCCCCCTCCTCCATTACACTGTGCTAGAAGGAATGCTGTGTACTACTGTGCTTTTATAAAGAGTCTTGATCTGGGCTGAACTGTGCTATCAAAAGAGACTGTTAGTCAATGTGCCTCTAAGAAGCAGCTGTACTGTTTATAAAGTCTGAGTCTTGAATTGAGTCGACCCTTGAATTGTACTGAATGCTGTAGATAAGCCCCTGATGCCGGTGGGCTTAGCTCACCTTTGATTTTGGGGGTGACAGGTTCCCTTTAACAACAGCCCTGCAGAAATCTACCCAACCTTCTGAACGTCTGACAGACACTGACAGAACCTTTAACCTGCTTGGGTTTGATAAATCAGGAAAACAGTACTTTCCAATACCACAAATCACCATAAGGAAAGAGTTCAAGATCCTGGGACAGATTGGAGAGTGTGAGCAGAGAGAGAAACTGTCTTATATGAACTTATTGCACCAGATCGATGCAGGATTATTGAAAGGCTACCAGCCAGATGAGGTCATTGAGGGGGTGGTGAAAGCAATCAGCCCACGATTGAACCTCCGCAGTATGCTAGAGATGAAAAGTCAGTTGACCCTACCACAGTTGAAGATGATTTTAAAAGGACATTATAAAGAAGAGAGTCCTTCAGAATTGTTCCACCAACTCATTAACATCTCACAGAACAATAATGAATCACCCCAAAGTTTCTTGTTCAGAGCGATTGAACTTAAGGATAGACTGTTGTTCGCATGCAGAGATGTAGGAGCGGAGGAGAAGTTTGATGCTGACCTAGTAAAGAAGAAGTTCTTGAGATCGTTGGGAACAAGCTTAATCAGCAAATATTATTTCTCATATCCACCATGCATATCACAGGAGAAAAAGAGGCATAGGCAAATCAATATTATTAGGACTGGCGGAACGCACCAAATAATGATAATAGAGAATATGAGGTGCGATTGCAGTCCAGGGTCTACCGTGCAGAGATGACACCTGCTGCTGAGTAATGGCGGATGGATGCTTGCTCACACGTGGGTTTAGACCTCACCCAGTGTGAATGGAAGCGAACTCTGGTGCTTCACAAAGTCGCCAACATACGCTGCGCCGTTCGCAGTCACAGGGTGCAGCTGAAAGACACTAGTGGGATCCCTATGAATCACCCCCACTAAACTGGTGATTGGACTCGCTCTGACCCTCAGTGGCTTTTGAGCCCGCGCCTGAGGACGCCCAGAGTCCAAGCGGGAATTCCCACCCTGATTGCGCACAGTGCCGTATAAGCGGGCACAGCAAAAGGCACTGTAAGTGTGCTAGGTGTGCAGGTAGCACTGTCGGGAGCTAGATAGCATCCACCATTGAGCAGTCAACAACCCTAGGAAGGGGAATGATTAAGGAGCGACAGTCACACATCTACACACGTTATCAAGTATACACTAGTGCATGGCCGAGCGGCCATGCGAACCTTTTATAGCAGTAGTGCTACGGGACCTTCCTGATGGTTCAATAGGAGCTGCAACAGGACCTGAGCATGTGACCCCCAACCTCCAATGGGAGGTCGTCCCGTGGGCATGCTCAGTATGGGAAAAGCAGGACTTAGTCCCAGAAAGACCTGTTCGCTGCTGATCAGTGATGGCTACAAAGGCAGAGCCTGGAAAGGCAGCAGTAAGCAGTTGCACAGTATCAGCTTGAGCCAGATGCTGAGACCAACGTCTCCGCTGAGCAGGCTCCACTGCGGCTGGAGAAGAATAGGAGACCGCAGCGGACATGGTTCAAGATTCTCACTGTGTGGAGGCGGGAACTCGACACCTAATATTACCCCCCTCCCTGAACCTCGCTACATTCAAAGGCTGCAATGAGCAGTGGAGCCCGAATGTGCTCCACAGGCTCCCAGGTTCTGTCCTCTGGGCTGTGACCCTTCCAGTCCACCAGATAGAACTTTTTGCCACGTACCACCTTGCACCCCAAGATAGCATTCACCTCATAATCGTCCGAGGACGAACCCGATGTCCCGGCAGATGACTCAGAAAACCGGGACATGTGAACGGGCTTTAAGGGGCAGCACGGTGGCTCAGTGGATAGCACTGCAGCCTTGCAGCGCTGGAGTCCTGGGTTCGGATCCCACCAAGGACAACATCTGCAAAGAGTTTGTATGTTCTCTCCGTGTTTGCGTGGGTTTCCTCCGGGCACTCCGGTTTCCTCCCACATTCCAAAGACATACTGATAGGGAATTTAGATTGTGAGCCCCAACGGGGACAGCGACGGTAATGTGTGTAAAGCGCTGCGGAATATGTTAGCGCTATATAAAAATAAAGATTATTATTATTATTAAGAGGGACTCATGAAAGGTGTCGGTAATACCCAGGCGTGGAGGAAGAGCCAGACAATAGACGACAGGGTTAACCTGTTCCAGAACCTTGAAAGGCCCTAAGTAGCGAGGCGCAAACTTAGTGGACTCAACTAGCAGCCTGATATTGCGGGCGGAGAGCCACAATAAGTTGCCAGGAGCAAAGGTCGGAGCGGGGCGATTTGCTCAAGCATATGCCACCACTAATAAATCTGGTCGAACAGCGGCAGAGAAGATCTTCAATGATTTTGCTTTGAAGTTTGGGTTCCCTACGAGGTTACACCACGACCAAGGAAGATAATTTGAGAACCAGCTCTTTGCCAAATTAGGGAAGTACTGTAAAATTCAGAGATCCCATACAACACCCTATCACCCAGAGGGTAATGGACAAGTGGAACGTTTTAACCGGATATTATTGTCAATGCTGCGCACTTTAACAGCTGACGAGAAGAAAGATTGGAAGAGTTCTCTGTCAAAAGTGGTACATGCATATAACTGTACCAAGAGCGAGGCAACGGGTTACTCACCTTTCTTCCTATTGTATGGCGATAGCCAAGACTGCCAATTGACATCATGTTCGACACTCCGGTGTCAGAGACTTACAAAACGCATCCTGAGTACGTTCGGAAATGGAATGAAAGGATGACAGAGGCATATAACATAGCCTCCAAAGTGGCTACCCAAGAGCAGAGCAAGAATAAGGAGTACTATGATTGAAAATGTTATGGAGCAGAATTAACACCGGGAAATCAGGTGCTAGTCAAGAACGTACGTGAAAAAGGTGGTCCAGGAAAACTTCATTCATACTGGGAAGACAAGGTGTAAGTGGACCAATATCGATCGAAATTGACTACAGGACTACCACAGACTGAAGCTCCAGAGATAGAAAGTGACCTTGAGAGATCCGATGAAGAAGAGCACATTGTTGTATCTCTGAGACCGGCAAGGAGAGGGATGTACTATCCTCAGGAGAGTGAACTAAGTCCAGAGGCTCCAGAGTTTGTACCAAGGAGTACAGATGAAGTCCAAGTCAATTCTGATGATCGAACATTGATAACATTGATCACTTCAGAGACTGATCAATACTCAGGAGGAGCGATAATACAAGACTGTGTGGAACCAGATGATTCAGGAGAAGTACAGGAACTTACAGACGCAGTTACAAGAGCATCTGAGGAAGAACGAGAAATAAGTGCGGCGGAAAAAACTCCTGCAACCGAACAACCCGTGGTATCTGAGGAAAAACCCTTTAGGAGGATGTCAACTCGAGAAGTGAGAAGGCCCGTGATGCTGATGTATGAGACACCTGGTGAACCGAGTCGAGTGCCATGGACTGTCGATTGGAAACAGGTAACCCTGCCTACAGACCAGGTATGCCCACTTGAGTGGTATTTACCACCGAGAGGCAGTATGGAAGATCTTGCCTGCTGGAAAGACTTGTTTTCACGCTCTGATTTTCCTTAAAAGACTTTGTAGAAACAAAGAACTGTTACGGCCTAGTGAGAGAGAGAGCTGGTTGAAGACGTACGAAAAGCTCCAGCTGAAGAGATGCGGTTTGTTTTAATTGTTTATTTCTTACAGGAGTCCTACAAGTAAAAGGTCATAATAATAGGTTATTATTGATGTTTATGAATGCTATGCAAATATGTACGTATATGAAGTAACATGACTCCCACCATGGTCTTAGAATTGGTCAGATCGATCAATTGAGGCAAATGTAGAGGATGACATTCAAAAAGGATGAAAGAGTGTAACATGCAAAAATAGTGCTACGTGCTGTTGCTTCAAAAGCATCCAGCAACTAGAGGGTTTAACACAGTCACAGGAGACAGCGAGTGGTTAGCAGAGCCCCAGGGGGATTGTGGAAAACTTGTTTACTGTTGGGGCAGCAGCCAAAGGAATGAGTGGTGTTTCTGTGATCAAGAAGAAATTGTGTCACCAAGATCATCTCCCTCAGCAAACCCTCCCCCCTCCTCCATTACACTGTGCTAGAAGGAGTGCTGTGTACTACTGTGCTTTTGTAAAGAGTCTTGATCTGTGCTGAGCTGCAAATTCAGCGCGCCGATCTGGAATCAGTCGAACATCCCTTTGGTGGATATTAGCTACTCACAAATGGCACCCTTACAAAATCCAGTTGCTACAGCATCTCAACGAGGATGACCCAGATCGGTGCGCTGAATTTGCAGAATGGGCAAAACAAAAATTGGAACAGTTTAAACAGAACATTATGTCCAGTGATGAGGAAAACTTTTTTGGGTGGCCCATTTATATGGATAAACCTAAATAACATGGGAATGGTGACAGTTTTCTTGCGTAGGGTGTCTTGCATTGAAATCTGCTGCAATGACCCGGGTACTGCGTTCACCAGACATCAACACAGTTTCTATCCGCTCCTCACGTGTTAACCTCTGTGACATGTCAATGGCTGTAAACAAAGAGAAATAACTCATGAAAGAATAAAGTTACGTTAAAACCAAGCACGCCATTGTTTTTCTTGTGAAATTCTCAATACGTTTGATTTGTCACATGACCCTCTTCCCACTGGAAAAAACAAATTTGGATCCAAAATGTTCGACTTCAAAATGGCCGCCATGGTCACCACCAATCTTGAAAAGTGTTTTCCCTCCCATATACTAGTGTGCCACAAACAGGAAGTTGATATCACCAACCATTCCCATTTTATTTAGGTGTATCCATATACATGGCCCACCCTGTATTACAGCCATGGTCCCATCAGGGCCCTGCAGATGCAGAGCACTCCAAGGTAATGATGTCAACCTGATACCAGTGCAAAATCAATGTGCCTCCTAAGTAAAAGTATGTGTGGAGCAAGAAATCAGCTAGCAAACAGAGGAAGAGGATTGAGCCACTGGGCATGGGAGCAGGGACAGGTTCTAACTTATTCCTAGTAAGAAATTGCGCATATTCTAAATTTCACTAATTATTTCATATGATGTCATAGATCACATGGCAACATTTTACTAGTAACAACTTTCCAAAAAACAAAACAAAAAACAAAATGGTATAGCAACACTCAATTAGGTGATACGTCTTGCCTCAAGTTTCTAAGGCCTTACAATTAGTAAAAGAAGCCTTCAAATTTAGTCTTGACTGCTTTAGATTTTGCATATGATGTTTCTTTTCTAATGCTAGCATATTTCACTATAACAAACAAAGCTTCATTTCCTGTTTAAACATGCATTCTACTAAAGATGGATTAGGTTATTTTTCTTTAAATAGTGAAAGCACTATAGGTGCCCCATGGGGACCACATAATGACCAATATTAATGTATGGGGGCCAGAATTAATATATGGGGTTCACATGGGGGACATTAATAATATATAGGGGCCATATATAAGGATATTATTATTATGTAGGGAACACATAAGGGGACATTATTAATGTATGTGGCCACTTAGAGTAATGTATCTACTATATAGGGCCCACAGAGATGAATGTTACACCTGTATGTGGGCATAATAGGTGGACAATACTACTGTATGGGTATCACACCTGTGCAGTTATACTGTATATGGGCACAGAGAAGAAGAAGGAAATACTACTGTCATGGATCAGGGACACATAGGGGAACATCACTACTGTATTGTATAATTGGGGGAAAATATGGGAAGGGCGCTCTAAAAGTGATCAGCTATAGAAGTCTGTGTGTTATATTTTGCACAGGCGAGTTGTGGCTGAAAAAAGTAATCAGAATAGTCTGCACTAGATGAGGGGGAAAAGAAAAAAATAATGACTTCTATTGGTGATGATAGTGAGTCACTGGAGTTACCTGTACTATACAGATCTGGCAAAAATTAAGAGACCACTGGAAAATTTTCAGTTTGTCTAATTTTTCTCTTTATAGGTATATTTTTGAGTAAAATGTAAATTGTTCTTTTGTTCTATAAAATACTGACATGTCTCCGAAGTTCCAAGCAATAAATGTTGTATTTGCTCTGAAAATGAGAAATTGTCAAAATAACAAAAAAAAAATACATTGCTTGCAGACCTCAAATAATGCAAAAAAACAAGTTCATAATCATTTAGAAACAACAATACTAATGTTTTAACTCAGGAAGAGTTCTGAAATCAATATTTTGTGGAATAACCATAATTTTTAATCACCGCTTTCATGCGTCTTGGCATGCTTTCCACCAGTCTTTCACACTACTTTTGGGTGACCTTATGCCACTCCTGGTACAAAAATGTAAGCAGTTCTTCTTTGTTTGATGGCTTGTGAATATCCTTCTTCCTCTTGATTACATTCCAGAGGTTTTCAATGGGGTTCAGGTCTGGAGATTAGGCTGGCCATGACAAGGATTTGATGTGGGGGTCCTTCATCCACACCTTGATTGACCTAGCTGTGTGGCATGGCCATTGTCCTGCTGGAAAAAACAGTCCTCAGGGTTGGGGAACATTGCCTGAGCAGAATACGTTGATTTATACGTCCTTCGCAAAGAACAACCTGACTCTTAAGACTCTGAATAGCGAAGTATAGCAGCGTTGGAAGAGGCAGCTATAGAGGGTATAGGGGTACCTTTACTATGGTACTCCACACAACACTCCTTTCTTTATATGGTGACAACATGTACTGGTTGACTCTAGTGCCATATTTATGCTCTGAGCTTGGTTCTTAAACTGTATTTATGTATTGAGCTTAATTCTGACACTGAACTTGGTTCCGAAACGAAGTTATGGGGTTGGTGCTATATTTATGTTATGTGCTTATTACATTGTTACTGAACTTTGTGTACTGAGGGTTAAACAGAGAGAGCTCTCTGAACGTAGCAAGAAATAAAGGAATAACAGACAGCAGCCACAAAATGGAAGACATTTTTAAATGAAACTTATAAATTGTTGTCAGTGAGGATGTTACCTATTAATGAGGCACAGAGGAGGAAGAAAAAGAAATGATTATAAATTGCTCAGGTAACAGTGAGAAGCTTGGAGTTAGGTAGATTCAGCACCAGGACCAATGTTTGTTATGAGCTTGGTTCTGAAACTATGTTATGAAGCTGGTTCAAGTGCTGTATTTATGTTGTTATCAGCTTATGACATTGTACTTGACCTTTAAATTTGTGTATTTGGTAGTTGGGGTGTGTGCATAATGCTTTGGAGATTTACATTGTTTACTCAACTCTCCTTACTTCCAAGGCCTTTAACACGAAAAAGAATATTAGTGGTTACCTTCAGTTAATAAAATTGCATTAAGTTTCAGTCTGCAATCTTCATTCCTTCCTTCATTTTCAGACTCCTTGATATGCAGTTTGACCAAAGTTTCAGATTTTTTTTATTCTGGGAGTGTCTGTCTCAGTAATACACAATGAATTTGAGGTCTATATGCATCCAGGGACTTCTGACATTATTAGTTCATATATTAGTACAGTTTCTATGCTGCATTTACATCTTGTACTTTCCTTCTTTTCTAAAGCCAGTTAAAGGCCCTCCTGTACATATTTTCTGCCATATCCATACTGTGGGGATCCATCCCTGTACAAGCCGCTTCCAATCCCTGCTGCTATTTCTAAGGGCTCGCTCACATGAGCGTATAAGGCTACTTTCACACTAGTACCGACGCATACTGTGAAAGCGCAGCACAACGGGGGCAGCGGATGCAGTTTTTCAACGCATCTGCTGCCCCATTGTGATGTCCGGGGAGGAGGGGGCGGAGTTCCGGCCGCGCATGCGCGGTCGGAAATGGCGGACACGACGCACCAAAAAACGTTACATGTAACGTTTTTCGGTGCCGACGGTCCGCCACAACACGACGCAACCGACGCACGACGCCACCGTCGCACGACGGTTGCGAAGTGTGGCAATGCGTCGCTAATGAAAGCCTATGGGGAAAAAACGCATCCTGCAGACAACTTTGCATGATGCGTTTTTTCACCAAAACGACGCATTGCGACGTGCGTCGTACGACGCTAATATGAAAGCAGCCTAAGGCTAAGGCTGCTTTCACATTAGCGTTGTACGACGCACGTCGCAATGCGTCGTTTTGGTGAAAAAACGCATCCTGCAAAGTTGTCTGCAGGATGCGTTTTTTCCCCATAGGCTTTCATTAGCGACGAATTGCGACGCATTGCCACACGTCGCAACCGTCGTGCGACGGTTGCGTCGTGTTGTGGCGGACCGTCGGCACCAAAAAACGTTACATGTAACGTTTTTTGGTGCGTCGTGTCTGCCATTTCCGACTGCGCATGCGTGGCCGGAACTCCGCCCCCTCCTCCCTGGACATCACAATGGGGCAGCGGATGCGTTGAAAAACTGCATCCGCTGCCCCCGTTGTGCTGCGCTTTCACAGTATGTGTCGATACGTCGGCCCGACGCACTGCGACGGGCCGACGCTAGTGTGAAAGTAGCCTTACACGTTTGAATGCTATTGGACCAGTGTTATACTATGGGGCAATACAGAAAATTGCAACATGCTGTGAGTGACTCCGGAATTCGAATCACATGCCCACACACAAGTCTATGGGTGCGTGTGAAACATCAGAAATCATTCGGTTGGCAGCAGAGTACACTAGAACATCCGTGGACTCAGTGTGGACGCAGACAATGGAGAAGATGGAGAAATTAAGCTCTCCGTCTTCTCAACACCTATGCTCTGATTCTCGCATGCGAGAGAATCAGAACACACTAAAGGTACCGTCACACTAAACGATATCGCTAGCGATCCGTGACGTTGCAGCGTCCTCGCTAGCGATATCGTTTAGTTTGACACGCAGCAGCGATCAGGATCCTGCTGTGATGTCGCTGGTCGCTGAATAAAGTCCAGAACTTTATTTGGTCGTCCGATCGCCGTGTATCGTTGTGTTTGACACCAAAAGCAAGATACCAGCGATGTTTTACACTGGTAACCAGGGTAAACATCGGGTTACTAAGCGCAGGGCCGCACTTAGTAACCCGATGTTTACCCTGGTTACCAGCGTAAAAGTAAAAAAAACAAACAGTACATGCTCACCTGCGCGTCTCCCAGCGTCTGCTTCCTGCTCTGACTGAGATCCGGCCCTAAAGTGAAAGTGAAAGCACAGCGGTGACGTCACCGCTGTGCTGTTAGGGCCGGAGCTCAGTCAGTGTCAGGAAGCAGACGCTGGGAGACGCGCAGGTGAGCATGTACTGTTTGTTTTTTTTACTTTTACGCTGGTAACCAGGGTAAACATCGGGTTACTAAGCGCGGCCCTGCGCTTAGCAACCCGATGTTTACCCTGGTTACCCGGGGACCTCGGCATCGTTGGTCGCTGGAGAGCGGTCTGTGTGACAGCTCTCCAGCGATCAAACAGCGACGCTGCAGCGATCGGCATCGTTGTCGCTATCGCTGCAGCGTCGCTTAATGTGACGGTACCTTTAGATGACACTCGGTTTAAACTCTGACAGAGTTTGAGCCAAGTGTCATTAACATAATTGGGCCGATTCTCTCACATGAGAGAATAATCACTTGTGTGACCATGGTCTAACACTGAGAAAGGGAAAGATAGGGCAGAGAGAGAGCACTTAGAACTACACAAGAGCGCTAATGGATTTTGTAACATTTTTGTTATGCGCAAAGTGAGTACAGCAGCAAAAGACATTCTTAACCCCTTTACCCCCAAGGGTGGTTTGCACGTTAATGACCAGGCCAATTTTTACAATTCTGACCACTGTCCCTTTAGGAGGTTATAACTCTGGAACGCTTCAACGTATCCCGGTGATTCTGACACTGTTTTCTCGTGACATATTGTACTTCATGATAGTGGTAAAATTTCTTTGATATTACCTGCGTTTATTTGTGAAAAAAAACGGAAATTTGGAGAAAATTTAGAAAATTTTGCAATTTTCCAACTTTGAATTTTTATGCAATTAAATCACAGAGATATGTCACACAAAATACTTAATAGTTAACATTTCCCACATGTCTACTTTACATCAGCACAATTTTGGAACCAAAATTTTTTTTGTTAGGGAGTTATAAGGGTTAAAAGTTGACCAGCAATTTCTCATTTTTACAACACCATTTTTTTTAGGGACCACATCTCATTTGAAGTCATTTTGAGGGGTCTATATGATAGAAAATAAACAAGTGTGACACTATTCTAAAAACTGCACCCCTCAAGGTGCTCAAAACCACATTCAAGAAGTTTATTAACTCTTCAGGTGTTTCACAGGAATTTTTGGAATGTTTAAATAAAAATGAACATTTAACTTTTTTTCACAAAAAATTGACTTCAGCTCCAATTTGTTTTATTTTACCTAGGGTAACAGGAGAAAATGGACCACATAAGTTGTTGTACAATTTGTCCTGAGTACGCCGATACCCCCATTTGATGGGGTAAACCACTGTTTGGGCGCATGGCAGAGCTCGGAAGCGATGGAGCGCCATTTGACTTTTCAATGCAAAATTGACTGGAATTGAGATGGGACGCCATGTTGCGTTTGGAGAGCCCCTGATGTGCCTAAACATTGAACCCTCCCCCACAAAAGACACCATTTTGGAAAGTAGACCCCCTAAGGAACTTATCTAGATGTGTGGTGAGCACTTTGACCCATTAAGTGATTCACAGAAGTTTATAATGCAGAGCTGAAAAAATAAAAAATCATATTTTTTCACAAAAATGATCTTTTTGCCCCCAATTTTTTATTTTCCCAAGTGTAAGAGAATAAATTGGACCCCAAAAGTTGTTGTACAATTTGTCTTGAGTATGCTGATACCCCATGTGTGGGGGTAAACCACTGTTTGGGCGCATGGGAGAGCTCAGAAGGGAAGGAGCGCAGTTTGACCTTTCAATGCAAAATTGACAGGAATTGAGATGGGACGCCATGTTGCGTTTGGAGAGCCACTGATGTGCCTAAACATTGAAACCCCCCACAAGTGACACCATTTTGGAAAGTAGACCCCTTAAGGAACTCACCTAGATGTGATGTGAGAGCTTTGAACCCCCAAGTGTTTCACTACAGTTTATAATGCAGAGCCGTGAAAATAAAAATTATTATTTTTTTCTCTTTTAGCCCCCAGTTTTGTATTTTTCCAAGGGTAACAGTTGAAATTGGACCCCAAAAGTTGTCCAATTTGTCCTGAGTACGCCGATACCCCATATGTGGGGGAAACCACCGTTTGAGCGCATGGCAGAGCTCAGAAGGGAAGGAGCGCCATTTGGAATGCAGACTTAGATGGATTGGTCTGCAGGCGTCACTTTGCGTTTGCAGAGCCCCTAATGTACCTAAACAGTAGAAACCCCCCACAAGTGACCCTATATTGGAAACTAGACCCCCCAAGGAACGTATCTAGATGTGTCGTGAGAACTTTGAACCCCCGCTTTATTCTGAGGACTATAACTTTATTTTTCCTTTGATTACGCTGTATGGCGGCTCGTTTTTTGCGGGACAAGATGACGTTTTCAGCGGTACCATGGTTATTTATATCCGTATTTTTGATCGCGTGTTATTCCACTTTTTGTTTGGCGGTATAATCATAAAGCATTGTTTATTGCCTCTTTTTTTTTTTTTTTTTCTTTTACGGTGTTCACTGAAGGGGTTAACTAGTGGGACAGTTATATAGGTCGGGTCGTTACGAACGTGGCGATACTAAATATGTGTACTTTTATTGTTTTTTTTTATTTAGATAAATAAATTTATTTATAGGAACAATATATATATATTTTTATTTTTTTTTACACATGTGAATATTTTTTTTTTTTACACTATAACATTGCCCCGGGGGGGTCATCATGTTATAGTGTAAGATCGCTGATCTGACACTTTGCTGTGCACTGTGTCAGATCAGCAATCTGACGTGCACTCCTAGAGGCTTCCCGGCTCCTGCTCTGAGCAGGCGCTGTGAAGCCACCTCCCTGCAGGGCCCGGATGCAGCCCCGCGGCCATTTTGGATCCAGGCCTGCTGCAGGGAGGAGAAGGTAGGAGACCCTCGGAGCAACGCGATCACATCGCGTTGCTCCGTGGGTCTCAGGGAAGCCCACAGGAAGCCCCCTCCCTGCGCGATGCTTCCCTATATCCCTATATATCATGTTTGATCGCAGTGTTTTGGGGGTTAATGTGCCGGGGGCAGTCCGTGACCGCTCCTGGCACATAGTGCCGGATGTCAACTGCGATAGTCAGCTGACACCCGGCCGCGATCGCATATGACGTACTATCCCGTCGGTGGTCATACGGGCCCCACCCCACCTCGACGGGATAGTACGTCTAATGTCAGAAAGGGGTTAAATGAAGATTATTTTAAAAAGTTGATTAACCTTGGACTTAGGAAGCAAATGATCAATAAAAAAAAACATATCCTTAGGATATAGTACATAGATATAGCGCTATTCTTCATGTGCACGCACAGGGGCGCTTATGCTGAAAAGTTACTTCAATGCACAGTTTCCCCCTTTAACCATCTATAATATAATGCTAGGAGCGTCACTCTGTCTGAAGCCTTTATAGACTGCGTAAGCGTGATGTGCCTGCACGGTCTGGACCCCACAGAGTTATGCGTCCGGGGATGAGGATTGTGGCCCAGGAGATCGTGGTAGGGATCGCAGTATGCATAAGCACTGAACGCATACCGCGATCTCCGGCACCGTGTCCCGGCTCCGCGGACAGAGCACCCTGTGAGAAACGCTGCGGCCCGGGAGAAGGGAAGTGTGTGGGTGGTGACTGTGTGCGTGTCTGTGTGTGGGCGGGGTCTGCGTGTCTGTGTGTGTGGGTCGGCGGGGCTGTGTGAGGTGGTCTGCGGGGCTGTCTATGAGTCTGCGGGCTGTCCGTGGGCCTGCGGGCTGTCTGGGGGTCTGCGGGGGGTCTGCTGGGGCTGTGTGTGCGAGGGGGGGGCTGTGCAGGGGACTGCGGGGCTGTTCGGGCGTCAGCGGGCTGTCCGTGGGTCTGCCGGGGCTGTGTTAGTGTGTGTGTGTGCAGGCATCGTCCGATGACACTACAAGTTCCATCTGGCTATGCCTGCTGTTATGATCCTAGTGGCAAGGATCACAAGTCTGCCTAGCTAAGTAACTAAACCGACGACCAGCTCTGGGAAAGTGGTATCTGGATTGACCGCAACCTGATCCTATCCGCAAACAACTATAGGCAGCCGTGGAACGTTACCTGGAAATCCTAGACGTCTCTTCACGGCCTGAGAAACTAACTATTCCTAGAGGGAAAGTAAAGTCCTTACTTGCCTCAGAGAAATGACCCCAAAGATATAGAAAAGCCCCCCACAAATATTAACGGTGAGCTAAGGGGAAAGCACAAACGCAGAGATGAAATAGATTTAGCAAATGAGGCCCGCTAACACTAGATAGCAGAAAATAGGAAGGGAGCTGTGCGGTCAATAGAAAACCCTAAGCAAAATATCCACGCAGAGATTGCTCGAGCCCCCGCACCAACTAACGGTGCGGGGGAAGCAACTCCGTACCCCAGAGCTTACCAGCAGCAAGAACTCACATATTAGCAAGCTGGACTAACTCATAAAACACTGAAATCATATTGCAGACTGATGAGCAAAAAATAATCAAACAGAAACTTAGCTTCTCCAGAAGAGACTGAAAACGAAGATAATCAGGGGAGATCAAAATAGCACTGAATACATCGACAGCCGGCAACAAGTGGAGGTGAAGCAGAGCTAAATAGGAAACTCCCTAGTGCATAACGAGGCAGCTGATCCAGCCACAGATCAGCAGGATAACCAACAAAGCCACCAGGGGGAGCCCAAAAACAAAACTCACACAATACCACCTGTGACCACAAGAGGGAGCCCGAAAACAGAGTTCACAACAGCCTGCTACAGTGACAGTGATTGACACATTAGCCAATGATGGGACAGTAGTAGTCCCATCATCCGGCTAATGTGTTGAATGTAAAAAAAAAAAACACACATACAGTACATATATAGTTCATACTCACCATCTACACCTAATCCCCGAAGCCCTCACTCACCTGAAAAAATTAACATAATAAACTAACAATATACTCCCTGTGTCCACCGTAATCCAATTAACACGATTGTCCCACAATGATCTCCCGTGGACAGCTGTCACATCAGCTGATGCGACCACTCTCCAGAGGCCCCGGAATACAATGATGGAAGGTATCCTTCCGCACTGTATCCCCCGCCGCTGTGAGTACAGTGTAGTTTATACTGTCACTTGTGGCACAGCTGCATGGGAAAATTCCCGCGCAGCATTGCCAAAAAGCGAGACAATGAACTAAAGTAACTTCTTCAGTGATGCACTGAATGAGCCATTGTCACCTGTCAGTGTGTCACTGAAGGTCTATAGAGCTGTCACATCTCCTGAGATCGTCGTGGGACACTCATACAATGCCTACAAGTAGTATTCAACCCCCTGCAGATTTAGCAGGTTTAATAAGATGCAAATAAGTTAGAGCCTTCAAACTTCAAACAAGAGCAGGATTTATTAACAGATGCATAAATCTTACAAACCAAAAAGTTTTGTTGCTCAGTTAAATTTTTATAAATTTTAAACATAAAAGTGTGGGTCAATTATTATTCAACCCCTAGGTTTAATATTTTGTGGAATAACCTTTGTTTGCAATTACAGCTAATAATCGTCTTTTATAAGACCTGATCAGGCCGGCACAGGTCTCTGGAGTTATCTTGGCCCACTCCTCCATGCAGATCTTCTCCAAGTTATCTAGGTTCTTTGGGTGTCTCATGTGGACTTTAATCTTGAGCTCCTTCCACAAGTTTTCAATTGGGTTAAGGTCAGGAGACTGACTAGGCCACTGCAACACCTTGATTTTTTGCCTCTTGAACCAGGCCTTGGTTTTCTTGGCTGTGTGCTTTGGGTCGTTGTCTTGTTGGAAGATGAAATGACGACCCATCTTAAGATCCTTGATGGAGGAGCGGAGGTTCTTGGAAAAAGAGATAATTAATCCGAACATGTGAAGCTCATTGTTCTCTGTGCCTGAACTACTTCTTAATACTTTAGGGGAACCAAACAGAATTCTGGAGGGTTGAGGGGTTGAATAATAAATGACCCTCTGAAAAGACTTTTCACAATTTAAAAAAAAAATAAACAAAGAAATAACATTCTTTTTTGCTGCAGTGCATTTCACACTTCCAGGCTGATCTACAGTCCAAATGTCACAATGCCAAATTAATTCCAAATGTGTAAACCTGCTAAATCTGCAGGGGGTTGAATACTACTTGTAGGCACTGTAATTAATTGGACTGCGTCAGACAGTGAGTATACGGTTGGTTTATTATTTTTTTTTCCAGGCTATTGAGGGCGTTGAGGGAGGAATTAGGCATGGTTGTATGTTTGGTGAAATTAAGAATGTTAAAATACTTTTTTCTGGCTGTGTCTTTTTTTTTTAACTCTTTCACTACTATAGGATTAGTAATGGATAGGTGTCTTATTGATGCCTCTCCATTACTAACCTGGCTTAATGTCACCTTACAATACAAAGGTGACATTAACTCCTTATTACCCCATATGCCACTGCTACAGGGCAGTGGGAAGGGAGAGGCTAAGTGCCGCAATTGGCGCATCGTACAGATGCACCATTTCTGGGGTGGCTGGGAGCTGGTATTTGTAGCCAGGGGGTATATAAACTTTTAAATGGATATACCAAAAAAAAGGGTAGTAATCAATAAGACACCAGCAAAGAAAATCTGCCCCTATGTAAAGATACTCTTTATTGAATATAAAAAAAACAACGTTCGAAAAATATATACAAAAAAACACTCTAAAAGAAGGGATCACAGCCAGGGAATCAGGGTAGCGCCCTTGAAAAATTGTTGAAGGATTGTTGAAAAATAGCAATATGCCTACCATTGTCCCTAATAGGCCCTAGAGTCTGATAACCTACCTGACAGCAGAGGTTGGCACCCTAATTTGATGTGGCGCCCCTGCTCCACGACGGCTCTCCCTTCAATCTCTAGGCCTTCCCTTAAATCTATCATTAAAATCACAGACAAAAGACAACAATAGACTACAGATCAAAATTGATCTATATCTCTTGTTGGCACCATAAATAATGCACCCAAACAGAATAACAAATGTTAATAATAGATCCAAAAAGCACTGAAATCTGTTCAGAAATTTAAACATAAATAATATAGTATAGACAGATGTAAAAAAAAAAAGTCAAAGTTAATTAGCACTGTATAAATCTCAAAGCATTAACAATGATAAGCTAGATGTAGAGACCCATCACAGATTATATATAGGCTCAATATATCAGTCCAGTGCAGTATGTTCAGTATGGGCTCAGCAGAGCAACGCAAAGAAAAGCTATATATGCAATTCAAATAGTACAACCACCTGTAAGGGTAGGGAGCTTTCCGTGTGATAGAGTACATATAAACATCTGTCACAAATTATGTATAGGCTCAAGGTAACGGTTAGACTACTAGTCCCATGCAATATATTCAATGTGAGCTCCACAAAGAAAAATATGTGCAATAACAAGGCCACCTGCAATAGTAAAGTGCTAAAGGTGCAGATAAGGTGCCAAAAAACATAGCTCATATAAATGAATGAATCAAACTTAGCTGTATACTGAAGGCCAATCCTTTGTGTCAGCTATAGGGTTTGATTAGCTCTCAGGGTGCCGACGCGTTTCTCCCTCATCAACTTGGGTCTTAAAAAAATGCCTCAATAGGTAAGTGAGCTATGGACAGGTAACAATTTGCCTCTCCATATGATCTGTGCTGCAGAAACCTGTTCCCAGCCCCTCTTAATAGTCAGGGAGCAATTAGTCTACACCCACCTAATTAGTGTTCCATTAGATCCATGTGATATCCTCCCATAGCGCTCAATGACCATGTGTTCAGTAAGTCAGGAAGTGTCACTGCGTTCTTACTGATGTGATGTCTGGTTAAAACCGGAACTTTACTCTGTGTTATTACCGCCGTCATACCCGGCTGGTGGAACGCATAATGCATGCCAAGATGTTTACAAAGAGCACAGGAAGTACAGGCGCGTCATTCAGGATGTCATGTCCGGACAGTGAGCCGCAACTGCGTGCCACAGCATACTGCCTATAAATCAAGAAACGCTGTCTCCTCATATCCTGCAAATAATGCACCGATATGTTCCATTATATGTCCCATTGCTAAAGCAACATGGAGTTAGTACATATAGAAATATTTTTATAGCGTACATCAGTACAATAATGTATATACCAAAGAATGGCTATATATAGTGTGGATGTTAAAATAACCAAATACCATTTTCTCTATTGGAGCTTGCAGAACATTTAACTCTATATGTACTATTTTAATTTAAAAAAAAAAGTGGTCTGGGACAGAAAAAACAATAGACTCAAGTACACCTGACAGTCTACTATATAATTGTCTAAGGGTCACTTCCGTCTTTCTGTCTGTCCTTCTGTCTGTCTGTCACGGAAATCCCAAGTCGCTGATTGGTCGCGACAAAACAGCCACGACCAATCAGCGACGGGCACAGTCCAGCGGCAAATGGCCGCTCCTTACTCCCCGCAGTCAGTGCCCGCTCCATACTCCTCTCCAGTTAGCGCTCACACAGGGTTAATGGCAACGTTAACGGACCGCGTTATGCCGCGGTGTAACGCACTCCGTTAACGCTGCTATTAACCCTGTGTGACCAACTTTTTACTATTGATGCTGCCTATGCAGCATCAATAGTAAAAAGATCTAATGTTAAACATAATAAAAAAAATTAAAAATAGTTACCGTATATACTCACCGTCCATTGGCCCCTCGGATACAGCCCAGGCCTTTCCCGCTCCTTGCGACGCTCCGGTGACTGCTACATGCATTGCGATCTCGCGAGATGATGACGCAATGCACTCTTGGGACCAGAGCGCGCGAGGAGCATCGGTAAACACTTCGCCTGGATCCGGGGGCCAACGGAAGGTGAGTATATAACTATTTTTTATTTTAATTCTTCTTTTTTTTTTTTAACAGGGATATGATGCCCACATTGCTATATACTACGTGGGCTGTGCAATATACTACGTGGGCAGTGCAATATACTACATGGGCTGTGCAATATACTATGTGGGCTGTGCAATATACTACGTGGGCTGTGCAATATACTGCGTGGGCTGTGCTATATACTACGTGGGCTACGCTGTGCAATATACTGCGTGGGCTGTGCTAAATACTACGTGGGCTGTGCAATATACTATGTGGGCTGTGCAATATACTACCTGGACTGTGCAATAGACTACGTTGGGCTGTGCAATATACTACGTGGGCTGTGCAATGTACTACGTGGGCTGTGCAATATACTACGTGGGCTGTGCAATATACTGCGTGGGCTGTGCTATATACTACGTGGGCTGTGCAATATACTACGTGGCTGTGCAATATACTACGTGGCTGTGCTATATACTACGTGGGCTGTGCTATATACTGCGTGGCCTGTGTTATACACTACGTGGCCTGTGTTATACACTACGTGGCCTGTGTTATACACTACGTGGCCTGTGTTATACACTATGTGGGCTGTGTTATATACTGCATGCATGGGCTGTTATATACTACGCGAGCTGTGTTATATGCTATGCGGGCTGTTATACACTCCGTGGGCTGTGCAATATACTACGTGGCTGTGCTATATACTCCGTTGGCTGTGTTATATACTACATGGATGTGCTATATACTCCATGGGCTGTGCTATATACTACATGGCTGTGCTATATATTACGTGGCTGTGCTATATACTAGGTGGCTGTACAATATACTATGTGGCTGTACAATATACTACGTGGCTGTGCTATTTACTACGTGGGCTGTTATATACTACGTGGCTGTGCTATATACTACGTGGCTGGCCGCGAACAATCAGCGACAGGCGCAGTCTGGCCGCAAATTGGCGCGGGATTTGAACCACGCTTCGCTATTTTGTCGCGGCCGCCCGAATCCTGTGTTTTCAATGCATTATTCTAAAATCTTCATAAATAAACTACATACATATTCTAGAATACCCGATGCGTTAGAATCGGGCTACCATCTAGTATATCAATATGTGGGTAACACCAGGGGGTATAAATCATAACATATCGGCCATAGGCACAATAAATACAACCAAACATAGACCTCTCAATATGAGGAAAAGACCCCCATAGTGTCCACATGATGTTTTATATCCAGATACAATATTCTGGAGATTATTGTAATAGTGTACATATATGGCTTAAAACTTATTCCTATCAAAGGTTGATAAACTCACCAGTCTGGTTAAACGAAGCTAGAAAAAGTCATCTGTTCATTAAGTCCCTTTGGATGGACTGTGTCCAGTCAAAAAATTTATCTAGTTTTCCGCTGCAAAATTTGGCGATCCCAGTCTCCCTGGCCGACCGATGGTTCCACCACTTCAATTGTTTTAACCCCTTAACGACCGCCGATACGCCTTTTAACGGCAGCCGCTAAGGGTACTTAAACCACAGTGCCGTTAATTAACGGCGCTGTGGAAAAAGTGAATAGCGCCCTCCAGAGTCGGATTTTCTCTGGGGTCTCGGTTGCCGAGGGTAGCCGAGACCCCAGAGAACATGATTAAGTGGGTTTTTACCGACCCGCGAGTTGCGATCGCCGGTAATTAACCGTTTACTGGCGGTCGCAACAAAAAAAAAAAAAAACGCGATTTGCCATTTAATTTCTCTGTCCTCCGATGTGATCGCACATCGGAGGACAGAGAAATAGGGTCCCCGATGACCCCAATAGCCCCCCAATACTCACCTATTTCCCCCGGTGCTCCTCGTGGCTCCCGATGGGCGCCGCCATCTTTTTCCGGGGAAAAAATGGCGGGCGCATGCGCAGTGCACTCGCCGCCCGGCCCCCGGAAGATCTTTGGGGTCTCGGCTGCCGGGGGTAGCCGAGACCCCAAAGAACATGATCGGGGTCGGTTTTTACCGACCCCTGTTTTGCGATCGCCGGTAATTAACTGTTTACCGGCGACCGCAAAAAAAAAAAAAAAGCGATCTGTAATTCTCTGTCCTCTGATGTGATCGCACATCAGAGGACAGAGAAATAGGGAGATTCGGGGACCCTATCATACTTACCGGTGTCCCTGGGTCCTCCTGCCGGCCGGCTTCTTCCTCGGGAAAGAAAATGGCGGGCGCATGCGCAGTGTGTCCACCATCTGCTGCCATCTGCCGGCCGGCAGGAGAGACGAGTTGGGGCTAAAATTAGGGTTAGGGTTGGGGCTAAATTTAGGGTTAGGGTTGGGGCTAAATTTAGGGTTAGGGTTAGGCTACTTTCACACTAGCGTTTTTTTGGCTTCCGTCGCAATGCGCCGTTTTGGAGAAAAAATGCATCCTGCAAAAGTGCTTGCAGGATGCGTTTTTTCTCCATTGACTTGCATTAGCGACACATTGCGATGGATTGCCACACGTCGCATCCGTCGTGCGACGGATGCGTCGTGCTTTGGCAGACCGTCGGCACAAAAAACGCTACATGTACACCTCACAATGGGGCAGCGGATGCGTTGAAAAACAGCATCCGCTGCACCCGTTGTGCGGCGCTTACAACGCTAGCGTCGGTACATCGGGCCGACACACTGCGACGGGCCGAGTACGACGCTAGTGTGAAAGTAGCCTTAGGCTTCTTTCACACTTGCGTTGGCCCGACGTACCGACGCATGTTGTGAAAATTGTGCACAACGTGGGCAGCGGATGCAGTTTTTCAACGCACCCGCTGCCCAGTCTATGTCCTGGGGAGGAGGGGGCAGAGTTACGGCCACGCATGCGCGGAAATGGCGGACGCGACGTACACAAAAAAGGTTACATTGAACTTTTTTTGTGACGACGGTCCGCCAAAACACAACGGATCCAGTGCACGATGGACGCGACGTGTGGCCATCCGTCGGCAATACAAGTCTATGGGCAAAAAAGGCATCCTGTGGGCACATTTGCTGGATCCGTTTTTTGTCCAAAACAACGGATTGCGACGGATGCCACACGACGCAAGTGTGAAAGTAGCCTTAGGGCTAGGGTTAGGGTTGGGGCTAAAGTTAGGGCTAGGGTTGGGGCTAAAATTAGGGTTAGGGTTGGGGCTAAAGTTAGGGTTAGGGTTGGGGCTAAAGTTAGGGTTAGGGCTAAAGTTAGGGTTAGAGTTGGGATTAGGGTTAGGGTTTGGATTAGGGTTGGTATTAGGGTTACGTTTGGGATTAGGGTTGGGATTAGGGTTACGTTTGGGATTAGTGTTGGGATTAGGGTTAGGGTTGGGATTAGGGTTAAGGTTAGGGTTGGGATTAGGGTTAACGTTAGGGTTGGGATTAGGGTTAGGGGTGTATTGGGATTAGGGTTAGGTTTGAGGTTACGGTTGAGATTAGGATTAGGGGTGTGTTGGATTTAGGGTTTTGATTAGGGTTATGGTTAGGGTTGAGATTAGGGCTGTTTTGGGGTTAGGGTTGTGATTATCGTTAGGGTTGTGATTAGGATTATGGATCGGGTTGAGATTAGGGTTAGGGGTGTGTTGGGGTTAGGGTTGGAGTTAGAATTGGGGGGGTTTCCACTGTTTAGGTACATCAGGGGGTCTCCAAACACGACAGCCAATTTTGCGCTAAAAACGTCAAATGGTGCTCCCTCCCTTCTGAGCTCTGCCGTGCGCCCAAACAGTGGTTTACCCCCACATATGGGGCATCAGCGTACTCAGGATAAATTGGACAACAACTTATGGGGTCCAATTTCTCCTGTTACCCTTGTGAAAATAAAAACTTGGGGGCTAAAAATCTTTTTTGTGGAAAAAAAAATATTTTTTATTTTCACTACTCTGCATTATAAACTTCTGTGAAGCACTTGAGCATTCAAAGTTCTCACCACATATCTAGATAAGTTCCTTAGAGGGTCTAGTTTCCAAAATTTGGTCACTTGTGGGGGGTTTCTACTGTTTAGGTACATCAGGGGCTCTGCAAACGCAACATAAACCCACAGACAATTCTATCAAAGTCTGCATTCCAAAATGGCGCTCCTTCTCTTCCGAGCTCTGCCGTGTGCCCAAACAGTGGTTTACCCCCACATATGGGGTACCAGCATACTCAGGACAAATTGGAGAACAAATATTGGCATCCAATTTCTCTTGTTACCCTTGTGAAAATAAAAACTTGGGGGCTAAAAAATATTTTTTGTGGAAAAAAAAAATATTTTCTATTTTCACTACTCTGCATTATAAACTTCTGTGAAGCACTTGGGCATTCAAAGTTCTCACCACATATCTAGATAAGTTCCTTGTGGGGTCTAGTTTCCAAAACGAGGTCACTTGTGGGGGGTTTCTACTGTTTAGGTACATCAGTGGCTCTGCAAACGCAACATAACGCCCGCAGACCATTCTATCAAAGCCTGCATTCCAAAATGGCACTCCTTCCCTTCCGAGCTCTGCCGTGCGCCCAAACAGTGGTTTACCCCCACATATGGGGTACCAGCATACTCAGGACAAATTGGAAAACAACGTTTGGGGTCCAATTTCTCTTGTTACCCTTGTGAAAATAAAAATTTGGGGGCTAAAAAATCTTTTTTGTGGGAAAAAAATATATTTTTTATTTTCACTACTCTGCATTATAAACTTCTGTGAAGCACATGGGCATTCAAAGTTCTCACCACATATCTAGATAAGTTCCTTGGGGGTCTATTTTCCAAAATGGGGTCATTTGTGGGGGTTTCTACTGTTTAGGTACATTAGGGGTCTGCAAAAGCAAAATAACGCCCGCAGATAATTCTATCAAAGTCTGCATTCCAAAACGGCGCTCCTTCCCTTCCGAGCTCAGCCATGCGCCCAAACAGTGGTTTACCCCCACATATGGGGTACCAGCATACTCAGGACAAATTGGACAACAACTTTTGGGGTCCAATTTCTCTTGTTACCCTTGTGAAAATAAAAATTTGGGGGCTAAAACTCTGCATTATAAACTTCTGTGAAGCACTTGGGCATTCAAAGTTCTCACCACACATCTAGATAAGTTCCATGGGGGGTCTAGTTTCCAAAATGGGGTCACTTGTGGGGGGTTTCTACTGTTTAGGCACATCAGGGGCTCTCCAAACGCGACATGGCGTCCCATCTCAATTCCAGTCAATTTTGCATTGAAAAGTCAAATGGCGCTCCTTTGCTTCCGAGCTCAGCCATGCGCCCAAACAGTGGTTTACCCCCACATATGGGGTGTCGGCGTACTCAGGACAAATTGTACAACAACTTCTGGGGTCCATTTTCTCCTGTTACCCTTGGTAAAATAAAAATTTGGAGGCAAAAAGATCATTGTTGTTGAAAAAATGCGATTTTTTTATTTTCACGGCTCTACGTTATAAACTTTTGTGAAGCACCTGGGGGTTTAAAGTGCTCAACACACATCTAGATAAGTTCCTTAAGGGGTCTAGTTTCCAAAATGGTGTCACTTGTGGGGGGTTTCCACTGTTTAGGCACATCAGGGCTCTCCAAACGTGACATGGCGTCCGATCTCAATTCCAGCCAATTCTACATTGAAAAAGTAAAACGACACTCCTTCTCTTCCAAACTCTGCGGTGCGCCCAAACAGTGGTTTACCCCCACATATGGGGTATCGACGTACTCAGGAGAAATTGTACAACAACTTTTGTGGTCTAATTTCTCCTGTTACCCTTGTGAAAATAAGAATTTGTGGGCGAAAAGATCATTTTTGTGTAAACAAATGCGATTTTTTATTTTCACGGCTCTACGTTATAAACTTCTGTGAAGCACTTGGGGGTTCCAAGTGCTCACCACACATCTAGATAAGTTCCTTAAGGGGTCTAGTTTCCAAAATGGTGTCACTTGTGGGGGGTTTCCACTGTTTAGGCACATCAGGGGCTCTCCAAACGCGACATGGCGTCCGATCTCAATTCCAGCCAATTCTGCATTAAAAAAGTCAAACGGTGCTCCTTCACTTCCAAGCTCTGCGGTGCGCCCAAACAGTGGTTTACCTCCACATATGGGGTATCGGCGTACTCAGGAGAAATTGCACAACAACATTTGTGGTTAAATTTCTGTTTTTACACTTGTGAAAATTAAAAAAAATGGTTCTGAAGTAAAATGTTTGCAAAAAAAAGTGAAATGTTCATTTTTTTCTTCCACATTGTTTCAGTTCCTGTGAAGCACGTAAAGGGTTAATAAACTTCTTGAATGTGGTTTTGAGCAGCTTGAGGAGTGCAGTTTTTAGAATGGTGTCACACTTGGTTATTTTCTATCATATAGACCCCTCAAAATGACTTCAAATGTGATGTGGTCCCTAAAAAAAAGATGGTGTTGTAAAAATGAGAAATTGCTGGTCAACTTTTAACCCTTATAACTCCCTAACAAAAAAAAAATTTGTTTCCAAAATTGTGCTGATGTAAAGTAGACATGTGGGAAATGTTATTTATTAACTATTTTTTGTGACATATCTCTCTGATTTAAGGGCATAAAAATGCAAAGTTTGAAAATTGCAAAATTTTAAATTTTTTTGCCATATTTCCATTTTTTTCATAAATAATCGCAAGTAATATCGAAGAAATGTTACCACTACCATGAAGTACAATATGTCACGAAAAAACAGTCTCAGAATCAGCGGGATCCGATAAAGCGTTCCAGAGTTATAACCTCTTAAAGTGACAGTGGTCAGAATTGTAAAAATTGGCTCTGTCATTAAGTACAAAATTGGCTCTGTCACTAAGGGGTTAAAAGAGACAGCTCCCAGGTCGCCTCCATGTTGATTGTTAATGTGGCGTGCTAGGGCCATGTCTCTTTTATTTCTGATATCGCTCAAATGTTCGCCAATGCAAACTTTAAATTGCCTTTTTGTTTTGCCTACGTAATTCAGTGGACAAGTACCGGTACACAGGTAAATTACTCCAGTCGTTTTGCAAATAGCGAATTGCTTGTTGTTGTATGTTCTGTTGGTAGCTACACTGGTAAAGGTTTTCGAAGGTGTAATATAGTGGCAATAAATGCAATGGCGACATCTATAGGTACCATGTGACCTGTTGTCTAACAAAGTACTTTCCTTTTTGGGGGGACAAAAATGGCTATTTACAAGATGATCCTTTATAGATCTCCCTCTTCTAAACGTCACCAAGGGTTTTGATCTAATCCATTTGAAGATATCATGATTGGTCCTAAGGATGCTCCAATGTTTCCTAACAATCTGCATCATCTTCAGATTCTGATCATCATAGGTACCTATTAGCCTCGTAAGTGTGTCAGTTTCTGGTACTTTTTTTTGGTGTCAATAAGGATGTTCTATTAATTCCCCGTGCATGATGGTGTGCATCTCTAATAACCGATTTTGGGTATCCCCGATCTTTAAATCTCTTTGTTAGATCCTCCGCTTTATTATAAAAGTCTGCCGATCCAGAGTCGTTCCATTTTATTTGCAGAAACTGTCCCATAGGTATCCCTCGTTTCTGAGAAGTAGGGTGATAATTCTCCCATCTAAACAGGCTATTAGTGGCCGTAGGTTTGCGGAAAATGGATGTCTTCAGTGTTCTGTTCATCTGTATGGAGATTGGTAACATCAAGAAAATAAATTCTGCTCCCCCAACTTCAAATGTGAATTTGAGCCCCAAATCATTGAGATGTTGTACAAATGAAATGAAGGCATCAACGCCTCCCGTCCAGAGGACGAGGATGTCATCTATATAGCGACCCCAAAACAAAATGTTGGGTCCCCAGATGACACCCTCATCCCCGAACAACACAGTGTCCTCCCACCAGCCCAGGAGCAAGTTTGGATATGTGGGGGCACAGGGGCTCCTCATTGCGGTGCCCCTGAGCTGTGTTGTGAAATTGGATTTTGGGCTCCCCCGGTGGCCACTGGTGGAATTGAACTGGTGTGCATCATCCTCTCTGTTCACCTGTTTCCATCAGGATGTGGGAGTCGCTATTTAGCCTTGCTCCTCTGTCACTTCCATGCCGGTCAACATTGTAATCAGAAGCCTTTCTGTGCATGTTCCTGCTGCTAGACAACTCCCAGCTAAGTTGGACTTAGTCCTTGTTTGTTTTTGCATTTTGTTCCAGTTCACAGCTGTAGTTTCGTTTCTGTGTCTGGAAAGCTCTTGTGATCTGAAATTGCCACTCTGATGTTATGAGTTAATACTAGAGTCTTAAAGTAATTTCAGGATGGTATTTTGATAGGGTTTTCACCTGACCATGAAAGTGCCCTTTCTGTCTTCCTGCTATCTAGTAAGCGGACCTCAATTTTGCTAAACCTATTTTCATACTACGTTTGTCATTTCATCTAAAATCACCGCCAATATTTGTGGGGGCCTCTGTCTGCCTTTCGGGGAAATTTCTCTAGAGGTGAGCCAGGACTATATTTTCCTCTGCCAGGATTAGTTAGTCCTCCGGCCGGCGCTGGGCGTCTAGGGATAAAACGCAGGCTACGCTACCCGGCTACTGTTAGTTGTGCGGCAGGTTTAGTTCATGGTCAGTTTAGTTTCCATCCTTCCAAGAGCTAGTTCGTATGTTTGCTGGGCTATGTTCTCTTGCCATTGAGAACCATAACAGTTTGACCGGCCTCAAAGGGTTAAATTAATTGACAGAGAAAGGAGAGAAAAGAGAAGTCTGCTGAAGATTTTTTTTTTTTTTCTCAGTTCTGAGTGTGCTTGTAATTGAATCTCTTGCAAGTCTGCCTATATTGCAGCCTTTCTCTCTCTTTCTCCTTCTAATCCTGGAATGGCTCTGTGTTCACCTGTTTAAAATGGATATTCAGAGTTTAGCTGCAGGTTTGAATAATCTCACCACGAAAGTTCAAAACTTACAAGATTTTGTTGTTCATGTTCCTATATCTGAACCTAGAATTCCTTTGCCTGAATTTTTCTCGGGGAATAGATCTTGCTTTCAAAATTTCAAAAATAATTGCAAGTTGTTTTTGTCCCTGAAATCTCGCTCTGCTGGAGATCCTGCTCAGCAGGTCAGGATTGTGATTTCTTTGCTCCGGGGCGACCCTCAGGATTGGGCTTTTGCATTGGCTCCAGGGGATCCTGCGTTGCTCAATGTGGATGCGTTTTTTCTGGCCTTGGGGTTGCTTTATGAGGAACCTCAGTTAGAACTTCAGGCGGAAAAGGCCTTGATGTCCCTATCTCAGGGGCAAGACGAAGCTGAAATATACTGCCAGAAATTCCGTAAATGGGCTGTGCTTACTCAGTGGAATGAGTGCACCCTGGCGGCGAATTTCAGAGAGGGTCTCTCTGATGCCATTAAGGATGTTATGGTGGGGTTCCCTGTGCCTGCGGGTCTGAATGAGTCCATGACAATGGCTATCCAGATCGATAGGCGTCTGCGGGAGCGCAAACCTGTGCACCATTTGGCGGTGTCTACTGAGAAGACGCCAGAGAATATGCAATGTGATAGAATTCTGTCCAGAAGTGAACGGCAGAATTTTAGACGAAAAAATGGGTTGTGCTTCTATTGCGGTGATTCAACTCATGTTATATCAGCATGCTCTAAGCGTACTAAGAAGCTTGATAAGTCTGTTTCAATTGGCACTTTACAGTCTAAGTTTATTCTATCTGTGACCCTGATTTGTTCTTTATCATCTATTACCGCGGATGCCTATGTCGACTCTGGCGCCGCTTTGAGTCTTATGGATTGGTCCTTTGCCAAACGCTGTGGGTATGATTTGGAGCCTCTTGAAACTCCTATACCCCTGAAGGGGATTGACTCCACCCCATTGGCTAGCAATAAACCACAATACTGGACACAAGTAACTATGCGGATTAATCCGGATCACCAGGAGATTATTCGCTTTCTTGTGCTGTATAACCTACATGATGTGTTGGTGCTTGGATTGCCATGGCTGCAATCTCATAACCCAGTCCTTGACTGGAAAGCTATGTCTGTGTTAAGCTGGGGATGTAAGGGGACGCATGGGGACGTACCTGTGGTTTCCATTTCATCATCTATTCCCTCTGAGATTCCTGAATTCTTGACTGAATATCGTGACGTTTTTGAAGAACCTAAGCTTGGTTCATTACCTCCGCACCGGGAGTGCGATTGTGCCATAGATTTGATTCCGGGTAGTAAATACCCTAAGGGTCGTTTATTTAATCTGTCTGTGCCTGAACATGCTGCTATGCGAGAATATATAAAGGAGTCCTTGGAAAAGGGACATATTCGTCCTTCGTCATCTCCCTTAGGAGCCGTTTTTTTCTTTGTGGCTAAGAAAGATGGCTCTTTGAGGCCGTGCATTGATTATCGGCTTTTGAATAAAATCACGGTTAAATATCAATATCCGTTGCCACTGCTGACTGATTTGTTTGCTCGCATAAAGGGGGCCAAGTGGTTCTCTAAGATAGATCTTCGTGGGGCGTATAATTTGGTGCGAATTAAGCAGGGGGATGAGTGGAAAACCGCATTTAATACGCCCGAGGGCCACTTTGAGTATTTGGTGATGCCTTTTGGTCTTTCAAATGCCCCTTCAGTCTTTCAGTCCTTTATGCATGACATTTTCCGTGATTATTTGGATAAATTTATGATTGTGTATCTGGATGATATTTTGATTTTTTCGGATGACTGGGACTCTCATGTCCAGCAGGTCAGGAGGGTTTTTCAGGTTTTGCGGTCTAATTCCTTGTGTGTGAAGGGTTCTAAGTGCGTTTTTGGGGTTCAAAAGATTTCCTTTTTGGGATATATTTTTTCCCCCTCTTCCATCGAGATGGATCCTGTCAAGGTTCAGGCTATTTGTGATTGGACGCAACCCTCTTCTCTTAAGAGTCTTCAGAAATTTTTGGGCTTTGCTAACTTTTATCGTCGATTTATTGCTGGTTTTTCTGATGTTGTTAAACCATTGACTGATTTGACTAAGAAGGGTGCTGATGTTGCTGATTGGTCCCCTGCTGCTGTGGAGGCCTTTCGGGAGCTTAAGCGCCGCTTTTCTTCCGCCCCTGTGTTGCGTCAGCCTGATGTTGCTCTTCCTTTTCAGGTTGAGGTCGACGCTTCTGAAATCGGAGCTGGGGCGGTTTTGTCGCAGAGAAGTTCCGATTGCTCCGTGATGAGACCTTGTGCTTTTTTCTCGCGTAAATTTTCGCCCGCCGAGCGGAATTATGATGTTGGGAATCGGGAGCTTTTGGCCATGAAGTGGGCTTTTGAGGAGTGGCGTCATTGGCTTGAGGGGGCTAGACATCAGGTGGTGGTATTGACTGACCACAAAAATCTAATTTATCTTGAGTCCGCCAGACGCCTGAATCCTAGACAGGCGCGCTGGTCGTTGTTTTTCTCTCGGTTTAATTTTGTGGTGTCCTACCTGCCGGGTTCTAAGAATGTTAAGGCGGATGCCCTTTCTAGGAGTTTTGAGCCTGACTCCCCTGGTAATTCTGAACCTACAGGTATCCTTAAGGATGGAGTGATATTGTCTGCCGTTTCTCCAGACCTGCGGCGGGCCTTGCAGGAGTTTCAGGCGGATAGACCTGATCGTTGCCCACCTGGTAGACTGTTTGTTCCTGATGATTGGACCAGTAAAGTAATTTCTGAGGTTCATTCTTCTGCGTTGGCAGGTCATCCTGGAATCTTTGGTACCAGGGATTTGGTGGCAAGGTCCTTCTGGTGGCCTTCCCTGTCTCGAGATGTGCGAGGCTTCGTGCAGTCTTGTGACGTTTGTGCTCGGGCCAAGCCTTGTTGTTCTCGGGCTAGTGGATTGTTGTTGCCCTTGCCTATCCCGAAGAGGCCCTGGACGCACATCTCGATGGATTTTATTTCGGATCTTCCTGTTTCTCAGAAGATGTCTGTCATCTGGGTGGTGTGTGATCGTTTCTCTAAGATGGTCCATTTGGTTCCCCTGCCTAAGTTGCCTTCTTCTTCCGAGTTGGTTCCTCTGTTTTTTCAAAATGTGGTCCGTTTGCATGGTATTCCGGAGAATATCGTTTCTGACAGAGGTACCCAATTCGTGTCTAGATTTTGGCGAGCATTCTGTGCTAGGATGGGCATAGATTTGTCTTTCTCGTCTGCTTTCCATCCTCAGACTAATGGCCAGACCGAGCGGACGAATCAGACCTTGGAGACATATTTGAGGTGTTTTGTGTCTGCAGATCAGGATGATTGGGTTGCTTTTTTGCCTTTAGCGGAGTTTGCCCTCAATAATCGGGCCAGTTCTGCCACCTTGGTGTCTCCCTTTTTCTGTAATTCGGGGTTTCATCCTCGATTTTCTTCTGGTCAGGTGGAATCTTCGGATTGTCCTGGAGTGGATGCTGTGGTGGAGAGGTTGCATCAGATTTGGGGGCAGGTAGTGGACAATTTGAAGTTGTCCCAGGAGAAGACTCAGCTTTTTGCCAACCGCCGGCGTCGGGTTGGTCCTCGGCTTTGTGTTGGGTGTTGTGAAATTGGATTCTGGGCTCCCCCGGTGGCCACTGGTGGAATTGAACTTGTGTGCATCATCCTCTCTGTTCACCTGTTCCCATCAGGATGTGGGAGTCTCTATATAACCTTGCTCCTCTGTCAGTTTCATGCCGGTCAACAATGTAATCAGAAGCCTTTCTTTGCATGTTCCTGCTACTAGACAACTCCCAGCTAAGTTGGACTTTCGTCCTTGTTTGTTTTTGCATTTTGTTCCAGTTCACAGCTGCTGTTTCGTTACTGTGTCTGGAAAGCTCTTGTGATCTGAAATTGCCACTCTGGTGTTATGAGTTAATACTAGAGTCTTAAAGTAATTTCTGGATGGTGTTTTGATAGTGTTTTCAGCTGACCATGAAAGTGCCCTTTCTGTCTTCCTGCTATCTAGTAAGCGGACCTCGATTTTGCTAAACCTATTTTCATACTACGTTTGTCATTTCATCTAAAATGACCGCCAATATATGTGGGGGCCTCTGTCCGCCTTTTGGGGAAATTTCTCTAGAGGTGAGCCAGGACTGTATTTTCCTCTGCTAGGATTAGTTAGTCCTCCGGCTGGCGCTGGGCGTCTAGGGATAAAACGTAGGCACGCTACCCGGCCACTGTTAATTGTGCGGCAGGTTTAGTTCATGGTCAGTTTAGATTCCATCTTCCAAGAGCTAGTTCTTATATATGCTGGGCTATGTTCTCTCGCCATTGAGAATCATGACAGTTGGGGACTTGGTGTGGTTGTCTTCTCGTTTTGTCCCTATGAGGGTTTCTTCTCCCAAGTTTAAGCCTCGGTTCATCGGCCTGTACAAGATATTGGAGATTCTTAACCCTGTGTCCTTCCGTTTGGACCTCCCTGCATCTTTTTCTATTCATAATGTTTTTCATCGGTCATTATTGCGCAGGTATGAGGTACCGGTTGTGCCTTCCGTTGAGCCTCCTGCTCCGGTGTTGGTTGAGGGCGAGTTGGAGTACGTTGTGGAAAAAATCTTGGACTCCCGTGTTTCCAGACGGAAACTCCAGTATCTGGTCAAATGGAAGGGATACGGTCAGGAGGATAATTCTTGGGTGACTGCCTCTGATGTTCATGCCTCCGATTTGGTCCGTGCCTTTCATAGGGCTCATCCTGATCGCCCTGGTGGTTCTGGTGAGGGTTCGGTGCCCCCTCCTTGAGGGGGGGGTACTGTTGTGAAATTGGATTTTGGGCTCCCCCGGTGGCCACTGGTGGAATTGAACTGGTGTGCATCATCCTCTCTGTTCACCTGTTTCCATCAGGATGTGGGAGTCGCTATTTAGCCTTGCTCCTCTGTCACTTCCATGCCGGTCAACATTGTAATCAGAAGCCTTTCTGTGCATGTTCCTGCTGCTAGACAACTCCCAGCTAAGTTGGACTTAGTCCTTGTTTGTTTTTGCATTTTGTTCCAGTTCACAGCTGTAGTTTCGTTTCTGTGTCTGGAAAGCTCTTGTGATCTGAAATTGCCACTCTGATGTTATGAGTTAATACTAGAGTCTTAAAGTAATTTCAGGATGGTATTTTGATAGGGTTTTCAGCTGACCATGAAAGTGCCCTTTCTGTCTTCCTGCTATCTAGTAAGCGGACCTCAATTTTGCTAAACCTATTTTCATACTACGTTTGTCATTTCATCTAAAATCACCGCCAATATTTGTGGGGGCCTCTGTCTGCCTTTCGGGGAAATTTCTCTAGAGGTGAGCCAGGACTATATTTTCCTCTGCCAGGATTAGTTAGTCCTCCGGCCGGCGCTGGGCGTCTAGGGATAAAACGCAGGCTACGCTACCCGGCTACTGTTAGTTGTGCGGCAGGTTTAGTTCATGGTCAGTTTAGTTTCCATCCTTCCAAGAGCTAGTTCGTATGTTTGCTGGGCTATGTTCTCTTGCCATTGAGAACCATAACAGAGCTGGTGGTAATACTTGCCATTAAAGAGAAAAAATTTTTTTTTTGTTGTAGTACAAATTGTAAGAGTTCCATTAGAAATTCATTATGAACAAATAGATGTCTACCCCATGTATTCAGAAAATATTTTACTGCCGCCACACCTTAATGATGTATGCTGGATTATAGCGCTTCTACATCTATCGATGCCAAGATGGTATCTGGCTCGACAGTGGGATTACTACCAGTTTCATCAATAGATCTGTTGTATCTCTCAGATAAGAGGGAAGAGCAGTAACAAACAGTCTCAAAATCTGAGACACTGCTGTTCTGACTTAACGTATTTATCCCTGAGACTATCGGTCTCCCTTTCAGGGGCGGATATGCCTTATGAATCTTAGGTGTTGAATTAAACATGGCAATGGTGGGAATTTTAGGCAGCAAGAAATCAAATTCATTGGTCGAAATAAGACTATTAATTTTGGATTCAGTCAAGATCCTACATAGATATTTTTTGTATTCTGAGCTAGGGTCCTTAGGTAACATTTCATACGTAGTTCTATCAGATAGCAAATCAAAGCACATTTCAAGATATTGACTGCTGTCCAGAAGGACCGAGTTACCCCCGTATTTGTAGCCGGGGGGGCCAATATCCATGGCCCCTTCCTAGGCTATAAATATCAGCCTGCAGCTGTCTGCGTAGTCTTTCTGGCTATAAAATATAGGGGAACCCCACATCATTTTTTTGGGGGGTCCCCCTATTTTGATAGGCAGTAAAGGCTATGCAGACAGCTGCTGGCTGATATTCATAGCCTGGGAAGGAGCCATGGGTATTATCCCCTTTCCAGGCTACAAATATTGCTATCTATCTATCTATCTATCTATCTATCTATCTATCTATCTATCTATCTATCTATTTCATTCCTTCTATCTATCTATAGATCTATCTATCTATCTATCTATCTATCTATCTATCTATCTATCTATCTATCTCATTCCTTCTATCTAACCCATAACTATCTAGCTATCTATTTAGATCTACTGTATCTATCTATCTGTGTGTAATTGAGTGTGGGTTGGACAAATGTAAAAGAGGAGGTTGGACAAGAAATGATATCACAAATCTTTTTTTTTGTTCAATAATAGATCTTTATTTAGCTTTGAAAAACGTATACAAAAACACATCGAAAACGCACCAAAAGGCGCAGATTTTTACCTGCGTTTATTGCCAAGAGATGCGGACTCAGTGCGGAAAAATCCGCAACATGTGCACATACCCTACAAGTTCCTGTTCATGTGGGAGCCCCTGCAGCGGCTGCTGTCCGCCTACAGGAACAAGTTCAGGGAGATCAATGAGTACCAGCAGCGGTACGACCTGGAGATCATGCCGCCAGCAGCTGCCCGCTGCCGCATCCAAGGGGGACGATGTCACCTTCTCCGAGTTCCTGCGGTACCTGCTGGACGAGGACGAGATAATCGAGCACTGGATGCCCATCTACCAGCTATGCCAGACCTGCGCTGTGCCCTACGACTTCATCGGTACCTACGAGCGGCTGCGGGAGGACGCTAACCGGATGTTGGACGCCATCGGCGCACATAACAAGATGGAGGCGCAGAAAACAGGATGAGGGTGCAGGATGGGGGCTGCACATGACAGGAAGGGGGCGCAGGATGGGGGCTGCACATGATAGGAAGGGGACGCAGAATGGGGGCTGCACATGACAGGAAGGGGGCGCAAGATGGAAGCAGCACATACCATGACGGAGACCATATATCAATATAAATGCTCGCCACCTGGGCGTAGAACGGGTTCAATAGCTAGTTATGTATACCAACGAGAAACTTCCTCTAAAATGTATTGGAAAATAAATTCTATAAAGTCTATCCAGATCTTTTCAGTGCTCCTAGTGTGACATCATGTTTTTGGCCTTTAAAATATGCCATGACATACCAATAATGTTTCTGGCAGCTTAACAAACCAGATGTGAGGTTGTTGGGTGTAGCTGGAAAATAACTAAAGAAACATGGCAGTTTCCTGCATGAGGAGTCAAATATAATCACTTTCAATAATATATTCAGGCTAGTGATTTCAAGGTTTCCTGAAGGATAGATAAAAATACATTCCAAAGATGAATCAAATGACATTATATTTACTGTACATCAATTGGATAATAGACAAGAAGAATCTACTTTTTCACCTTTTTCCGACTGACATTATTGTAAAAGAAAATAAAACAACCACTAAACTAGACTCATGTCATTGTTTTCAACAGATTGGTGTCATGTACTTAGGACAACATCAGGAATTTCTGGGCCATATGCAGCCAAGCCAGATACTCAACTGTTTTTCAAATATATTTATTAAATTTTAATATAATGAGGGAAGCGAGGAAACACAAAAAAGGGGAAAGAGATAAGAGGGGTGGGAGGGGTATATAACTTGGTTAAAGGGAACCTGTCACCTGAATTTGGCGGGACCAGTTTTGGGTCATATGGGCGGGGTTTTCGGGTGTTTGATTCACTCTTTCCTTACCCGCTGGCTGCATGCTGGCCGCAATATTGGATTGAAGTTCATTCTCTTTCCTCCGGAGTGCACGCCAGCGTAAGGCAATATTGCCTTGTGCAGGCATGTACTATGGAGGACAGAGAATGAACTTCAATCCAATATTGCGGCCAGCATGCAGCCAGCGGGTAAGGAAAGGGTGAATCAAACACCCGAAAACCCCGCCCATATGACCCAAAACTGGTCCCGCCAAATTCAGGTGACAGGTTCCCTTTAAGGAATATAAGGGAAAGTGGTACCAAGTTAGAGAATTCTAACTAGTTTTTTTTGTTTTTTAAATATATTTATTAAACTTTGCCAGACACTCAACTGTAACCAGGAAAAGAGGAAACAGAGAGTGATGGTAGCTGGCAGAATAATGGTACAACCAAATTTAGCGGTGTGGAAAAATTGCTTTGTTTTTTTTAGGCTGGACAAAAAACTTGCATAGACTACATTTTTCTCTCTAGCTAAAAAAATGACATCCGATATTTGTTTGGAATTAATCTCATCACTGGTATATTTGCATTTTAATAAGCTGCACAAGCCCAAAACATTTTACAACAAAGCCCTCCTCCACCTTACCCATTTGCATTAGGCTGGGTTCACCTGAGTGTATTTCAATGATCGGACAGACTGCAGGTACCCGATCTGAACTTGCAGCCTCATAGAAACCTGTAAGACTGTAAGTTCAGGTAGGGAAATTTGCGGTCAATCCGGGCATTGTGGTCCATATATGCACTGTGAAGTATACTAATGTGAACCCAGGCTTCGGCAACACTTCTGCCTACATGGCCCCTCTTCTCATATGGAATATATACTCCTTGAGCACAAAGCAGGCAGTAGCTAAACTGTCTCCAGCTGTGCTGTCTACAGCAAAATGGAGAGGTGAATAAATGTGGATAGAAATCGAAAGGCATGTTCAATCAGAATGCAAGCTTCTGCTAAAACCACTATATATAGTGGTATACATACACACACACACACATATATATATATATATATATATATATATATAATCATTTTATTTCTATAAAGCCAGCATATTCCGCAGCACTTTACATTTTAGAGGGGATTTGTATAGACAATGAAAGACATTACAGCATAGCAATCACATAAATCAACAGATACCAAGAGGAATGAGGGCCTACAAGCTTACACTCTATGAGAAAATAGAGACACGAAAGGTGGTAACAATTGCTTTCATTGTACGGTCTAACCATCAATATAATAAATAGGGTATAATGCTGAATGAACCAGTCACCAACCAATATGTGTACAAGTACGGACACAGAGAGCTATTACATTCATAAAGGGTGTGAGAACAGATGGTACCAGGGTCCTGGTTTTGATGAAAATTTTATATGGGCAAAACAGGGATAGTTAGAAAAATATGTCGAGGCTGTAGGCCAGTCTGAAGAAATGCATTTTTAGGGCACGCTTAAAACTGTGGGTATTGGGTGCAGCATGCGAGAAGACTTGGAGACGGGAGTAGGAAGTTCGGATTACTGAGAAAACGCAACAGGTCTCTTGCAACCATTATGAATACTGTACTGTATGGTTACAATTGTAACAACGATTGCTGAAAGCTCAATACATGTTGCCCTTTTAGGCCTTGGTCTCCCTGCACTGTAGCACTTTATATCCCTCTGCAGGGCAATTATTAGGGCTAGCCGCCGAGGAGTGGGGGCGCCATATGTCGTTATTGTTTTAGGGTGCCAACCCCCACTGTCAGGTAGGGTTGGAGTATAGGGTCAGCGTTTATCCTTCCTGGCCCTTAACAATCCATTAATACTATATCTTTCCTTTTTATTTCCTACCCGCTGTCCCAGAGGGATATTAAGATTAGAAGGGACAGTCGACGGTGAGCGGGGGCGCCACAGCGTAGGTGTAGGGTGCCAACCTCCGCTGCGAGGTAGGGTGCTAATTAGTATTAGATTATAGGGTCAGGCACCTCCTTTCTATCATTTTTCTACAAAAGTTTTTTTCTTTGTGTTGGTGATGGTTTTGTGTGCACCAGATTTTATATTAATGATCAATAAAAAGGTAATTTTTTAATATTGGGGTTTTTCTGTGACTCAGCTGATTTTGACTCCTAAACAAATCTAGATTTAGGCTACGTTCACATTTGCGGTCAGCGCCGCAGCGTCGGGCGCCGCAGCATCGCCGCATGCGTCATGCGCCCCTATATTTAACATGGGGGCGCATGGACATGCGTTGTGCTGCGTTTTGCGCCGCATGGCCGCAAGCGTTGGACGCAAGAAACGCTTCAAGTTGCATTTTTTTTGCGTCCAACTTTCGGCCAAAAAGGACGCATGCGGCGCAAAACGCAGCGTTTTAGCGTGCGTTTTGCCGCGTTTTTGTTTGCGTTGTGCGCTGCGGCGCCGACGCTGCGGCGCACAACGCAAATGTGAACGTAGCCTTACTGTGAACAGGTCTATAGTTAGCAGCACAGTTTTGGTTGAGGGATGGCTTTTAAAGGGAACATGTCACCCCAAAAATCGAAGGTGCACTAAGCCCCCCGGCATCAGGGGCTTATCTACAGCATTCTGTAATGCTGTAGATGAGCCCCCCGATGTATTTTGAAAGAAGAGAAAAAGAGGTCAGATTATACTCACCTGGGCGGGTGGTCCGATCCAATGGGCGTTGCGGTGCGACCCGGGGCCTCCCATCTTCATAGGATGATGTCCTCTTCTTGTCTTCATGCTGCGGCTCCGGCGCAGGCATACTTTATCTGCCCTGTTGAGGGCAGAGCAAAGTACTGCAGTGCGCAGATGCCGGGCCTCTCTGACCTTTCCCGGCACCTGCGCACTGCAGTACTTTGCGCTACCCTCAACAGGGCAGACAGAGTACTCCTGCACCGGAGCCGCAGCGTGAAGACAAGAAGAGCACGTCATCCTATGAATAAAGGAGGTGCTGGACCCGGATCGCGACGCCCATTGGACCGGACCGCAGCGGGACCGCCCCTGGGTGAGTATAATCTAACCTCTTTTTCTCATCTTTCAGGATACATCGGGGGCTTATCTACAACATTACAGAATGCTGTAGATAAGCCCCTGATGCCGGTGGGCTTAGCTCACCTTCGATTTTGGAGGTGACAGGTTCCCTTTAAAGTAAAGGATGTATACTGGTGTGCTTAAATGAGGAATGATACCAGAAGAGAGAGTGGTTGAATATTTTTGTTAGGTGAGTGGTGACAGCTGGGGAAATGGACTGGGAATAGGGTCATTGGTGCTAGTAGTAGGGTGAGAAGATGCAAGGAGCCTGATCACTTCTTCTTCCATGACTGGTTTAAAGACAGATAGTGAGCTAGATGCAGTGGGGGAGGGAGGACAGTGCATGGTATGAAGGGATTGGGAGAAAATGTCCTGTCAGATATTGTCAATTTTTTCTTTGAAATAATTGGCCAGATCATCGGCGCTGAGATCCATGGTTGGGGCCTGCACACTTGGATTGAGGAGGGAATGAAAAGTGTCAAAGAGACATTTAGGATTGTTGGATAGTGAGGTGATGAGGGTAGTATGTTTGTTTGGAGAGGTGAAGGGCAGAGTTGCATGTTTTAAGCATAAACTTATAATGGATGAAATCTTCTACCAGATTAGATTTTCCCCACAGACGTTTGGCGCACCTGGAGCACCACTGTAGGAAACGTGTTTTCAGGATGTGCCAGGGTTGTCGCCGTGTGTGCCAAGTTGTTCTATGTGTAGAAGGTAAACAAATCACAAAAAGGGGACCAACATTCAGAGTGCCAAAAACCAAGGGGGGGATTTTCTATATAAATATAGTGAATCAAAATGTAAAAGTAGTAAGACACCCCCTTTAGTTGGTACTACTGCAAAAAATGGACGATAATAAAGTTGGACAATCGGAAAAACACCATAAGAAACAAGAACAAAAAACTGACTAAAAGTTCAAAGTACAAAAAGTATAAATGTATTTATTATTAGTATACCAGGTTAAAAATAATACTGAACCAAGTAAATTACATAAAAATAGTAATAGTACAAAAACAAAAATGTTATATATAGTGTATACGATATACATACATAAAAATAATTTTCTTTTCATATACAAATAATAAAGTGCAAATGTGCAAAAATACACAATAAAGTGTCAATATGTCATGTAGTTTTAGTGGACATATTGACACTTTATTATGTATTTTTGTACATTTGCACTTTATTATTTGTATATGAAAAGAAAATTCTTTTTATGCATGTATATCAGCTACACTATATATAACATTTTTTGTTTTTGTAGTTGCACACCACTTATAATTTGTAATTTTGCACTACATATATTTTTGGTTTGTCACATATTTTGATATTTTTTCCATTTGCAGTTTGTGATATTTCCACATCTATTTTATATATTCTGGTGAAGTGCACCCCTTTTTCTTGCAGCATACAGATATGCATTGTATTTACTATTTTATGTAATTTACTTGGTTCAATATTATTTTTAACCTGGTATACTAATAATAAATAAATTTATACTTTTTGTACTTTGGACTTTTATTCAGTTATTTGTTCTTGTTTCTCTTTGTGTAGAACAGTGTTTCTCAACTCCAGTCCTCAAGACCCCACAACAGGTCATGTTTTCAGGATTTCCTTAGTATTGCATAGGCAATGGAATTAATGCTTGAGCAGGTGATGAAATTATCACCTGTGCAATACTAAGGAAATCCTGAAAACATGACCTGCTGTGGGGTCTTGAGGACTGGAGTTGAGAAACACTGGTATAGAAGGTGCAGCTTCATACAGGGCACTTTGCAGTGTTTTATTATGTTTCAGTGCACAGTCAGTGCATGACAGAGAGGAGATTGGGGCCAATGGTGACTGCTAAGTCTTCAGAAGTTTCTGGGTGCTAATGGTATGTATATTTCAATAAGTGTGGAAAGTGTGGGTGTCCTGAGCGTGTGAAAGTTTTTGACAGAGAATGAAAGAAGGTTTTGGTCACTAGGCGGGAAAGGGGAGTTGGTAAAATCATGCACTGAGCAGAGTTGGGAGAAGACCAGGTCCAGCGTATTTCCGTCTTTATGTATAGGAGAGTTAGTAAAATATGAAAGGCCGAAAAGAGGTAAGAGATAAAATGGCACATGCTGAGAGGGGAAAACCAATGGGGATGTTAAAGTCTCCCATGATGAGGGTGGTAATGTCACAGGATAGAAAATGTTGAAGTCAGGTGGCAAAGTGATCAATATACTGCCGGGAGGGGCCGGGAGGATGATAAACAACTGTCTACCTGACAGCATGGACCTCAAAAGAAAGCAAGATAAGTGAAGGTACTTTGGGGATAACCTGAAAAGTTCATTTGGTTGGTAGGAGCAGACCAACAACTCCACCTGGTCTGCTGTCTGATCTCGGGGTATGAGAGAAATGTAGTCCACCATGTGAGAGAGCAGCAGCAGAGGTGGTTTCTAACTGCTGGATCCAGCTTTCAGTATGAGCCAGAAGGTTAAGAGAATCAGAAAGGAAGAAGACATGGATGAAGAAGCGTTTGTTAAACGCTGAGCGTGAATTCCAGAGGGCACAGTTAAAAGAGACAGAAGGCATGCAGGGAATATTAATTAAATTTGAGGGGTTTCTAAGTGTAGTAGTTGAGTGGTTCAACTTACTATTACATGAAGGGCCAGGGTTGGTAGAGATATCTCCTGCAACTATGAGAAGGATAGAAAGAGTGAGCAGATGGTTAAGTGAGAGCTTCTCTTGTGTTGTATGGTGACACTGAATGGATATGTCCAGTTTAAGCAGTGCAGAATTAACCCATTTGTTTTTTTCCATTACCTACAACTCCTCGTGGATCTGCAGCAGCCTTAAAGGGAACCCGTCAGCAGGTTGTGCACAGTAACCTACAGACAGTGTCAGATCAGCGCCACGTTATACTGAATAAAATGATACCTTGGTTGATGAAATCCATCTTGTGGTTGGTGTTTAACTCAAAACTGAAAATAAAGATTAATTATATGCTCGTGCTCCGGGGCAGACCGTGGGGGGGGTCTTTATGTGGTGCTCTGATTAGGTATTCATAATGCTGACTGCTGACAGGTCACTGCTTCCTCAGTGACCTTCCTCGTAGTTTACATAATGAATATATGTACATGCTGGAAAAAAAAACCTTCTGCAGGCAGGTGCCAGGCAGGTTCTGCAGCATAATCATATGTTTACTGTGTTAATAATACATGTGGTTGAGGTTATCCTGATAATAAAAAAAAGAAAATCCATTTGAAAATGGCACCAGCCGCGCCTGCGCAATAGCAGCTATTGGTGTATTTAGAGGTGTTCCGATAGCTGCTATTGAGCAGGCGCCGGCGGCACCATCTTGCTATAGAAAAAAAAAGTCCTCCTCCAAGATGGTGCCGCCGGCTCCTGCGCACTATAAGCTATTTTCGAGGTGTAGGTTATCGGCCATTGCTGATAGCTGCTATTGAGCAGGCGCCGGCGGCACCATCTTGCTATAGAAAAAAAAAGTCCTCCTCCAAGATGGTGCCGCCGGCTCCTGCGCACTATAAGCTATTTTCGAGGTGTAGGTTATCGGCCATTGCTGATAGCTGTTATTGCGCAGGCGCCACCGGCACCATCTTGCTACAGAAGAAAAAAATTCCTCCTCCAAGATGGTGCCACCAGCGCCTGCGCAATAGAAGCTATCAGCAATGTGTAGGTTACTGTGCACAATCCTGCTGACAAGTTCCCTTTAAGCATTATCAGTGGTTGTGTGCACACAACCTAAACCAGGTGAGCGCAATTGTGCTATATATTCTAACTCTGTTTCCCATCTACTATATAATTGTCTAAGGGTCACTTCCGTCTTTCTTTCTGTCTTTCTGTCGGTCTCGGAAATCCCAAGTCGCTGATTGGTTGCGGCATAACGGCCACGACCAATCAGCGACGGGCACAGTCTGGCGGCAAAATGGCTGCTCCTTACTCCCCGCAGTCAGTGCCCGGTCCATAATCCCCTCCAGTCAGCGCTCACAAAGGGTTAATGGCAGCGTTAACCGCATTATGCCGCAGTGTAATGCACTCCGTTAACGCTGCTATTAACCCTGTGCGACCAACTTTTTACTATTGATGCTGCCTATACTACGTGGCAATTTGAACCACGCTTCGCTAATTGGACGCGCCCGGTCAGCTGAATCCTGTGTGTAAATTGCATTATTCTGAAAACTTCATAAATAAACTACACACAGATTCTAGAATACCCGATGTGTTAGAATCAGGCCACCATCTAGTACAGTATAAGTACCTATTTGATCTTTGTCTTCTTCCAGTCTTCCTCTCCTGGTCTATGAAGGTGTCTTGACTGTCACGTGATAGCACATGTCAAGAGTATCTTATGAATAGGACTATTTGGTCTAATATTACCACTTTTCAATTAACGTGCAGAGTCAGCTTTGGACCACACTGAGCGGCATACTGGGCAAAATTCATCAAACAACTTGCATAAAAAACTGGCATAAAATTGTTGCAAAATTAGCAAAACATTTCAGCACCAGTTGCGCTAAAATTTTGCAACTTTTGGTGATTATTTATGGCAGCTCAGATATCTCTTTAAAAAATCAGCAGAGCTTCGCTGAGGGTTGTAGCATAGCGTGTAAACAGTAGCAGAAATTTATACCAGTCCCTGATCAGTGTCTAGAATATATTTGACTCTTGCACATGGCAACTGAAATTCATTAAAGAGAACTTTTTCCCAATTTTTTCATGTTGAGCTGAACACACAATATAAGGCTGCTGTCACACTAGCAGTATTTGGTCAGTATTTTACATCAGTATTTGTAAGCCAAAACCAGAAGTGGGTGATAAATCCAGAAGTGGTGCATATGTTTCTTTTATACTTTTCCTCTATTTGTTCCACTCTTGGTTTTGGCTTACAAATATTGATGTAAAATACTGACCAAATACTGCTAGTGTGACGGCAGCCTAATAGTGGCTACAGAGCGGAATAAAACTTTTTTTTGTAATCTCAGAAAATTGGATTTGAACGTATACGCCAACAGGGCCATAGACTAAAATGGTGCCGGTAGAGTGAATGTTCGATATGCTGACACCATTAAAGTCTATGGTGCACGGATCTAAATCCCGTTTTGCTGGGGCATTAGGACACAAGCCCCAATGGGACCCACAAACATGCAGAAAAGCACAATATGAAAGCATCCTAAGAGGTACTAATGAAAAATAGCTAAGTCCCATGACTGTATTAAAGGAACATGTTAAAGAGGCAGAGTCTCTCAGAAGCCAAAATGGTCAGAGGTTCACCAATCTGAACAACTGCATCTAAATACTGTACTGTGGAACACTTTCAGAAAAATGTTCCTCAATGGAAAATTGCTCAGATTTTGAATATACACCACTTTCATTGTATAATATAATCTAAAAAAAATTCTGGAGAAATCCATCTGCATCAAGGACAAGGCTGAAGGTCGATATTAGATGCTCTTGATCTATGGGCCCTCAGGCGGTACTGCAATAAAAACAGGCCTGATTTACAGTGGGTACGGAAACTATTCAGACCCCTTTAAATTTTTCACTCTTTGTTTCATTGCAGTTATTTGGTAAATTAAAAAAAGTTCATTTTTTTCTCATTAATGTACACTCTGCACCCCATCTTGACTGAAAAAAACACAGAAATGTAGTAATTTTTCAAATTTATTAAAAAAGAAAAACTGAAAAACTGTAGTCTGTTTTTCACTGCTTTTTGAGAGTTTTGATAACTATGTTTTTATATTGCAAACAAGAACTTGTATATTGCAGTTGTAAAACTGATGTAAACAGGTGTCTTTTATAGCAAGTATATTCTTTTTTTAACATATATACGGTAGGTTGCATCTGTTTGCTTCCCTTTAAAAAAAAAAGAAATTCAGAGAGTAAGGAGATCATGTTATTTAATTTTTAGAATAAAAACTCATGAAAAACCTTTAAAAATAAGGAAGGGGCAATGGTTAATCAGCCCAACCAAATCTCAAATATTTTCAGAAAATTTTATCAGGACTTATACTGAACCAAAATGCAGTTTAGCAGAAACCAAAGCCTGTCTTATCTGGAGGGGATTGATCTTCCAGCTATCTCTGAAGAGGATCAAAATACTTAAATAGTCCCCTGCAAATAGAGGAGCTACAAATGGCCACAACATCAATGGCCAATAATAAATCACTGGGGGTGGATGGGTTCCTTGTGGAAATATACAAGACATTTGGGGATATATTACTACCTCAATTGTTGAGCACCTTCCAGGAGGCAGCCAAGGAAGGCACTTTACCCCTATCAATGAGAGAAGCAGTTATTGTCGTTATACTCAAACCAGGCAAGGATCCATTGATTCCCGATTCTTATAGGCCTATATCTTTGATACCTACGGATGTGAAAATTATAGCAAAAGGTCTACAGTAGTGATGAGAGAGTGTACTAGTTGCTCTGGTTTTCCCGAGCACGCTCGGGTGACCTCGGAGTATTTATGACTGCTCAGAGATTTAGTTTTCATCACGGCAGCTGAATGATTTACAGCTACGAGCCAGGCAGAGTACATGTGGGGGCTGCCTAGTTGCTAGGGAATCCCCACATGTAATCAAGCAGGCTAACAGATGTAAATCATTCAGCTGCCCGATGAAAACTAAATCTCCGAGCAGTCATAAATACTCGGAGAGCACCCGAGCGTGCCCAGGAAAACACGAGCAACGAGTACACTCGCTCATCACTAGTCTACAGCTATTAAAGGGAACCTGTCACCCCCAAAATCAATGGTGAGGTAAGCTCACCATCATCAGGGGCTTATCTACAGCATTCGGTAATGCTTTTTTTTATATGAGCATGCTCAGAACCTATAGGGCTGCCCCCAGGACACATATATAAAACAATGCCATTGAGGCCCTCACTCATTTCCAGCCATACTGCAAGAGAGCCAACACCCTGCCACACCCTGCCTTCCAGCAAGAGCCTAGCCTGCCTGCCTTCCAGCAAGAGCCTAGCCTGCCTGCCTTCCAGCACGAGCCTAGCTTGCCAGCAAGAGCCTAGCCTGCCTGCCTTCCAGCAAGAGCCTAGCCTGCCTGCCCTCCAGCAAGAGCCTAGCCTGCCTGCCTTCCAGCAAGAGCCAGCCTAGCCTGCCAGCAAGAGCCTAGCCTGCCTGCCTTCTAGCAAGAGCCTAGCCTGCCTGCCTTCCAGCAAGAGCCAGCCTAGCCTGTCAGCAAGAGCTTAGCCTGCCTGCCTTCCAGCAAGAGCCTAGCCTGCCTGCCTTCCAGCAAGAGCTAGCCTAGCCTGCCAGCAAGAGCCTGCCTGCCATCAGCCATGTCTTCTTCTGAGAGCCCTCCCTCTAGTCGGCAGCGCACTGAGGTGAATATATGTTTTTTATATAATTTCTTGCTCGCGCTCTCTCTCTCTCTGTATTGCTCTCTCTGTCAAGCACTCTCTCTCTGTCTAGCTCTGTCTAGCTCTCTCTCTCTGCCTATATACCGTATATACTCGAGTATAAGCCGACCCGAGTATAAGCTGACCCCCCTAATTTTGCCACAAAAAACTGGAAAAACTTATTGAACCGCTCAGTACAGGAAGAAGATGCAGCGCTGGAAGAAGCAGGGACTGCAGGGCCCGCGCCGGGAGTAGGTGAGTATAACTAGACAGCCCCCGCTCCCCCTCCCCTGCCGACCCTGGGTATGACTCGAGTATAAGCCGAGAGGGGGACTTTCAGCCCCAAAAAATGGGCTGAAAATCTCGGCTTATACTCGAGTATATACGGTATATATATATATATATATATATATTAATGTATTTCACCATCTTTCATTTTTGTAGGAAGCTGCTGCTGCAGCAGAAGAGGTGCTTCGAGAAATACCTGGAGTGAGATCACAATTGGTATGTTTCTTTCATGCATCGCGGAACCACAAACCATACACTACACCCAACACATAAAAACAAAAGATAAGATTACAGAAAGAACAATGCACACAACACATAGAAACAGATCATTGGACACATCGCACATTAACAGAATGATCATTATAGATATCAAAATGTACACAACACATAAAAAGGCTAACTACAAGCAAATAATTTTTATGTTTTTCATTTAAAGTTCGGATTCTGGTGCTCCATCAAGAGGTCTTCCGAGTGGCTCCCAGGGTCGTCGGCGTGAGAGTCGTGGCGGCCGTCATCGTGTAAGCAGTTTTTTTTTTTTTTTTTTTTTTTTGGTATTTTCTTTATGTTCTGAATCTAATTTTATTTTTTTGTCCTTTTTTATTACAGGCTTCACAGCGTGCTCCTGATTCGGAGGGTGAGGAGGTCGGCCTCAATATTGACCTCCTCATCGATCTGATCCGAGACAGGGAGCCGCTGTGGAACACGGGTGACCGCCGCTATGCTGATGTCATAGTGACCCGTCGACTCTGGGAACAAGTATGCCAACAGCTAGTTGAGAACTGGGAGGACCTCGATGTTCGGGCCCAGAATCAAGAACGTAAGTATACACAGTTCAGTTATATTGATGCATTCTAAGTATTGTATCTTAACCAATTTGTGTTTCTCCTTTTTTACAGGTGAGAGGATTGTGAAGCGGTGGCGGTCTATCAGGGATCACTTTAAGAAGGAGTTCAACAAAGAGATGCGGGCCCCGAATGGTTCTGGAGGACGCAGGAGCAGATACAAATATGCCCAAGCCCTGTCGTTCCTCAGGTCAACGATGGTGACCCGAAGGTAAATATTACCCACCACATGTAATAAGCAATGTTTTACATGTCTAACCCTCTTTTGTTGTTTCAGCAAGGGCCATGCAATATCAGTATATTAATTACTTTTTTTTCTTTGTTCCACAGCACTGTCGGGAGCACTCGGGAGCCTGCAGCTGCATTGAACCCTTCTGGGGCAATCCCTCAGGAGTCCGCCACCGAGGGACACTTCGACAGTCCCGGCCCCTCTGCACCTTCCCAGCCTTCCAACCCATCTGATCCCTCGGTACCATCCACTAGCGCTGGAGCATCCTGGCCGTTTCCATTGCATGAATCTGCTGGAGAGGATATAGCTTTTCCTGTACCCCACGCCCCGGCTGCTGCCACTCCTAGTACACCTGTGGCTTCGGGTCGCCAGCGGCAGAGGGGTCAGGTACAGAGCTATGCGCCCGAGTTCTTGCACCTGAACGCATCCTTCCAGAACTGTCTCAAAGTTTTGTCCGAGCAAATGGCTGCAGGTTTCAATTCAATAAATAAAAGCATACTCGAGTTGCATACACTTCTGCTAACGATGTGTTCAGAGGCAAGTCAGTCACCGAACCACACTTTTTTCTGGTCGGTACTCGAGCAAATGGAGAAGCTATCTACTGATCAGCAGATGCAAGTAATGGAAGCCTGCCAGTCTACTCTAGCGCTCATTGCCTCCAAAGCCACCACACTTGCCACCCCTCCTGAACCTGCCCCCCCTTCAGCCACTGTCCCTCTCTACAGCCACTACCATCCTCCTGACCCGTACTACCAACCTCACCATTACCCACATCATGACCGTGCCCCGTCCTACCATCCAGACCACTACCAGCATCCCGCCCATGCCCCTTCCCACCATCCAGACCAGTATGAACATCCCTCCCCATAACAGTTCCCAACAACATCTTCCGTGCCTCCTCTCCCTGCCCACTACCACCAGCCTCCTTCACCCATCATGTCCCAACCCCCTTCTCCACCCATCAATGCTTCTGCCTCCCAATCCTCCCAAACCATCAGCTACACCTCTCCATCATACCAAATTCCTAACCCAACTCCCAGTTTCCTGTCCACCCGTTCACTTGCTTTCTCCACCCCTTCACCACTACCTATTGATCCTTCCCCACCACCACATTCCTCTCTCCACACTCCCACTGTCGAAGTGTCCCTATCTGACAGCCCCTCCAGCACTATCTCCACCCCGACGTATTCAAACCTCTAAGTTTTGGCGCAGCCAAATAAAGTTAATTTTTGTGTTGCCAAACAGAATTTTATTATTGTTTTGTTCAAAAAAGTTGTAATAAAACTGTGTTTCTAAAGCAATTTTGTATTTTCTTTATAAGGTATAGTTAACACTTGGGTTAAAGATGGTTTATTGGTAGAGGTAAAATACTTTGGGTAGAACCCAAACAGGTACACAACTTGGGTAAAAGAAGTTAAAATACTTTGGGTAGAACCCAAAAGAGGTACACAATTTGGGTAAAAGGTAAAATACTTTGGGTAGAACCCAAAGAGGTACACAACTTGGGTAAAAGAAGGTAAAATACTTTGGGTAGAACCCAAAGAGGTACACAACTTGGGTAAAAGAAGGTAAAATACTTTGGGTAGAACCCAATGAGGTACACAACTTGGGTAAAAGAAGGTAAAATACTTTGGGTAGAACCCAAAGAGGTACACAACTTGGGTAAAAGAAGGTAAAATACTTTGGGTAGAACCCAAAGAGGTACACAACTTGGGTAAAAGTAGTTCAAATACAGTTACAAGGTCAAAGACAAATTGTTCAAACTCTCTCATCCTGCCAGTCTATTCTTCCTTCCGGTGACATAAAGTATTCTGCGACTTGATTCCGAATTTGGGAAACTGTCACAGAACTTCTATACGTAATGTTGTTATAATCAGCCAAGATGGTTTCTTCAGAGTGGTCCTCAATGGAAATCTGTTCCTTGGATATCACATAATTGTGCAGGACAACACAAGCTTTCACCATCTCATCAACAGTGTCTGTATTCAAGTTTATAGATGTCAGTAGAACTCTCCATTTGGCGGTCAAAATCCCAAAAGCGCACTCCACCATTCTCCGTGCACGTGTGAGGCGGTAGTTAAAAATTCTTTTAGTTTGGGTTAATCCACGACTGGAGTAGGGTTTCAGCAGTTGTTCTGACAGCTGGAAGGCTTCATCCCCAACACAAACAAAAGGCATTGGTGGCCCAGAGGTTTGAGGCAGTGGTCTTGGGGGGGGAATTGAAAGGTGTTTCCATACAAATGACGCCCCATTGCAGACAGTTTGAAAACTTGGGAATCATTAGAGCGTCCATATGCCCCAATATCCACCGCTACAAATTTGTAATCCGCATCAGCGATGGCCATCAGCACAATGGAAAAGTACTTTTTATAGTTAAAATATTTTGATCCCGAACCAGCCGGTTTCACGATACGAATATGTTTCCCGTCCACCGCGCCCAAGCAATTGGGAAACTGATACACTTGCTGGAATTTCTCAGCTACTTCCAACCAAATCTCCATTGTGGGATGTGGTATAAATTCATTGTGAAAAGAGACCCACAGTGCACGGCAAGTGTGCTTTACAATTCCGGAGATGGTGGAAATTCCCAGTCTGAACTGGAAATGTAGTGACGAAAGGGATTATCCAGTAGCAAGGGATCTGTGAACAAAATCAAGGCAGAAATTACTACAAAATCAAATTACAATCAATTAAAGTGTACTACAAGAGTACACACAATAAAAATGGCTTACCGAAGAGTGACCATCAGACGCTCGGCCAGTGAAATAGAGAATCGGCAATACGTATCACTCCTTCGGATGAGATGTTCAATTCGGTCCACCAATAGATCAAAGTTCTGAGCTTTCATCCGCACATATGAGAACATTTTTTCTGGGTTTCCTCGTAGCTCCATATGCAGTGTAGAAAACACCCCACGTATCATTCTCTGTGCGGTGATGGGGTGGATCCACAAACGGCGTCGGCGCAGACGCATGATGCATTGTCTCTCTCACTCCTTCTCCAGAACAATTGCTTTCAAGTGATTCGCTTGAAATCCAAGTTGTTCTGCAGAATCTTCGCAATAACGACATCCATCTTTCTTTCCAAACACTTGCTCCTCTCCAACCTGTGACTGATGGGCTGTAGGAAGACTGTATATATAGTTTTGAGGGGGCCAATCACATTTTGGAGCCTCCCAGGGGCGTTCTTAAAAACCGGGTCTGTCAAAAACCGGATGGAAAACCGGACGAAACGGATGCCAACCGGATGGGACGGATCCGGTTTCTCACCGGATCCGGACGCCGGATCCGGCTGAAATCCGGATCCGTCCCATCCGGTTTTCACAAATTACGCCGGATCCGGCGCTGCGGCGCGACGCCGGAATCGGCATGTGGCGAAAAAACTGATGTGTGAAACTAGCCTTACAGGGGTGTAATAGCGATCATTAATAGAACATACTCAGTCGATACAGATCCCTCACCAATAGTATGTATACTGGGATATATAGAAGATCTGAGCACTGTCGAATATGGAAAAATAGCGGTAGCATGCATGTTATACATGGCCAGGAAACTGATAGCCCAGCACTGGTTATCAGAGCAGACGCCCACAGTAACAGAATTTATAAATAAGATAAATTGGTTATGAAATCTAGAAAAAATATATATATTGGAAAAGGAAAGCCATCTCCAAATTTTAAAAAATATGGGCTCTACGAATTAACGGCTCTGGCCTACCATCCAGAGAACTGCAAAGATTTCGACTAGGACTGTTTTGATTTATGCATAGATTCAATTTAATCCCTTTCTGACCTCGGACGGAATAGTACATCCGAGGTCAGTACCCCCGCTTTGATGCGGGTTCCCGCGCCATGTCGCGTTTTGAGACCCCCTGATGTACCTAAACAGTGGAAACCCCCCAATTCTAACTCCAACCCTAACCCTAATCCCAACTCTAACCCTAACCACAACCCTAACCCTAATCCCAACCCTAACCACAACCCTAACCCTAATCCCAACCCTAACCATAACCCTAACCATAAACCTAACCCCAACACACCCCTGACCCCAACACACCCCTAACCGTAATCTCAACCCTAACCCCAGCCCTAACCCTAGCCCTAACCCTAACCTTAGCCCAACTCACTTTAGCCCAACTCTAACTCTAATGGAAAAATGGAAATAAATATATATTTTGTATTTCATTATCTTTCCCTAACTAAGGGGGGTGATAAAAGGGGGTTTTATTTACTTTTTTTTTTTATTTTGATCACTGTGATAGACTCTCACAGAGAAGAAAATGAACCAATAGGAAAAATTTCCTATTGTTGCCGGGTGCCAGCAGGCAGATCTCGGCGGGCGCACTGCGCATGCGCTCGCCATTTCTCCCGGAAGTAGACGCTGGCGGGAACATCACGGGGGGGGGTGCTGAAGTATCCAGGGACAATGGAGGTATCGGGGGGATCGGGGTACCCTATTTCTCTCTCCTCTGATGTGCGATGAGAGAGAAATTAGATGGAAAATCTGACTTTTTTTTTTTGGCGGTCGCTGTTATACCGTTAATAACGGCAATCGCTACACAGGGGTCGGTACAAACCAAATCATGTTCTCTGGGGTCTCGGCTACCCAGAAATTCTGACGTTGGGGGCACTATACAATATATAATTAACAGCGCTGTGGTTTATGTACTCTTAACTGCCGCCATTAAAAAGCGTATCGACGGCCGTTAAGGGGTTAAGACAGTAAGCACAGAGCTTCTATTTTGTATTTCTCAAATTCTGTACCTTACTCATATGTCAGGTAGTACACATTGTTATAATCTGTTAAATTGTAGCATTGTTTACTGTACAAATTGAATTCTACATTCATATCTTTTTTGCATAGCAAAATAAAGTTTGGATTACTAGTCAATTTGGGATTGAATGTTCACTCAAAAATGTTTTCTTTTTAATTAGTCATCACCAGAGGATTTGAGCGTTCAAGACTGGAAATGGAAACCAGCTGTCATGTCTATCCTTACATTAGGTTACTTATTCTAGTACTTACATTTTTAAGTGATGATGTAATTATTAGAATCCTGAAATAAATAACCAGGGTTCTGTGGTAGTGAATCACATGAAGGACCAGCGATAGTACAGGTTAAATGCATATTCTTCTATTGTATTATTAGCAAAACAAAGTTTACCACAAGCCAAAAAAAGCTATAGGGGTAAAGGTACCTTCACACGAAACGACTTTGTAACGATATCGCTAGCGATCCGTGACGTTGCAGCGTCCTGGCTAGCGATATCGTTTAGTTTGACACGCAGCAGCGATCAGGATCCTGCTGTGATGTCGCTGGTCGCTGAATAAAGTTCAGAACTTTATTTGGTCGTCCGATCGCCGTGTATCGTTGTGTTTGACAGCAAAAGCAACGATACCAGCGATATTTTACACTGGTAACCAGGGTAAACATCGGGTTACTAAGCGCAGGGCCACGCTTAGTAACCCGATGTTTACCCTGGTTACCAGCGTAAAATGTAAAAAAAACAAACAGTACATACTTACATGCGTCCCCCGGCGTCCGCTTCCCACACTGACTGAGCGCCGCAAAGTGAAAGTGAAAGCACAGCACAGCGGTGACGTCACCGCTGTGCCCTGCTACTGCCGGCGCTCAGTCAGTGCAGGAAGCGGACGCCGGGGGACGCATGTAAGTATGTACTGTTTGTTTTTTTTACATTTTACGCTGGTAACCAGGGTAAACATCGGGTTACTAAGCGCGGCCCTGCGCTTAGCAACCCGATGTTTACCCTGGTTACCCGGGGACCTCGGCATCGTTGGTCGCTGGAGAGCGGTCTGTGTGACAGCTCTCCAGCGATCAAACAGCGACGCTGCAGCGATCAGCATCGTTGTCGCTATCGCTGCAGCGTCGCTTCGTGTGAAGGTACCTTAAGACAGGTCTTTTGTGAGACATGGATAAGTAAACACCAAATCCTAAACTGTCTCATAATTTGAGAAAGTGAAAAAGTGTAATAAAACTCCACAGAAGGGTGTATATGTTGAAAGCATTTGGTGTGATCACATCATAACAGACACATTGTTAGTTTTTGCACTAAATCTCGATTGAAACAGCAATATAAAGAGAAGAAACACAAATCATTCTTAAACTTATGACCAACCTGCTTGTGAGGGTAGACATTGATGTGGCACTTTATACACTCCTGACCCATATTAGCCCAGGAGTTCCCACTCATCCATTTTCTTTTGCACTTAGGACATTTATATTCTCCAAAGCATCTTTTCTTTCCTTGATATGGGGTCAGACCTTCACCTTTTGGACGAGCCTAGCAAAGTAAATGAAAACAAAAAAAGTCATTATTAAGAGCGCAAACATTTACCAAATATCACTTGCAACAAATTTTGTGATACTTGGATACAGAAAACTGTGATAGAGGGGATGATAAATCCCACCATAATGCTCATTGTTAAAATTCAACCCAAGTATCTATGCCAAGTGTCTAACACTAAAAGCATTGTCATAGATTGTACATGTAGCTTCAAGCTTCGTAACTTTATTTTTCCGTCAATATGGGCACGTGAGAGCTTGTTTTTTGCAAGACAAGTTGTACTTTTGAACGACACCATGGGTTTTACCGTATAGTGTACTGGAAAACGGAAAAAAATTCCAAGTGCAGTGAAATTGCAATTCCACAACTGGTTTTTGTTTGTTTTATTACCAAGTTCCCTAAATGCTAAAACTGACCTGTCATGATGAGTCTCTTGGTCATTACGAGTTCATAGACACCAAACATATCTAGGTTGCTTTTTTTTAAGTATTGAAAAAAAATCCAAAGTTTGTTGAAAAAAAAAATTGCACCATTTTCCGAGACCCGTGAAGTCTCCATTTTTCGGGATCTCGGGTTGGGTGAGAGCTTATTTTTTGCATGCCGAACTGATATTTTTATTGATACCGTTTTGTTGTAGATAAAATCTTTTGATCGCTCGATATTGCATTTTAATGAAATGTTACGGCGACCAAAAAAACGTTATTCTGGTGTTTTGGACTTTTTTTCCGATATGCCATTTACCAATCGGATTAATTTTTTCTATAGGTTAATAGATTGGAGGATTCTGAACGCGCCGGCGATACCAAATATGTGTATTTTTTAATTTATTGTTTTATTTTGAATGGGGCGAATGGGGGGTGATTTGAACTTTTTTAATTTTTAAATTTTTTATTTTTTTTATTTTCATAGTCTCCATGGGAGATTAGAAGCAGAGATATAGAGCAGGTCTCACTTGCTATGAGCGCCGACCGCTGCTGCAGACCCCGGGTTGTCATGCCAACCCATCGGTGACCCGCGGTCATGTGGCATGAGCGCCAATGGGCGGGATTAGTGGCACGCTTCAGACGTGTTCACATTAAATGCTGCTGTCAGAGATTGACAGCGGTATTTAACAGTTTAACAGCCGCAGGTGGATCGTGATTTCACCCGTGGCTGTTAGCGGCATATATCAGCTGTTCAAAACAGCTGACATGTGGCGGGAAAGATGTGGGCTCAGCCCACATCAAAGTGAGAGACATAACATGCGAAGTACATGTAAGGCACATGTCGTGATGGGGTTAAAAAAACAAGAAAACTTTTATAATGAAAAGATGTTGGACAATTTAGAAGCTCAGTCTAAAAAGATACTTATTCAGTCAAAGGAGGAAAAGCAAGAAAAGTTGCATAGCAACCATTCACTTTAGATCAGTTGAATATGCTTACGGTGAAATTGTGCATCCCACATGAAAATTTTAGTGACCAATCAATTATTTTTTTATATATATATACGCACACACACAATTTACCACATAAAGAAAACTTCTGAAATATTCCAAATTAATACTTGCCACTGGCACATACAAAGGAAGCTTACATTCCTGTTTTCAGCAACTAATTTTTTATCTTTGCTGCGTAGACAAGGACAAAGGAGCAGAGTGGTCACACTCATTAGGGTGGGTGCTCTAATGACATCTGTATAATTCTTGATTTTAACACTATACATCATAGACACAAATGAGGTTCTGCATGCTTCTCTTCCATCACTTGTGGTGTTTTCAGAGAGGCGGTACTCCATCACTCCTTGGATACTGCAATAATGTACTGACAGTTCTTTGATCATGGACTCCCAATTAGTGCTGTTGCAAAAAAGCACTGACAAAGTATACAAGGAAAGAACTGTACGCCTTCAACATCGGTCAACACAAGGAAAGTTGGTTTTAACTTTAAGTAAAATAATATAGCTAAAAGTAAAAAAAAAATATAACTTTATACCTCTGTTACCGACTTATTCAAATTAAATGGATAATATAATTTAAGTACCTTAAGCAGTTGTGTGAAACATTTTTCACCCCTATCCTGATTTCCTATTCTTCTGCATATTTCTCACACTTAAATATTTCAGATCACCAAATTTAAATATTAGACAAAGATAACACAAATAAACACTACATGCATTTTTAAAATGAAGGTCTTTATTATTAAGGGAAAAATAAATGCAAACATACAGGGCTCTGTGTGAAAAAGTGATTGCCCCTCTCCCACCTTTAAAACATAAATTAACTGTGGTTTATCACATCTTTGGGAAGCCAAATTCAAATTCTCTAGCCACACCCAGGCCTGATTACTGTCACACCTGTTCTTATTTAAGAAATCACTTAAATAGGACCTGCCTGATTAAGTGAAGTAGACCAAAAGCTCCTCAAAAGCCAGACATAATGCCGCAATCTAAAGAAATACTGGAACATATGAGAAATAAAGTAATTGAGATCTATCAGTCTGGAAAAGGTTATAAAGCCATTTCTCAAGCTTTGGGACTCCAGTGAACCACAGTGAGAGCCATTATCCAAAAATGATAAAAACATCAAACAGTGGTGAACCTTCCTTTTAGTGGCCGTCTGACCAAAATTACCCCAAGGGCGCAGCGATGACTCATCTAAGAGGTCACAAAAGACCCCACAACAACATCTAAAGTTCTGTGGGCCTCACTTGACTCCGTTAAGGTCCGTGTTCATGACTCCACCATAAGAAAGATACTGGTCAAAAATGGCAGAGTTCCAAGATGAAAATCACTGCTGAGAAATAAGAATATAAAGGCTCATGTCAGTTTTAACAGAAAACATCTTGATGATCCCCAAGACTTTTGGGAGAATACTCTGTGGACTCATGAGACAAAATTTGTACTTTTTGGAAGGTGTATGTCCCATTACATTTGGCATAGAAGTAACACAGCATTTCAGAAAAGGAACATCATACCAACAGTAAAATGTGGTCGTGCTCGTGTGATGGTCTGGGGATGTTTCTTGCTTCAGGACCTGGAAGACTTGCTGTAATAAATGGAAGCATGTATTCTGTGTCTACCAAAAAATCTTGAAGGAGAATGTCTGGCCATCTGTTTGTGACCTCAAGCTGAAGTGCACTTGGTTATGCAGCGGAACAATGATCCAAAACACACCAGCAAGTCCACCTCTGAATGGCTTAAGCAACAAAAATTAAGACTTTGGAGTGACCTTGTCAAAGTCCTGATCTTAATCTGATTAAGATGCTGTGGTAAAAAGGCGATTCATGCTCGGAAACCCTCCAATGTGGCTCAATTACAACAATTCTGATGAGTAGGCCACATTATTATTGCACATTATTCTTATACTAGATGGTGGCCCGATTCTAACGCATCGGGTATTCGAGAATATGCATGTAGTTTATTTATGAAGATTTCAGAATAATGCAATGAATACACAGGATTCGGCTGACCGGGTGCAACCAATTAGCGAAGCGTGGTTCAAATACCGCGCCAATTCGCGGCCAGACTGCATCTGACACTGATTGCTCGCGGCCGGCCGGGCGCAACCAATCAGTGAAGCCAGGGCGAGCTCCAGGTTTTTGAGGGCCCCAGTCGAAAGAGTCACACAGCCCACATAGCATATAACACAGCCCACATAGTATATAGCACAGCCACGTAGTATATAGCACAGCTACATAGTATATAACACAGCCATGTAGTATATAGCACAGCCACGTAGTATATTGCACAGCCACGTAGTATATAACACAGCCACGTAGTATATAACACAGCCACGTAGTATATAGCACAGCCACGTAGTATATTGCACAACCACGTAGTATATAGCACAGCCCATGCAGTACATAACACAGCCCACGTAGTATATAGCACAGCCCACGTAGTATATAGCACAGCCCACGTAGTATATAGCACAGCCACATAGTATATAGCACAGCCCAAGCAGTATAAAACACAGCCCATGTAGTATATAGCACAGCCCACTTAGTATATAGCACAGCAATATAGTATACAACACAGCCCATGCAGTATATAACACAGCCCACGCAGTATATAACACTGCCACGTAGTATATAGCACAGCCACATAGTATATTGCACAGCCACATAGTATATAGCACAGCCACATAGTATATAGCACAGCCCATAGTATATAGCACAGCCACGTAGTATATTGCACAGCCACGTAGTATATAGCACAGCCCACGTAGTATATAGCACAGCAACATAGTATATAACACAGCCCATGCAGTATATAACACAGCCCACAGAGTATATAACACAGCCCACGTAGTATATAGCAATGTGGGCACCATATCCCTGTTAAAAAAATAATTAAAATAAAAAATAGTAATATACTCACCTTCCGGCGGCCCCCGGATCCAGCCCAGGCGTTTAGCGATGCTCCTCGCGACGCTCCGTCCCCAGTAATGCCTTGCGGCAATAACCCGTGATGATGTACCGGCCTCGCGAGACCGCTATGTCATCTGGGGTCATTGCCACAATGCATTCTTGGAACCGGAGAGTCGCGAGGAGCGGCGTAGCTGCATAGGCAGCATCAATAGTAAAAACTTGGTCACACTTACAGGGTTAATGGCAGCGTTACACCGCGTTATGCCGCGGTGTAACGCAGTCCGTTTAACAGACTGCTAAAACGCTATGTGGGCGCTGACTGGGGGGGGAGTATGGAGGGGCACTGACTGGAGGGGAGTAGGGAGGGGCCAATTCGCGATCGGACTGTGCCTGTCACTGATTGGTCGCGCCCAGCGGGATTTCTGTGACAGAGAAACAGACAGACAGACAAACAGAAGAATGTGGACCTTAGACGATTATATATATATAGATTGTGACATAAAATATGTGAACACAGAGAGACACCTGCCAGTCTACAGCATCATGGTAGAGAGAACACATCTCAGATGCATAGTCCACGGACGGTTTTTCACGGATGATTTAACCTATGATCTAACATTATGAGTAGTTCTGACAACACAAAGCTGTGTATAAAGGTGTTAGCCAGTATTATAATCTTGCCTCTGCTGATAAGGAGCCTTTGCTGAAAAGTCTTCCTAAAAGGACAGCAAGTATGAGTCTAAAAATGCTCGAATGGCCAGTGTGAAAATTGTAAGATTATAAATTTTATAATTTAAAAAAACAATGCTACAATAAAAAACAAATACATGTAACACAAAAGCCTAATTTAAACAATAGGTAATTTCCTGATGATAGCTCTTTTTTAAATGCCTAAACATAAGGAGTTAATAACTGGGAAATAGAACAAAACAGCACAATTGTTATTCACTTCTCTTTGTGACTCATTTATTGGATAACAGTCAGTAATGTGCCAAAAAGTTTGAGGTTTTGAGCAGCATCCAAAACTGCATGATATTCAATCATGTAAAATAATAGATTTTTGCTATGGCATTGTTTGGACATGCGAGAGGACCATTCTGGTGTTAACTAACATTAAAGAATACATTTATCATGTGTAGCTGTACGTAAAGGGCTAGCAATGATTTTTTGGAGGTCCACTGGAGTATACACAGTCATGGCCGAAGGTGTTGGCACCATTGAAATTGTTCAAGAAAATGAAGTATTTCTCCCAGAAAATGATTGCAATTACACATGTTTTGTTATGCACATGTTTATTTCCTTTGTCTTAATATTTGACTGCACACCCTTTGGAATAAATAATTGAAATCAATCGCTTTCTGTAATCATCAAGTTTCTTACACCTATCAACTAAAACTTTGAATCACCCTTCTTTTGCAACCTGCTCCAGGACTTTCATATATAAAGGATGCCTTTTCCGAACAGTGTTTTTAAGATCTTTCCACAGGTGACCAATGGGATTTAGATCCGGACTCATTGCTGGCCACTTCTGAACTCTCCGGTGCTTTGTTTCCATCCATTTTTGGGGGCTTCTTGAAATATGTTTGGGGTCATTGTCCTGCTGAAAGACCGATGACCTAAGACGCAAACCCAGCTTTCTGACACTGAAGATTACCAAAGGATTTTTGGTCGCAATGTAGTGCCCAGATTTCCTGATGCCTTGCACACAGTCAAGGCATCCAGTGCCAGAGGCAGCAAAACAACCCCAAAACATCTTTGTAGCTCTACCATGTTTAACTGTAGGTACTGTGTTATTTAATTTGTAGGCTTCATTCTGTTTTCGGTAAACACTAGAATGATGTGTTTTAACAAAAAGCTCTATCTCGGTCTCATCTCTCCACAAGATGCTTTTCCGGAAGGATTTTTGCTTACACACGTACATCTTGGGCAAACTGCAGTCTACACACAATTTTGGAAGGGTGCCAACTATTTTGTCAGGCCTAGTTTTGGGGTTAGCATGAAATTATTTCCAATTTGCCCTTTTTCATTTTTTTGTGTTGTTTAGGTAAGACAAAGAAAGAAAACATTTGTATAATAAAACGTGTAATTGAAATAATTTTCTGGGAGAAATACTTAATTTCCTGGAACAATCTCAAGGGTGCCAACACTTTTGGCCATGACTGTATATGGAAGGCGCATTTTAAATGGTACTATTAGGTTACACTCATACAGGTTTTTATGTAGATTTTGTTATAAAATTTAGTAAATTAGCCACAAAATGCCTTAAATGTTTGCAAAGAGAAATCCGTAATACAGTTCATCTAGCCAACATGACAGGTAGCCAGTGTTTACTCCACTGAATGGGGCTAATTGACATACAGATCCGTGGCAGCTCAAAATGTAAGTCTATGGCCGAAATCCGACCATGAATTTCTGCCACAGATTCTACTACAGATATACAAGATTATTCAAACATATATACCCTTAGCCATAGGAGAGTTATAAGGCGCGAGACACAAGTTCCAGTTTGGAATGGCAAAATTTATTTTTCAATCTAATTTACTGAAAAATAGAAAAAAAATCCAAATTAGGAGGAATGGTGAAAAAAAATGTATTCCATAAAATGGTGTCATTATTTTTTAAGTTTTGTTTTTTATGTCATTCATGTAAAAAAAAAAAAATACCCGGCACTATGATTTTCCATGTCATACAATTCCAATTATACAAAACTTGAACAGTTTTTCCTCATTATTTTAATGGTTTACATTTTTTTATACTTTTCTGTAAGTATTTTGTTCTTTTCCATTGATGTAGCTGTGGAAGGATTTATTTTTTACATTTTGTGTACATACAGTGTTTTGATCACTTTTTATTGCATTTTTTGGGCAAAGTGCAGCATCTGAAAAGAGGTACTGGTAATTCTGCATTTTTTAAATTTTTTATCTTCTCAGTAAAAGAAATTATATATTGTTAGATTGGACTTTTATTTTTTGAATTCTTAATTTTTCTTAATTTTTGGATGGGGAAATGGGGGCATTTGAAATATTAATGTTTTTATTTTTAAAACTTTTTTACATTTCACTTTATTTTTAAATCCCTTAGTGGTGGAATTTGTAATCACATCGCAGGAGGAGAGGTGGGGGCAATGGCCTCAAAATCGATGTCCCATGTGGATTGCGATGGTTATACACAGCTTTCAAATATTGACAACATCATTTGTCAATGAGAAGAGTGATCAGATCTAGCTCCAATTGCTGCTGTTAGAAGCAGATACAACCAAAGCAGCAGCAATTAAGCCGCTGACTCAATGAAGCCCATCAATAAAGAAATAGTTTAAAATATATAATTTATTAATATTATATAAAAGATCCAAAAGGCCACTTCAATAATTAACACAAATACCCCAAATCAGAGGGGAACATCCAATAAAGACCCTATACATGTAGATCAAATAATATAATATGCATGAGAAAAAGGAAAATTAGAATTGACGATGCTTAACCAGTATGTGCAACAATGTTGAATATATGGCAATAATCACAACTAAAGGACATGGATCAAAAAAGCATGAAAGGTGCCAAACAGCATCCCAATAACCATAAAACTAATCCGTCCTAGTGTGAGAGCTAAAATAATCCCATAGTCAAAGCTCGTCCACACAAGTGCATACTAATAAGCCCGAGATATTGCCTTACCCAAGGTCACTGAATAAGTAAAAGGACCGTGCAAAAGGTGTAAAGGATCTTCTCCTCCGGCACCCCGACGCACGTTTCGCCCTCTGCTTCTTCCGGGGGCGTGACTAAAGGGATTGGGAGGGTTCCTTTATAGGGGGCCGAAGCCAATAACTGTGCCGGCGGTGGAGAAACCAAAATCGCTGGGTGGAAGTCCTGCGAGGGATCCACGGCGCATGCGGCCATCAAAATACTCCGTGACAGAAGGACACTTCCTGACTTGGGCCAAGAGGACCGCATGTGGAACGCATGCAGGACCCAAGCAGGCGCCGTCGGAAGTGTACGGAGGATTGACGGCTAACGCATGTGGTGCGCCTCTCGGGAATCCCAGATAAGAGAGTATGGCATAAAATATCCATAGAGAGTGAGCTCAGTGCAAGAGAAGGCAGGGACAAAAATTACACATGCCGGTGCCCCTGAATAATACTAACCTAATCACATAAGTGCCTATGAAGTGCATATAAATACTAAATATGTATTAAGTAGAGTGCCAAATGATTTATACATAAATGTGCACCTAGGTGACTCTGTTGAACTAAAGGGTCCCCAAAAATGAATATACTGTGTACCAAATTATAGTGACAAAAGTGAAAATTAAAGAAAAAGGTGCCAAAATACCCAGAAAAAGTACTTTAATTTAATACTGAGGACATAAATATACCCGTAATTGTATATTAATAAATATTAGTGAATAATTAATAAAGAAGTAATAATAGTAACTTCAACAAACACCCAAATTCTAAAGACTCATAGAGATCTCCCTAATATCAATATGGGATAATAAATATATAACTTAATAATAATTATTATTATTATTATTATTATTATTATTATTAAAAGACCAAGATCACTGAAAATACAAAAACACAGATCCAGTAAAAAAGTGCTGGTTAGAAGCAGATGCTGGGTGTATAACGCAGCTAGCACCTGCCATCTGTGGAATGGACTGAGGGAACATAGATAATTCTATTTTGTAACCATATGAGATGACATCTCGGACCCAGGCGTCATTGATCACTGGGAGCCATTCATTCCAGAGTGGAAGGAGTTCTCTGAACACCCTGAGAGGCTTCCCAGGTGGGAGTGGCCCGTCATGACGAGGAAAATCTGTTGGATTCAGGTCTGAATGGAATGCCGACGTTGGTGGGCTTGTGATCACACACCGGTGACTCATCGTTCAAGAAATCAGGATCCAGGGTCTGATTAACCTCTGCCACCAGGGGGCAGCTCTCTTCTCAGCATAACTCACATTGGCACAGCCTCTCTTTCTCTTTCTCTATGCTTAAACCCAGGGAGCCTTACTCCTATCCTCCTCCTATTGTCCTGCAAAAAAAGGTAGCATTTATTAAGAACTACACTTGGCTGCACTGTTATACTGCAGCATTTTCTCAAGGATACTTCAAAAGTGCACACGTTTCAGAATTGCCGCAGAAATTTCCGCAACTCCTGCCGCGCGTATATCGCATGCGGAATTGACATGCGTATTCCTGCTAAACACTAGCGTTTTGCAAGCGTAATTAGAATGTTAAAAATAGTTTTTAAAAAACGCTATATTTTTACTATTGATGCTGCACAGGCAGCATCAATAGTAAAAAGTTGGTCACACTTGTCAAACATAGTCAACCTTTCAATCAGTTTTCCAAGCGATGCTACAGATCGCGGCTGGAAAGCTGTGCGTGTCGCCGGAAGGTGAGAATATCACTATATTTTATTTTAATTCTTTTTTTAACAATTATATGGTTCCCAGGGCCTGGAGGAGAGTCTCCTCTCCTCCACTCTGGGTACCAACCGCACATGATCCGCGTACTTCCCGCATGGTGGGCATAGCCCCATGCGGGAAGTAAGCGGATCAATGCATTCCTATGTGTGCGGAATCGCCGCGATTCCGCACTTTAATGAGCATGCTGCGTTTTTTTTCCAGAATGAGATTCCGCCGCAGAAAAAAACGCAGCATGTGCACAAAAAATGTGGAATGCATTCTAAAAATAGGATGCTTAATGTATGCGTTTTTTTCACGGTTTTATCACGTTTTTATAGCGAAAAAACGCAAAAAAACGTGAAAATTCCAAAAAGTGTGCACATAGCCTCAAAGGAATCTGTAACTTGGTTAAAAGTGGCCAGCTTTTGTCTTATTGTTTTACGGCTACTTCCATGCGTACACTGTTCTTTGTTTTTTAAATGCGGCTCCAAAGCCTTTTTATGTAGCCTCTGGAATGGTCTTTACAAGTGGGCATGGCTCCGATTTTCTGTGGACATAATTACCATTTGAGCTCTTCTCCCTTGGTAGAGACTGTAAAAATGAGCACTAAATAAAAGGCCCAATATCGCTTTTGAAAAACAATCAAGCAGAATACTCGAGAGCAGAGCGAATAAAATAAGAGCAAAAAACTGATCCATTTTTACCTGGTGACAAGTCCTCTTTAAATAGTGAGCAAATGAAAAGCAAAGTGCTTTTACATTTAAAATTAATAGGAAGAGTCTTTCAAGTGTTTTTGAAGAAAAATTTCAGGCGCCTGCTCAAACAGATTAGGTAAAAAAAACCTCAAATCCATGTTCACATAACCTTAGGTTATGAGCTTTTGATGTGTTTTTGACGCTGTATATTTCTGCTTTGTCAAAAACACAGCGTCTTACAGTTCCAGAAAACTGCATGAGATTTATAGAAATCTCATGTGCAGTGTTTTTTTTTACTCAGCGTAAACTGACCTGTGGTGCGTATTTCAACCTGCAGCATGTCTATTTCTATTGCGGTTACGCTGAGTTTTCTATGCAGAATTTCCCCATAGACTTGCATTAGATGCGGAAATTCCGCAGGTAGAAAACACACATGCATTATAAATGCGTTTCAGCAGCATAAACGCATCACAAACACTTGTAATACACAACTAATTATGTCAGTAACATTTTGTCAAAGCCAAATACCAGGAAATATCAAAATAAAACTGCTTTATTTAAAGCATAACACACCGGGAAAAAAAAATGCAGAGAAAGTATCAGCACACAAAAGCGCAATAAAAAATGCAAGTGTGGGGACAGAGCATTTTATTTTAATTAACCAGACGTCTAATTTCAGCAAACCAGGAAGAATAGAATGTTATTATGTTGACGTTTGAATGTATGCGTTGTCTGCGGTTGGGCAAGAATCTGAAATGTTGACTTTTTTTTCATGCAGGGTCATTGAACAATGATGTTTGCTGCTATGTTAATTACACGGTGTCCACGCCAGCTAGTTTGTTGACTTGCAAAACAGAGGAGGAAAAACTATGCAAATAGATCACCATCCTTCCCTTCACCTGAGAATGCTGGTTTGAAGGACATTTGTTAACTATAAAAGTTATAAAAGGAGAGATACCTCCAGATAAGGAGAGATACCTCCAGATATAGAGAGAGACAGCCAAGAGATCCAGAGATCCAAAGAACCAGACTCTCTACAGGTCAGCAGCTAAGACATCATGGCTACATCAAGAGGGACACAGATTTGTCATTCTATAGGATGCCAGTTAGAAGACCTCGGCCCCAACTGGAAGAATACAGATCTGCTCCACTTACTTTCGCTGAACCATGGATATGTTTGTGAAAGCCAGGAATGTGACCCACCGGTCGTCTGGATCCATGGAGATGTTCGAAGAAGTCAGGTTGTGACCCTCTGGTGAACTGGCCTTGTACCTGAATAGACTGTCATCTTCCTAAGCTTGTTGTTACCTCCTCTCTGTGACTGCCACAGGTGGGGTAGTCAGCCCTGGAAGGTCAGAGTTAGCAGCTGCTCTTATCCCAGCGAGTCAGTGGAAAGGCTGCCACACTGTTTTACCCTCACCCTGTGTTGTCTGAGTAGCATTACTCTAATGTTAAAAGAAGAGCGTGCGCTTGGTGGAATGATTACTAGTCCATGCAGTTTCGGATAGCGGACCAGGGCATCCTCTGAACCACTCTGTTTCCACAAAAAGTAATCTAATTTAAATAATAGGTGCAGCAATTTTTCAGAAATTCTGCAACATCAAAAATGCACCAAAAGCTCACCATGAACATAGTCTTACTGTCAGACAGTGATGAGGAGGAGGCTGTGTCCCCGGACACAGAGATGTCTTGAAATATTTCTCAGCTGTAGTATAAAGCAAAAAAAAATCAAAGAAAAGCAAAAAAAAATAATTGAGAAATTACTGGGTTATTTTAAAGGTTTTCTGCGTTTATTGGTACTTTACCAGTATCTTATTAGTCACTCATTGCCCTAGGTCCTGGCAATTGCATGTGCTTTTGTGCTGCAACATTACTGGGTACATTATGTAGATACCTTAATTAAAATGAACCAGCTGGTTGCCTAGTGAATCACGTGGCAAGCCCTAGACACATTGCTTAGCCTCTAACTTAAGTCCAAACCTGTCTGCTTGATGCTGTAAGTCAGGTGTCCATCTTAGCCAGGACTAGTCCAGGGAAAGAGAAGTCCGACTGGACTTGTCTGGCCTTATTTGTATGTGCAATACTGCAGGATTAAATTTTACTGTTTAAACACTGCAGCATTGGTGTACATAAAACACACTGTCACAATAAAAAAAAAAGTCCTAATGTATACTGCATTATTAGCAGTTGGAGAGATTCAAGTGACCTGACTGTTTCCCTTTAACAATGATGTTTGGTAACTAATACCCATTAACAAACCTATACATTGATTAGTGCGGTCATTAGATAGACCATTCAACGCAAATTCCAAAAACGCTTTGACGCTGTGTAAAGTGAACAAGAATCTAATGATTAGGGAATCTCTCATTATACACTTGTTCAAGTATTGGTGAACCTCTGACCACATATGCTTCTGAGAGATTCTGCCTCTCTCTTTTCATACACAGACATGTCACTCAGTTGAGAAGTTACCCTACAGCTGTTTTCATTAGCACCACTTATTTCCCTTTTTAACCGTCTGTCACAACTTTTTTGTGCTGTGTTCCTGCCATCAATAAGTTTTTTCAATTGAAATGGAAAAATGATCTCTATTCTGTGTTCTGTTGTTAGTAAAGGTCCTGCCTAGATAAGAGCTTACAATATGAAGATTGTTCTTATCATTAGAAGCATTGAGGATGCCATACGTGAAGGAAGTCCAAACATGGGACCATTAATTTTCAGATAGTACGGACACCAAATTAATTTCCACCCAGAAACATAAGTTAGATTTATACAAAGGGGGCATGAATCCAGTTATATTTGAGAAAGGAAAAAAGGCCTGTGGAAAAAGAATCTCCATCATTTTTCTTGTGATGTTAATGTTTTGAAGCAGAAAAAAAATAAGAGATGATTGAAAGGACTTGGTGTTTGGAAGATGGTTAGTCACAGGATCACTCCACCTTTCAAAATAACAGATGTAGCAACCATGTCTGGGGCGGGTGGGACCTATCACTCCAGGAGCCTATAGCAGATGTATAGTATGTTTGGCTTGTGCACAATTCTGAATAAGTACTTGATCAACAATTATTTCAGCAGTTTTCACTTTAAAATTTACATATCTTCAAGTAAGGTTACATGGTATACTTATTATGATTAATGAGATTGTAAGCCCCAAAAGTGCTCCCACACAAAAAATCTCAGAATGACTCCAAAAAGAACCATCATCAATATAGTAGCCTAGAAGAAACTACCTCTGGTAACACCTTCATGTAAAAAAAAATGGTTAACCCCTTCACACACCCTTACATAACTGTACATCACAGTTAGACTCTGTTCACACGTTGCATTTTTGCTGTGTATTTTCCTGCGCAGTTTTTTTTACAAATATTTAATGTGTGCACATATAGGTGTGCGTGTGTATGGAGTGAGGTCAGGGGCTGGGCCCGCTCTATACTGGAAAAAGGGCAGCTGTGTTACACAGTCGACATCTGCGTGTAAGAGCAACCATAGATCCTTTCTCCGATCTCTGCTGTTTAACCATTTAAATCCCACTCCTGCTAACATTTTACTAGTGTGATAGCCGCTACATGAGAATAGGTCCTATCACCTTCAAAACGCGATTATGAGGTTCCAATGGATTACCATGGCAGCTGGGGACTTGCATAAGTCTGTTGTAGGTGAGCTTCATATGAAGGAGTAAATGTAGCAATGTACTGCAATACTGCAGTGTACAATGTAAGCCCAAGTACTCTAGAAAACTCAAAATATAGTTGAAAAAAATGTGTTAAAAAAATGAAAAAATTTAAACCACTCCCAATTTTCCTAGTTTAAAAATACAGAAATTAAACAAATAAACATATTCAGTATCAAGTCTGAATATATAAAAGTCTGATCTATAAAAATATAAAACATTTTAAACTATACGTTAAAGGCTGAAAAGAAAAAAAGTAACACCAGATCAATGGTCTTTCAGTTGTACTGCTCCCTCAAAAAGTAATCAAAACATTGCATGTACTCCAAAATAGTATAAAAAATGCCCGTCAGCTCAGTGGAAAAAAACAGGCCCTCACACATTTCCATCGACGGCAAAATAAAAAAGTTGCATGCAGGTCTCAGAAAATGATGACGCAAACAAAATAATTTTTTACAACAAAATTTTATACATACACTGCTCAAATAAAAGAAACACGTAAAACAACACAATGTAACTCCAAGTTAATCACACTTCTGTGAAATCAACCTGTCCAGGTATGAAGCGACAACGATTGTGAATCTATTTCTCCTGCTTTTTTGCAAATGGAACAGACAATAGGTAGAAATGATAGACAGTTAGCAAGATAACCCTGTAAAGGTGTGATTCTGCACGTGGTCACCACAGGCCATTTATCTGATCTCATCCTTTTTGGCTGTTGTTTTGGTCATTTTTTCATTGCTCACCCCTAGAATGTGGTGGTGTCTACAGTACGATTGCGAGCTGTGGCAATAAGTGTAGTCAGCACAGTGTCCAGAAGACAGGCCAGTACACTAGGAGACGAGGAGGGGGCCAAAGGAGGGCAATAATCCAGCATCATGAATGCTACCCCCTTCTTTGTGCAATGAGGAGCAGGAGAAGCAGTACCAGAGTACTGCATAATAACCTCCAGCAGGTCACTACCATCCATGTGACTGCTCAAACTGTCAAAAACACACTCCATGATGGTGGTATGAGGGCCAGAAGTAGGCAAGTGGGTGTTGTGCTTACAGCCAAACACTATGCAGGGTGATTGGCATTTGCCACAGAACACCAAAATTGGCAGATTCAACATTGGAGCCCTGTGCTCTTCACAGATCAGAGCAGGTTCACACTGAGCGCGTAACAGACGTGACAGAGTCTTGAGACACAGTAGAGAACGTTCTGCTGCCTGCTACATCCTCCAGCATGACCGATGTGGCAGTGGGTCAGTAATGGTGTGGGGAGGCATTTCCTTGGAGGGCTGCACGGCCCACCATGTGCTAGTCAGAGTTACCCTGACTACCATTAGGTACCGGGATGAGATCCTCGGACCCGTTGCGAGACCTTATGCAGGTGCAGTGGGCCTGGCTTCCTTCTGATGTATAACAATGCTAGGCCTCATGTCGCTGAAGTTTGTCAGCTGTTCCTGCATGATGAAGGTATTGATACTATGGACTGGCATACCGTTCCCCAGACCTGAATCCAATCAAGCACATCTGGGACACATTGTCTCATTCCATCCACCAACACCACGTTGCACCACAGACTGTCCAGGAGTAGACTGATGCTTTTATCCAGGTCTGGGAGGAGATCCCTTGAAAGAACATCGGCCGCCTCATGAGAACTATACTCAGGGGTTCTAGGGAGGTAATAAAGGCACTTGGAGGCCACACACACTTTTGAGCATTATTTCCTTGTCTTGAGGCATTTCCATTGAAGTTTGTATCAACCTGTATTTGATTTTCCACTTTGATTTTGAGTATCATTCCAAATTCAGACCTCCATGGGATATTAATTTTGATTTACATTGATCATTTGTATGTTTTATTGTTCTCAACGCATTCCACTATGTAATGAACAAAGATTTGCAACTGGAATATTTCATTCAGTGATATCTGGGATGTGGTATTTTAAGTGTTCACTTTATTTTTTTGAGCAGTGTATATACACACACACACATACACGCACATAAACACACGAGTTTGGTATCACATAATCATACCGACTGTAGAATAATATTGCTAGGTCACTTTTACCTCATAATTAATGTAATAAAAAACAAACCTGAAATATAATGGCAGCACTGCATTTTTTCCCCCACAATTTTACCTCACTTGGAATGTTTTTCCCGTCTTTCAGTAAATTAAATGGTAAAATTAATGGAGTCATTCATAACTATAAATTGTCAAAAAAAAAGCCCACAAAGCCCTCATACCTCTATCTCAACAGAAAGGTAAAACAAATTATGACTCTTGGAAGAACGGTGTGAGAAAAACGAAAGAGCAAAAACTAAAAAATCATCTTGGTGATGAAGAGGTCAAAAAATTACCAGCTCCCTTGAAATCTCAGTTTTACTAAATATTTTCCCCATAATATTGAGGACCCCTTCTTAGAATCATTAATTGTGCTGACCGTATTCCTTCTAGACTTGGTAGAGACACACTCCTTTGACAAAGAAGGTATGGTAACACCCAGTGGTTAGTTTATTCTGAATGTACCAGTAGGAATAACAAAAGTATAACACAGTACAGAATACTAAGAAAAGATACTCCTGCATTATGTCATGTGAAAAGCATACATCCTCTTTACCATTAAATATATATTTGCCATTAATTATATATACATACAGTTGTGTGAAATAGTGTTTGCAACCGTTAGGATTTCTTATTCATTTACATGTTTGTCACACTTAAATGTTTCAGATTACCAAACAAAATTTAAATATTAGACAAAGATAACACAAGTAAACACAAAACGCAGCTTTTATTAATATTAGGTTTTTATTATTAAGAGAAAAAATAAATCCAAACCTACAGGGTCCGGTGTGAAAAAAGTGAATGCCCCATACCCTCTTAAAACATAAATTAACTGTTGTTTATCACATCTTTGGGAAGCCAAGTTCAAATTCCCTAGCCACACCAAGACATGATTATTGTCACCCCTGTACAGTCTCAATCAAGAAATCACTTAAATAGGACCTGCCTAACAAAGAGAAGTAGACCAAAAGATTCCTCGAAAGCTAGACATAACGCCACAATTTCACTTTTTCAGTTTCTGGTTAGTGTTCAAGATTCCACCATAAGAAAGAGACTAGGCATAAATGGCCTGCATGGCAGAGTTCCAAGACGAAAACCACTGCTGAGAAATAAGAGCATAAAGGCTTGTCCTTTTTTTGCCAGAAAACATCTTGATGATCCCCAAGACTTTTGGGAGAATACTCTGTGGGCCAAAAAGACAAAAGTTGAACTTTTTGGAAGGTGCATGTCCCATTACATCTGGCATAGATGGTAAGAGTAAAATATAGTGGTGGTAATTTGGTGGTCTGGGGCTGTTTTGCCATTTCAGGACCACGAAAACTTGCTGTGGTAAATGGAACCATGAATTCTGCTGTCTACCAAAAAATCTTGAAAGATAATGTCCGGCCATCTTTTCGTGACCTCAAGCTGAGACGTACTTGGGTTATGCAACAGGACAATGATCCAAAACACACCAGTAAGTCCACTTCTGAATGGATTAAGAAAAACTAAATTAAGACTTGGAAGTGGCCTAGCCAAAGTCCTGACCTTAATCTGACTGAGGTGCTGTGGCATGACCTTAAAAAAAGTGGTTCATGCTTGGAAACCCTCCCATGTGGTTGAATTACAATTCTGCAAAGATAAGTGGACCAAAATTCCTCCACAGCATTGTAAAAGCCTCATTGACAGTTATCACAAACGATTGATTGCAGTTGTTGCTGCTAAGGGTGGCCCAACCAGTTATTAGATTTAAGGGGCAATACGCTTTCCACACAGAGCCCTGTAGGTTTGTTTTTCTTTTTCCCTTAATAAAAAAAGACCATGTAAAAACTGCATTTTGTGTTTACTTCAGTTATCTTTGTCTAGTATTTATACTTGTGTGGTGATCTGAAACATTTAAGTGTGACAAACATGCAAAAGAATAGGAAATTAGGAAGGAGGTAAAGAGTTTTTCACACAACTGTATATACAGTATATATACAGTACAGACCAAAAGTTTAGACACACCTTCTCATTTAAAATTTTTTCTGTATTTTCATGACTATGAAAATTGTACATTCACACTGAAGGCATCAAAATTATGAATTAACACATGTGGAATTAAATACTTAACAAAAAAAGTGTGAAACAACTGAAATTATGTCTTATATTCTAGGTTCTTCAAGTTGCTTTGATGATTGCTTTGCACACTCTTGGCATTCTCTTGATGAGCTTCAAGAGGTAGTCACCGGGAATTGTTTTCACTTCACAGGTGTGCCCTGTCAGGTTTAATAAGTGGGATTTCTTTCAAGTCTGGTGGATACACAGCTGATAGTCCTACTGAATAGACTATTAGAATTTGTATTATGGCAAGAAAAAATCAGCTAAGTAAAGAAAAATGAGTGGCCATCATTACTTTAAGAAATGAAAGTCAGTCAGACCGAAAATTTGGGAAAACTTTGAAAGTGTCCCCAAGTGCAGTGGTAAAAACCATCAAGCGCTACAAAGAAACTGGCTCACATGAGGACCGCCCCAGGAAAGGAAGACCAACAATCATCTCTGCTTCTGAGGATAAGTTTATCCGAGTCACCAGCCTCAGAAATCGCAAGTTAACAGCAGCTCAGACTAGAGACCAGGTCAATGCCACACAGAGTTCTAGCAGCAGACACATCTCTACAACAACTGTTAAGAGGAGACTTTGTGCAGCAGGCCTTCATGATAAAGTAGCTGCTAGGAAATCACTGCTAAGGACAGGCAACAAGCAGAAGAGACTTGTTTGGGCTAAAGAACACAAGGAATGGACATTAGACCAGTGGAAATCTGTGCTTTGGTCTGATGAGTCCAAATTTGAGATCTTTGATTCCAACCACCATGTCTTTGTGCAATGCAGAAAAGGTGAACGGATGGACTCTACATGCCTGGTTCCCACTGTGACACATGGAGGAGGTGGTGTGATGGTGTGAGGGTGCTTTGCTGGTGACACTGTTGGGAATTTATTCAAAATTGAAGGCATACTGAATCAGCATGGCTACCACAGCATCTTGCAGCGGCATGCTATTTCACCCGGTTTGGGTTTAGTTGGACCATCATTTATTTTTCAACAGGACACCAAACACACCTCCAGGCTGTGTAAGGGCTATTTAACCAAGAAGGAGAGTGATGAGGTACTACGCCAGATGACCTGGCCTCCACAGTCACCAGACCTGAACCCAATCGAGATGGTTTGGGGTGAGCTGGACAGCAGAGTGAAGGCAAAAGGGCCAACAAGTGCTAAGCATCTCTGGGAACTCCTTCAAGATTGTTGGAAGACCATTCCCTGTGACTACCACTTGAAGCTCATCAAGAGAATGCCAAGAGTGTGCAAAGCAGTCATCAAAGCAAAAGGGGGCTACTTTGAAGAACATTTGAAGACACATTTTCAGTTGTTTCACACTTTTTTGTTAAGTATATAATTCCACATGTGTTAATTCATAGTTTTGATGCCTTCAGTGTGAATGTACAATTTTCATAGTCATGAAAATACAGAAAAATCTTTACATGAGACGGTGTGTCCAAACTTTTGGTCTGTACTATATTTAAAGAAAAAAAAGGGAACACTAAAATCTCACATCCTAGATATCACTGAATGAATTACGGTACTCCAGTTGTAAACCTTTATTCATTACATAGTGGAATGTGTTGAGAACAATAAAACCTAAAAATTATCAACATAAATCACAAGTAATATCCCACGCAGTTCTGGAGTTGGAATGAGGCTCAAAATCAAAGTGGAAAATGAAGTTACAGGCTGATCCAACTTCAGTGGAAATGCCTCAAGATAAGGAAATGATGCTCAGTAGTGTGTGTGGCCTCCATGTGCCTGTATGATCTCCCTACAATGCCTGGGCATGCTTCTGATGAGGCGGAAGATGGTCTCCTGAGGGATCTCCTCCCAGACCTGGAATAAAGCATCTGCCAACTCCTGGACAGTCTGTGGTGCAACGTGACTTTGGGGGATGGTGCAAGACATGATGTCCCAGATCTGAATGGGATGCAGGTCTGGGGAACGGGCGGGCCAGTCCATAACTTCAATGCCTTCATCTTGAAGGAACTGCTGACACACTCCAGCCACATGAGTTCTGGCATTGTCCTGCATTGGAAGGAACCCAGGGCCAACAGAACCAGCATATGGTCTCACAAGGGGTCTTAGGATCTCATCTCGGTACATAATGGAAGTCAGGCTACCTCTGGCGAGCACATGGAGGGCTGTGCGGCCCTCCAAAGAAGTGCCACCCCACACCATTACTGACCCACTGCCAAGCCAGTCATGCTGAAGGATGTTGAAGGCAGCAGATCGCTCTCCACGGCGTCTCCAGGCTCTGTCACATCTGTCACATGTGCTCAGTGTGAACCTGCTGTGAGATCTTTTGGAACACCTAGAGTGGACCCGCATATCCATGACAACGAACCTCCCAAGGGTAAGCTGACCAGGTAGACCACCCACTATACAGGGAGCGTTAGGGGCAGACCCAAGGGAGACTATTGCCGCAGAAGCTGGAACCCGGAGACAGGTAGTAGGAGGTGCAAAATAGAGAAGCTGGGCGTAGGACGGACAGAGCGGGGTAAGATGAAGCACTGTTTGGTAAGAGCTGAGTACAGGCGAGACCAAAGGAGCACTGGGAGGGGGAAGACACAAAGGAAGCAGGACAGGACAGAGACACCAGACTAACAGAGTACGGAGCGGACACTGGGAAGGCTGGTCTGGACAAGGAAACAAGGAAGCATGGGAAAGGCAGAGAAGCTGAACTGGCTGGACAGAGAGGAGACTCAGAACAGGCAGTGCAAAGACAAAGGTGGACCTGAGTCACAGAAGTACAAATGACAGACAGGCAAGGAGTAGAGGAAGGAATCGCCTTAAATACATGGAGTGCTGAGGGACTTCTGGGTCACGGTCCTCCAGGATCACAGAGAGGAGATACAGAGCGCCTGTAAATCAGAAAGAGGAAGTTCTGGAGTGGGCGGTGCGCACGCGCACCCGACGAGAACCAGGGAGCGGAGAAGAATGAAGGAGAGGACGAGCGCCTGCAGGAGGAGCGCACCGCAGTGGGTAAGTATGAGCGGGAGGAGCAGTGGTGGTCCCGGCAGCAAGCACGGCCGCAGGAGTGGCCGTGACACCTGATTTCATCTGTGAAGAGCACAGGGCGCCAGTGGCGAATTTGCCAATCCTGATGTTCTGTGACAAATGCCAAGCGGCCTGCACGGTGTTGGGCTGTGAGCACAACCCCCATCTGTGGATGTCGGGCACTCAGACCATCCTCATGGAGTCGGTTTCTAACCGTTTTTGCAGGCACATGCACATTTGTGGCCTGCTGGAGATCATTTTGCAGGGCTCTGGCAGTGTTCTTCCTGTTCCTCCTTGCACAAAGGCTAAGGGAGCGGTCCTGCTGCTGGGTTGTTGCCCTCCTATGGCCCCCTCCACATCTCCTGGTGTACTGGCCTGTCTCCTGGTAGCGCCTCAAGCCTCTGGACACTACGCTGACAGACACAGCAAACCTTCTTGGGACAGCTCTCATCAATGTGCCATAATGGATGAGCTGCACTACCTGAGCCACTTGTGTGGGTTGTACAGTCATGGTCAAAAGTATTCACACCCCTGCAATTCTGTCAGATAATACTCAGTTTCTTCCTGAAAATGATTGCAAACAGAAATTCTTTGTTATTATTATCATCATTTAATTTGTCTAAAATGAAAAAACACAAAAGAGAATGAAGCAAAAAGCAAAACATTGATCATTTCACACAAAACTCCAAAAATGGGCCAGACAAAAGTATTGGCACCCTCAGCCTAATACTTGGTTGCACATCCTTTAGCCAAAATAACTGTGACCAACCGCTTCCGGTAACCATCAATGAGTTTCTTACAATGCTCTGCTGGAATTTTAGACCATTCTTCTTTGGCAAACTGCTCCAGGTCCCTGATATTTGAAGGGTGCCTTCTCCAAACTGCCATTTTTAGATCTCTCCACAGGTGTTCTATGGGATTCAGGTCTGGACTTATTGCTGGCCACCTTAGAAGTCTCCAGTGCTTTCTCTCAAACCATTTTCTAGTGCTTTTTGAAGTGTGTTTTGGGTCATTGTCTTGCTGGAAGACCCATGACCTCTGAGGGAGACCCAGCTTTCTCACACTGAGCCCTACATTATGCTGCAAAATTTGTTGGTAGTCTTCAGACTTCATAATGCCATGCACACGGTCAAGCAGTCCAGTGCCAGAGGCAGCAAAGCCACCCCAAAACATCAGGGAACCTCCGCCATGTTTGACTGTAGGGACCGTGTTCTTTTCTTTGAATGCCTCTTTTTTTCTCCTGTAAACTCTATGTTGATGCCTTTGCCCAAAAAGCTCTACTTTTGTCTCATCTGACCAGAGAACATTCTTCCAAAACGTTTTAGGCTTTTTCAGGTAAGTTTTGGCAAACTCCAGCCTGGCTTTTTTATGTCTCGGGGTAAGAAGTGGGGTCTTCCTGGGTCTCCTACCATACAGTCCCTTTTCATTCAGATGCCGACAGATAGTAAGGGTTGACACTGTTGTACCCTCGGACTGCAGGGCAGCTTGAACTTGTTTGGATGTTAGTCGAGGTTCTTTATCCAACATCCGCACAATCTTGCGTTGAAATCTCTTGTCAATTTTTCTTTTCCGTCCACATCTAGGGAGGTTAGCCACAGTGCCATGGGCTTTAAACTTCTTGATGACACTGCGCACGGTAGACACAGGAACATTTAGGTCTTTAGAGATGGACTTGTAGCCTTGAGATTGCTCTTGCTTCCTCACAATTTGGTTTCTCAAGTCCTCAGACAGTTCTTTGGTCTTCTTTCTTTTCTCCATGCTCAATGTGGTACACACAAGGACACAGGACAGAGGTTGAGTCAACTTTAATCCATGTCAACTGGCTGCAAGTGTGATTTAGTTATTGCCAACACCTGTTAGGTGCCACAGGTAAGTTACAGGTGCTGTTAATTACACAAATTAGAGAAGCATCACATGATTTTTCGAACAGTGCCAATACTTTTGTCCACCCCCTTTTTTATGTTTGGTGTGGAATTATATCCATTTTGGCTTTAGAACAATTCTTTTCGTGTTTTTTCATTTAAGACAAATTAAATGAAGATAATAATACCAAATAATTTGTGTTTGCAATCATTTTCAGGAAGAAACTGAGTATTATCTGACAGAATTGCAGGGGTGTGAATACTTTTGGCCACAACTGTAGAGTCCGTCTCATGCTTCCATGAGTGTGAAAGCACAACCAACATTCAAAAGTGACCAAAACATCAGCCAGAAAGCATTGGTACTGAGATGTGAGATCCTTTATTGAGTGTGTCTTGATAATTGCCAATAATTTCCATGTGTTGTCTATTCCATATGCACAACAGTATGTGAAATTGATTGTCAAATAGTGTTGCTTCCTAAATGGACAGTCTGATTTCACAGAAGTTTGATTTACCTGGAGTTATATTTTGTTGTTTGTGTTCCCTTTATTTTTTGAGTAGTGTATATATATATATATATATATATATATATATATATATATATATATATATATATATATATATATTATTTTTTTTGCTAAAGTAGATTGCACAATATACTTTCCATATTACATATCCTTTATCGGTATAGTTTGCAGTCTGAAAAGAGAGCACAGTATTCTTGTATACTCAAGCATACGTTCTGAAGAGGTTAAACATATTAAAAGCTTAGATGAATCTAAATCTCCAGGAAAAATTCTCTTTCATACACAGACCACATTATTTCCGCTTGGGTTTACAAAGATTCCTTCCACTGAAGCTCTGAAGCAAAGCCTAAGGCGAAAACTACACAAAGAGGAGCAAGCAGCATAATAATACATGGAGTTTACCTACACAGATTTTGGTTGGGAATTTTCTTTGGTTCAATTAAATGACTTTCAACACTGATTAAAGCAAAATCTGGTTGATGAAAAGTGAAAAAAAGTTCTAAAAAACCCCCCCAATACTAGAAGCATCACTGTATTTTAATAGCATCTGTGGTATTATTGCCTAATAGTTCATTTTACTCTATGTGGATTTAATATATCACAAGAAGCAGAAGCGTAGCTAGGGTCTTGGTTCAGAGGGGGGCGAAACTTCTGAGTGGGACCCTGACTAGGTAACCTTGATTAAAAGTGAGTGACGCACCCTAGCACTGGAGGAGAACCTCAGCAAATGACCGCTCTGTTGCTGAAAATAATTTCTAAATAAACACCAATATTGATATTACCGCCATATAGTCAGTGGTAGATACCAGCCCTACAGAACATATAAGAGATCACAGCACAGTTACAGATAATGACTACCGCTGACGTTCTTTCTGATGGAATCGTTCACTTTCCCTGCCTTTTTCCATCTGGCCCAGACCGAAATGACAACTTCTTCCAGCCAGGACTCAGCTGCAGAGAATGCAACAAAGACACATTTCACTTCTCATATTTTCAGCACTCTCCCCAAGGGGACTATTCTCAACCTGCACAAACTCCTCATCCTGCTGAGCCGCTGCTGCCGTATGTGACCCTATTACTCCAACTAGATGCCGATACAGTTGAACCCGTTACGACGGATGGGGGGTCCACTACTGGCACCAGGCCCCCTGCCTGCTTAAGGACCCCATAGCGGCCAGGCGACAGTGCAGGGAGATCGATTTTTCCTGCTCTGCCGCAGAATGTAACTGTATTGGCGCGCTGTGAACGCAGATGCAGTTACAGTAGCATAGCTCCTGGTGGGCCCCCTCAGAGCGCAGGCCCCGTTGCGACTGCCCCCTCTGCCCCCCCCCCCCAGTAGCTACGCTAAATGGAGCCACCAATGACAGCCAAGTGCTGCGCTCGGCTGGTCTCCGGCGCATACTCGGCTTCCGCTACATTCAGATGGGGCTCTTCAGGGTCCTGTTCTCAGGAATGGTAGGGATCTGAGTGGTTGAAAACCGGGCAATCTAAAAGTTATCCTTTATCCCATGGACAGGGAAAAACTTCCAAACTTGGCACAACCCCTTTAACCCCTTAAGCCCCGAGGGTGGTTTGCACGTTAATGACCGGGCCAATTTTTACAATTCTGACCACTGTCCCTTTATGAGGCTATAACTCTGGAACGCTTTGACGGATCTTGGTGATTCTGACATTGTTTTCTCATGACATATTGTACTTCATGCTAGTGGTAAAATTTATTCGATATAACTTGCGTTTATTTGTGAAAAAAATTGAAATTTGGCGAACATTTTGAAAATTTCGCAATTTTCCAACTTTGAATTTTTATGCCCTTAAATCACAGACATATGTCACACAAAATACTTAATAAGTAACATTTCCCACATGTCTACTTTACATCAGCACAATTTTGGAACCAAATTTTTTTTTTGTGACGGAGTTATAAGGGTTAAAAGTTGACCAGCAATTTCTCATTTTTACAACACCATTTTTTTTTAGGGACCACATCTCATTTGAAGTCATTTTGAGGGGTCTATATGATAGAAAATACCCAAGTGTGACACCATTCTAAAAACTGCACCCCTCAAGGTGCTCAAAACCACATTCAAGAAGTTTATTAACCCTTCAGGTGTTTCACAGGAATTTTTGGAATGTTTAAATAAAAATGAACATTTAACTTTTTTTCACACAAAATTTATTTCAGCTCCAATTTGTTTTATTTTACCAAGGGTAACAGGAGAAAATGGACCCCCAAAGTTGTTGTACGATTTGTCCTGAGTACGCTGATACCCCATATGTGGGGGTAAACCACTGTTTGGGCGCATGGCAGAGCTAGGAAGGAAAGGAGCGCCATTTGACTTTTCAATGCAAAATTGACTGGAATTGAGATGAGACGCCATGTTGCGTTTGGAGAGCCCCCGATGTGCCTAAACACTGAAACCCCCTACAAGTGACACCATTTTAGAAAGTAGACCCCCTAAGGAACTTATCTAGATGTGTGGTGAGCACTTTGACACACCAAGTGCTTCACAGAAGTTTATAATGCAGAGCCGTAAAAATAATAAATCATATTTTTTCACAAAAATTATCTTTTCGCCCCCAATTGTTTATTTTCCCAAGGGTAAGAGAAGAAATTGGACCCCAAAAAATGTTGTGCAATTTGTCCTGAGTACGCTGATACCCCATATGTGGGTGTAAACCATTGTTTGGGCGCATGGAAGAGCTTGGAAGGGAAGGAGCGCCATTTGACTTTTCAATGCAAAATTGACTGGAATTGAGATGGGACGCCATGTTGCATTTGGAGAGCCCCTGATGTGCCTAAACATTGAAACCCCCCACAAGTGACACCATTTTGGAAAATATACCCCCTAAGGAACTTATCTAGATGTGTTTTGAGAGCTTTGAACCCCCAAGTGTTTCACTACACTTTATAACGCAAAGCCGTGAAAATAAAAATTCTTTTTTTTTTTTTCACAAAAATGATTTTTTAGCCCCCAGTTTTGTATTTTCACAAGGGTAACAGGATAAATTAGACCCCAAAAGTTGTTGTCCAATTTGTCCTGAGTACGCTGATACCCCATATGTGGGGGGGAACCACTGTTTGGGCGCATGACAGAGCTCGGAAGGGAAGGAGCGCCATTTGGAATGCAGACTTAAATGGATTGGTCTGCAGGCGTCACGTTGCATTTGCAGAGCCCCTGATGTACCCAAACAGTACAAACCCCCCACAAGTGACCCCATATTGGAAACTAGACCTCCCAAGGAACTTATCTAGATGTGTTGTGAGAACTTTGAACCCCCAAGTGTTTCACTACAGTTTATAACGCAGAGCCGTGAAAATAAAACATCTTTTTTTTTCTCACAAAAACGATTTTTAGCCCCCCAAATTTTTAATTTCCCCAAGGATAACAAGAGAACTTGGACCCCAGAAGTTGTTGATCAATTTGTCCCGAGTACGCTGATAACCCATATGTTGGGGTAAACCCCTTTTTGGGCGCACGGGAGAGCTCAGAAGGGAAGGAGCACTGTTTTACTTTTTCAACGCAGAATTGGCTGGAATTGAGATTGGACGCCATGTCGCGTTTGGAGAGCCCCTGATGTGCCTGGACAGTGGAAACTCCCCAATTCTACCTGAAACCCTAACCCAAACACACCCCTAACCCTAATCCCAACGGTAACCCTAACCACACCCCTAGCCCTGACACACCCATAATTCTAATCCCAACCCTAATCCAAACCGTAAATGTAATTCAAACCCTAACCCTAACTTTAGCCCCAACCCTAACCCTAACTTTAGCCCCAACCCTAACTTTACCTCCAACCCTAGCCCTAACCCTAACCCTAGCCCTAACCCTAACTTTAGCCCCAACCCGAACCTTAGCCCTAACCCTAACTCTAGCCCTAACCCTAACCCTAGCCCTAATGGGAAAATGGAAATAAATACATTTTTTTAATTTTATTATTTTTCCCTAACTAAGGGGGTGATGAAGGAGGGTTTGATTTACTTTTATAGCGTTTTTTATATCGGATTTTTATGATTGGCAGCTGTCACACACTAAAAGACGCTTTTTATAGCAAAAAAGTTTTTGCGTCTCCACATTTTGAGACCTATAATTTTTCCACATTTTGCTCCACAGAGTCATGTGAGGTCTTGTTTTTTGCGGGACGAGTTGACGTTTTTATTGGTAACATTTTCGGACACGTGACCATTTTTGATCACTTTTTATTCCGATTTTTGTGAGGCAGAATGACCAAAAACCTGCTATTCATGAATTTCTTTTGGGAGAGGCGTTTATACCGTTCCGTGTTTGGTAAAATTGATAAAGCAGTTTTATTCGACGGGTCAGTACGATTACAGCGATATCTCATTTATATCATTTTTTTATGTTTTGGCGCTTTTATACGATAAAAACTATTTTATAGAAAAAATAATTATTTTAGTATCGCTTTATTCTCAGGACTATAACTTTTTTATTTTTTTGCTGATGATGCTGTATGGCAGCTTGTTTTTTGCGGGACAAGATGAAGTTTTCAGCGGTACCATGATTATTTATATCAGTCTTTTTGATCGCGTGTTATTCCACTTTTTGTTCGGCGGTATGGTAATAAAGCGTTGTTTTTTGCCTCGTTTTTTTTTTTTTTTCTTACGGTGTTTACTGAAGGGGTTAACTAGTGGGGCAGTTTTATAGGTTGGGTCGTTACGGACGCGGCGATACTAAATATGTGTACGTTTATTGTTTTTTTTTATTTAAAGAAATGTATTTATGGGAATAATATATATATATTTTTTTATTATTTATTTAGGAATTTTTTTTATTTTTTTTTTACACATGTGGAAACATTTTTTTTTAACTTTTTTACTTTGTCCCAGGCGGGGACATCACAGATCGATGATCTGATAGTGTGCACAGCACTCTGTCAGATCACCGATCTCACTTACATCGGTGCAGGCTTACCAGCGTCTGCTCTGAGCAGGCGCTCGGTAAGCCACCTTTCTCCCTGCAGGACCCGGATGCCGCGGCCATCTTGGATCCGGGACCTGCAGGGAGGAAGGAGGTAGGAGACCCTCGGAGCAACGCGATCACATCGCGTTGCTCCGGGGGTCTCAGGGAGGCCCGCAGGGAGCCCCCTCCCCGCGCGATGCTTCCCTATACCGCCGGTACACTGCGATCATGTTTGATCGCGGTGTGCCGGGGGTTAATGTGCCGGGGGCGGTCCGTGACCGCTCCTGGCACATAGTGCCGGATGTCAGCTGCGATAGGCAGCTGACACCCGGCCGCGATCGGCCGCGCTCCCCCCGTGAGCGCGGCCGATCACGTATGACGTACTATCCCGTCACCCGGAATTAAGTCCCAGGTCACCTTGACGGGATAGTACGTCATACGGGATTAAGGGGTTAATGTTCACACTTTTTTTTTCAGTGTCATAGGAGCCATACTTTTTTTATTTTTTCATCAATGTTGCTGAATGAGGGCTGTATATTTTACGGGATGAGTTGTGTTTCTCAGTGGCTCTATCTTGGAATAAATAAAATGAATGCCTTACTTTTATTACCTCTTTATGGGAAGAAATAAAAAAAGCGATTCGTTTTTTTATTTTCATTTTATATTTCATGCTTTCATTTTTATTCTTTGGGTAAGCACGATTATTGCGATACCAATTTTATGCTGTTTCATTTAGGTTTTTATTACTTTTATACAATAAATACTCTATTTGGAAAAAAAGTCCTTTGTTTTTTTGTTGTTGCCATACTCTATATATATATATATATATAAAGCTGAGTGTATGTGTGTGTGTGTGTGGGTGTGTGTGTATGCATCAAGCCACACCGACTCCACATAGCTGGACTACACCGCTGTGCTCATCACAGGAAGTTGCTGTGCACGTGTGAGGGGAGAGAGGAGTGAGGGGAAAATGAGAGGAATGAGTGGAAAATGAGAGGAGTGAGGGGAAAATAGTGGATGATGGGAAAATGACAGGTGTGAGATCAAAATGACAGGTGTGAGGGGGGAAAATGAGAGGTGTGAGGGGGGAAAATGAGAGGGGGAAAACGAGGAGTGAGGGGAAAATGACAGATGTGAGGGGGAAAATGAGAGGCATGATGGGAAAATGAGAGAAGTGAGGTGCTGTTACAGTATGAGGCTGTGTACAGAGAGGAGTGAGGCGCTGCAGGTGGAGGCTGTGTATAAGGCCACATTCACACGTTTAGTATTTGGTCAGTATTTTACCTCAGTATTTATAAGCCAAAACCACGAGTGAGAGAAAACTACAGAAATGGTGATGTATTTCTAATATACTTTTCATCTTATTGTTTTACTCCAAGTTTTAGTTTACAAATACTGAGGTAAAAAATACTGACCAAGTAACGTGTGAACGAGGAGAAAAGTGTGGTGGTGCTGCAGAAGAAGTAGGCTGTGTATACGATACGCTTTATTGCAATTAGTTAAATTTCTCTCAGGTTCAAAAGTTTCCAATTGATGTGAAATGTTTTTAAGTGCAATAATGTCATCCGCTCTTCACGGTACTTACAGACTAGCCCAGTGCGAGTGCCCAGAATGACAGATTCCGTGATCTGTTTAGGATCCCAGAGATGTGGAGCGGCGGTAGCGAAGAGATGTGCTTCAGGCAGACAGGACCTGATGCACGTGACCGCTGGGGAGTGGCAGGGGGGCGGAGACCATTGCCAGAGCTCCGGAGAGCTAGGCTCCGACAGGGAAAGAAGGAGAGATGTCGGACAAGCGGAGGTAACAACCAGAGGATGACACCGTTACTAGAGGGGACAGTCAGGGACATAATCAGGGCCAGGGTCAGAACCAGAGAAATCATCATGGTACCAGAGGGGAAAGATAGAGTGAACTAAGATCTGAGAAAGCGAGGACAAAAGTCCCTGGAGTCTGGGCAACCTCCCCGATCGTTACCCAGACTTAGTCATTTCCCGAAGTCTTCACCGATGACGGACTAGAGGGACAGTCTCTTTTCCAATGTCCAGATTCTCCACAATAGAAGCATAAATGCTTCTCGCGGCGGCGTCTCCTTTGTTTTTCCTTATGCGTGATGGTGTCAATCTTCATAGGCTCAGATGTAGGACTGGCTCCCCTTCCACTGGTGAACAATGGGGTCTCAAATTTCATCACCCCTCTCGCCCGCAGCCTGCAATCCATCCGGACGGCCTGGGTCATGGCGTCCTCCAAAGAATCAGGTGTAGGGTGAAGTGCCAGGGAATCTTTCAGACATTCACACAGACCTCTACGGAACAATCCCCGAACGGTGGCATCATTCCAGGATACCTCAGCGGTCTAGCGTCTGAACTCTGAACAAAACCACTTGGCCGAGTGCTTCCCCTGACACACACTCATCACCATGTCCTCAGCCAGACGCACTTGATCAGGCTCATGGTAGATATGCCCCAGGGCCTCGAAAAATGCATCCACCGTCATTCTCTCAGGGGCCGTAGAAAAAAGGGAAAAAGCCCAAGCCTGAGGGGCTCCCCTAAGCAGAGACATAATGACCCCCACCCTCTGACTTTCATCCCCAGAAGAGTGGGGCCTTAATGAGAAAAAAAGCTGATAACCCTCCATAAAAACTTTAAATCCCTTTTTATCTCCGGAAAAGTTATCTGGTAGCTTAAGCGGAGGTTCAGGGGAAACTAATGTAACATCTCGAGCCCCTGCCCCCTGAGCACCAGATGACAAAGCCCCCTGCACAGTGTCAGCTATCCGCTGCTGGGATTGAGCCAGAGCTCGTTGCTTCACGTTTAATTTCTGGAACATCTGAGTCAGGTGCTCAACCTGCTCAGAAAGCGTGTGCATTGGATCCATAACAATGAAGGACCTACAAAATACCCAAACACACACAGGAAAAAGTATAAGTCTGTTATAATGTCACGCACTCCACACGGTACTTACAGACTAGCCCGGTGCGAGTGCACAGAATGACAGATTCTAGAGTCTGTTTAGGATCCCAGAGATGTGGAGTGGCGGTGGCGAAGAGATGTGCTTCAGGATGACAGGACCTGAAGCATGTGACTGCTGGGGGGAGTGGCCGGGGCAGAGACCAATGCCGAAGCTCCGGAGAGCTAGGCTCCGACGGGGAAAGAAGAACTGTCAGACAGGCAGAGGTAACAATCAGAGGACGACACCATACCAGAGGGGACAGTCAGGGACATAATCAGGGCCAGGCCGGGAGCAGAACCAGAGATACCGTCGCGGTACCAGAGGGGAAAGCGGGTAGTCAAAAAGCCAGGCAAGAGTCAATATACCAAACGAGCAAGCAAGCAGTACCAAGACAGAATACCAAATCACAAACAAAGGACAAACTGGGTCAGAGCCAAAAGATCAAGCACAAGAGCAGGCACAAAGCACAGGCACACGAGGGTCAACACACTCAGCTGAGGGAATAAGTATAACTGACAGGGAACCTAAGCTCGGTGTGGATACATATGTCCCTCCCAGATCCAAAAAGAGGACATGACAATTAACCCCGTGAGGACCAGGAGAGAACCCAGACCACAACCATGACAAATACTGTATATCTAATATATAATTGCCTAGAATACTACTTCCTGCAATTTGTGCCAACTTCCGTGGCTTTGTCCGGAGCTAATGTCCGGAGATAATGTCCGGAGCTAATGTCCGGAGATAATGTCCGGAGCTAATGTCCGGAGCTAATGTCCGGAGATAAGTGACGTCACCAGTGTCCTACACCCAGGCAGAGCACAGGGGCCCCAGGCAGCATATGGGGCCCCAGGCAGAGCACAGGGGCCCCAGGCAGCATATGGGGCCCCAGGCAGAGCACAGTGGTCCCAGGCAGAGCACAGGGGCCCCAGGCAGCCTATGGGGCCCCAGGCAGAGCACAGTGGCCCCAGGCAGAGCACAGTGGCCCCAGGCAGAGCACAGGGGCCCCAGGCAGCATATGGGGCCCCAGGCAGAGCACAGTGGCCCCAGGCAGAGCACAGGGGCCCCAGGCAGAACATGGGGCCCCAGGCAGAGCACAGGGGCCCCAGGCAGCATATGGGGCCCAAGCAGAGCACAGGGGCCCCAGGCAGAGCACAGGGGCCCCAGGCAGCATATGGGGCCCCAGGCAGAGCACAGGGGCCCCAGGCAGCATATGGGGCCCCAGGCAGAGCACAGTGGCCCCAGGCAGAGCACAGGGGCCCCAGGCAGAACATGGGGCCCCAGGCAGAGCACAGGGGCCCCAGGCAGAGCACAGGGGCCCCAGGCAGCATATGGGGCCCCAGGCAGAGCACAGGGGCCCCAGGCAGCATATGGGGCCCCAGGCAGAGCACAGTGGCCCCAGGCAGCATATGGGGCCCCAGGCAGAGCACAGTGGCCCCAGGCAGAGCCCAGGGGCCCCAGGCAGCATATGGGGCCCCACGCAGAGCACAGTGGTCCCAGGCAGAGCACAGGGGCCCCAGGCAGCTTATGGGGCCCCAGGCAGAGCACAGTGGCCCCAGGCAGAACATGGGGCCCCAGGCAGAGCACAGTGGCCCCAGGCAGAGCACAGGGGCCCCAGGCAGAACATGGGGCCCCAGGCAGAGCACAGGGGCCCCAGGCAGAGCACAGGGGCCCCAGGCAGCATATGGGGCCCCAGGCAGAGCACAGGGGCCCCAGGCAGCATATGGGGCCCCAGGCAGAGCACAGTGGCCCCAGGCAGAGCACAGGGGCCCCAGGCAGCATATGGGGCCCCAGGCAGAGCACAGTGGTCCCAGGCAGAGCACAGGGGCCCCAGGCAGCCTATGGGGCCCCAGGCAGAGCACAGTGGCACCAGGCAGAACATGGGGCCCCAGGCAGAGCACAGGGGCCCCAGGCAGAGCACAGGGGCCCCAGGCAGCATATGGGGCCCCAGGCAGAGCACAGTGGTCCCAGGTAGAGCACAGGGGCCCCAGGCAGCCTATGGGGCCCCAGGCAGAGCACAGGGGCCCCAGGCAGCATATGGGGCCCCAGGCAGAGCACAGGGGCCCCAGGCAGCATATGGGGCCCCAGGCAGAGCACAGTGGCCCCAGGCAGAGCACAGGGGCCCCAGGCAGCATATGGGGCCCCAGGCAGAGCACAGTGGCCCCAGGCAGAGCACAGGGGCCCCAGGCAGAACATGGGGCCCCAGGCAGAGCACAGGGGCCCCAGGCAGCATATGGGGCCCAAGCAGAGCACAGGGGCCCCAGGCAGAGCACAGGGGCCCCAGGCAGCATATGGGGCCCCAGGCAGAGCACAGGGGCCCCAGGCAGCATATGGGGCCCCAGGCAGAGCACAGTGGCCCCAGGCAGAGCACAGGGGCCCCAGGCAGAACATGGGGCCCCAGGCAGAGCACAGGGGCCCCAGGCAGAGCACAGGGGCCCCAGGCAGCATATGGGGCCCCAGGCAGAGCACAGGGGCCCCAGGCAGCATATGGGGCCCCAGGCAGAGCACAGTGGCCCCAGGCAGCATACGGGGCCCCAGGCAGAGCACAGTGGCCCCAGGCAGAGCCCAGGGGCCCCAGGCAGCATATGGGGCCCCAGGCAGAGCACAGTGGTCCCAGGCAGAGCACAGGGGCCCCAGGCAGCTTATGGGGCCCCAGGCAGAGCACAGTGGCCCCAGGCAGAACATGGGGCCCCAGGCAGAGCACAGTGGCCCCAGGCAGAGCACAGGGGCCCCAGGCAGAACATGGGGCCCCAGGCAGAGCACAGGGGCCCCAGGCAGAGCACAGGGGCCCCAGGCAGCATATGGGGCCCCAGGCAGAGCACAGGGGCCCCAGGCAGCATATGGGGCCCCAGGCAGAGCACAGTGGCCCCAGGCAGAGCACAGGGGCCCCAGGCAGCATATGGGGCCCCAGGCAGAGCACAGTGGTCCCAGGCAGAGCACAGGGGCCCCAGGCAGCCTATGGGGCCCCAGGCAGAGCACAGTGGCACCAGGCAGAACATGGGGCCCCAGGCAGAGCACAGGGGCCCCAGGCAGAGCACGGGGGCCCCAGGCAGCATATGGGGCCCCAGGCAGAGCACAGTGGTCCCAGGTAGAGCACAGGGGCCCCAGGCAGCCTATGGGGCCCCAGGCAGAGCACAGGGGCCCCAGGCAGCATATGGTGCCCCAGGCAGAGCACAGGGGCCCCAGGCAGCATATGGGGCCCCAGGCAGAGCACAGTGGCACCAGGCAGCATATGGGGCCCCAGGCAGAGCACAGTGGCCCCAGGCAGAGCACAGGGGCCTCAGGCAGCATATGGGGCCCCAGGCAGAGCACAGTGGTCCCAGGCAGAGCACAGGGGCCCCAGGCAGCTTATGGGGCCCCGGGCAGAGCACAGTGGCCCCAGGCAGCATATGGGGCCCCAGGCAGAGCACAGTGGCCCCAGGCAGAGCACAGGGGCCCCAGGCAGCATATGGGGCCCCAGGCAGAGCACAGTGGCCCCAGGCAGAGCACAGGGGCCCCAGGCAGCATATGGGGCCCCAGGCAGAGCACAGTGGTCCCAGGCAGAGCACAGGGGCCCCAGGCAGCCTATGGGGCCCCAGGCAGAGCACAGTGGCCCCAGGCAGAACATGGGGCCCCAGGCAGAGCACAGGGGCCCCAGGCAGAGCACAGGGGCCCCAGGCAGCATATGGGGCCCCAGGCAGAGCACAGTGGTCCCAGGTAGAGCACAGGGGCCCCAGGCAGCCTATGGGGCCCCAGGCAGAGCACAGTGGCCCCAGGCAGAGCACACACCAAATCGGAGGCCGAGGGGCCCCGCCAACCAAATCGGAGGCCGAGGGGCCCCGCCAACCAAATCGGAGGCCGAGGAGCCCCGCCCACCAAAGCGGAGGCCGAGGGGCCCGGCCCCACCCACCAAAGCGGAGGCCGAGGGGCCCCGACCACCACATCGGAGGCCGAGGGGCCCCGCCCACCAAATCGGAGGCCGAGGGTCCCCGCCCACCAAATCGGAGGCCGAGGGTCCCCGCCCACCAAATCGGAGGCCGAGGGTCCCCGCCCACCAAATCGGAGGCCGAGGGTCCCCGCCCACCAAATCGGAGGCCGAGGGTCCCCGCCCACCAAATCGGAGGCCGAGGGTCCCCGCCCACCAAATAGGAGGCCGAGGGGCCCCGCCTACCAAATCGGAGGCCGAGGGTCCCCGCCCACCAAATCGGAGGCCGAGGGTCCCCGCCCACCAAATCGGAGGCCGAGGGTCCACACCATCCAAATCGGAGGCCGAGGGGCCCCGCCCACCAAATCGGAGGCCGACGGGCCCCACCCACCAAAGCGGAGGCCGAGGGTCCCCGCCCACCAAATCGGAGGCCGAGGGTCCCCGCCCACCAAATCGGAGGCCGAGGGTCCCCGCCCACCAAATAGGAGGCCGAGGGGCCCCGCCTACCAAATCGGAGGCCGAGGGTCCCCGCCCACCAAATCGGAGGCCGAGGGTCCCCGCCCACCAAATCGGAGGCCGAGGGTCCACACCATCCAAATCGGAGGCCGAGGGGCCCCGCCCACCAAATCGGAGGCCGACGGGCCCCACCCACCAAAGCGGAGGCCGAGGGTCCCCGCCCACCAAATCGGAGGCCGAGGGTCCCCGCCCACCAAATCAGAGGCCGAGGGGCCCCACCAACCAAATCGGAGGCCGAGGGTCCCCGCCCACCAAATCGGAGGCCGAGGGTCCCCGCCCACCAAATCGGAGGCCGAGGGTCCACACCATCCAAATCGGAGGCCGAGGGGCCCCGCCCACCAAATCGGAGGCCGACGGGCCCCACCCACCAAAGCGGAGGCCGAGGGTCCCCGCCCACCAAATCGGAGGCCGAGGGTCCCCGCCCACCAAATCGGAGGCCGAGGGTCCCCGCCCACCAAATAGGAGGCCGAGGGGCCCCGCCTACCAAATCGGAGGCCGAGGGTCCCCGCCCACCAAATCGGAGGCCGAGGGTCCCCGCCCACCAAATCGGAGGCCGAGGGTCCACACCATCCAAATCGGAGGCCGAGGGGCCCCGCCCACCAAATCGGAGGCCGACGGGCCCCACCCACCAAAGCGGAGGCCGAGGGTCCCCGCCCACCAAATCGGAGGCCGAGGGGCCCCGCCAACCAAATCGGAGGCCGAGGGGCCCGCCAACCAAATCGGAGGCCGAGGAGCCCCGCCCACCAAATCGAAGGCCGAGCGGCCCCGCCCACCAAAGCGGAGGCCGAGGGGCCCGGCCCCGCCCACCAAAGCGGAGGCCGAGGGGCCCCGCCCACCACATCGGAGGCCGAGGGGCCCCGCCCACCAAATCGGAGGCCGAGGGTCCCCACCCACCAAATCGGAGGCCGAGGGTCCCCGCCCACCAAATCGGAGGCTGAGGGTCCCCGCCCACCAAATTGGAGGCTGAGGGTCCCCGCCCACCAAATCGGAGGCCGAGGGTCCCCGCCCACCAAATCGGAGGACGAGGGGCCCCACCTGTGAAAATTTTACTGTGAAAATACCTGATGGGCACACAAGTATGCGCCAGTATGGGTACTAAGAGCTTTTCCACATAATAATGAAATATTTTAAAATGTCATAGAACATACCAATATACATAGTTATTGATACATATTATTTATTATTTACATTATTGTTCTTAAGCAAAGAACCGTTGTTGTGGCATTTGCCACAACACGCAAAGTTGTTGTCTGATGTCTTTCATCACTCCCCTCATAAGCATGTTCATGGATCCTGTGTAACTGTACCTTAAATAACAAGAATTGTCAAGAGCTGGTGAGTGCAGCCATTTTTTGTTCTTTCTTACTATTATTTATTAATTGTATTATTCTTACATTTGAATAAATAAAGTATATATGGATTCTAGACTCCCGATTCTTTAGAATCGGGCTGCCATCTAGTTCATTATAATTTGTTATAACTAACCACAGTTAGTTACTATGCCTGGGCAACGCTGGGCTTTTCAGCTAGTAAGTCATAAGTTTAACATTTTTTCTGACAAGAGGGATGAACACAAAAAACTGCAAGATAAAGATAAAAGTTTTATAGTAAGGCTTGTTAGGATTGCTATCCAATTTTCTAACTTTTTTTTATGTTTTACTACTTCTGTATCAAAAAAATCACTCATTTTTTTGCACCTTATCTAAGAGCCATAACTTTTTCATTAACTTGAGTGAGGACTTATTTGTTGTTTTAAGAGACACATATTTTATTGGTCTCGTTTTGGAATCCATATTTGTTTTATCATTTTTTATTTAATTTTGTTACACATAATGGCAAAAGAGGCAATTTTGTTGTTTTTCATTTTTTTTTGGTATTCACTGAGCAGGATGAATAATTACATGTCATTATGGACGCCGTGATAGATTAAACATTAGATTATTCTTTTTTTTTTTATTCTGAAAAATTAGATTTTCTGATCAGGTCTTTTACATTTTTTTAAAGGGAATCTATCACCAGAAATAACGCTGTTAACATGGAGGTTAACAGCATTATGATGCTGCCCAGCGCCTGCACAGGGGCGGTGATGGTTCAGTCATGCTCTGAGTATAAAGAGCGGCCGCTGTATCCGCGCTTCTGGCCCTGAGTGACACTGGTTCTACATTGTGGCCGTCTGTCAGTCAGGGCCGGGGGCGAGGTTACAGCGGCCGCTCTGTATATTCAGAGTGTAACTCAATCGGTGGCGTTCCGCCCCTATGACTGAATACCGAATGCTGGCGGGGAGAAAAAAGATAATTTTCTCCCTGCTGAATTTGGCTGCGTCAATTTATTATTCCCCCAAGGGGACTTAAACACAACTTCTGTAGTGCCGAGCATTATCTACATGTCAGTGTTCTCTATCCAGGTTATCTTAGGCCACGTTCACACTATCAGTGTTTGATGAGTTTGTTACCTCAGTATTTGGAAGTCAAAACCAGGAGTGGAACAGTCTGAGGAACAGTATATTAGAAACACGTCACCACTTCTGTATTTATCACCCACTCCTGGTTTTGGCTTTCAAATACTGAGATAAAAAACTCATCAAATACTCAACGTGTGCACGTGGCCTTATGCTGTGATCTATGGCATATCGGAGTTCATTGTTAAGCCTCTGATCCCATAGCAACCATTGGCTCCCCGTGAACACTATCGCTCTCTGTCACACCCCTTATATGCATCAGATGCTATTGCCTGCAGTATATAATGAGTTAATTGAGCTGCTGAAAACACTGACAACACTCAGACTCCTCTGTTTTATCCTTGTAAGACTGGAGTCACACACAACGTATAAAAAAATCGGTCCGTTTTACACAGATGAGATTCGCAGAAATGTTCCCTCAACAGTGATCTGTGTGTCATCCGCGTGCAGTGCGAGGATGCGATTTTCTCGCATCTAACCATCCGTGTGACATCAGTATGGTGAGATTTTCTCGCCAGCTTGCAAAATGGACATACAGTGCCTACAAGTAGTATTCAACCCCCTGCAGATTTAGCAGGTTTACACATTTGGAATTAACTTGGCATTGTGACATTTGGACTGTAGATCAGCCTGGAAGTGTGAAATGCACTGCAGCAAAAAAGAATGTTATTTCTTTGTTTATTTTTTTTTTAAATTGGGAAAAGTTTTTTCAGAGGGTCATTTATTATTCAACCCCTCAACCCAGCCTTTGAAAGTTTCCTCCCGTGCCGAGGCCAGGCTTGTCCGAAGAGTCAAGGCTAACCCAAGGACAACAAGGAAGGAGCTCCGGAAAGATCTCATGGCAGTGGGGACATTGGTTTCAGTCAATACCATAAGTAACGTACTCCACCGCAATGGTCTCCGTTCCAGACGAGCCCGTAAGGTACCTTTACTTTCAAAGCGTCATGTCAAGGCTCGTCTACAGTTTGCTCATGATCACTTGGAGGACTCTGAGACTGACTGGTTCAAGGTTCTCTGGTCTGATGAGACCAAGATCGAGATCTTTGGTGCCAACCACACACGTGACGTTTGGAGACTGGATGGCACTGCATACGACCCCAAGAATACCATCCCTACAGTCAAGCATGGTGGTGGCAGCATCATGCTGTGGGGCTGTTTCTCAGCCAAGGGGCCTGGCCATCTGGTCCGCATCCATGGGAAGATGGATAGCACGGCCTACCTGGAGATTTTGGCCAAGAACCTCCACTCCTCCATCAAGGATCTTAAGATGGGTCGTCATTTCATCTTCCAACAAGACAACGACTCAAAGCACACAGCCAAGAAAACCAAGGCCTGGTTCAAGAGGCAAAAAATCAAGGTGTTGCAGTGGCCTAGTCAGTCTCCTGACCTTAACCCAATTGAAAACTTGTGGAAGGAGCTCAAGATTAAAGTCCACATGAGACACCCAAAGAACCTAGATAACTTGGAGAAGATCTGCATGGAGGAGTGGGCCAAGATAACTCCAGAGACCTGTGCCGGCCTGATCAGGTCTTATAAAAGACGATTATTAGCTGTAATTGCAAACAAAGGTTATTCCACAAAATATTAAACCTAGGGGTTGAATAATAATTAACCCACACTTTTATATTTAAAATTTATAAAAATGTAACTGAGCAACAAAACTTTTTGGTTTGTAAGATTTATGCATCTGTTAATAAATCCTGCTCTTGTTTGAAATTTGAAGGCTCTAACTTATTTGCATCTTATTAAACCTGCTAAATCTGCAGGGGGTTGAATACTACTTGTAGGCACTGTATAATGGATTCATGGGCTCAAATATTAGTGAAAACATATATATAGTCTATATATAAATATATACAGCGCCTTGCGAAAGTATTTGGCTCCCTGGAACTTTTCAACCTTTTCCCACATATCATGCTTCAAACTTAAAGATACCAAATTTAAATTTTTGGTGAAGAATCAACAACAAGTGGAACACAATTGTGACGTTGAACGAAATTTATTTATTTTAAATTTTTGTGGAAATTCAAAAACAGAAAAGTGGGTTGTGCAATATTATTCGGCCCCTTTAACTTAATACTTTGTTGCGCCATCTTTTGCTGCGATTACAGCTGCAAGTCGCTTGGGGTATGTCTCTATCAGTTTCGTACATCGAGAGACTGAAATTCTTGCCCATTCTTCCTTGGCAAACAGCTTAAGCTCAGTGAGGTTTGATGGAGATCGTTTGTGAACAGCAGTTTTCAGCTCCTTCCAAAGATTCTCGATTGGATTGAGGTCTGGATTTTGACTTGGCCATTCTAACACCTGGATACATTTATTTGTGAACCATTCCATTGTAGATTTTGCTTTATATTTGGGATCATTGTCTTGTTGGAAGACAAATCTCTGTCCCAGTCTCAGATCTTTTACAGACTCCAAAAGGTTTTCTTCAAGAATGGTCCTGTATTTGGCTCCATCCTTCTTCCCATCAATTTTAATCATCTTCCCTACAGTGGGGATGGTGTGTTCAGGGTAATGAGCTGTGTTGCCTTTACGCCAAACGTATCGTTTGGCATTGTTGCCATAAAGTTCAATTTTGGTTTCATCTGACCAGAGCACCTTCTTCCACATGTTTGGTGTGTCTCCCAGGTGGCTTGTTGCAAACTTTAAATGACACTTTTTATGGATATCTTTGAGAAATGGCTTTCTTCTTGCCACTCTTTCATAAAGGCCAGATTTGTGCAGTGTACGACTGATTGTTGTCCTATGACAGACTGTCCCACCTCAGCTGTAGATCTCTGCAGTTCATCCAGTGATCATGGGCCTCTTGGCTGCATATCTGATCAGTCTTCTCCTTGTTTGAGATGAAAGTTTAAAGGGACGGCCGGGTCTTGGTAGATTTGCAGTGGTATGATACTCCTTTCAATATGATCGCTTGCACAGTGCTCCTTGGCATGTTTAAAGTTTGGGAAATTTTTTTGTATCCAAATTGCTGGTCAACTTTTAACCCTTATAACTTCCTAACAAAAAAAATTTTGGTTCCAAAATTGTTCTGATGTAAAGTAGACCTGTGGGAAATGTTACTTATTAAGTATTTTGTGTGACATATCTCTGTGATTTAAGGGCATAAAAATTCAAACTTGGAAAATTGCGAAATTTTCAAAATTTTCGCCAAATTTTCATTTTTTTCACAAATAAATGCAGGTAATATCAAAGAAATTTTACCACTATCATGAAGTGCAAATATGTCATGAGAAAATAATGTCAGAATCATCAGGATCCATTGAAGCGTTCTAGAGTTATAACCTCATAAAGGGACAGTGGTCAGAATTGTAAAAATTGGCCTGGCCATTAACATGCAAACCACCCTTGGGTGTTAAGGGGTTAATAGCCTAGAGAGGGACCATGGTTACTGGCCCCCCCTGGCTAAAAACATCTGCCCCCAGCCACCACAGAAAAGGCGCATCTGTAAGATGCTCCTATTCCGGCACTTAGTCTCTCTCTTCCCACTGCCCTGTAGCATTGGCATATGGGGTAATAAGGGGTTAGGCTACGTTCACATTTGCGTTGTGCGCCGCAGCGTCGGCGACACAACGCACAACGCAAACAAAAACGCAGCAAAACGCATGCACAACGCTGCGTTTTGCAACGCATGCGTCCTTTTTTTGCTTGATTTTGGACGCACAAAAAATGCAACTTGTAGCGTCCTCTGCGCCATGACGCGTGCGCCGCAGGGACGCATGCATCGCAAAGTGCAACGCATGTCCATGCGCCCCCATGTTAAATATAGGGGAGCATGACGCATGCGGCGACGCTGCGGCGCCCGACGCTGCGGCGCAGAACGCTAATGTGAACGTAGACTTAATGTCACCTTGCTATTGTAAGGTGACATTAAGCCTGGTTAATAATGGAGAGGTGTCAATAAGAAACCTATCCATTATTAATCCAATAGTCTGTAAGGGTTAAAAATACACACACATTAAGAATAAAGTCTTTTAATGAAATAATGAAACACACAGGTTTTAACATCTTTATTGTATGCTCAATCCAAGTGAAGCCCTAGTTCTTCTGTAAAAAAATGCAAAATAAAAAGCAACAATATCTCATACTTGTCCGCCGGACAGTCAAGTCCCACGCAGTAATCCATATCTAGGGGCATTTACATTTTACAACTGGGAGCCCTGCTAATGTGGCCGCTCCCGGCTGTAAACGACTGGGGAATGAATGAAATGCAGGGAACGGAGCTTCGGTGACGGAGCTTCACCGAAGTTGCACCCCCTGGCGGCATGAACTCATATGAATTCTTCAGCCTGGGAAAATCAGCTGGCATTAAAGCATTTAAAGCACCAGCAAAAGCGGTGAGGTATCAGAAATCTTATCCACACGCTTGTTTTTTTACCTGACCAAACTTGAATAGTACAACGTTTTTAAAATCTGCAGCATGTCAATTCTTTCAGCATTTTTGCAGTTTTTCATCCATTGCAAGTAATGAGAAAGTGCTGCAAAAACACCACTGAGAGTTTTTGCAGTGTTTTGATGAATAAAACTAACTTTATTAAATACACACTGCAGAAAAATCACATATCTGACCTGCACCAAAAAATGAGGCAAAAAAATGTGGCAAATATGAAGCGATAATGCTGGATAACGAGTGTTTTGAAAGCAGTGTTTTTAGAACCAAGTGACCAAGTTTTGGCTGCAGAAAAACAAATACTGCAACATATGAACATAGCCTTATAAAATACAAACTCATAAGCTCATGAAAAAATAAAATTTCCTCAGAAAACATTTGTAGGGCTATGTGCACACATTGCGGATTTTGATGCGGATCCGCAGCGTTTTTGGACACGGAATTGCATCAGATCTGTAGTGTAGTGTACAAGCAATGTTATTCTATGTAAAATTAAGAATTGTTGTGCACATGCTGCAGAAAAATCTGCACAGATTTACAGCGTTTTATTTTCCACGGCATGTCAATTCTTTTTGCGGATCTGCAGCGTTTCTGCACCAATTGACTTTCACTGAGTCAGGCACATCCACAGCAAAACCGTAGGTGTAAAAAAGATGTGGGCAGAGACTATGTGCGTGTCTGTGTGCGGGGGTCTGCATGTATGTGTGTGTGCGGGTCTGTGTGTGTGTGTCCCTGTGAGTGTGCGGGTCTGTGTAAGCAGCCATTGTCTGATGGGACTACTGCTCCCATCCAGCTATGAATGCTCACAGTGACAGCATTGACGATGATGGGAAAGTAGTCTCATCAGACAATGCATGTGTTCAGTATTAAAAAAACCAAAAAACATACAGAACATACAGCAGACATACAGGACATACATTACAGACAGTACATACATAGTTACATAGTTATTAAGGTTGAAGGAAGACTTTAAGTCCATCTAGTTCAACCCATAGCCTAACCTAACATGCCCTAACATGTTGATCCAGGGGAAGGCAAAAAAACCCCATGTGGTAAGAGTAAGCTCCACCATGGGGAAAAAAATTCCTTCCCGACCCCACATACGGCAATCAGACTAGTTCCCTGGATCAACGCCTTATCAAGGAATCTAATATATATACCCTGTAACATTATACTTTTCCAGAAAGGTATCCAGTCCCCTCTTAAATTTAAGTAATGAATCACTCATTACAACATCATACGGCAGAGAGTTCCATAGTCTCACTGCTCTTACAGTAAAGAATCCGCATCTGTTATTATGCTTAAACCTTTTTTCCTCCAGACATAGAGGATGCCCCCTTGTCCCTGTCACCGGTCTATGATTAAAAAGATCATCAGAAAGGTCTTTGTACTGTCCCCTCATATATTTATACATTAACATAAGATCACCCCTTAGCCTTCGTTTTTCCAAACTAAATAGCCCCAAGTGTAATAACCTATCTTGGTATTGCAGACCCCCCAGTCCTCTAATAACCTTGGTCGCTCTTCTCTGCACCCGCTCCAGTTCAGCTATGTCTTTCTTATACACCGGAGACCAGAACTGTGCACAGTATTCTAACTGTGGTCGCACTAGTGACTTGTATAGAGGTAAAATTATGTTCTCCTCATAAGCATCTATGCCTCTTTTAATGCATCCCATTATTTTATTTGCCTTTGTAGCAGCTGCCTGACACTGGCCACTGAATATGAGTTTGTCATCCACCCATACACCCAGGTCTTTTTCATTGACGGTTTTGCCCAGAGTTTTAGAATTAAGCACATAGTTATACATCTTATTACTTCTACCCAAGTGCATGACCTTACATTTATCCCCATTAAAGCTCATTTGCCATTTATCAGCCCAAGCTTCTAGTTTACATAAATCATCCTGTAATATAAAATTATCCTCCTCTGTATTGATTACCCTGCAGAGTTTAGTGTCATCTGCAAATATTGAAATTCTACTCTGAATGCCTCCTACAAGGTCATTAATAAATATGTTAAAAAGAAGAGGGCCCAATACTGACCCCTGTGGTACCCCACTGCTAACCGCGACCCAGTCCGAGTGTGCTCCATTAATAACCACCCTTTGTTTCCTATCCCTGAGCCAGCTCTCAACCCACTTGCACATATTTTCCCCTATCCCCATTATTCTCATTTTATGTATCAACCTTTTGTGTGGGACTGTGTCAAAAGCTTTTGGAAAGTCCATATACACTACATCTACTGGGTTCCCTTGGTCCAGTCCGGAACTTACCTCTTCATAGAAGCTGATCAAATTAGTCTGACATGAACGGTCCCTAGTAAACCCGTGCTGATACTGGGTCATGAGGTTATTCCTCTTCGGATACTCCAGTATAGCATCCCTTTGAATGCCCTCCAGGATTTTACCCACAGTAGAGGTTAAGCTTACTGGCCTATAATTTCCGAGTTCAGTTTTTGTACCCTTTTTGAATATTGGCACCACATTTGCTATACGCCAGTCCTGTGGTACAGACCCTGTTATTATGGACTCTTTAAAGATTAAAAATAATGGTCTATCAATGACTGTACTTAATTCCTGCAGTACTCGGGGGTGTATCCCATCCGGGCCCGGAGATTTGTCAATTTTTGTGATTTTTAGACGCCGCCGTACTTCTTGCTGGGTTAAGCAGGTAACATTTAATTGGGAATTTTTATCACTGGTCATATTGGCTGCCATGGGACTTTCTTTTGTAAATACTGATGAAAAAAAGTCATTTAGCATATTGGCTTTTTCCTCATCCTCATCCACCATTTCACCCAGACTATTTTTAAGGGGGCCAACACTATCATTTTTTAGTTTCTTACTATTTATGTAGTTAAAGAATATTTTGGGGTTATTTTTGCTCTCTCTGGCAATGAGTCTCTCTGTCTCAATCTTTGCTGCCTTGATTTGCTTTTTACAGAATTTATTTAATTTTTGGTATTTATTTAATGCCTCCTCACTACCTACTTCCTTTACTTCTCTAAATGCTTTCTTTTTGTCACTTATTGCGCCCCTTACAGCTCTATTTAGCCATATTGGTTTCCTCCTATTTCTAGTATGTTTATTCCCATACGGTATATACTGTGCACAGGTCCTATCCAGGATGCTAATAAACGTCTCCCATTTTCTTTGTGTACTTTTATGTCTCAGGATATCGTCCCAGTTAATTGCACCAAGATCCTCTCTCATCCGTTGGAAATTTGCCCTCCTGAAGTTTAGTGTCCTTGTCACCCCTCTACTACACATCTTATTAAAGGAGACATGGAAACTTATTATTTTGTGATCACTATTCCCCAAGTGACCCCCAACCCTTATATTTGATATGCGGTCTGGCCTGTTGGTTAATATTAGGTCTAGCAGTGCCCCCCTTCTTGTTGGGTCCTGAACCAGTTGTGAAAGGTAATTGTCTCTCATAGTTGTCAAAAACCGATTACCTTTGCTGGAACTGCAGGTTTCTGTTCCCCAATCTATTTCAGGGTAGTTGAAGTCCCCCATAATAATGACTTCTCCTTGAGTCACAGCTTCATCTATTTGCTTTACGAGGATATTCTCCATTGCTTCCATTATTTTTGGAGATTTATAACAAACCCCTATCAGTAATTTATTATTTTTCCCCCTCCCCTTATCTCCACCCACAAGGACTCTACATTTTCATTAGATTCACCTATATTATCACGCAGGATGGGTTTTAAGGTCGATTTTACATACAGACACACCCCACCCCCTCGCTTATTTGTACGGTCATTTCTGAAAAGGCTATAGCCCTGCAAGTTAACAGCCCAGTCATGGCTCTCATCCAGCCATGTTTCAGATATCCCCACCATGTCATAATTATGTTCCAACAACATTAGTTCTAATTCGTCCATTTTGTTGGCGAGGCTTCTGGCATTAGTATACATGCACTTGATGTTCCTCTCTGTACCTCTATTCTTTCTTAAATTACTAACTGTTCTAACCCCACCCCCCATGCTGCCACCCCCAACTTCCTTATTTGTGCCCAGGTCTCTGTCTGCACTATCTTCCCCTCCTATAAAATGAATACCCTCCCCCCCAATCCCTAGTTTAAACACTCCTCCAACCTTCTAGCCATTTTCTCCCCCAGCACAGCTGCACCTTCCCCATTGAGGTGCAGCCCGTCCCTAGCGTAGAGCCTGTAGCCAACTGAGAAGTCGGCCCAGTTCTGTAGGAACCCAAACCCCTCCTTCCTACACCAATTCTTGAGCCACTTATTAACCTCCCTAATCTCCCGTTGCCTCTCTGGCGTGGCACGTGGTACAGGCAGTATTTCGGAAAATACCACGTTGGAGGTCCTTGCTTTCAGCTTGCAGCCTAATTCCCTGAAATCATCTTTAAGGACCTTCCACCTACCTCTAACTTTGTCCTTTGTGCCAATGTGCACAATGACCGCTGGGTCCTCACCAGCCCCTCCCAGTAATCTGTCCACCCAATCAGCGATGTGTCGGACTCGAGCGCCAGGTAGGCAGCACACCGTTCGACGATCCCTGTCTTTGTGACAGATTGCCCTATCTGTTCCCCTAATAATTGAGTCCCCCACTACCAGCACCTGTCTTGCCTGCCCTGCTCTCCTATTTCCCTCCTTACTGGAGCAGTCACTCCTCCGGCTTTCAGAGGACATGCCTGGCTGCAGCAGTGCTACCCCTGTACTGGTACCTCCCTCATCTGCCAACTTAGCAAACTTATTGGGGTGAGCCAGATCAGGACTAGCCTCCCTGGCACTCTTCCCTCTACCCCGCTTTCTGAATGTCACCCAGCTACCTACTTCACTGTCCTGCAGCTCCATCCTACCATCCCCCTCCTCATCTATCCCATTGAGCGTCTGCTCTGTGAGCAGAAGACTCCTCTCCATATTGTCTATGGATCTCAGTGTTGCCAGCTGCACATTTAGATCCAGAATCTGGGATTCCAAATGCACAACGTGCTCACATCTCGCACAGCAGTATGCACCCTCGACCGGCTGATCAAGGACTGCATACATGTGGCAAGATGTGCACTGGATGGCATTAACAATAGTGGAGCACATTTCCTAATGGGGATTGCACCACACAAACGTTAAATAAAAAATAAATACAAGTATTAATTAAAATACAATATATAACATACAGTACATACTTAACAAGTCCCCGAAGCCCTCGATCCAATAAAAATAACATATTAAACCAACCTATACTTACCTTTCCACCACAGTCCAGTTAATAACGAGTCGGGCGATGTCAGTGCTCTACAGGGCCTCCATGATGAACTTACAGGTGGATGTAATCCTCCGCGATGTATCCCTCCACCGCTACCAGGAGAGAGGTCACCGAGTTCATTCTCTCACTGGCAGCGCTGTGTCAGAAAATTCCCACGCAGCATTGCCGTAAAGTGAGCCTGAACTCAGGTAACCTCTTCAGCGATGCACTGCTGAAGCCATTATCTCATGTCAGTGCATCGTTGGAGGCCCTGATGTCACTGTTCTATAGGAGAGATCGTCGTGGGACACTCGTTATTAATTGGACTGCGTTGGAACAGGGAGTATACTGTTGGTTTATTATTTTTGATTTTTTTGCAGGTGATCAATGGCTTCGGGGAATTAGGCATGGTTGTAAGTTTGGTGAAATTAAGAATATTAAAGTACTTTTTTCTGGTTGTGTCTTTATTTAACTTTTTCACTACTATAGAATTAGTAATGGATAGGTGTCTTATTGACGCCTCTCCATTACTATCCGGGCTTAATGTCACCTTACAATCAAAGGTGACATTAACCCCTTATTACCCCATATGCCACCGCTACAGGGCAGTGGGAAGACAGAGGCTAAGTGCTGGAATTGGCGCATCTTAGGGATATGCCATTTCTGGGGTGGCTGTGAGCTGGTGTTTGTAGCCAGGGGGGCAATAACCATGGTCCCTTCCTAGGATATGAATATCAGCCCGCATCTGTCTGCATAGACTTTCTGGCTATTATTTATAGGGGGACCCCACGTCATTTATTTTTTTTGGGGAGTCCCCTATTTTAATAGCCAGTAAAGGCTAATTATACAGCTGCGGGCTGATATTCATAGCCTGGGAAGTTCCATGTTTATTACCCCTTTCCCAGGCTAGAAACATCAGCCCCCAGCCATCGGCTTTCCCTCTCTGGCGCAGAAAATTGCACGGGAGCCCAAGCCATTTTTTTCCCTTTTTTTCTTAAATTAAAGGTATTGCGTGCAGATTTTGTGTGTGTCTTTATTTAACTATTTAAGTACCATTTTATCAGGTTCATTACTAAACATCAGCCTTGGTATTATCTACTGTATCTATCTATCTATCTATCTATCTATCTATCTATCTATCTATCATCTATCTATCATCTATCTATCATCTATCTGTCTGTCTATATATGTCTGTCTGTCTGTCTGACTGTGTGTAAATATTATTCTTCAATGGAGTATGTAAAATAAGAGGTTGGACAAAGAAATGACAGCACAATTCTTTTTTTTTGTTAAATAATAGATCTTTATTTAGGTTACAAAAATGCATACAAATCCGCATAAAAAAATGCATGAAAATCAACATAAAAAACGCATGGATTTTTACGTGCGTTTTCTGGCAAGAGATGCAGATTCTGTGCAGAAACTTCTGCAGGCAAATCTGCAACATGTGCACACACCCTAAAGGTGTCCCCCAACAAATCATTCCAAAGCCATACAGCATATATAAAACATATTATATGGAATATTCACGCTGTGATAGATCGGCGCAATCAGCTGCTCAAAGAGGTAGTCACAGGAACACTTTCTAATTAAGTTTTCAGCTGGTTTATTAAAATGTACTGTATAAACCAGTGCAATGTCAAGTAAACAAGACCCTTCTGGCATAACAGGAAAAACAAAGCAAAATCTGTGTGGCTGTGGGGATCAACCAGCTCAGAGAAAAAAAACATGGTTCAGTTCTCTTTAGCACAAGCACAGCTCTGAAGATCTTGTCTCCAGACACACCGGACACACCCTGGGGTGGAAATAGGGTGAACAGCCTTCCACCCACTCTTTAGCTGTTCACAAAACCCCAAAAACCCTTAATAAAGCTGATTAACCCCTCTCAGCTCTTAGTGGGCTGGAGCATTTTTCCAGGTTAATATCACTGAGGCTAACATCCTGAGTGACATATATCTCCGCTCCAGTATTTTACCAGTGACCTTCTCACAACACACATAAGTATGGCCCATAATTATGAAGTCCTACCATGCTGTGGCATAATAAGATCCCCAGGGCCAGCACCCAATGTGTGTCTTGCTACAGGCATATTTGAGGATTTTCAATATTTTGTCAGACAGCAGCTAATCTTGCATAGCCTTATGAAATCCACAACACGTATGGCATGCTTTACACGGGTGAAAACATTACTATAAAAATAGACAAGAAAAAATATAATTCAGTGACACCTATATCCTTGGTGTGCTAGTGAAATAAACCAAATGATTGGTCTGTAGACAAGAATGGATATAAACTTCTCATACTGAGAGAAGGTTCCTCCAATTCATAACCAAGCAAATGCGTCTTTTAAGACTCTTCTTTTCAGCCCACAGAACCATACAGCTGTATGAAGCGGTCAGAGAGTCTGGGGAGGGGAATGCTGGAATCACAGCTTGTAATACCCATGCACACGCAAATCACAGAACACAGCAAATAAAAGTCAGCCACACTCCCAAGGGGTTGACAAGAGGCCCACGGCATGCAAACTTGCTGGAGTACCGGAGGCTTGTACCTCATACTGAAATACCAATATGTGCGAGTCATTGTTTTCCAGATGGAGGGTGACCTGCTCTTCAGCTAAGGATTGCTCAACGCTTTCTAAGTTTATATGTCTAATTTTTGTTTTATTCCAGAACTAAAGAAATTGTTATGCAAAAAGCTGAAGTGAAACAATACAGATATTAGATTAAGGCCATGTGCCCACGTTCAGTATTTGGTCAGTATTTTACCTCAGTATTTGTAAGTCAAAACCAGGAGTATGACAATCAAAGGAAAAGTAATAGAGATATGTCACTTCTGTATTATCAACCACTCCTGGTTTTTGGCTAAGGCTACTTTCACACTAGCGTCGTGCACTGCACGTCGCTATGCGACGTTGCGGCGCACCGACGCTAGCTGTGAATGCGCCGCACAACGGGGGCAGCGGATGCAGTTTTCCAACGCATCCGCTGCCCCATTGTGAGGTGCGGGGGCGGAGTTCCGGCCGCGCATGCGCGGTCGGAAATGCTGCAGACGACGCACCAAAAAACGTTACAAGCAACGTTTTTTGGTGGCGACGGTCCAACGCAACACGACGCAACCGTCGCACGACGGTTGCGACGTGTGGCAATGCGTCGCTAATAAAAGTCTATGGAGAAAAAACGCATCCTGCAAGCACTTTTGCAGGATGTGCTTTTTCTGCAAAACGACGCATAGCGACGTGCAGTGCACGACGCTAGTGTCTAGTGTGAAAGTAGCCTTACAAATACTGATGTAAAATACTGACCAAATAATGATCTTGCGAACGTGGCCTACATGTGCCCCTGGTGGCTCCTGGGTCACTTTTATGTAGCTATCCAGCTGGTAACATAATTCAGATATTGTGCCCTATCAGCACCACGGATAGATATCACAGCACCACTTAAGCTTTTAAATATGCTAAAACCACATCCCCAGCAGTGACACTAGAGCCTAACTAACATAACACATTATTTGCTTAAAGGCTTACTCTCGTCTTCTGTCTTCGGGAATGGGGTTCATTTTTTAGCACTATCACACTTTTAGTTCATGTTTACATGCTCTGTTCCCTATTAATATATGCACCAAAATCAGTCTTTGGGTCTATCAACAAACATATTATAAGTTGTTTTTTGTGCGTGGTTTGGTAGGCCAAGTTTGGCTCTCCCTTTTAAATGTTTTAATTTGTTTGTTCTCCCATATGTTGTCTATTATGTTACAATAAAAATATTTTTTGTTTATATATGAAACATACTTTTCTCGGTGATCACTGTTTTTGCATACCCCTTTTCTCGTTTTGTCTCTTCATATATACAATGTATACACCAGGTTGCTCCTAATTTTGTGATTATTTTGGGTGGTGCCCACTCCCTCAGATTTTGGTTATTTTATTATTTTTATTATTATTTATTATTATAGTGCCATTTATTCCATCGCGCTTTACATGCGAGGAGGGGTATACATAATAAAAACAAGTACAATAATATTGAACATTAAAGTCACAATTGGTACAGGAGGAGAGAGAACCCTTCAGACATATATTAGCAAATTGCAAAAGTTTAGCAGTTGCCTGTTAAACTTTTAGTATCAGTTCATTTATGAGCAGAAATGGCAAAAAAAAGAAGCAACACTGTTTGACAATCAATTTCACATGCTGTTGTGCAAACTGAATAGACAACAGACGGAAATTATTGGCAATTATCAAGACACACTCAATAAAGGAGTGGTTCTGCAGGTGGGGACAACAGACCACATCTCAGTACCAATGCTTTCTGGCTGATGTTTTGGTCACTTTTGAATGTTGGTTGTGCTTTCACACTCGTGGTAGCATGAGACGGACTCTACAACCCACACAAGTGGCTCAGGTAGTGCAGCTCATCAAGGATGGCACATCAATGCGAGCTGTGGCAAGGTTTGCTGTGTCTGTCAGCATAGTGTCCAGAGGCTGGAGGCACTACTAGGAGACAGGCCAGTACACCAGGAGACGTGGAGGGGGCCGTAGGAGGGTAACAACCCAGCAACAGGACCGCTACCTCAGTATTTGTGCAAGGAGGAACAGGGGGAGGACAGTCAGAGCCCTGCAAACTGACCTCCAGCAGGCCACAAATGTGCTTGTGTCTGCACAAACGGTTAGAAATCGACTCCATGAGGATGTTCTGAGTGCCCGACATCCACAGATTGGGGTTGTGCTCACAGCCCAACACCGTGCAGGACGCTTGGCATTTTCCACAGAACACCAGGATTGGCAAATTCGCCACTGGCGCCCTGTGCTCTTCACAGATGAAAGCAGGTTCACACTGAGCACATGTGACAGACGTGACAGAGTCTGGAGGCACCGTGGAGAGCGATCTGCTGCCTTCAACATCCTTCAGCATGATCGGTTTGGCAGTGGGTCAGTAATGGTGTGGGGTGGCACTTCTTTGGAGGGCCGCACAGCCCTCCATGTGCTCGCCAGAGGTAGCCTGACTGCCATTAGGTACCGAGATGAGATCCTCAGACCCCTTGTGAGACCATATGCTGGTGCAGTTGGTCCTGGGTTCCTCCTAATGCAGGACAATGCCAGACCTCATGTGGCTGGAGTGTGTCAGCAGTTCCTGCCAGATGAAGGCATTGAAGCCATGGTTTGGCCCGCCCGTTCCCCAGACCTGAATCCGATTGAACACATCTGGGACATCATGTCTTGCACCATCCACCAACGTCACGTTGCACCACAGACTGTCCAGGAGTTGGCGGATGCTTTATTCCAGGTCTGGGAGGAGATGCCTCAGGAGACCATTCGCCACCTCATCAGGAGCATGCTCAGGCATTGTAGGGAGGTCATACAGGCATGTGGAGTCCACACACGCTACTGAGCATCATTTCCTTGTTTTGAGGCATTTGCACTGAAGTTGGATCAGCCTTTAACGTCATTTTCCACTTTGATTTTGAGCATCATTCCAACTTCAGACCCCCGTGGGATATTAGTTGTGATTTACGTTGATCATTTTTAGGTTTTATTGTTCTCAACACATTCCACTATGTAATGAATAAAGATTTACAACTGGAATATTTCATTCAGTGATATCTAGGATGTGGGATTTTAGTGTTCCCTTTATTTTTTTTGAGCAGGGTATATAAATCAAACATGCAGTTTTTGGTACATTTTTTTTCCAAAGCCAGAAGCAAAAAAAAGAAAGAAAAAGAAAAGGTATGAAAAAAAGTTGGGATACATCATGTCTGTTTTGTAACCACTCCTCTGGCTCAAAAACCTGCACAAAGCTACACCACCAACTGCATATGTGATTCCAACCTATGGTAATATTTTGTTGCACTTTTCAATGTGTTTGTGGTGAACATATAAAATAGATGTGATTCATTATAAAAACCACAACTCTGTAAAAAAATGGAAAAGCTGCATATATTTTACTAGATGGTGGCCCGATTCTAACGCATCGGGTATTCTAGAATATGCATGTCCACGTAGTATATTGCACAGCACACGTAGTATATTGCCCAGTGATGTAGTATATTGCCCAGTCACGTAGTATATTGCCCAGTTGCGTAGTATATTGCACAGTGACGTAGTATACTGCCCAGTGACGTATATTGCCCAGTGACGTAGTATATTGCCCAGTTACGCAGTATATTGCCCAGTGACGTAGTATATTGCTCAGTGACGTAGTATACAGCACAGAGCCACGTAGTATATTGCACAGCGACGTAGTATACAGCACAGAGCCACGTAGTATATTACCCAGCCACGTAGTATATTGGCCAGTCACGTAGTATATTGCCCAGCTACGTAGTATATTGCCCAGCCACGTATGTCAAAGGTTAAAAAAATAAAAATAAACATATACTCACCTTCCGAGGGCCCCTTGTAGTCCAGCTTCCGGTCCCAGGGTTGGTATGAGCGCAGGACCTGTGATGACGTCGAGGTCACGTGACCGTGACGTCATGGCAGGTCCTTCTCGCGCAGGACCTGTGATGACGTCGCGGTCACATGACCGTGACCTCATGGCAGGTCATTGTCGCATACCATCCTTGCCACCAGAACCTGCCGCTTGCATGGAGTGGTCACCGAAGCGTCGCGAGGAGCGGGAAAGGCGAGTATATAATGATTTTTTATTTTTTTAATTTTTTTTAACATTAGATGTTTTTACTATTGATGTTGCATAGGCAGCATCAATAGTAAAAACTTGGTGACCCAGGGTTAATAGCGGCGGTAACGGAGTGAGTTACCAGCGGCATAACGCGGTCCGTTACCGCTGGCATTAACATTGTGTGAGCGGTGACTGCGTGGAGTATGGATTCTGATGGTGGCCCGATTCTAACGCATCGGGTATTCTAGAATATGCATGTCCACGTAGTATATTGCACAGCCACATAGTATATTGCCCAGCCACGTAGTATATTGCCCAGCCACGTAGTATATTGCACAGCCCACGTAGTATATTGCCCAGTCATGTAGTATATTGCCCAGCCACGTAGTATATTGCACAGCCCACGTAGTATATTGCCTAGTCACGTAGTGTATTGCCCAGTCACGTAATATATTGCCCAGCCACGTAGTATATTGCCCAGCCACGTAGTATATTGCACAGCCCACGTAGTATATTGCCCAGTCACGTAGTGTATTGCCCAGTCACATAGTATATTGCCCAGCCACATAGTATATTGCCCAGCCACATAGTATATTGCCCAGCCACATAGTATATTGCCCAGCCACGTAGTATATTGCCCAGTTACGTAGTATATTGCCCAGCCACATAGTATATTGCGCAGCCACGTAGTATATTGCCCAGCTACGTAGTATATTGCCCAGTCACGTAGTATATTGCCCAGCCACATAGTATATTGCACAGTGACGTAGCATATTGCCCAGTCACGTAGTATATTGCCCAGTCACGTAGTATATTGCCCAGTCACGTAGTATATTGCCCAGTCACGTAGTATATTGCACAGCGACGGAATATACAGCACAGAGCCACTTAGTATACAGAGTTAAAATAAAAAATAAACCTATACTCACCCACTGTAGTCCCGTTGAAATCCTGGCCCTGTGCACGGTGCAGGCGTCAGCTTCCGGTCCCAGGGTGTGATGACGTCGCGGTCACATGACCGTGACGTCATGGCAGGTCCTTCTCGCGCAGGACCTGTGATGATGTCGCGGTCACATGACCGTGACGACCGCAGGCGGCAGCTTCCGGTCCCAGGATGGTATGCCAGAAGGACCTTCCATGACGTCATGGTCATGTGGCCTTGACGTGATCACAGGCCCTGCGAGAAGGACCTTCCATCACGTCACGGTCATGTGACAGCGACGTCATGGAAGGTCCTTCTGGCATACCATCCTGGGACCGGAAGCTGCCGCTTGCACCATAGCGACGCTAGGAGCGCGAAAGATGGCGGATGGTGAGTATAGCAGGTTTTTTTTTAAATTATTTTTAACATGACATATTTTTACTATTGATTCTGCATAGGCAGCGTCAATAGTAAATAGTTGGGGACACACAGGGTTAATAGCAGCGGTAATGGAGTGCGTTACACCGCGGCCCGTTACCGCTGCCATAAACCCTGTGTGAGCGGTGACAGGAGGGGAAGGGGATTATGGAGCGGGCGCCGGGCAGTAATTGCTGGGGAGTAGGGGAGGGACTAATCGGACTGTGGCCATCGCTGATTGGTCGCGGCAGCCATGACAGGCAGCTGCCGACACCAATCAGCGACTTGGATTCCATGACAGACAGAGGCCTTGACCAATGAATATCCGGGACAGACAGACGGAAGTACCCCTTAGACAATTATATATCTAGATATATATATACTAGCTGAAGAGCCCGGGGTTTCCCGGGCATAGTAACTAACTGTGGTTAGTTATAACACCTCTGTATATAGTATATACCTGTGTGTCATCTCCTCCTGTATATAGAATATATCTGTATGTCATCTCCCCCTGTATATAGTGTATACCTGTATGTCATCTCCCCCTGTACTGTATAGTTTATCCTGCTCTGTGGTTTTTGTCACGTCTCGCAGGTTTATTGGCACTGGAAACACTTGGAACCCGAGAGAAATTGCAATAAAGCGTATCGTTTACACAGCCTACATCTTCTGCAGTACCACACTTTTCTCCTTTAGACCTCGTTCACATGTTGTTTGGTCAGTATTTTTACCTCAGTATTTGTAAGCTAAAACTTGTAGTAAAACAATCAAGAGGAAAAGTTTATTAGAAACCAGTCACCACTTCTGTATTTTTCTCCCACTCGTGATTTTGGCTTATAAATACTGACGTAAAATACTGACCAAATACTGAACGTGTGAATGTGGCCTTATACACTGCCTCCACCTGCAGCGCCTCACTCTTCTCTATACACAGCCTCATACTGCAGCAGCACCTCACTTCTCTCATTTTCCCCCCTCACATCTCTATCCATGAGGCTTCTCCCTTTCCCTTGCCGTCATACCTCACAGGAGCAACTCCATTCTAGACACGACGGAGCTAGATGTAGCCTGTGCCTGCTATGTGGAGTGCGCGTGGCTTGATACATACACGCACGCACACACACAACTTTATGTATATAGATATATATACGCACACACACAATTATATATACACACAATTGCAATAAAAATTGTCAGTTGTGGTCAGCTTCCTCTGTCTTCCATGTCCAGGTAGCCAGTGTTCGGTGCAACCGACTGTATCTGTATTAACACTCAATGCCTTTGCTATCGTTTTGTATTATTTTCCTTGTTTGTGCAATGCAAAGATCTCCTCTTAGTTTTCTGGACCTCTCTCTTGACAACCAAAGAATTTGAGGCCATTCCCCATGAGGAATGAGTCAAGATTCCTCAGGAAATCTGCCAGAAGCTGGCGTCTGGCTGTACATCGTGCTTGCAGCAGGTCATAACAGCCAAGGGGTGCTGTACGATTAAAAAAAAAAAAAATATATGAAAAATAAAAAAATGAATTTACCTACGTTTTCCCCATTAAAAATAAAGAAAATAATAAAATATTTGGTATCTTGCATCTGCAAATATCTGGTCTATCAAAATATAAAATTAATTAACTATACATTAAAAGGATATGTTTGGTGTGGTAAAACCTGCCAGCATTTTCTTGATGCTTCTTCTATAATAAAAACTGTGTGTGTGTGTGTGTGTGTGTGTGTGTGTGTGTGTGTGTGTGTGTGTGTGTGTGTGTGTGTGTGTGTGTGTATTTTTATATATATAGAAAGATACATTGGACCCATTGATGGATTAGATATAGACTTGTATTGTTTATAAAACAAGTTGATTTTTTTTTTTAAAGTATGCAGGGTTTTGCACTGCTCACAGGGTATTATATTGCACCCATTGTCATTGCAGGACAATAATGTATTAGACAATGACACGTTATTGTAGTATTAAAGTTCTGGTTACATTGGGGACTACATTGTTGCTAGCACATGACTGTCAGTGCTTCATTACACTGTATTAACAGAAAGAATCTTTCTCGTCTCCATTTTTATTCACCTTACACTTTTCATTTCTTTCTGGTTCAGAAAGCCCCATAAATGTGGGCACACTAAAAGCAGGTAATTCCTTTATGTGATACTACCTTGTTAATTAGATTATACAACCAAGGAATGAATAAACAATATCTGGCAGATTATTCTCATTTAGCAACCTTGTTAGGCTACATAAATAATTTTGCATACTTTGGCCTGCACCGTCTGCCAAAGAATGAGCCCTAGGAGACTCTTCTCAACCTACACTGGTCCCTGTCGGTCTTGGGACATATCCTCCTTAACCTCTGCTGTTTTTCCGGAAAGGCTCCACAGGCTGTGTGTGGGATGCATTGGTTTATTTAGATTTTGGCTACAATGAGCACAGTAGAGGAAGATCATCATATCTGAAAGAGTCAGAAAGTTTTGTTTATTTGAAGGCAATTGTGATAATAAGATGAGTGCGGCACAGGAGGTAAATGCAGAATATTTTTTCAGAATTAAAACAGTAGGAACAAATAATATTTGTTTTCACTTTGCAGTTCACAGGCAGCTAAAATTCTGCAAGATAATGCTGAGCATGCATATAATTTATCAAGGGCAGATTGCAACTTAGAAAGCCCCTTTTCAAAAAGTATATATGGGCTAATTGTTTTCCATCTGCCAATTTGGTGGCCGTGGAGCACTAGTCATACACTATGCATTCACGGTTCTTCAACAAATTCCTCATCGTTGTGCCAATTTCTCAACAATATTGAGACATGGATGAGAATATGCATAGTCATCGACATATGATATAATAAACAGTAGAGGGCACTATTATTTTAAGTAACTTTGCAATTAGTTCTTTGCCTGCAATGCCCGTGTGCAGCTAAGAACTATGACACTAATTACTTACTGTGTTTGTGTTTTCTTACCTATATTTTGATGTTTTAAAGAGGTTATCCTTTACATTGATGGCCTATCCTTAGGCTAGGTCATCAATGTTTGATCAGCCTACACCCGACACCCCCGCCTATCAGCTGTTACAGGTGTCGGCGGTAGCCGCTGCTGGCCAGAACTACTCACTTGCCGAGCTGCTCCGTATTCTGGTAGTGGCTAGGGCCTGGTACTACACATTATCTTCCTATGCAAATCAATAGGAGGTGGATGTCCAGTAATAAGCTCCGGCCACTACAGAGACAGAGCAGTTTGGCAAGTGAGTTCTTCAAGCCATTGGCTGCAGACAATGATAACAGCTGATCGGCAAGGGTGCCTGGTTACGAACTCTGGCCTATCAGACATTGATGACCTACCCTAAGGATAGGTCATAAGTGTAAAAGTAGCGGATAACCTCTCCAAGCTTGTTTTTGATTTGCTCCAAATTCGTCTTTTAATTTGTGCCTTTCTAAGTCTGTTTTACATGTGTTCACAATTGTTTTATTTTTTTATGATTTATTCTTCTGGAGAAGGAGGAGGGGACAGCTTACGGTATAACAGGAAAACAGTAGGGCTGGTGGCCCAAACTACCTTACCTTTAGAGGTACCTTTGGGAGCAGGGATAGTTAGGATCCCAGCTCTAGGGACAATACATGGCCCCTTTCCCTATTTACATACAGTCACAGTGTGACAGGTATTGCATGTTCGCCTCCTATTGATTTGAATAGAGGCGGCTGTGCGGTACCCTGCAGTGGCCACTACCAGAAGACGGAGCAGCATGGCAAGTGAGTAGTTCCATCTGGAGGCCGCCAACATCGGTGCAGCTGATTGGCGGGGGGTGTTTATGTGAAAAAGAAGCAAAAAGGCACTCACCGATCTAAAATTCCTTGCTTTATTGAATCTTCATTAAAAAATTCATGGCCAGGAGAGTGAGGAAAGGAGTTAGTGTGCAAACAGCATAGGAATGGAATTTTCACCCATAATGGCTAAAATCTGGTTTAAATAATCTATATATATAATTGTCTAAGGGGTACTTCCATCTGTCTGTCCCGGATATTCATTGGTCAAGGCCTCTGTCTGTCATGGAATTCAAGTCGCTGATTGGTCTCGAAAGCTGCCTGTCATGGCTGCCGCGCCCAATCAGCGACAGCCACAGTCCGATTAGTCCCTCCCCTACTCCCCAGCAATCACTGCCCGGTGCCTGCTCCATAATCCCCTTCTCCTCCAGTCACCGCTCACACAGGGTTAATGGCAGCGGTAACAATATATATATATTGTAAGAGGGCTGCCGGACGAGTCCTTGAGATATGTGTCATTGTGGCCATTAGCTGTGGTGATGTAAGCTCGGAAGCATTCTCCAGCACATATAGCGCTGAGAGAGTTATTTGGCCATTCCAGGGACGGGTTCTACGAGCGGTCATAAGAGCTGGGTGGGACTGACCGCTCACATATCCCAACCCCAGGGGTGTGGTTTGGCTAATAAAATGGAGGCCAGATGTCTCATTCAGGGCCTGTGGCTGGAGGTTTGGAGACCTCCATTGTGTGATAAAGTCACTGACTTGTGTGGGCGCAGTACTATATGGACTGTTTATTTTTCTGTTTGCTACTTTGTGCTGGAAAAGGCTGTTAGTTTGTTTTCCTATCCAGAGCAGTTTATGCCGTTTAATAAACTGTGCTTGCCTCAAAAGCATATATATGTATACACTGTATTTTTCAGATTATAAAACGCACTTTTCCCCCCCAAATGTTTTGGGGAAAATGGGGGTGCGTCTTATAATGCGGATATACCTTATCGCTGTGCCGCTGTGGGTGTCCCGGTGGCGGTGCTGCACTGTGTCCCTGTGGCGGTGCTGGGCTGTGTCCCTGGTGCTGCGGGGGGCTCTGCTGACATTTTGTGAAAGGCCCCCCGCAAGTTCTTCCATGGTTTCCTGTGCGGCGGTGGACTCCGGGAAAATGGATCTCTATCTGTGCATGCGTTTGCATTACTTGAAAGCACTGTTTTGTTTTTTTTAATTTTGACGATTTTTCTTTGCCAGAAAAAATACAAAATTTATGGCTTGGAAATTCGGAGACATGTTGCCAGAAGTTTATAGAATAAAAGAACAATTTACAATTTACTCAAAAATATACCTATAAAGAGAAAAATCAGACGAACTGAACATTTTGCAGTGGTCTCTTAATTTTTGCCAGAGCTGTATATATACAGTATATACACTTTCCCAAAAAATAAAGGGAACACTAAAATCCCACATCCTAGATATCACTGAATGAAATATTCCAGTTGTGAATCTTTATTCATTACATAGTGGAATGTGTTGAGAACAATAAAACCTAAAAATTATCAACATAAATCACAACTAACATCCCACGGAGGTCTGGAGTTGGAATGATGCTCAAAATCAAAGTGGAAAATAAAGTTACAGGCTGATCCAACTTCAGTGCAAATGCCTTAAGACAAGGAAATGATGCTCAGTAGCGTGTGTGGACTTCACATGCCTGTATGACCTCCCTACAAAGCCTGAGCATGCTCCTGATGAGGCGGCGGATGGTCTCCTGAGAGATCTCCTCTCAGACCTGGACTAAAGCATCCGCCAACTCCTGGACAGTCTGTGGTGCAACGTGACGTTGGTGGATGGTGCGAGACATGATGTCCCAGATGTGTTCAATCGGATTCAGGTCTGGGGAACGAGCGGGCCAGTCCACAGCTTCAATGCCTTCATCTGGCAGGAACTGCTAAAACACTCCAGCCACATGAGGTCTGGCATTGTCCTGCATTAGGAGGAACCCAGGGCCAACTGTTATGGTTTGGTGATTAAGGAGCGACATGCGACTAGCTCTGGGCAGGTGGTAACTATACCGACCGCAGTTCCTGATCTTAACACAGACACTAGCAGTAGCCGTGGGATGTTCCTGTCACTCCCTGGACACCTCGTCACAGCCGGAGATCTAGCTACCCCTAAAGGTAGAAGCAGGAAAGCTATCTTGCCTCAGAGAAAATCCCCAAAGGATAGGACAGCCCCCCACAAATAATGACTGTGAGAGGAGAAGGAAATGACATACATAGTATGAAACAAGATTTAGCAAAGGAGGCCACTGCTAGCTAGAAAGAATTAGTACAGGACAGAACACTGTGCGGTCAGTAATAAAAACTAGAAAAAGTCCACCGCAGAGAAATGCAAAAATCTCCACACCTGACTAAAGGTGTGGAGGGCAAACTCTGCTGCCCAGAGCTTCCAGCTTAGCTGACTAGATACATACTGATAAGCTGGACAAATGAGCAAAACATAGAAAGTGCTAAACAACAAAGTCCACAACAAGTGAACTGCAAAAAGACAAGCAAGGACTTAGCTTTGCTGAAATGGTCAGAGTGACAGGGAAATCCTCAGAGAGCCATGACTCCAAGCTCAACAATTGACAACTGGCATTGAATTAGGGAAAAGGCCAGACTAATATAGCAGAGCCAGAAAGACGATCAGTGAAAACAGCTGCTGATGCTAAATCCAAGAAGCAGCCATACCACTCAAAACCACAGGAGGGAGCCCAAGAGCAGAACTCACAAAAATGCTACTTATAACCACCGGAGGGAGCCCAAGAGCGGAATTCACAACAGTACCCCCCCCCCTTGAGGAGGGGTCACCGAACCCTCACCAGAGCCCCCAGGCCTAACAGGACGAGCCAAATGAAAAGCACGAACCAAATCGGCGGCATGGACATCGGAGGCAACCACCCAAGAATTATCCTCCTGGCCATAACCCTTCCACTTGACAAGATACTGAAGCCTCCGCCTCGAAAAACGAGAATCCAAAATTTTCTCAACCACATATTCCAACTCCCCCTCAACCAACACCGGGGCAGGAGGATCAACAGATGGAACAACGGGTACCACATATCTCCGCAACAAAGATTTATGGAAAACATTGTGGATGGCAAAAGAGGCTGGAAGGGCCAAACGAAAAGACACTGGATTGATAATCTCAGAAATCTTATAAGGACCAATAAACCGAGGCTTGAACTTAGGGGAAGAAACCTTCATAGGAACATGACGAGTGGATAACCAGACCAAATCCCCCACACGAAGCCGAGGACCAACACACCGACGGCGGTTAGCAAAACGCTGAGCCTTTTCCTGAGACAACGTCAAATTGTCTACCACATGAGTCCAAATCTGCTGCAACCTGTCCATCACAGAATCCACACCAGGACAATCAGAAGGCTCAACCTGCCCTGAAGAAAAACAAGGATGGAAACCAAAATTACAAAAGAAAGGCGAAACCAAAGTAGCCGAACTGGCCCGATTATTAAGGGCAAACTCGGCCAACGGCGAGAAAGCCACCCAATCATCCTGATCAGCAGACACAAAGCATCTCAAATAGGTTTCCAAGGTTTGGTTAGTTCGCTCAGTTTGGCCATTTGTCTGAGGATGGAACGCCAAAGAAAAAGACAAATTAATGCCCATCTTAGCACAAAAGGCCCGCCAAAACCTGGAAACAAACTGGGAACCTCTGTCAGACACAATATTCTCTGGAATGCCATGCAAACGAACCACATGCTGAAAAAATAATGGAACCAAATCAGAGGAGGAAGGCAATTTAGGCAAAGGTACCAAATGGACCATTTTAGAGAACTGGTCACAAACCACCCAGATAACAGACATCCTCTGGGACACAGGTAGATCCGAAATAAAATCCATGGAAATACAGTCATATGAAAAAGTTTGGGCACCCCTATTAATCTTAAGCTTAATGTTTTATAAAAATTGTTTTTTTTGCAACAGCTATTTCAGTTTCATATATCTAATAACTGTTGGACACAGTAATGTTTCTGCCTTGAAATGAGGTTTATTGTACTAACAGAAAATGTGCAATCTGCATTCAAACAAAATTTGACAGGTGCATAAGTATGGGCACCCTTATCATTTTCTTGTTTTAAATACTGCTACCTACTTTTTACTGACTTACTAAAGCACTTTTTTTGGTTTTGTAACCTCATTGAGCTTTGAACTTCATAGCTAGGTGTATGCAATCATGAGAAAAGCTACTTAAAGTGGCCACTTGCAAGTTGTTCTCCTGTTTGAATCTCCTCCGAAGAGTGGCATCATGGGCTCCTCAAAACAACTGTCAAATGATCTGAAAACAAAGATTATTCACCATAGTTGTTCAGGGGAAGGATACAAAAAGCTGTCTCAGAGGTTTAACCTGTCAATTTCCACTGTGAGGAACATAGTAAGGAAATGGAAGAACACAGGTACAGTTCTTGTTAAGGCCAGAAGTGGCAGGCTAAGAAAAACATCAGAAAGGCAGAGAAGAAGAATGGTGAGATCAGTCAAGGACAATCCTCAGACCACCTCCAGAGAGCTGCAGCATCAACTGGCTGCAGATGGTGTCACTGTGCATCGGTCAACTATACAGCACACTTTGCACAATGAGAAGCTGTATGGGAGAGTGATGCGAAAGAAGCCGTTTCTGAAAGCACGCCACAAACAGAGTCGGCTGAGGTACGCAAAAGCACATTTGGAGAAGCCAATTTCTTTTTGGAAGAAGGTCCTGTGGACTCATGAAACCAAGATTGAGTTGTTCGGTAATACAAAAAGGCGTTATGCATGGCGGCAAAAAACACAGTGCGTTGTATAGTTGACCGATGCACAGTGACACCATCTGCAGCAAGTTGATGCTGCAGCTGTCTGGAGATGGTCTGAGGATTGTCCTTGACTGATCTCACCATTCTTCTTCTCTGCCTTTCTGATGTTTTTCTTGGCCTGCCACTTCTGGCCTTAACAAGAACTGTACCTGTGTTCTTCCATTTCCTTACTATGTTCCTCACAGTGGAAATTGACAGGTTAAACCTCTGAGACAGCTTTTTGTATCCTTCCCCTGAACAACTATGTTGAATAAGCTTTGTTTTCAGATCATTTGACAGTTGTTTTGAGGAGCCCATGATGCCACTCTTCAGAGGAGATTCAAACAGGAGAACAACTTGCAAGTGGCCACTTTAAGTAGCTTTTCTCATGATTGCATACACCTAGCTATGAAGTTCAAAACTCAATGAGGTTACAAAACCAAAAAAAGTGCTTTAGTAAGTCAGTAAAAAGTAGGTAGGAGTATTTAAAACAAGAAAATGATAAGGGTGCCCATACTTATGCACCTGTCAAATTTTGTTTGAATGCAGATTGCACATTTTCTGTTAGTACAATAAACCTCATTTCAAGGCAGAAACATTACTGTGTCCAACAGTTATTAGATATATGAAACTGAAATAGCTGTTGCAAAAAAAACAATTTTTATAAAACATTAAGCTTAAGATTAATAGGGGTGCCCAAACTTTTTCATATGACTGTATGCGTCCAAGGCCTCTCCGGGACAGGCAAAGGCAAAAGCAACCCACTAGCGCGGGAACAGCAAGGCTTAGCCCGGGCACAAGTCCCACAGGACTGCACAAAAGAACGCACATCCCGCGACAAGGAAGGCCACCAAAAGGACCTAGCAATCAAATCTCTGGTACCAAAAATCCCAGGATGACCGGCCAACACAGAACAATGGACCTCAGAAATTACCTTACTTGTCCATCTATCAGGAACAAACAGCTTCCCCACAGGACAGCGGTCAGGTTTATCAGCCTGAAATTCCTGAAGCGCCCGCCGCAAATCAGGGGAGATGGCAGACAGAATCACCCCTTCCCTAAGAATGCCAACCGGCTCAAGGACTCCAGGAGAATCAGGCAAAAAACTCCTAGAGAGGGCATCCGCTTTAACATTCTTAGATCCTGGAAGATATGAGACCACAAAATCAAAACGGGAGAAAAACAGGGACCACCGAGCCTGTCTAGGGTTCAGCCGCTTGGCCGACTCGAGGTAAATCAGATTCTTATGATCGGTCAAGACCACAATGCGGTGCTTGGCTCCCTCAAGCCAATGTCGCCACTCCTCAAATGCCCACTTCATAGCCAACAACTCCCGATTGCGGACATCATAATTGCGTTCCGCAGGCGAAAACTTTCGGGAAAAGAAGGCACATGGCTTCATCAAGGAACCATCAGAATTCCTCTGTGACAAAACGGCCCCTGCCCCAATCTCAGAAGCGTCAACCTCAACCTGAAAAGGAAGAGAAACATCTGGCTGACGCAAGACAGGGGCAGAAGTAAATCAGCGTTTAAGCTCCTGAAAGGCCTCAACAGCCTCAGAGGACCAATTAGTCACATCAGCGCCTTTCTTCGTCAAATCGGTCAGGGGTTTAACCACACTAGAGAAGTTGGCAGTGAAACGGCGATAAAAATTAGCAAAGCCCAAAAATTTCTGAAGGCTCTTCACAGATGTGGGTTGAATCCAGTCATGAATGGCTTGGACCTTAACAGGATCCATTTCTATAGACGAAGGAGAAAAAATAAACCCCAAAAAAGAGACCTTCTGAACTCCAAATAGGCACTTAGACCCCTTCACAAATAGAGCATTATCACGAAGGATCTGGAATACCATCCTGACCTGCTTCACATGAGACTCACAATCATTGGAAAAAATCAAAATATCATCCAAATACACAATCAAGAATTTGTCAAGATAATTGCGGAAAATATCATGCATAAAGGACTGAAATACAGAAGGAGCATTAGAAAGCCCGAAAGGCATCACCAGGTATTCAAAATGGCCTTCGGGCGTATTAAATGCAGTTTTCCATTCGTCACCCTGTTTAATACGAACAAGATTATATGCCCCTCGAAGGTCAATCTTGGTAAACCAACTAGCCCCCTTAATCCGAGCAAACAAATCAGAGAGCAAAGGTAAAGGGTATTGGAATTTGACCGTCATCTTATTAAGAAGGCGATAATCAATACAGGGTCTCAAGGAGCCATCCTTCTTGGCAACAAAAAAGAATCCCGCTCCCAATGGTGACGAAGACGGCCGAATATTCCCCTTCTCTAAAGACTCCTTTACATAGCTCCGCATGGCGGTATGTTCAGGCACAGACAGGTTGAAAAGTCGGCCCTTAGGGAACTTACAGCCAGGAATCAAGTCAATAGCACAATCACAGTCCCTATGTGGAGGAAGGGAACTGGACTTGGGCTCATCAAATACATCCTGGAAATCTGACAAAAATTCAGGAACATCAGAAGAGGGGGAAGAGGAAATTGACATTAAAGGAACGTCACTATGTACCCCTTGACAACCCCAACTAGTCACATACATTGATTTCCAATCCAGCACTGGATTGTGTACTTGTAACCATGGAAAACCCAGTACAACAACATCATGTAAATTATGCAACACCAGAAAACGGCAATCTTCCTGATGTGCTGGAGCCATGCACATAGTCAGCTGAGTCCAATACTGAGGTTTATTCTTGGCCAACGGTGTAGCATCAATACCCCTTAAGGGTATGGGACTCTGCAAAGGCTGCAAAGAAAAACCACAGCGCCTAGCGAATTCTAAGTCCATTAAGTTCAGAGCAGCTCCCGAATCCACAAATGCCATGACAGAAAAAGATAACAATGAGCAAATCAGGGTCACAGACAGGAGAAACTTAGGCTGCACAGTACTAATGGTAACAGATCTAGCGACCCTCTTAATACGCTTAGGGCAATCAGAAATAGCATGAGCAGAATCCCCACAGTAAAAACACAGCCCATTCTGACGTCTGTATCCCCTCTGTTCCGCTCTAGTCAAAATCCTATCACATTGCATGGGCTCAGGACTCTGCTCCGAGGACGCTGCCATATGGTGCACCACTTTGCGTTCGCGCAGGCGCCGATCAATCTGAATGGCCAGAGACATAGATTCGCTCAAACCAACAGGCGTGGGAAACCCCACCATAACATCTTTAAGGGCTTCAAAAAGACCCTTTCTGAAAATTGCTGCCAGAGCGTCCTCATTCCATTTAGTGAGCACAGACCATTTTCTAAATTTCTGGCAGTATAATTCTGCCACTTCCTGACCCTGACACAGGGCCAACAGTGTTTTCTCAGCATGCTCTACAGAGTTAGGTTCGTCATACAATAATCCAAGCGATTGAAAAAATGCATCTACATTAAGCAATGCCGGATCCCCTGACTCAAGGGAGAATGCCCAGTCCTGAGGGTCACCACGCAGCAGAGAAATAACTATTTTTACTTGCTGAATGGGGTCACCAGAGGAACGGGGTTTCAGAGCAAAAAACAATTTGCAGTTATTTTTAAAGTTCAAAAACTTAGATCTATCCCCGTAAAACAAATCTGGAGTAGGAATTCTAGGCTCTAAGGCTGGAGTCTGAACAACATAATCTTGAATACTCTGTACTCTTGCAGCAAGCTGATCCACATGAGAAAAAAAACCCTGAACATCCATGCCCGCATCCAAATCCTGAATCACCCAGAGATTAAGAGGAAGGAAAAAGACAAAACAGACTAAAGAAAAAAAAAATGGCTCAGAACACTTTTTCTTTTCCTTCTTTTGAGATGCATTCAGCTCATTTTTGGCCAGTTGTACTGTTATGGTCTGGTGATTAAGGAGCGACATGCGACTAGCTCTGGGCAGGTGGGAACTATACCGACAGCAGTTCCTGATCTTAACACAGACACTAGCAGTAGCCGTGGGATGTTCCTGTCACTCCCTGGACACCTCGTCACAGCCGGAGATCTAGCTACCCCTAAAGGTAGAAGCAGGAAAGCTATCTTGCCTCAGAGAAAATCCCCAAAGGATAGGACAGCCCCCCACAAATAATGACTGTGAGAGGAGAAGGAAATAACATACATAGTATGAAACAAGATTTAGCAAAGGAGGCCACTACTAGCTAGAAAGAATTAGTACAGGACAGAACACTGTGCGGTCAGTAATAAAAACTAGAAAAAGTCCACTGCAGAGAAATGCAAAAATCTCCACACCTGACTAAAGGTGTGGAGGGCAAACTCTGCTGCCCAGAGCTTCCAGCTTAGCTGACTAGATACATACTGATAAGCTGGACAAATGAGCAAAACATAGAAAGTGCTAAACAACAAAGTCCACAACAAGTGTACTGCAAAAAGACAAGTAAGGACTTAGCTTTGCTGAAATGGTCAGAGTGACAGGGAAATCCTCAGAGAGCCATGACTCCAAGCTCAACAATTGACAACTGGCATTGAATTAGGGAAAAGGCCAGACTAATATAGCAGAGCCAGAAAGACGATCAGTGAAAACAGCTGCTGATGCTAAATCCAAGAAGCAGCCATACCACTCAAAACCACAGGAGGGAGCCCAAGAGCATAACTCACAAAAATGCTACTTATAACCACCGGAGGGAGCCGAAGAGCGGAATTCACAACAGCCAACTGCACCAGCATATGGTTTCACAAGGGGTCTGAGGATCTCATCTCGGTACCTAATGGCAGTCAGGCTACCTCTGGCAAGCACACAGAGGGCTGTGCGGCCCTCCAAAGAAATGCCACCCCACACCATTACTGACCCACTTCCAAACCGGTCATGCTGAAAGATGTTGCAGGCAGCAGATCGCTCTCCACGGCATCTCCAGACTCTGTCATGTCTGTCACAGGTGTGACACAGTGTGAACCTGCTTTCATCTGTGAAGAGCACAGGGTGCCATTGGCGAATTTGCCAATTCTGGTGTTCTGTGGCAAATGCCAAGCGTCCTGCGCGGTGTTGGGCTGTGAGCACAACCCCCATCTGTGGACGTCAGGCACTCAGACCATCCTCATTTAGTCGGTTTCTAACCGTTTGTGCACATTTGTGGCCTGCTGGAGGTCATTTTGCTGGGCTCTGGCAGTGCTCCTCCTGTTCCTCCTTGCACAAAGGCGGAGGTAGCGGTCCTACAGCTGCGTTGTTGCCCTCCTACGGCCCCCTCCACGACTCCTGGTGTACTGGCCTGTCTCCTGGTAGCGCCTCCAGCCTCCGGACACTACGCTGACAGAAACAACAAATCTTCTTGCCACAGCTCGCATTGATGTGCCATCCTGGATGAGCTGCACTACCTGAGCCACTTGTGTGGGTTGTACAGTCCGTCTCATGCTACCACAAGTGTGAAAACACAACCAACATTCAAAAGTGACCAAAACATCAGCCAGAAAGCATTGGTGCTGAGATGTGGTCTGTGGTCCCCACGTGCAGAACCACTCCTTTATTTAGTGTGTCTTGATAATTGCCAATAATTTCCATCTGTTGTCTATTCCATTTGCAAAACAGCATGTGAAACTGATCGTCAAAAAGTGTTGCTTCCTAAGTGGACAGTTTTATTTCATAGAAGTTTGATTTACCTGGAGCTACATTCTGTTGTTTAAGTGTTCCCTTTATTTTTTTGAGCAGTGTGTGTATATATATATATATATATATATATATATAATCACAAAGCAGTGCTGGACAAGGGCAGCTCAATAAGCGATGTAAGGACAGCTGGATTCAATTGTGGAGAGGGGTATCTCTGTGCCAAGTAAAACAGCAGAGAGACTAAGGCACACAGGTTTGTTAGTTTGAAGGAATAGACCACATGGTGTCCACGGGAGGAGAGGGGTTCTCATGTTCTGCCTGCACTGTCTCACAAGAGTTGGTTTTGAGAAGGGGGGTGGGGGTGTCCATTGTTTATAATGATTGTTTCCAGATGCTCCAGAAATGGAGAGCCAAACCCCTGGGGTTCTGCCAAAGACTTGAGATAACATTGGACTAAGTTCTTTTAGCTACATCTTTATGATTGGGTTCCTGATTCTAGTCTATGTTTAGAGAAAGCTAAGACTGGTTATTAAAAATGTAGCTAAAATAATGTCACTGATAGGAAAACATGAAACATTTCTGGCCACAAACAGTAAGGCCATGTGCACACGTTCAGGATTTTTCGCGTTTTTTCGCTATAAAAAGTGATAAAAACGCGAAAAAAACCGCTTACATATGCGTCCTATTATTTACAGGGTATTCCGCATTTTTTGTGCAAATGTTGCATTTTTTTTCCGCGAAAAAATCGCATCGCGGAAAAAAAAGCAACATGTTCATTAAAAATGCGGAATTGCGGGGATTCCGCACACCTAGGAGTGCATTGATCTGCTTACTTCCCGCACGGGGCTATGCCCACCATGCGGGAAGAAAGCAGATTATGTGCGGTTGGTACCCAGGGTGGAGGAGAGGAGACTCTCCTCCACGGACTGGGCACTATATAATTGTTAAAAAAAAAGAATTAAAATAAAAAATAGTGATATACTCACCCTCTGATGGCCCCGGAGTGTTCCCGCCTCTCCGATGCATGCTCTCTCTTCCGTTCCTATAGATGGTGTGGTTCAGGACCTGTGATGACGTCGCTGTCTTGTGATTGGTCGCGTGGCCGCTCATGTGACTCACGCGACCAATCACAAGCCGCGACGTCATCGAAGGTCCTGAACCACACCGGCATCTATAGGAACGGACACCGCTGAGGATATCGGCTGTCTGCAGAGGGTGAGTATAACCATTTTTTTATTTTTTTTATTATTTTTAAACATTCTATCTTTTACTATAGATGCTGCATAAGCAGCATCTATAGTAAAAAGTTGGTCACACTTGTCAAACAGTATGTTTGACAAGTGTGACCAACTTGTCAGTCAGTTTTCCAAGCGATGCTACAGATCGCTTGGAAAACTTGAGCATTCTGCAAGCTAATTACGCTTGCAGAATGCTAAAAAAACCCGCGAAAAAAAACGGAAAAAAAAACGCAAAAAAAAAATGCAGATTTCTTGCAGAAAATTTCCGGTTTTCTTCAGGAAATTTCTGCAAGAAATCCGGACATGTGCACATACCCTAACAGTTGATACAGTGTTAGATACACATAAATACATTAATGGTAGATATACATCATGTTAAAAGCTGCACATACTGGTGACAAACAATGTTTACATGTTGTCCTGAATTTTTAAAAACTGTTTATAGGGAATCTGTCAGTAGGATCAACCTTCCTAAGGCATCTATATGGGCATGCAGGTCATAGTAAGTTTTATACAGCTATACCACAATATCTTTGATCAGATACTTTATGCAGAGAAATCCATGTTTAGCTTAACATGTAAATTAGCTTTTAAGATTAATGGGTTGGCCAGAGATCTCCCTCAGAATCTGCCTTCAGAGATTATTGTAAATAAAAGGGGTCATTACCAGTGTGAGACATGTAGAACACGACTGCAGACTGTCAGTCATTACATGTCTCATACTGGTAACACCTCCTTTCATATAAAATAATCTCTGGAGGTCGATTCTCAGGGAGATCTGTGACTAGCCTATAGATCTTAACAGCTTGTTTACATATTTGTAAAAAATATGGATTTATCTGAAACAAGACATCGGATCGCAGAAATCAAGGTGTCATTTTATTCAGCTTCCTATGACCTATATAACATGCCAACTTAGGAGGGTTGACCCTACTAACAGATTCCCTGTAAAGCTGACATTACTTATTCAATTCTTCACCGGTGCTCCTGCATCAATGATGTTACATCAATGTATTGCCATGGCTGTCAATTTGATTTTTTATTTTTTTCTAGATGGCTTATCAAAAAGTCACAGAGAACCAACATTTTTTAACGACGATTTGGTAAACTATAGTAAATTACCCGTATATACTCTAGTACAAGCCGACCCGAGTATAAGCCGAGACCCCTGATTTTGCCACAAAAAAACTGGGAAAACTTAATGACTAGAGTATAAGCCTAGGGTGGAAAATGCAGCAGCTACTGGTAAATTTCAAAAATAAAAATAGATACCAATAAAAGTAAAATTAATTCAGATATCAGTAGGTTAAGTGTTTTTGAATATACATATTGAATCAGGAGCCCCATATAATGCTCCATGCAGTTCATGATGGCCCCATAAGATGCTCCATACAAAATACGCCCCATATAATGCTCCATACAGTTTATAATGGGCTCCATAAGATGCTCCATATTAAAATATGCCCCACATAATGCTGCACAAATGTTGATTATGGCCGCATAAGATGCTCCATACAGACATGTGCCCCATATAATGCTCCACAAATGCTGATTATGGCCCCATAAGATGCTCCATACAGATATTTGCCCCATATAATGCTGCACATGGCCCCATACAGATATTTGCCCCATGTAATGTTGCACGTGGCTCCATAAGATGCTCCATACAGATATTTGCCTCATATAATGCTGCACATGGCCCCATACATATATTTGCCCCATATAATGCTGCATATGGCCCCATAAAATGCTCCATACAGATATTTGCCCCATATAATGCTGCACATGGCCCCATGCAGATATCTGCCCCATATAATGCTGCACATGGCCCCATAAAATGCTCCATACAGACATTTGCCCCATATGCTGTTACTGCGATTAAAAAAAAAAAAAGACATACTCACCTCTCAGGCCCCCGGCACTTGCTATACTCACCTTTCCCGTTCCACCGCTGAGCGTCGCTGTGTCTTCCCCGTCCTCTGCACTGACTGTTCAGGCAGAGGGCGGCACGCACAATAATCGCGTCATCGCGCCCTCTAACCTGAGCGTCACTGCAGAGGACGGGGAAGACGCAGCGGTGCAGACGGTGGAACGGGGAGCAGGTGAATATCGCGCACTGCGTTATACTCACCTGCTCCTAGCATGGTGTCCCTGGTTCCCCGGCAGCTTCTTCCTGTATTGAGCGGTCACATGGTACCGCTCATTACAGTAAGGAATATGCGGCTCCACCCCTATGGGAGTGGAGTGGGGTCCATATTCATTACTGTAATGAGCGGTACCATGTGACCGCTCACTACAGGAAGCAGCCCGCGCCAGAGAACCAGGGACACCGCGCCAGGAGCAGGTGAGTATTATTACACAGCTGCTGCTCCACCTCCCCTGCCGACCCCTGGGAATGACTCGAGTATAAGCCTAAAAAAATGGGCTGAAATTCTCAGCTTATACTCGAGTATATACGGTATATACACAGAACTGTAAAATGATGATAACTACAGTCATAACAATTTATACCAGCTCCTCCAGAATAAAAACAATCACCTCCCATTTTACAGACGTGAGAAAAAAGTGCACAATTTTTACATATTGTCCAGGAATTTCTGGACAGTGTGCACTGCACAATGTTAATGCTGCATGGTGCTCTCATAACCCAGAAAATGAGAATTTTAATAGGGTTTCCAGATGTTAGAGATTGAAGATCGAGCCTAAAATGGGTTGGCCCACAAGTAAAACTTGCACAGTGGTGGTGTTTTCGTAAGTCCCATAAACTTTGAGTAGCTTATCTTCTATTCAAACAAGGGAAACATGACCCACATTCTTGTGATCATGGAGATCCCAACAGTAGGATGCCAAGCGATGAGAAATCACCTATCCTGTGGAATTGTTTTTTTTTTGTGGGAATGAGTTGACAATTTCATTCCTTAAACTGTTGGGCCAACCTCTTTAACCTCTTCTGTGTATAGATATTTTGGGATTTCAACATACAGCATTTTCAGCTTTTCATCACGGCTCTGTGAGTGCCATAAATTTTTTATTTTTTCTACTGATATATTCATGTAAAGGCCAATTTTTATTTTATTTTCATAGGCAACTCTTATTTCTTATTACTTTCTTATTTCTTTTCACCATTATTCTGGGGTATATATTATATTAAAAAAACAGCATGTACGCTGTTTTTTTTTCATTCTTATTAAGTTCCACTGGGGGACTTCAGTATGTGATATCCTGATGGCTAGTGAAATACTGCAGTATATTATACTGATCAGCTTAAAGAGAACCTCTCCGGGTCCCTATGCCTCTCCTGGTTAGCACCTAGGCTTTGGCGCATTGTGATAGCACAATGTCACAACACATCTGGTGACCTTTAAGACCTATTCAGTGCTAGAAGCCTCAAATAAAGATCACAGAAAAAGTGAAGAGAGCATGGAGAACTGGAGGTGACAATTTTTCTTATACTCTGGCGTCTGGAGAACCCAAGAACATAAAAGGGAACATTTTATTTGCAATAACTGGTGCAAATAAAATTTCATGCGCAAAATGTAGGCACCGCAAATTAGAATTTAGGCAGTTTAATTCATCATTATTTGTATGTGAGTAACAAAACTGATGTAAGTGTTGCTTTCAAAATGCTAATTACCTAGCGCTAGTCTGGTGGAGAATTTGTTCACCGATGCTTGTAGGGTATCAGGTATGGTAATATTTCATCCCTAGATGGGAATAGGGCTCTAACGGTTTATTGGTTTGGAGACTTAAGAGACCAGAGAGGTTCTCTTTAATATTGACATTTCATTACGTCCTGCCCTTTGCTTTCATTCTATTAGACAACAACTCTGATTTCTGTACATGGCAGACCTGAAGACCATTATTAGGCCTCCCGCTGCAATTGCAACCTGTAAGTGAGAGGGTGAAGGAGCCCTACCTTTTCAAAGCCAACAGAATAGAGACCTGCTGATAACTATACTGTAACTGTCCTCATACAACCTGAGCCAGATTGAGGGGATCTATAGGAAAGAATGAGGGACCCTCCTATCACTTCCACCTTAATTATTAAGCCAATGCCCAATGGTAACATCATCACAGCGGTTGCCATTTGGTAACAGCTTAGTAAAAGAATGCTGCAGTGATCAGTCAGTGGAAATAATAAGATATTGCTGTTGCACTGCAAGAAAGGCCGTGGAGGTTTGTTGGATCTTGTTCTGTATCCCAGAATCCCACAACAAGGACATTGAGGCCTAACTTTGCCAGACAGTTGGGCCATTTTGGGGGACATTAGGGTTACTTCTAAGCAGTTTTATTACTAGATAATATTTGGACAAATCAAAAGTCTGGAACTGTCCACTGCTTTATTAAATAAAAATGGCAGCCCCAGATTGGTGATAGATACTATTTAAGGCTCCCTTCACAGATCTGTGTTTACCATACATGTGGCATCAGTTTTCACACGTACCAGAGACATGTGCACACACACACCCATTATACTTTATGGGCCTGCATACATGGGCCATGTGTCCATGGAACCCACAAGTGTAAATGTCTGTTTTTTCCTGGTAGAACACGTGTGTCATCTATGTGCTGTCCACGTGACAAGTACCAGAATAGAATGTAGAATAGAAATTAGTTTTCTATTTGTTAAAGATGTGCAGAGATATAGATAGATAAATAGAAATATAATAGATAAATTGATAGCCGTGAAATATATAATTTGTGCCTTGCGTGTGTAGTTTACTGTACATGTATTAATCTATGCTAATACATGTGTCACACAGACGAAACATGGATGGCACTCTTGACGGTCAACAGAAAACCACAAGGATAGTAAAAACCATCTAATCCGTATGTTTTCTTGAGCAGATGTGTGAAGGGGGCCTAAGAACCATTTACACAAAACGACCAGCAGGCAGACCGCTCTTTAGATGTGCATGACACAATATAACAGACTGTTATGTATGCACAGGCTGCCACCGTTCTCGGAAACACAGGTCCTGTTTACACAGGATGATGAGCTGCCGTGAACTATGATTTTTTGTTTTTGTGCAGCACAAAAGATCATTTTACTAATTTTGTTCATTCATCGGGTATTTGGCAGACTGTGTACCCTGCAAGATTATCGTGAACTAATGTTAGAGGACGTTCATTCCAAATAATCTTGCTGTGTAAATGGACCTTTACGATGCAAAATGATAGCCAAAAATAAAAAAGGAAAAGCCAGATCACCAAATGCTGAATGAATGTCCAGTATAAGCGGAACAACATCAGGCCAAACATCATATACACTGTGTTCCAAATTATTATGTAAATTGGATTTAAGTGTCATAAAGATTTAATTGTTTTGTTTTTCAAATAAACTCGTGGATGGTATTCTGTCTCAGGGCTCAATGGATCACTTAAATAAATCTTAAACACATGTGATAATTAGTTTACCAGGTGATTCTAATTAAAGTAAAACTGTTCAACATTATTAAGCAGGCCACAGGTTTCAAGCAACATGGAAAATAAAAAGGATCTCTCTGCTGCTGAAAAGCATTAAATAGTGCAATGCCTTGGACAAGGTATGCAAACATTAGATATTTCACAAAAACTTAAGAGTGATCATCATACTGTGAAGAGATTTGTGACTGAAACAAGAGCACAGACAGAGTTCATGCAGATAAAGGCATAATGAGGAAGGTTTCTGCCAGACAAATTCACTGGATTAAGAGAGCAGCTGCCAAAATACCATTACAAAGCAGCAAACAGTTATTTGAAGCTGCTGGTGCCTCTGGAGTCCCTCGAACCTCAAGGTGTAGGATCCTTCAGAGGCTAGCTGTGGTGCATAAACCTACTATTCGGCCACCCCTAAACAGTGTTCACAAGCAGAAACGGTTGCAGTGGGCCCAGACATACATGAAGACTAATTTCCAAACAATCTTGTTTACTGATGAGTGTCGAGAAATCCTGGATGGTCCAGATGGATAGAGTAGTGGATGGTTGGTGGATGGCCACCATGTCCCAACAAGGCTGCGATGTCAGCAAGGAGGTGGAGGAGTCATGTTTTGGGCTGGAATCATGGGGAAACAGCTGGTAGGGCCCTTTAAGGTTCCTGAAGGTGTGAAAATAACCTCTGCAAAGCCAATAGAGTTTCTGACTGACAACTTTCTTCCATGGTATAAAAAGCAGAAACGTGCCTTCAGGAGAAAAATCATCTTCATACATGACAATGCATCATCTCATGCTGCAAAGAATACCTCTGAGTCATTGGCTGCTACAGGCATAAAAGGAGATAAACTCATGGTGTGGCCACCATCTTCCCCTGACCTCAACCCTATAGAGAACCTTTGGAGTATCATCAAGCAAAAGATCTATGAGGGTGGGAGGCAGTTCACATTAAAACAGCTGCTCTGGGAGGCAATTCTGACTTCATGCAAAGAAACACAAGCAGAAACTCTCCAAAAACTCACAAGTTCAATGGATGCAAGAATTGTGAAGGTGACATCAAAGAAGGGGTCCTATGTTAACATGTAACTTGGCCTGTTAAGATGTTTTGGAGTTAAATAGCTTTTCTGTTCAGTGAATGTAACCTCCTAATGCTGCAAATTCCACAAATGAGCATTTTCAGTTCTTTAACCCCTTCACCCCCAAGGGTGGTTTGCACGTTATGGACCGGGCCAATTTTTACAATTCTGACCACTGTCCCTTTATGAGGTTATAACTCTGGAACGCTTCAACGGATCCTGGTGATTCTGACATTGTTTTCTCGTGACATATTGTACTTCATGATAGTGGTAAAATTTCTTTGATATTACCTGCGTTTATTTGTGAAAAAAATGGAAATTTGGCGAAAATTTTGAAAATTTCGCAATTTTCCAAATTTGAATTTTTATGCAATTAAATCACAGTGATATGTCACACAAAATACTTAATAAGTAACATTTCCCACATGTCTACTTTACATCAGCACCATTTTGGAACCAAAATTTTTTTTTGTTAGGGAGTTATAAGGGTTAAAAGTTGACCAGCAATTTCTCATTTTTACAACACCATTTTTTTTTTAGGGACCACATCTCATTTGAAGTCATTTTGAGGGGTCTATATGATAGAAAATACCCAAGTGTGACACCATTCTAAAAACTGCACCCCTCAAGGTGCTCAAAACCACATTCAAAAAGTTTATTAACCCTTCAGGTGTTTCACAGGAATTTTTGGAATGTTTAAATAAAAATGAACATTTAACTTTTTTTCACACAAAATTTACTTCAGCTCCAATTTGTTTTATTTTACCAAGGGTAACAGGAAAGAATGGACCCCAAAAGATGTTATACAATTTGTCCTGAGTACGCCGATACTCCATATGTAGGGGTAAACCACTGTTTGGGCGCATGACAGAGCTCGGAAGCGAAGGAGCGCCATTTGACTTTTCAATGCAAAATTGACTGGAATTGAGATGGGACGCCATGTTGCGTTTGGAGAGCCACTGATGTGCCTAAACATTGAAACCCCCCACAAGTGACACCATTTTGGAAAGTAGACCCCCTAAGGAACTTATCTAGATGTGTGGTGAGCACTTTGACCCACCAAGTGCTTCACAGAAGTTTATAATGCAGAACCGTAAAAATAAAAAATCATATTTTTTCACAAAAATGATCTTTTCGCCCCCAATTTTTTATTTTCCCAAGGGTAAGAGAAGAAATTGGACCCCAAAAGTTGTTGTACAATTTGTCCTGAGTACGCTGATACCCCATATGGGGGGTAAACCACTGTCTGGGCGCATGGGAGAGCTCGGAAGGGAAGGAGCGCCGTTTGACTTTTCACTGCAAAATTGACAGGAATTGAGATGGGACGCCATGTTGCGTTTGGAGAGCCACTGATGTGCCTAAACATTGAAACCCCCCACAAGTGACATCATTTTGGAAAGTAGACCCCCTAAGGAACTTATCTAGATGTGTGGTGAGCACTTTGACCCACCAAGTGCTTCACAGAAGTTTATAATGCAGAACCGTAAAAATAAAAAATCATATTTTTTCACAAAAATGATCTTTTCGCCCCCAATTTTTTATTTTCCCAAGGGTAAGAGAAGAAATTGGACCCCAAAAGTTGTTGTACAATTTGTCCTGAGTACGCTGATACCCCATATGTGGGGGTAAACCACTGTTTGGGCGCACGGGAGAGCTCGGAAGGGAAGAAGCGCCGTTTGACTTTTCACTGCAAAATTGACAGGAATTGAGATGGGACGCCATGTTGCGTTTGGAGAGCCACTGATGTGCCTAAACATTGAAGCCCCCCCACAAGTGACACCATTTTGGAAAGTAGACCCCCTAAGGAACTTATCTAGAGCTGTGGTGAGCACTTTGACCCACCAAGTGCTTCACAGAAGTTTATAATGCAGAGCCGTAAAAATAAAACAACATTTTTTTCCCACAAAAATTATTTTTTAGCCCCCAGTTTTGTATTTTCCCAAGGGTAACAGGAGAAATTGGACCCCAATAGTTGTTGTCCAATTTGTCCTGAGTACGCTGATACCCCATATGTGGGGGGGAACCACCGTTTGGGCGCATGGGAGGGCTCGGAAGGGATGGAGCGCCATTTGGAATGCAGACTTAGATGGAATGGTCTGCAGGCATCACATTGCGTTTGCAGAGCCCCTAATGTACCTAAACAGTAAAACCCCCCACAAGTGACACCATTTTGGAAAGTAGACCCCCTAAGGAACTCATCTAGATGTGTTGTGAGAGCTTTGAACCCCCAAGTGTTTCACTACAGTTTATAACGCAGAGCCGTGCAAATAAAAAATATTTTTTTTCCACAAAAATTATTTTTTAGCCCCCAGTTTTGTATTTTTCCAAGGGTAACAGGAGAAATTGGACCCTATATATTGTTGTCCAATTTGTCCTGAGTACGCTGTTACCTGATATCTGGGGGTGAACCACCGTTTGAGCGCATGGCAGAGCTCGGAAGGGAAGGATCATCATTTGCAATGCAGACTTAGATGGATTGGTCTACAGGCGTCACATTGCGTTTGCAGAGCCCCTAATGTACCTAAACAGTATAAACCCCCCACAAGTGACCCAATATTGGAAACTAGACCCCCCAAGGAACTTATCTAGTTGTGTTGTGAGAACTTTGAACCCCCAAGCGTTTCACTACAGTTTAGAACGCAGAGCCGTGAAGATAAAAAAAATAAAAAATTTCCCCAAAAAATTATTTTTTAGCCCCCAGTTTTGTATTTTACCAATGGTAACAGGAGAAATTGGACCCCAAAAGTTGTTGTCCAATTTGTCTTGAGTACGCTGATACCCCATATGTGGGGGGGAACCACCGTTTTGGCGCATGGGAGGGATCGGAAAGGAAGGAGCGCCATTTGGAATGCAGACTTAGATGGAATGGTCTGCAGGCGTCACATTGCGTTTGCAGAGCCCCTAATGTACCTAAACAGTAAAACCCCCCCACAAGTGACACCATTTTGGAAAGTAGAACCCCTAAGGAACTCATCTAGATGTGTTGTGAGAGCTTTGAACACCCAAGTGTTTCACTACAGTTTATAACGCAGATCCATGCAAATAAATTTTTTTTTTTTTCCACAAAAATTATTTTTTAGCCCCTAGTTTTGTATTTTCCCAAGGGTAACAGGACAAATTGGACCCCAAAAGTTGTTCTCCAATGTGTTCCGAGTACGCTGATACCCCATATGTTGGGGTAAACCCCTGTTTGGGCGCACGGGAGAGCTTGGAAGGGAAGAAGCACTGTTTTACTTTTTCAACGCAGAATTGGCTGGAATTGAAATCGGACGCCATGTCACGTTTGGAGAGCCCCTGATGTGCCTAAACAGTGGAAACCCCCCAATTATAACTGAAACCCTAATCCAAACACACCCCTAACCCTAATCCCAACGGTAACCCTAACCACACCTCTAACCCAGACACACCCCTAACCCTAATCCCAACCCTAATCCCAACCGTAAATGTAATCCAAACCCTAACTTTAGCCCCAACTCTAGCCCTAACCCTAACCCTAGCCCTAACCCTAATAGGAAAATGGAAATAAATACATTTTTTACATTTTTTTAATTTTTCCCTAACTAAGCGGGTGATGAAGGGGGGTTTGATTTACTTTTATAGCGGGTTATTTAGCGGATTTTTATGATTGGCAGCCATCACACATGAAAGACGCTTTTTATTGCAAAAAATATTTTTTGCGTTACCACATTTTGAGAGCTATAATTTTTCCATATTTGAGACCACAGAGTCATGTGAGGTCTTGTTTTTTGTGGGACGAGTTGACGTTTTTATTGGTAACATGTTCGGGCACGGGATATTTTTTTGATCGCTTTTTATTCCGATTTTTGTGAGGCAGAATGACCAAAAACCAGCTATTCATGAATTTCTTTTGGGGGAGGCGTTTATACCGTTCCGCGTTTGGTAAAATTGATAAAGCAGTTTTATTCTTCGGGTCAGTACGATTACAGCGATACCTCATTTATATAATTTTTTTTTGTTTTGGCGCTTTTATACGATAAAAGCTATTTTATAGAAAAAATAATTATTTTGGCATCGCTTTATTCTGAGGACTATAACTTTTTTATTTTTTCGCACATGATGGTGTATGGCGGCTCGTTTTTTGCGGGACAAGATGACGTTTTCAGCGGTACCATGGTTATTTATATCCGTCTTTTTGATCGCGCGTTATTCCACTTTTTGTTTGGCGGTATGAGAATAAAGCGTTGTTTTTTGCCTCGTTTTTTTTTTTTTTTTTACGGTGTTCACTGAAGGGGTTAACTAGTGATATAGTTTTATAGTTGGGGTCGTTACGGACGTGGCGATACTAAATATGTGTACTTTTATTGTTTGATTTTTTTTTATTTAGATAAAGAAATGTATTTATGGGAATAATATTTTTTTTTAATTTATTTATTTAGGAATTTTTTTTTTTACACATGTGGACATTTTTTTTTTACTTTTTTACTTTGTCCCAGGGGGGGACATCACAGATCATTGATCTGGCAGTGTGCACAGCACTCTGTCAGATCGACGATCTGCTGTGCAAGGCTGCAGGCTTACCAAGTGTCTGCTCTGAGCAGACACTCGGTAAGCCACCTCCCTCCCTGCAGGACCCGGATGCCGCGGCCATCTTGGATCCGGGACCTGCGGCGAGGAGGGAGGTAGAAGACCCTCGGAGCAACGCGATCACATCGCGTTGCTCCGGGGGTCTCAGGGAAGCCCGCAGGGAGCCCCCTCCCTGCGCGATGCTTCCCTATACCACCGGCACACCGCGATCATGTTTGATCGCGGTGTGCCGGGGGTTAATGTGCCGGGGGTGGTCCGTGACCGCTCCTGGCACATAGTGCCGAATGTCAGCTGCGATAGTCAGCTGACACCCGGCCGCGATCGGCCGCGCTCCCCCCGTGAGCGCGGCCGATCGCGTATGACGTACTATTCCGTCCTTGGGAAGTAGGGCCCACCCCACATGGACGGAATAGTACGTCTAATGACAGAAAGGGGTTAAAACATATCAATTGTTTAGAAATTCTACTGTGCCTAATAATTTGGAACAGTGCATTTTGAGTTTTTATTCATTTTGGAGATTATACTGCTATCATTGGGAGGTTTCTTCAATAAAATTCGATGTATAATCTAACGGGTGATGACATTTATTAAACTGACTGTCACTTGCACTGACCATTTAGGAAAATCTGAGAAAAATATCATTTGCATAGTAATTTGGAACGGTATATATATATATATATATATATATATATATATATATGTATACATATACACACACAGTATATATATACACATATATATATATATATATATATATATATATATATATATATATATATACACACACATATACATACATATACACACACCTACATATAATAATTATTGTTCATTATTTTTTCATTTATTATTTTTTTCACATATTCATCACATTTACAGTGATTTCACACACACGTTTTTATTTACACGTGAGTCCCACCTTTTTGGAGTCTCTCCAATTTCTGTTCACTGTTATTTATTTTTCTTTTATTACAAAAATAATTGATATCTGTGAATACCTATTCTTTATCTACAAACTCCCTCAGGTCTTATCTTCAACTTAACTCTTTTGTATGTGTCTATGATTCGATCTCAACATCATGCATGGGTTTAATCTATGGTAATGGTAGCCCTCCTCCGAATTTTAATGTAGGGGGGGTGTCATGGGAACACAGACCCTGATTTTACTATTTTTTGTCAGACATTAACCGGTCATATGCAATTTAATATAGTTTCCTGTTATTGCCTTATATGGTCATAGATTTTCCTTGGTAAAGCTGTGGATTCACGAGCTATTTTATTCCAGTTTTTATTGTGCCTTTTTTAGGTGGTCTGATTGGTCTGTTCATAAAAGACCGGGCAAATGTTCTCTATAAATACTCAGCCTTTTTCCAGTTTTACCCAATCACCTCAAGAAGAAAGAAGATGCAGCCCTCCCTCCTCAATTTCATTCCTTATGTCATGCTGTTATATTCGAGGGAAAATCATCCAGATATCAGGGTGAATTGGTTTGGTATGGTTAATTTATTGCTAAATTGATATGAGTTTATTTAATTTATTGCAAAGTCTCTTATGGTTACCCTGAGTAAAACATCACAGCCATTATTTATCCACAATTTGTGTCTGTGTCTAATTTATTGAAATGATGGGTTTTGTGTTACCATGCGTCAGGTCACCTCTTCTGTGCACGCCCCTCTGTGACGTACTTCCTTGCGGTGTATGCTAACTCTGGCCTCCTGGTGTCAGTCTCTGTGGTGACACTTCTTCTGAGTCATTTGTTCCAGGCCCACATACTGGTGTATCGGATGGGGTGTGGTCTGGTGACCTCGATCAGTGCACACCCAATTTCCGGCTTGGCCAGTGAAAGCACCGTCTTCAAACCACTGCCACTATAAAAAGGACCGCTGCTTTCCACATAACCCCCAGGAAGAAACTTGATGTGAAATGCGTGTTGTGGCCTTTTGGCTACTTACGCAGGTTGCATACGTCGATCTTCCCTTCATTTGTACCTTTCATGTCTCTTTACCCAATATCATGGTAACAAATTTTACCACATTTTTCCCATTAGCTTTTTGTACTCTATCATTGCGCCACACTTCATTTTAGTGATATATTAGTGTTTAGTTCCACATCCATTATGGCATAAGCTTATATCTGGTAATTTGGACTCTGTAGCTCCTTGCACTGCGCTTTACTCACATTTATGTGACCAAATAATGTGTTATTAGGCACTTTTCTTTATTTTATCCACATGTATATATTTATATTGTTTTTCTACTATACTTACATGTATATGTTAACTAAAATATTATTTTATTGCATAAATCTGCACAATTCATATTTCATTTATTAGCCACTTGGGTATAGGATTTTGATGTGTTTAGTTATTTTCTGCATTGCACCTTTTTGATGGGTTTGATATTTGTCTAGTCAGTTACGCTGTTTAATATTGTTATATTTCCCATCTATGTACTAGTCATACTTGACCTACACGTACATTGCTTTAGTACTCCTCTTTTTGGAGTCCAGTGAGAAAGATGGATACAATTATTCTTTTTAGTGTAGCATACTCTGCACTTGCCTCTTTCTCTCTCTCTCTCTCTCTCTCTCTCTCTCTCTCTCGTGTACAGACCAAAAGTTTGGACACACCTTCTCATTTAAAGATTTTTCTGTATTTTCATGACTATGAAAATTGTACATTCACACTGAAGGCATCAAAACTATGAATTAACACATGTGGAATTATATACTTAACAAAAAAGTGTAAAACAACTGAAATTATGTCTTATATTCTAGGTTCTTCAAAGTAGCCACCTTTTGCTTTGATTACTGCTTTGCACACTCTTGGCATTCTCTTGATGAGCATCAAGAGGTAGTCACCGGGAATGGTCTTCCAACAATCTTGAAGGAGTTTGCAGAGATGCTTAGCACTTGTTGGCCCTTTTGCCTTCATTCTGCGGTCCAGCTCACCCCAAACCATCTCGATTGGGTTCAGGTCTGGTGACTGTGGAGGCCAGGTCATCTGGCGTAGCACCCCATCACTCTCCTTCTTGGTCAAATAGCCCTTACACAGCCTGGAGGTGTGTTTGGGGTCATTGTCCTGTTGAAAAATAAATGATGGTCCAACTAAACGCAAACCGGATGGAATAGCATGCCACTGCAAGATGCTGTGGTAGCCATGCTGGTTCAGTTTGCCCTCAATTTTGAATAAATCCTCAACAGTGTCACCAGCAAAGCACCCCCACACCATCACAACTCCTCCTCCATGCTTCACGGTGGGAACCAGGCATGTAGAGTCCATCTGTTCACCTTTTCTGCACAAAGACACGGTAGTTGGAACCAAAGATCTCAAATTTGGACTCATCAGACCAAAGCACAGATTTCCACTGGTCTAATATCCATTCCTTGTGTTCTTTAGCCCAAACAAGTCTCTTCTGCGTGTTGCCTGTCCTTAGCAGTGATTTCCTAGCAGCTATTTTATCATGAAGGCATGCTGCACAAAGTCTCCTCTTAACAGTTGTTGTAGAGATGTGTCTGCTGCTAGAACTCTGTGTGGCATTGACCTGGTCTCTAATCTGAGCTGCTTTTAACCTGCGATTTCTGAGGCTGGTGACTCGGATAAACTTATCCTCAGAAGCAGAGGTGACTCTTGGTCTTCCTTTCCTGGGGCGGTGCTCATGTGTGCCAGTTTCTTTGAAGCGCTTGATGGTTTTTACCACTGTACTTGGGGACACTTTCAAAGTTTTCCCAATTTTTCAGACTGACTGACTTTCATTTCTTAAAGTAATGATGGCCACTCATTTTTCTTTACTTAGCTGATTTTTTCTTGCCATAATACAAATTCTAACAGTCTATTCAGTAGGACTACTCTTTTTCTTACTCTTTTTCTTTACTTAGAATTTGTATTATGGCAAGAAAAAAGCAGCTAACAGTCTATTCAGTAGGACTATCAGCTGTGTATCCACCAGACTTCTGCACAACACAACTGATGGTCCCAACTCCATTTATAAGGCAAGAAATCCCACCCATTAAACCTGACAGGGCACACCTGTGAAGTGAAAACCATTCCCAGTGACTACCTCTTGAAGCCCATCAAGAGAACGCCAAGAGTGTGCAAAGCAGTCATCAAAGCAAAAGGTGGCTATAAGACACATTTTCAGTTGTTTCACAATTTTTTGTTAAGTATATAATTCCACATGTGTTAATTCATAGTTTTGATGCCTCCAGTGTGAATGTACAATTTTCATAGTCATGAAAATACAGAAAAATCTTTAAATGAGAAGGTGTGTCCAAACTTTTGGTCTGTACAGTATATATATATATATATATATATATATATATATATATATATATTGTGAGGCAGTGACCCCTGTTACAGCTAGGGGGAACTGTATGTGCTCTGCAGAATGTGCATGGAAGCGTAGTGAGGCTATGAGGGCATACTACAGACACAGGTGTGGCTGTAATTAGTATAGTGAAGCAGTGACTGATTTAAAAGCTCTGTAGTGGGGGGGGGGTGTCAGTGTGTTCTTGGAAGCAGACAGGGCAGTTGTCTGCTGGAAAAATGGAGGAACTTTTGGAGCAGGTTGTGCTCAGTCAGCAAAGGCTTCAAGAGACGCTGCAGTTTCAACATTCCCAGCAAGAGATTTTGCAGCAGCAGCGGCAGAAGGAGACGCTGCAGAGGGAGCTAGCAGAGCTTCAACGATATAAAATGGAGACCTCTAATGTGAGGGGTGAACAGCAGAGTCCTGAAGAGACCCCAAAGGTAAGGGGCGATCATTGGGTGTACCAGTGGTCCTATGTAGAGACTCTTTCTGGCAGGTCTCAAGCAAGTGACTAGTTGCAATTGGTGGAGGAGTGGCTCCAGCCTGAGTTCTGTTCTCCGTATGAGATGATGGAGAGAATCGTGGCTGATCGGATGGTGAGGGCTCTGCCGGCCGCCATGCAGCTTTGTGTCGGGCTGAGGGAACTAGGCCACCTGGAACTGCTGATAGAATTGATTGAGCGGTATAAGTCCACTCAGGACGTTGCACCAGAGCCCGGGCATGGGGCTAGTAACTGTTCGGTAACATCTAAGCCCATGGACTGTGGGAACACTGGTCAGGAGTCTATGTGTGCCCAGCCTGTCTGTATCACCTCTACGGGCTCAGCTGGCGGCGAACCAGAATTGTGCTAGGTACTTGTGAATGGGTGCCGAACAGAGGCTCTCCTGGACATGGGGAGTAAAGCGACTCTGATCCATCGTTCCCTTGTTGCTGGGGACAACACAAACAGACAGAAAGTGGAGGTGATGGGTATCCATGGGGAAATCCGGGAGTACCCGACCGCGGAGGTCAATGTTTCTATACCATGTGGAGACACTAGACATGAGTTGGGAGTGGCAAAGACCCTTCCCTATGCGACTGTGTTGGGAAGAGATTTTCCCCTGTTTTGGTCCCTGTGGGAGACCAGGGTAAACCCTCTCATGGAAAAAGTTATACCGGGTGCAGAACCCAAAGATATTGAAATACCTGCCATAGGGGTCGCCAACCTAGGGACAGAGTGTAATCCCAATAGGCTCCCCCTAGAGGTAGCGACAGGAGAAGCTAAAGATGTTGTTTCGGGCGTAGAACCCGAAGATCCTAAGATGTATGCCACAGGGGTCGCCAATTTAGGATTAGAGTGTAATCCCGATAGGCTCCCTCTAGAGGTTGTGGCAGTAGAGCTTGTGGGGACCCCATTGAACCCTGAGCTGGAGGTGTTCCCTGGTAAGGTTGGGACAGCTCAGATCCAGGGTCCCTTTCGGAGACGCAGATATAAAAGACGCAGGTATGAGAAGAGCCGAGAGTGTATGATCGCAGAGGCGACTGGGGACGTGCGCACGAGGAACCCTCTGGCAGCGGTCAAGGATGGGGCCGGGGGTCAGGGTAAATTAGATAGAGCACTCGCTAGACAGCAGTGTCGGGAGGCTCCGGTTCGAGTGCGGCGTAGTACAGATATATGCTCAGAGTTGCCTGCGCGGTCTGTTGCGTTTCAGCGTGATATAGTCACTGAGGCACAGGTAAGGGTACAGAGGAAGCGGTACCAGGGGCCCGAAAGCAGATACTTAGGTGACAGGATGACCCGTGGGGTTAGTGAACCTAAAGTAAACAAAGTAAAGACCACCCAAAACTGGCCCAAATCTGCGGTTAATCAGAAAAGAGGGTTTGGCTTCTGCAATGGAGATCGGGGTGGGTGGTCCCGTAATGAAATATGGAGGAGAAACGCAAAGGGGAGGGATGCGTGCGTTGATCGATGGTTCCGGTCCCTACTTTGGTTTCTTAATGTAGTGAGCGGGGATGTCAGGGGGGCATACCGATGCCCTGTTTTTCGCCCTTACGGGGTAACAAATGTTCATCCCCACAGGTATGAACAGGGGGGGAGGATATGTGAGGCAGTGATCCCTGTTACAGCTAGGGGGCGCTGTATGTGCTCTGCAGAATGTGCATAGAAGCGTAGTGAGGCCACGAGGGCGTACTACAGACACAGGTGTGGCTGTAATTAGTATAGTGAAGCAGTGACTGATTTAAAAGCCCTGTAGTAGTGGGGGAGGTGTGTCAGTGTGTTCTTGGAAGCAGACAGGGCAGTTGTCTGCAGAGCTCTCTCTGTGTGGAGCAGCACAGAGGCTAATGGAACCAGAGAGACTGACACCCTGCATCTTGGGCTGTCTTACGTGTATCCAGCTGCACTCTAGAGGATAAAGAGTGCAGTGTGCTGAGTGAGTACAGAGACTTGTTACCGGCGTGCGGTCACCCAGGGAAACTGGACAGAGGGAAGTTCGGCCTGTGTATTGACTGCGTCATAAAGCCATGCATTATTAATGGACTGTATGAAGAAGCCGTATACTATATTGACTGTGTGAAGTAACACAATAAAAGAACATTTTGTTTGAACTTGTTTGGGTCACTGCCATTTCACTGTGTATGGTCATACCGCTGCATCACAATATATATATATATATATATATATATATATATATATATATATATATATATATATATATATATATATATATATATATATATATATATATATATATATATACACTGTATATGTTTTCACGAATACTTTGCCCCATGAATCCATTATATGTCCATTTTGCAAGCCGGCGAGAAAATCTCACTATACGGATGCCACAAGCATGCTTAGATGTGAGAAAATTGCATCCTCGCACTGCACACGGATGACATACGGATCACTGTTCAGGGAACATTTCTGCGATTCTCGTCCGTGGAAAACGGACCGATTTTTTTATACGTTGTGTGTGATGCCAGCCATAGAAAAATATACGCGACTGCGATAGTGAAGTCAGGCTATGAATCATGCTACCTACAATTTGGGCAGGATGAATCAGTTGACAAGTTCCCTATAAATATCCTGACACCATCAGCACTGATTAGCCCGAGTTAGAAACACTTTCTTTTGAAAAGGGGGATTGCAATATACATTTGTTAGTTTATTCATACAAGTCCAAGGGGAATACTATAGGAAACACACAATGCATAGTAATTTGAAAATATACTCAAGAATTCTTATTTTATCAGGGAGCTAGAAATTACAAAAGCTGACACGTCACTGCCATTTTCTGATGGAAGTCATGCTTTATAAGTGATGACCCTTTGGACAAAGCCTACGGCCAGGGCCGGACTGGGACTAAAATTCTGCCCTGGCATTTGAAGTTACACAGGCCCACTTGTCACATGGTGACTGTATAATATCTTTGTACACTTGTAGGTTACAAGAAGTGAGGGGAGTGTAACACGACTATATAACATATAATTACAGCTGTATCCAGCATTACAGCTCAGTCCCCATAGAATGTAATACAGCACAGCCCCCATAGAATGTAATACAGCACAGCCCCCATAGAATGTAATACAGCTCAGTCCCCATAGAATGTAATGCAGCCAGCCCCCATAGAATGTAATACAGCACAGCCCCCATAGAATGTAATACAGCACAGCCCCCATAGAATGTAATGCAGCCAGCCCCCATAGAATGTAATGCAGCACAGCCCCATAGAATGCAATGCAGCCAGCCCCCATAGAATGTAATGCAGCACAGCCCCCATAGACTGTAATACAGCACAGCCCCCATAGACTGTAATACAGCACAGCCCCCATAGACTGTAATACAGCACAGCCCCCATAGACTGTAATACAGCACAGCCCCCATAGAATGTAATGCAGCCAGCCCCCATAGAATGTAATGCAGCACAGCCCCCATAGAATGTAATGCAGCACAGCCCAATAGAATGTAATGCAGCCAGCCCCCACAGAATGTAATGCAGCACAGCCCCCCATAGAATGTAATGCAGCACAGCCCCATAGAACGTAATGCAGCACAGCCCCCATAGAATGTAATGCAGCACAAAGCCATAGAATGCAATGCAGCCAGCCCCCATAGAATGTAATGCAGCACAGCCCCCATAGAATGTAATGCAGCACAGCCCCATAGAATGTAATGCAGCCAGCCCCCATAGAATGTAATACAGCACAGCCCCCATAGAATGTAATACAGCACAGCCCCCATAGAATGTAATGCAGCACAGCCCCATAGAATGTAATGCAGCACAGCCCCATAGAATGTAATGCAGCACAGCCCCATAGAATGTAATGCAGCACAGCCCCATAGAATGTAATGCAGCACAGCCCCATAGAATGTAATGCAGCACAGCCCCATAGAATGTAATGCAGCACAGCCCCATAGAATGTAATGCAGCACAGCCCCATAGAATGTAATGCAGCACAGCCCCATAGAATGTAATGCAGCACAGCCCCATAGAATGTAATGCAGCACAGCCCCATAGAATGTAATGCAGCACAGCCCCATAGAATGTAATGCAGCACAGCCCCATAGAATGTAATGCAGCACCCCCCAATAACCCCACAATCCAGTTATCACTCATTGATATATATATATATATATATAATAAAAAAAAACAAAAAAAAAACACTCTACTCACCTTTCCTCTTGCCCCGCGCTGCTCCTGGCTCCGGTCTCAGCAGCTGCAGTCTGCCCGGTCACACAGCAGGTGCGCGATGATATGACGTCATCGCGCACCCGCAGTGTCAGCGCCAGGCAGAGCTCTCTCCTCCATCATTGCATTCAATACCTAAGGGTATGTGTCCACGTTCAGGATTGCATCAGGATTTGGTCAGTATTTTACATCAGTATTTGTAAGCCAAAACCAGGAGTGGGTGATAAATGCAGAAGTGGTGCATATGTTTCTGTTATACTTTTCCTCTATTTGTTCCACTCCTGGTTTTGGCTTACAAATACTGATGGAAAATCCTGACCAAATCCTGATGCAATCCTGAACGTGGACACATACCCTAAGGGTACACTCACACTTGTGTATAAATAATCGGCCGATCATCCAGGAAAGTGGGACAATTTATTTCTCACTTATTCTCCGTGTGCTGTCCGTGTACAATCCATTTTCTTACTCAGCAGCTATTACATTTACAGGACCGTTTACAGTTTCCCATGCTACGGAATTGTAATGTATCCATAAAAATCAGATGTCACTCTGATGCTCCGTATGGCATGTGATTGTTTTCTCACACCCATCAGATATTGGAGTGAAATCGCAACGTGCTGTCATTTTTTTCTCATGCTGAATACAGCTGAGAAAAAAATATGCAAATCCTCACAGCCTCATTGAATAACATAGGTCCAAGAGGAATCCGATTTTTTCTCACATTGGACCCCTTTGTATTATACGGTAGTGTGAGCGAGAACTTGGAGAAGTCTTTTAGGCTGTGTGCACACGTAGCATATTTTTCGCGTTTTTTCGCGGTTTTTCGCTATAAAAACGCTATAAAACCGCGAAAAAACCGCTACTATTAAGCATCCTATGTAACAGAATGCATTCCGCATTTTTTGTGCACATGCTGCATTTTTTTCCTGAGCGGAATCGCATTCCAGAAAAAAACGCAGCATGTTCATTAAAATTGTGGAATCGCGGCGATTCTGCAGCCATAGGAGTGCATTGATCTGCTTACTTCCCGCACGGGGCTGTGCACACCATTCGGGAAGTAAGCAGATCATGTGCGGTTGGTACCCAGGGTGGAGGAGAGGAGACTCTCCTCCACGCACTGGGCACCATATAATTGGTAAAAAATAAAAGAATTAAAATAAAAAATAGCGATATACTCACCTTCGATGTCCCCCGCAGTCTTCTGGCCTCTCCGCTGCACGCTGCCGCTTCGGTTCCTATAGCTGTTGTGCGGTGAAGGACCTGCGATGACGTCACGGTCTTGTGATTGGTTGCGAGACCGCATGTGACCGGTCACGTGACCAATCACAAACCGTGACGTCATCACAGGCCCTTCACCGCACAACAGCTATAGGAACGGACGCCGCTGAGGTGAGTATAACCATGTTTTTTATTTTTTTTATTATTTTTAAACATTCGATCTTTTACTATAGATGCGGCATAGGCAGCATCTATAGTAAAAAGTTGGTCACACTTGTCAAACACTATGTTTGACAAGTGTGACCAACCTGTCAATCAGTTTTCCAAGCGATGCTACAGATCGCTTGGAAAACTCTAGCATTCTGCAAGCTAATTATGCTTGCAAAACGCTAGTTTTCTGCGGGTATATGCATGCTAATTCTGCATGCGATATTCCCGCGGCAGGAGGCGCAGAATTGCCGCGGAAATTTCCGCGGCAATTCTGCAACGTGTGAACTTAGCCTTAACGATAAGTACCAGTAGTTTGCAAATTGTCCACCTATTGGAACTCACAGCAATCAACAGCTATCTGTGCAAAAGAAAACAAACTCTCTGACAGTAAGGCCAGCGTCACACTAGAGAGGAATACAGACGAGTGAGAGGCGCAAAAACAACGCATTGCACACGGACAAATGTTTCTCCATGGGGCAGCTTCCATCAGCTGTATATTTCTCGGCCGTATTTTATGGGCTGAGAAAATCGCAGCATGCGTATTCCTTCAAAAGCACGCCAATGAAAGTCTATGAGGGCGAGAAAAATACGGTGCGGTGTACAGTAAAATCACACTGACAGGTTAGAATAGAATAAATAAAATAAATGTCTTCTACACATAGACTAGGTGTGTGTGTGTGTGTGTGTGCATATATATATATATATATATATATATATATATATATATATGTATGTATATATATATATATATATATATATATATATATATATATATATATATATATATAAATTGTCTAAGGGGTACTTCCGTCTGTCTGTCTTTTTGTCGGCAACGTCCGTCACAGAAATTCCGCGTCGCTGATTGGTCTCGCCAGCTGCCTGTCATGGCTGCAGCGACCAATCAGCGACGGGCACAGTCCGATTAGTCCCTCCCCTACTCCCCTGCAGTCAGTGTCCGGCGCGCGCTCGCTCCATACTCCCCTCCGGTCACCGCTCACACAGGGTTAATGCCAGCGGTGACGGACCGCGTTATGCCGCGGGTTACTCACTCCGTTACCGCTGCTATTAACCCTGTGTCCCCCCAACGTTTTACTATTGATGCTGCCTATGCTGCATCAATAGTAAAAAAATCTAATGTTAAAAATAATAATAATAAAAAAAAAAACCTGCTATACTCACCCTCCATAGTTCGACGATGCGCTCGCGCCTTCCGCCAGCTTCCAGTCCCAGAGATGCATTGCGAAATTACCCAGAAGACTTAGCGGTCTCGCGAGACCACTAAGTCTTCTGGGTAATTTCGCAATGCATCCTGGGAACGGAAGATGGCGGTAGCCGCGCGCATATCGCCAGAGCGCCGTTGGAACCCAGGGGGTGAGTATGTAACTATTTTTTATTTTATTTATTTATTTTTTTTAACAGGGATATGGTGCCCATACTGCTAAATACTGCGTGGGCTGCGTTATATACTACATGGCTGCTATATACTACGTGGGCAGTACTATATACTACATGGCTGCTATATGCTACGTGCGCAGTACTATATACTACATGGCTGCTATATACTACGTGGGCAGTACTATATACTACATGGCTGCTATATACTACGTGGGTAGTACTATATACTACATGGCTGCTATATGCTACGTGCGCAGTACTATATACTACATGGCTGCTATATACTACGTGGGCAGTACTATATACTACATGGCTGCTATATACTACGTGGGCAGTACTATATACTACATAGCTGCTATATACTACGTGAGCAGTACTATATACTACATGGCTACTATATACTACGTGGGCAGTACTATATACTACATGGCTGCTATATACTACGTGGACAGTACTATATACAGTACTACATGGCTGCTATATACTACGTGGGCAGTACTATATACCACATGGCTGCTATATACTACGTGAGCAGTGCTATATACTACATGGCTGCTATATACTACGTGGCCAGTGTTACATACTATGTGGCCTGTGTTTTGTACTGCGTGGGCTGTGCTATATATTGCGTGGCCTGTGTTATATACTACGTCGCCTGTGTTATATACTACGTGGCTGCTATACACTGCGTGGGCTGTTATAGACTACGTGGCTGCTATATATTGTTTGGGCTGTGTTATATATTGCGTGGCCTGTATTAACGCATCGGGTATTCTACAATATGTATGTATGTATATACAGTAGCAGCCACATACTATACAGCACAGGCCACGTACTGTTTGTCTGCTATATACTACATGGCTCCTATATACTACGTGGCCTGTGCTATATACTATGTGGCTGCTATATACATACATATTCTAGAATACCTGATGCATTAGAATCGGGCCACCATCTAGTCTACTATATAATTGTCTAAGGGTCACTTCCGTCTGTCCTTCTGTCTTTCTTTCTTACTGTCTGTCACGGATATTCATTGGTCGCGGCCTCTGTCTGTCATGGAAATCCAAGTCGCTGATTGGTCATGGCAAAATGCCCACAACCATTGCCACAACCAATCAGCGACGGCCATAGTCCGTCGGCAAAATGGCCACTCTTTCCTCCCCGCAGTCAGTGCCCGCTCCATACTCCCCTCCAGTAAGCCCTCACACAGGGTTAATGCCAGCGTTACCGGAGCGTGGTGTAACGCACTCCGGTTACGCAGCTATTAACCCTGTGTGACCAACTTTTTACTATTGATGCTGCGTATGCAGCATCAAAAGTAAAAAGATCTAATGTTACAAATAAGAATAATAAAAAAAAAAAAGGTAATTTCACCCTCCGACGTCGCCTGCTGTACTCGCCAGTGCAAGTGGCAGGTTCCGGTGACAAGGATGCTATGCGAGAAGGACCTTCCATGATGTCACAGCCATGTGATCGCGACGTCATCACAGGTCCTGCGCTCATACCAACCCTGGTGTCAGGACTCTGAACATTTTTTACCTTTTGTGCATTACTGCCCTTTTCCAACATGGCGTCTTTGGTCTCATGTGCACTTGTCTTCCTGCTATAAAACTCCACCCCAGCCTTCAGTCTGTGCTAGATTATTCTGCTTTGCATCCAGCTCCTGATTACTCCCTGGCCTTGCACCTGTACCTGCTCCTGTGAACCTGTGTTGGAGATCCTGCCACTCTGCTCTGAGTTCCTGCTGCATACACCAGTTTTCAGTAATCCTCCTTCATCTGCTGCTCGTGTTACTTCCATCTGCATTTGCTGGACATGTAAGCTGTTTCTGCTCTGCAAAACCTGAGACCATTAACCAGGCCTCCCTGGTTGAGCTAAGATATGATTTGAACTGCCTAATAGCATATCTATCTGTGTCTGGACTAAGTCAAGGATCTATTCGTGTCAAGTTTCCTCAAGAATAACTGGGCTTCATAGACTTTCGGTTTGTTTGCATCTACCTCTGCAGTTTCCTATTGACTGCTAAGCTGCGTTTATTATTTGCACCAAGTGTTGTGGACTTGAGTTTCTCTCTGCACCTGCTTGAATCACCGTGTGATAATATAAACTTTACCACTTATAAAACTGTGTCCTGTTGTCTTGTTCCACGCAAAGAGTCTCCTGAATTATCCCCTATAATTTATACACCTGGGACCGGAAGCTGCCGCGCGCACCGCACACAGGTGCCAGGACTTCAAGGGGCCTTCGGAGGGTGAGTATATGTTTATTTTTTATTTTACGTCACTGGGCAATATACTACATGGCTGGGAAATATACTACGTGACTGTGCAATATACTACCTGACTGACCAATATACTACATACTACGTGCCTGGGCAATATACTACGTCACTGGGAATACACTTCGTTACTGGGCAATATACTACGTGGCTGGGCAATATGGCTGGGCAATATACTATGTCACTGGGCAATATACTACGTTACTGGGCAATATACTACGTCACTGGGCAATATACTACGTTACTGGGCAATATACTACGTGGCTGAGCAATATACTACGTGGTTGAGCAATATACTACGTGGCTGGGCAATATACCACGTGGCTGGGCAATATACCACGTGGCTGGGCAATATACTACGTCACTGGGCAATATACTACGTGACTGGGCAATATACTACGTGACTGGGCAATATACTACGTGGCTGGGCAATATACTAAGTGGCTGGGCAATATACTACGTGACTGGGCAATATACTACGTGGCTGGGCAATATACTACGTGGTTGGGCAATATGCGACGTGGGCTGGGTAATATACTGGACATGCATATTCTAGAATACCCTATGTGTTAGAATCGGGCCACCATCTAGTGTGTGTATGTATGTATATATACAGTGGGGCAAAAAAGTATTTAGTCAGTCAGCAATAGTGCAAGTTCCACCACTTAAAAAGATGAGAGGCGTCTGTAATTTACATCATAGGTAGACCTCTACTATGGGAGACAAACTGAGACAAAAAAATCCAGAAAATCACATTGTCTGTTTTTTTTATCATTTTATTTGCATATTATGGTGGAAAATAAGTATTTGGTCAGAAACAAACAATCAAGATTTCTGGCTCTCACAGACCTGTAACTCCTTCTTTAAGAGTCTCCTCTTTCCTCCACTCATTACCTGTAGTAATGGCACCTGTTTAAACTTGTTATCAGTATAAAAAGACACCTGTGCACACCCTCAAACAGTCTGACTCCAAACTCCACTATGGTGAAGACCAAAGAGCTGTCAAAGGACACCAGAAACAAAATTGTAGCCCTGCACCAGGCTGGGAAGACTGAATCTGCAATAGCCAACCAGCTTGGAGTGAAGAAATCAACAGTGGGAGCAATAATTAGAAAATGGAAGACATTCAAGACCACTGATAATCTCCCTCGATCTGGGGCTCCACGCAAAATCCCTCCCCGTGGGGTCAGAATGATCACAAGAACGGTGAGCAAAAATCCCAGAACCACGCGGGGGGACCTAGTGAATGAACTGCAGAGAGCTGGGACCAATGTAACAAGGCCTACCATAAGGAACACACTACGCCACCATGGACTCAGATCCTGCAGTGCCAGACGTGTCCCACTGCTTAAGCCAGTACATGTCCGGGCCCGTCTGAAGTTTGTTAGAGAGCATTTGGATGATCCAGAGGAGTTTTGGGAGAATGTCCTATGGTCTGATGAAACCAAACTGGAACTGTTTGGTAGAAACACAACTTGTCGTGTTTGGAGGAAAAAGAATACTGAGTTGCATCCATCAAACACCATACCTACTGTAAAGCATGGTGGTGGAAACATCATGCTTTGGGGCTGTTTCTCTGCAAAGGGGCCAGGACGACTGATCCGGGTACATGAAAAAATGAATGGGGCCATGTATCGTGAGATCTTGAGTGCAAACCTCCTTCCATCAGCAAGGGCATTGAAGGTGAAAGTGGCTGGGTCTTTCAACATGACAATGATCCAAAGCACACCGCCAGGGCAACGAAGGAGTGGCTTCGTAAGAAGCATTTCAAGGTCCTGGAGTGGCCTAGCCAGTCTCCAGATCTCAACCCTATAGAAAACCTTTGGAGGGAGTTGAAAGTCTGTGTTGCCAAGCGAAAAGCCAAAAACATCACTGCTCTAGAGGAGATCTGCATGGAGGAATGGGCCAACATACCAACAACAGTGTGTTGTGGCAACCTTGTGAAGACTTACAGAAAACGTTTGACCTCTGTCATTGCCAACAAAGGATATATTACAAAGTATTGAGATGAAATTTTGTTTCTGACCAAATACTTATTTTCCACCATAATATGCAAATAAAATGATAAAAAAACAGACAATGTGATTTTCTGGATTTTTTCTTCTCAGTTTGTCTCCCATAGTTGAGGTCTACCTATGATGTAAATTACAGACGCCTCTCATCTTTTTAAGTGGTGGAACTTGCACTACTGCTGACTGACTAAATACTTTTTTGCCCCACTGTATATATAATCTCAAAAGAAAAAAGAGATTTATAAAACGGCACTGCTTTTGGGCTAGATCTCAACATGCACAGTTGTTACCCTCTTCGTTGGATTTCTGTTATACCGCACTTCTAGACTCCGGGTGCTCATCCAGAAAAGCGAGACATTGCCCGATGCGTTAGAATCGGGCCACCATCTAGTTAGATATACACTCACTGGCCACTTTATTAGGTACACCTGTCCAACTTCTTGTTAACACTTAATTTCTAATCAGCCAATCACATGGCGGCAACTCAGTGCATTTAGGCATGTAGACATGGTCAAGACAATCTCCTGCAGTTCAAACCGAGCATCAGTATGGGGAAGAAAGGTGATTTGAGTGCCTTTGAACGTGGCATGGTTGTTGGTGCCAGAAGGGCTGGTCTGAGTATTTCAGAAACTGCTGATCTACTGGGATTTTCACGCACAACCATCTCTAGGGTTTACAGAGAATGGTCCGAAAAAGAAAAAAAATCCAGTGAGCGGCAGTTCTGTGGGCGGAAATGCCTTGTTGATGCCAGAGGTCAGAGGAGAATGGGCAGACTGGTTCGAGCTGATAGAAAGGCAACAGTGACTCAAATCGCCACCCGTTACAACCAAGGTAGGCCTAAGAGCATCTCTGAACGCACAGTGCGTCGAACTTTGAGGCAGATGGGCTACAGCAGCAGAAGACCACACCGGGTACCACTCCTTTCAGCTAAGAACAGGAAACTGAGGCTACAATTTGTACAAGCTCATCGAAATTGGACAGTAGAAGATTGGAAAAACGTTGCTTGGTCTGATGAGTCTCGATTTCTGCTGCGACATTCGGATGGTAGGGTCAGAATTTGGCGTAAACAACATGAAAGCATGGATCCATCCTGCCTTGTATGGAGCATCTTTGGGATGTGCAGCCGACAAATCTGCGGCAACTGTGTGATGCCATCATGTCAATATGGACCAAAATCTCTGAGGAATGCTTCCAGCACCTTGTTGAATCTATGCCTCGAAGAATTGAGGCAGTTCTCAAGGCAAAAGGGGGTCCAACCCGTTACTAGCATGGTGTACCTAATAAAGTGGCCGGTGAGTGTATATATATGTGTGTGCAAAAAAGAAAAGTTTTAGATAGCACTCACCGGTCCTTAAAACTTCATGCTTTATTCAGATACTTAAAACATCATGGCTTGGAGAACGGGTTAACAAGGTGTGCGAGCCAGTGCTGACGACGGCCGTTTCGCACTGCACGGCGCTTCAACGGGTCCTGTTGAAGCGCTGTACAGCGCGAAACGGCCATCATCAGCACTGGTTTGCACACCTTGCTAACCTGTTCTCCAAGCCATGATGTTTTAAGTATCTGAATAAAGCATGAAGTTTTAAGGACCGGTGAGTGCTATCTAAAACTTTTCTTTTTTGCACACACATATATATATATATATATATATATATATATATATATATATATCTAACTAGATGGTGGCCCGATTCTAACGCATCGGGTATTCTAGAATATGTATGTCCACGTAGTATATTGCCCAGTTACGTAGTATATTGCTCAGCCACGTAGTATATTGCCCAGCCACGTAGTATATTGCCCAGTTACGTAGTATATTGCCCAGTTACGTAGTATATTGCCCAGTGACGTAGTATATTGCCCAGTGACGTAGTATAATGCCCAGCCACGTAGTATATTGCCCAGCCACGTAGTATATTGCCCAGCCACGTAGTATATTGCCCAGCCACGTAGTATATTGCCCAGCCACGTAGTATCTTGCCCAGTGACGTTGTATATTGCCCAGTGACGTAGTATATTGCCCAGTGACGTAGTATACAGCACAGAGCCACGTAGTATATTTCACAGCGACGCAGTATACAGCACAGAGCCACGTAGTATATTGGGCAGTCACGTAGTATATTGCCCAGTTACATAGTATATTGCCCAGCCACGTATGTCACAGGTTAAAAAAATTAAAAAATAAATATATACTCACCTTCCGCAGGCGCGTTGTAGTTCTGTCGCCTGTGTGGGGTGCAGGCGGCAGCTTCCAGTCCCAGGGTGTGATGACGTCGCGGTCACGTGACGTCATGGCAGGTCCTGCTCGCGCAGGACCTGTGATGACGTCGCGGTCACATGACCGTGTCGCGGTCACATGACCGGGACGTCACAGCAGGTCCTTCTCGCACAGGACTTGTGATGACGTCACGGTCACATGACCGTGACGTCATGGAAGGTCCTTCTCCCAGACCATCCTTGCCACCGGAACGTGCCGCTTGCATGGACCGGTCACCGGAGCATCGCGAGGAGCGGGAAAGTCCGAGGAAGGTGAGTATATCATGATTTTTTATTTTTTTAATTATTTTTAACATTAGATGTTTTTACTATTGACGCTGCATAGGCTGCGTCAATAGTAAAAACTTGGTCACACAGGGTTAATAGCGGCAGTAACGGAGTGAGTTACCCGCGGCATAACGCGGTCAGTTACCGCTGGCATTAACCCTGTGTGAGCCGTGACTGTGGGGAGTATGGAGCGGGGCCGGGCGCCGGCCACTGACTGCAGGGGAGTAGGGAGGGACTAATCGGACTGTGGCTGTCGCTGATTGGTCGCGGCAGCCATGACAGGCAGCTGGCGCGACCAATCATCGACTTGGATTCCATGACAGACAGAGGCCGCGACCAATGAATATCCGTGACAGACAGACAGAAAGACAGAAGGACAGACAGACGGAAGTGACCCTTAGACAATTATATATATAGATACGGTATATACAGGTCCTTCTCAAAAAATTAGCATATAGTGTTAAATTTCATTATTTACCATAATGTAATGATTACAATTAAACTTTCATATATTATAGATTCATTATCCACCAACTGAAATTTGTCAGGTCTTTTATTGTTTTAATACTGATGATTTTGGCCTACAACTCCTGATAACCCAAAAAACCTGTCTCAATAAATTAGCATATTTCAACCGTCCAATCAAATAAAAGTGTTTTTTAATAACAAACAAAAAAACCATCAAATAATAATGTTCAGTTATGTACTCAATACTTGGTCGGGAATCCTTTGGCAGAAATGACTGCTTCAATGCGGCGTGGCATGGAGGCAATCAGCCTGTGACACTGCTGAGATGTTATGGAGGCCCAGGATGCTTCAATAGCGGCCTTAAGCTCATCCAGAGTGTTGGGTCTTGCGTCTCTCAACTTTCTCTTCACAATATCCCACAGATTCTCTATGGGGTTCAGGTCAGGAGAGTTGGCAGGCCAATTGAGCACAGTAATACCATGGTCAGTAAACCATTTACCAGTGGTTTTGGCACTGTGAGCAGGTGCCAGGAAGCATGAAGTGCTCCAAAATCTCCTGATAGCTAGCTGCATTGACCCTGCCCTTGATGAAACACAGTGGACCAACACCAGCAGCTGACATGGCACCCCACACCACTGACTGTGGGTACTTGACACTGGACTTCAGGCATTTTGGCATTTCCTTCTCCCCAGTCTTCCTCCAGACTCTGGCACCTTGATTTCCGAATGACATGCAAAATTTGCTTTCATCAGAAAAAAGTACTTGGGACCACTTAGCAACAGTCCAGTGCTGCTTCTCTGTAGCCCAGGTCAGGCGCTTCTGCCGCTGTTTATGGTTCAAAAGTGGCTTTACCTGGGGAATGCGGCACCTGTAGCCCATTTCCTGCACACGCCTGTGCACGGTGGCTCTGGATGTTTCCACACCAGACTCAGTCCACTGCTTCCTCAGGTTCCCCAAGGTCTGGAATCGGTCCTTCTCCACAATCTTCCTCAGGGTCCGGTCACCTCTTCTCGTTGTACAGCGTTTTCTGCCACATTGTTTCCTTCCAACAGACTTACCATTGAGGTGCCTTGATACAGCACTCTGGGAACAGCCTATTTGTTGAGAAATTTCTTTCTGGGTCTTACCCTCTTGCTTGAGGGTGTCAATGATGGCCTTCTTGACATCTGTCAGGTCGCTAGTCTTACCCATGATGGGGGTTTTGAGTAATGAACCAGGCAGGGAGTTTTTAAAAGCCTCAGGTATCTTTTGCATGTGTTTAGAGTTAATTAGTTGATTCAGAAGATTAGGGTAATAGGTCGTTTAGAGAACCTTTTCTTGATATGCTAATTTATTGAGACAGGTTTTTTGGGTTATCAGGAGTTGTAGGCCAAAATCATCAGTATTAAAACAATAAAAGACCTGACAAATTTCAGTTGGTGGATAATGAATCTATAATATATGAAAGTTTAATTGTAATCATTACATTATGGTAAATAATGAAATTTAACACTATATGCTAATTTTTTGAGAAGGACCTGTAAAGCTGAATGTGTGTGTGTGTGTATGTGTGTAAGTCCGGGATTGGCATCTGCACCGTCGCAGCTACAGCCACAAAATTTTGCACAGTCACACATCTGGACCCTGAGAGCGTCATAGGCTATGTTGTGAGGCGAAATTTTAACCCTGCGCGTTCCAATTCACCAAACAATTTTGCCACTATCTACATAATGGAGAAAAAGTGAAAGGAAAAGTGTTGGAGGCAAATTGACAGCTGCCAGATGTGAACAAGGGGGACTAAAAGAATGAAAGCGATGGCGCCAAAGAGTATATACTGTACAGTTGCTAAGGTGGGGCCCCGACATGGGATACTCACCACACACGGGGATATGAACACACACAAAATGCACCACACACTACCACGTGCTTGAACACATATATCACCCTCAGCACACATTTCACCACACATACACCAACCTCGCCACATAAAAGTCGAAACACAAAAGTCGCCGCTCAAAACTCGCCACGAGCAAAACTCGCCAAATGTAAAACTCACCACATGCAAAACTAGGCTCACGCAAAACTCGCCACACGTGCAAAACTCACCTCATGGAAAACTCGCCACACTCAAAACTTGCACACGCGGAAAAATTGCCACATGCACAAAAGTTGCAACACATGCAAAAGTTGCCTCACACAAAACTTGCACATACTCAAAACGCACCACACATAAAACTCGCCACGTGCAAAACTCGCCATGTGCAAAACTTGCACACAACTTGCTAACCTGTCACATGCAACTCGACACACAAAGTTGCTACACGCATGTCGCCACACAAAACTCATCTCACAAAAGTCGCTACATGTATGTAGCCACATGCAACTCAACACACACAACGTGACACATGAAACTCACCCTAAAACACACACAAGTCTGGTATTATCCTTCAAAAATAAAAATCTGATTAATAAGCAGACAAACTACAAGAGCAACAAATGTACCATATAGGAAATACGGCAGCTGTCAGTCACATGACCTGTCTATTATGTGTATGTGTGAGCTAATATATACTGCCAGGGGGGAGGGCTTCCTGTTGGCTGGAGATTTATCAGGCTGCCAATTTAGCTTACAAATACTGAGGTAAAAATACTGAGCAAATAACGTGTGAACGAGGTCTGAGGCTATGTGCACACGTTGCGGTTTTTACCGCGGAACCGCAACGTTTCTGCAGCTGCGGGTCCGCAGCAGTTTCCATTGCGTTTACAGTAAACATGTAAACCAATGGGAAACCGCAAACCGCTGTGCACATGCTGCGGGAAAAACCGCGCAGAAACGCAGCGGTTTACAACCCGCAGCATGTCACTTCTTTGTGCAGAATCGCAGCAATTCTGCACACATAGAAATGCATTGATCCGCTTACTTCCCGCATGGGGCTGTGCCCACGATGCGGGAAGTAAGTGGATAATGTGCGGTTGCTACCCGGGGTGGAGGAGAGGAAACTCTCCTCCAGGCCCTGGTAACCATATTTGTGGTAAAAAAAAGAATTAAAATAAAAAATAATGCTATACTCACCTCTCAGCGCTGCACGCGGCCGTCCGGTCTCAGGTTTGCTGTGCGAGCTGGACCTGCGTTGACGTCGCGGTCACATGACCGTGACGTCACGAAGGTCCTTCTCGCATAGCATCTTTGGAAACGGCCGCCGCGTGCAGCGCCGAGGAGATCGTGACGTCAGAGGGTGAGTATAAACCATTTTTTTTATTTTTAACATTACTATTGATGCTGCATATGCAGCATATGCAACATCAATAGTAAAACCAAAACCCGCAGCGGAAACTGCAAGACAAAACGTGATAAATCTGCAGGGATAACTGCAGCGGTTTTGCCCTGCAGATTTATCAAATCCACTGCGGGAGAACCCGCAGGGACCCGAACCTACGTGTGCACATGGCCTTATACAGGAGGTGATGACACACAGATATATACTATATACAGGAGGAGATGACACACAGGTATATACTATATACAGGAGATGACACACTGGTATATACTATATACAGGGGAGATGACATACAGGTACATACTATATACAGGGGAGATGACACACAGGTATATACTATATACAGGGGAGATGACACAGGTATATACTATATACAGGAGATGACACAGGTATATACTATATACAGGAGGAGATGACATACAGGTATATACTATATACAGGAGGAGATGACATACAGGTACATACTATATACAGGAGGAGATGACATAGAGGTACATACTATATACAGGGGAGATGACACACATATATATACTATATACAGGAGGAGATGACACACAGGTATATACTATATACAGGAGGAGATGACACACAGATATATACTATATACAGGAGGAGATGACACACAGATATATACTATATACAGGAGCAGATGACACAGGTATATACTATATACAGGAGATGACACACAGGTATATACTATATACAGGACAGATGTCACACAGGTATATACTATATACAGGAGGAGATGACTTACAGGTATATACTATATACAGGAGGAGATGACACACGTATATACTATATACAGGAGGAGATGACATACAGGTATATACTATATAAAAGAGATGACACATAGGTATATAGAGGAGGAGATGACATACAGCAGGTATATACTATATACAGGGGAGATGACATACAGGTATATACTATATACAGGAGATGAAATACAGGCATATACTATATATAGGAGATGACATACAGGTATATAGTATATACAGAAGAGATGACATACAGGTATATACTATATACAGGAGGAGATGACACATAGGTATATACAATATACAGGAGGAGATGACATACAGCAGGTATATACTATTTACAGGGGAGATAACATACAGGTATATACTATATACAGGAGATGACATACAGGTGTATACTATATATAAGGGAGATGACAAACATGTATATACTGAGGGGAAAATGAGAGGTGTGAGGTGAAAATGAGGGGTGTGAGGTGAAAATGAAAAGGTGTGAGTGCAAAATGAGAGGAGTGAGGGAAAATAGTGGAGTGATCGGAAAATGACAGATGTGAGGTCGAAATGACAAGTGTTAGGGGGGAATGAGAGGAGTGAGGGGGAAAATGAGAGGTGTAAGAGAGAAAATGAGAGATGTGAGAGATGTTACTATGCCCAGGCAACGCCGGGCTCTTCAGCTAGTGTATATATATATATATATATATATATATATATATATATATATATATATATATATATATATATATACACACACACACAGCACTGGCAAAAATTAAGGGAGCACTGCACAGTTTTATAAAAAATCAGCTCTTCTACATGTCTGCCAGCGATTCCATTCCGTTGTCGGTTGAATCCCAACCAGAGTACACCTCATTCTACTTAATGTGCTTCTGATTAGGTGATCACCTGAACTAAATTTTATTTAATGAAGGAAAGTATAAAAAACACTGCAGTGGTGTTCACAATCCTCTTGAAATAGGACAAGCTGGATGTCAAAACAAGTGCTAGTAATATCCCAAAAGTAATAGGAATAAAAAAAATTACTTTTAACCATGCCAAAAGAGTTGAAAAGAAAAGTCTTTAGTGAGGAAAAGAAGGGTTCAATTCAGGCTTTTCTAGCAGAGTGACACAGTGAGCGTCATGTTGCCTCCATCCTTAAAATTTCTAAGACAGCAGTCCATTACAACAAGGTCAAGCAGCTGACATTCGAGACAACAAAGCTACAGACCGGCAGAGGGCGAAAACCACTCTCCACTGACTGGGATGACCGTCATCTTATTCGAATGTCACTCAGCAACCGCAGGATGACATCAAGTGACCTACAAAAGGAATTTCAAATGGCAGCTGGGGTGAAGTGCACACCAAGAACAGTTCGTAACGGGCTCGGTGAAGGGACCAGTTCCAATAGGTCTGGAACCCTCATCCAATAGTTTTGTCAAAATTCTAACATCTGTAAGGTCGGTGGTGTCAATACCCAAGGCCACACATTCGGCCTGATCATGGCTGCAAAATAATTTTTTCCACTTGACTTTTCTTGCGAATAAGTTAATGTACTTAATCCACTCAAACTCATTGAATCTACTCGTAGGTACAAAACCCAGCCCTTTTTTGAGGACCGATCTCTGTGTCTGACAAGGAATATGATAAAAGATTAATTATTCTGTTTCTATCCTGCTCTTTAGTCAATATCGAGGGGCCCCAAGTCTCTCTCTCAGTTGATAGGGGAAATTTCTCCCCTCTAAAAAAGAGAACGAGGAGGTAGATGGTGCTCCAGGTGAAGGTGTACGATACCCTGATCCCCCTCTTGTAGGGTGAATCTCCTTTTCTGGCATCAATAGACTTTGAGGCGTTGTATGGTAATATTCCCCATGATATGGGTTTAAAAGCTATTGATTACTTTTTGAGATCTAGAGGTATTCATTTTGCAGAACACAACCAGTTCATAAATCAACACCTTCATTTCATATTGACCCATAATTATTTTTTATTTGACTGTAAGTTCTACCACCAGCTCAGGGGCACAGCCAAGGGAAGTCCCTGCGCCCCCACCTATGCCAATTTGCTCCTGGGCTGGTGGGAGGACACTGTGGTTTTTTGTGAGGACCAGTCGTCATGGTGAGGTCCACAGATACTATTTTGGGGGCACTACATTGATGATATTTTGATTTTGTGGACGGGTGATGCTCCTTCTTTCAATAATTTTGTCCAGGACCTTAATGTTAATAATGTAGGTTTGAAATTTACATCGGAGATTGATTTTAACTCCATCAATTTTTTGGATATCACAATTAGTAAGGATGATGAGGGCCATCTGCAAACCAGTATTTTTAGAAAACCCTCCTCCACCAACAATTTACTCAGATGGAGCAGCCATCATCCCCTTGGCTTCAAGAGGGAGATCTGTTGTGAAATTGGATTCTGGGCTCCCCCGGTGGCCACTTGTGGAATTGAACTTGTGTGCATCATCCCCTCTGTTCACCTGCTCCTATCAGGATGTGGGAGTCGCTATATTACCTTGCTCCTCTGTCAGTTTCTTGCCGGTCAACAATGTAATCAGAAGCCTTCTGTGCTTGTTCCTGCTACTAGACAACTCCCAGCTAAGTCGGACTTTTGTCCTTGTGTGTTTTTGCATTTTGTTCCTGTTCACAGCTGCTGTTTCGTTACTGTGTCTGGAAAGCTCTTGTGATCGGAAATTGCCACTCTGGTGTTATGAGTTAATGCTAGAGTCTTAAAGGAATTTCTGGATGGTGTTTTGATAGGGTTTTCTGCTGACCATGAAAGTGTCCTTTCTGTCTTCCTGCTATCTAGAAAGCGGACCTCGATTTTGCTAAACCTATTTTCATACTACGTTTGTCATTTCATCTAAAATCACCGCCAATATATGTGGGGGCCTCTGTCTGCCTTTTGGGAAAATTTCTCTAGAGGTGAGCCAGGACTGTCTTTTCCTCTGCTAGGATTAGGTAGTTCTCCGGCTGGCGCTGGGCATCTAGGGTTAAAAAACGTAGGCATGCTACCCGGCCACTTCTAGTTGTGCGGCAGGTTTAGTTCATGGTCAGTCTAGTTTCCATCTTCCAAGAGCTAGTTCTCATATATGCTGGGCTATGTTCTCTCGCCATTGAGAATCATGACAGTTTGACCGGACAAAAAAAAGGGTTAAATTACTGGCTGAGAAAGGAGAGAAAAAAGAAGTCTGCTACAATTTTTTTTTTTTTTCCTCTAGTTCTGAGTGTGCTCTTAATTGAATCACTTGCTAGTCTGCCTATACTGCAGCCTTCCTCTCTTTCTCTCCTTCTAATCCTTGAATGGCTCTGTGTTCACCTGTTTCAAATGGATCTTCAGAGTGTAGCTACAGGTTTGAATAATCTCGCCACAAAGGTACAAAATTTGCAAGATTTTGTTGTTCATGCACCTATGTCTGAGCCTAGAATTCCTTTGCCTGAATTCTTCTCGGGGAATAGATCTCACTTTCAAAATTTTAAAAATAATTGCAAATTGTTTTTGTCCCTGAAGTCTCGCTCTGCCGGAGACCCTGCACAGCAGGTCAGGATTGTAATTTCCTTGCTCCGGGGCGACCCTCAAGACTGGGCTTTTGCATTGGCACCAGGGGATCCTGCGTTGCTCAATGTGGATGCGTTTTTTCTGGCCTTGGGGTTGCTTTATGAGGAACCTCATTTAGAGCTTCAGGCGGAAAAGGCCTTGATGTCCTTGTCTCAGGGGCAAGATGAAGCTGAAATATACTGCCAAAAATTCCGCAAATGGTCTGTGCTTACTCAGTGGAATGAGTGCGCCCTGGCGGCGATTTTCAGAGAAGGTCTCTCTGATGCCATTAAGGATGTTATGGTGGGGTTCCCTGTGCCTGCGAGTCTGAATGAGTCCATGACCATGGCTATTCAGATCGATAGGCGTCTGCGGGAGCGCAAACCTGTGCACCATTTGGCGGTGTCTACTGAGAAAACGCCAGAAAATATGCAATGTGATAGAATTCTGTCCAGAAGCGAGCGGCAGAATTTTAGACGAAAAAATGGGTTGTGCTTCTATTGTGGTGATTCAACTCATGTTATATCAGCATGCTTTAAGCGTACTAAGAAGCCTGACAAGTCTGTTTCAATTAGCACTTTACAGTCTAAGTTTATTCTATCTGTGACCCTGATTTGTTCTTTGTCATCTATTACCGCGGACGCCTATGTCGACTCTGGCGCTGCTTTGAGTCTTATGGATTGGTCCTTTGCCAAACGCTGTGGGTATGATTTGGAGCCACTGGAGGCTCCGATACCTCTGAAAGGGATTGACTCCACCCCATTGGCTAGTAATAAACCACAATACTGGACACAAGTGACTATGCGTGTTAATCCGGATCACCAGGAGGTTATTCGCTTTCTGGTGCTGTATAACCTACATGATGTTTTGGTGCTGGGATTGCCATGGCTGCAATCTCATAACCCAGTCCTCGACTGGAGAGCTATGTCTGTGTTAAGCTGGGGATGTAAAGGAACTCATGGGGACGTACCTTTGGTTTCCATTTCATCATCTATTCCCTCTGAGATTCCTGAATTCTTGTCTGACTTTCGTGACGTTTTTGAAGAACCCAAGGTTGGTTCACTACCTCCGCACCGGGAGTGCGATTGTGCCATAGACTTGATTCCGGGTAGTAAATACCCTAAGGGTCGTTTATTTAATCTGTCTGTGCCTGAACACGCTGCTATGCGAGAATATATAAAGGAGTCCTTGGAAAAGGGACATATTCGTCCTTCGTCATCTCCCTTAGGAGCCGGTTTTTTCTTTGTGTCTAAGAAAGACGGCTCTTTGAGGCCGTGTATTGATTATCGACTTTTGAATAAAATCACGGTTAAATATCAATATCCGTTACCACTGCTTACTGATTTGTTTGCTCGTATAAAGGGGGCCAAGTGGTTCTCTAAGATTGATCTCCGTGGGGCGTATAATTTGGTGCGAATCAAGCAGGGGGATGAGTGGAAAACCGCATTTAATACGCCCGAGGGCCATTTTGAGTATTTGGTGATGCCTTTTGGTCTTTCAAATGCCCCTTCAGTCTTCCAGTCCTTTATGCATGACATTTTCCGCGATTATTTGGATAAATTTATGATTGTGTATCTGGATGATATTCTGATTTTTTCGGATGACTGGGACTCTCATGTCCAGCAGGTCAGGAGGGTTTTTCAGGTTTTGCGGTCTAATTCCTTGTGTGTGAAGGGTTCTAAGTGTGTTTTTGGGGTTCAAAAGATTTCTTTCTTGGGATACATTTTTTCCCCCTCTTCCATCGAGATGGATCCTGTCAAGGTTCAGGCTATTGGTGATTGGACGCAACCCTCTTCTCTTAAGAGTCTTCAGAAATTTTTGGGCTTTGCTAACTTTTATCGTCGATTTATTGCTGGTTTTTCTGATGTTGTAAAACCATTGACTGATTTGACTAAGAAGGGTGCTGATGTTGCTGATTGGTCCCCTGATGCTGTGGAGGCCTTTCGGGAGCTCAAGCGCCGCTTTTCTTCCGCCCCAGTGTTGCGTCAGCCTGATGTTGCTCTTCCTTTTCAGGTTGAGGTCGACGCTTCTGAAATCGGAGCTGGGGCGGTGTTGTCGCAGAGAAGTTCCGACTGCTCCGTGATGAGACCTTGTGCTTTTTTTTCCCGTAAATTTTCGCCCGCCGAGCGGAATTATGATATTGGGAATCGGGAGCTTTTGGCCATGAAGTGGGCTTTTGAGGAGTGGCGTCACTGGCTTGAGGGGGCCAGACATCAGGTGGTGGTATTGACTGACCACAAAAATTTAATTTACCTTGAGTCTGCCAGGCGCCTGAATCCTAGACAGGCGCGCTGGTCGTTGTTTTTCTCTCGGTTTAATTTTGTGGTGTCTTACCTACCGGGTTCTAAGAATGTTAAGGCGGATGCCCTTTCTAGGAGTTTTGAGCCTGACTCCCCTGGTAATTCTGAGCCCACAGGTATCCTTAAAGATGGAGTGATATTGTCTGCCGTTTCTCCAGACCTGCGGCGGGCCTTGCAGGAGTTTCAGGCGGATAGACCTGATCGTTGCCCACCTGGTAGACTGTTTGTTCCTGATGATTGGACCAGTAGAGTTATCTCTGAGGTTCATTCTTCTGCGTTGGCAGGTCATCCTGGAATCTTTGGTACCAGGGATTTGGTGGCAAGGTCCTTCTGGTGGCCTTCCCTGTCACGAGATGTGCGAGGCTTTGTGCAGTCTTGTGACGTTTGTGCTCGGGCCAAGCCTTGTTGTTCTCGGGCTAGTGGATTGTTGTTGCCCTTGCCTATCCCGAAGAGGCCTTGGACGCACATCTCGATGGATTTTATTTCGGATCTGCCTGTTTCTCAGAAGATGTCTGTCATCTGGGTGGTGTGTGACCGTTTCTCTAAGATGGTCCATCTGGTTCCCTTGCCTAAGTTGCCTTCTTCTTCCGAGTTGGTTCCTCTGTTTTTTCAAAATGTTGTTCGTTTGCATGGTATTCCTGAGAATATCGTTTCTGACAGAGGGACCCAATTTGTGTCTAGATTTTGGCGGGCATTCTGTGCTAGGATGGGCATAGATTTGTCTTTTTCGTCTGCTTTCCATCCTCAGACTAATGGCCAGACCGAGCGGACTAATCAGACCTTGGAGACATATTTGAGGTGTTTTGTGTCTGCGGATCAGGATGATTGGGTTGCTTTTTTGCCTTTGGCGGAGTTCGCCCTCAATAATCGGGCCAGCTCTGCCACCTTGGTGTCCCCGTTTTTCTGTAATTTGGGGTTTCATCCTCGATTTTCCTCCGGTCAAGTGGAATCTTCGGATTGTCCTGGAGTGGATGCTGTGGTGGAGAGGTTGCATCAGATTTGGGGGCAGGTGGTGGACAATTTGAAGTTGTCCCAGGAGAAGACTCAGCTTTTTGCCAACCGCCGTCGTCGTGTTGGTCCTCGGCTTTGTGTTGGGGACTTGGTGTGGTTGTCTTCTCGTTTTGTCCCTATGAGGGTTTCTTCTCCTAAGTTTAAGCCTCGGTTCATCGGCCCGTACAAGATATTGGAGATTCTTAACCCTGTGTCCTTCCGTTTGGACCTCCCTGCATCCTTTTCGATTCATAATGTTTTTCATCGGTCATTGTTGCGCAGGTATGAGGTACCGGTTGTGCCTTCCGTTGAGCCTCCTGCTCCGGTGTTGGTTGAGGGTGAGTTGGAGTACGTTGTGGAAAAGATCTTAGACTCTCGTGTTTCCAGACGGAGACTCCAGTATCTGGTCAAATGGAAGGGATACGGTCAGGAGGATAATTCTTGGGTCACTGCCTCTGATGTTCATGCCTCCGATCTTGTCCGTGCCTTTCATAGGGCTCATCCTGATCGCCCTGGTGGTTCTGGTGAGGGTTCGGTGCCCCCTCCTTGAGGGGGGGGTACTGTTGTGAAATTGGATTCTGGGCTCCCCCGGTGGCCACTTGTGGAATTGAACTTGTGTGCATCATCCCCTCTGTTCACCTGCTCCTATCAGGATGTGGGAGTCGCTATATTACCTTGCTCCTCTGTCAGTTTCTTGCCGGTCAACAATGTAATCAGAAGCCTTCTGTGCTTGTTCCTGCTACTAGACAACTCCCAGCTAAGTCGGACTTTTGTCCTTGTGTGTTTTTGCATTTTGTTCCTGTTCACAGCTGCTGTTTCGTTACTGTGTCTGGAAAGCTCTTGTGATCGGAAATTGCCACTCTGGTGTTATGAGTTAATGCTAGAGTCTTAAAGGAATTTCTGGATGGTGTTTTGATAGGGTTTTCTGCTGACCATGAAAGTGTCCTTTCTGTCTTCCTGCTATCTAGAAAGCGGACCTCGATTTTGCTAAACCTATTTTCATACTACGTTTGTCATTTCATCTAAAATCACCGCCAATATATGTGGGGGCCTCTGTCTGCCTTTTGGGAAAATTTCTCTAGAGGTGAGCCAGGACTGTCTTTTCCTCTGCTAGGATTAGGTAGTTCTCCGGCTGGCGCTGGGCATCTAGGGTTAAAAAACGTAGGCATGCTACCCGGCCACTTCTAGTTGTGCGGCAGGTTTAGTTCATGGTCAGTCTAGTTTCCATCTTCCAAGAGCTAGTTCTCATATATGCTGGGCTATGTTCTCTCGCCATTGAGAATCATGACAGAGATCCCTAAAAGTCAGTATTTAAGGGTAAGAAGGAATTGTTCCTCTACCTATTCTTTTTATAGAGAGGCACGCGACCTTAGGAATAGATTTGTAGAGGGGGGGTACCCTAGAAACATTCTTCATAAAACAATTAAAGAGGTTGTTGTGATACCACAAACTAATCGTCTTCAATCGGGAAGAAAAAGTGACTCGGAGTTCCGCCTTAGGCTGAATTCCCTCCTGAGTGAATTTTGATGATGGCTCACAGGAACTGAGAGGCATCATTGGCAAACACTGGGATATTTTGTTGGCCAATACGGACATAAAGGAATTCTTGCCTCAAACACCTGCCATCACTTATAGGAGGGGGAGATCAATAAGAGATCAGTTGGTTCATAGTACTTCTATCCCCCCAAAGAGGACTGGTACTTGTCTAGACAGGAGACAGCTTGGCACCTTCAAATGTGGTGGCTGCTCCTTCTGTGTTTTTTGGCGGTTGGCAATCAATTCAGAAGTGCAGGCATGGGACAAACATTTAATATGAGACACTTTGCAAATTGCTAGACAAGTGGTCTGGTTTATTTGTTTACATGCACATGTCCGCTTAATTATGTCGGCAAGACTAAAAGAGAGTTGAGGAGGAGGATCGGTGATCATGTCGGGGACATCAGGCATGCCAGCAAGACCCCCATCTCTAGGCATGTACGTGAGGTACGCCGGGGTGATCTTAAATCCTTTTCGTTTAGAGTGATCTAAATCATTTCTCCATGTATTAGAGGTGGCAATTTGGATAAAAGGATTCTTCAAAAAGAACTCAGATGGATCCATAGATTGAACACTGTTTCTCCTGTGGGTCTAAATGAGCAAATGAATTTTGGTTGCTTTCTATGACACCCCTGTTGATACTATTGTTGGTACCCATGTGTAAGTAGACCTGTGTTTATTGACCAGAATAGGTCATTTATGTATTATCATGTTTCCCTATTAGGAGGGAACGTGTATCTGTCTGCATTTCAGGATATAGACCAGATTTAATCTTCTTGCCCTAACTTTGTGATTCTGCTATATTTTTATTTTTTTTTGTTTCTGTTGAATGTTATTTAGGCAAACTTGAAGGTGAATATATGGTTTAAAATGACAATTTATTTAAGTTGACTATTTACGTGATTATCATGGTGTGATATATGCATAGCTATTTGATGATGCAAATAAGGTTACCAGGGCTCTCAGGATGTGGTAAGGCAAGTACTGTACAAACTAGGGTTGGCACATACCCTAAATTGTGGCTTCCTGCACTTACACACGAAATGGAACGCAGTTGAGACACATATTAACCGAAGCGCTGACATCTACTTCCACCCCGGTTTTCACCGTGATATTACGAGACACTGCGCCTGCGCGTGGTGGATTCCCTTTGGAACGCATGACACCAGTGAATGCGTATTTCCGCATCGGTGCATTCATCTGGAATGCATATTGAAGGGTAGCGCATTGGCCATAAGTAGACTTCCGATATGTGAGACGCATGCCGGACCTCGCAGTTGCTCTCACTTATTGATTAGCAGAATCTATATCTTGGGGCTTACTGGGCACTGTGTCTCAGGCACTTCATCGAGAGGGGACTCACCCTAGATCCTGGTGACTGTATCATTATGAACATATCATGAGGATTAAGCTAAGTAGCTTTCTTTGACATATAATATACTCCTGATGAACCTCACGGCTAGAGGGGAAACTCGTCGAATGAATTTGCTATATACATGTTTTGTGGGTCCTATGATTATGGGAGTTATGTTTGGTTTATGAAACACCTATCTAACTATAGAGGATCCATTTTGGGGGAGCCAGATGGAGTGTAGCCTGTTTGGGGGAGGGCTCCACTCTTGCTCATTTAAGGCTTTATAATGAACATCTATATTAATGTTCCAGCATGACTAATACTATTGCATATCAAGTTCCCAAAACTCACCTTACTATCTGTATGTTGACACATGATTGATATTATCTTATATGCTATATCAAAGCACGATAGCACTTTATACTCACCAGTATCCCTGCCATAAAGTTATTAAAATAGGGTTTTGGCTTGGAACAGCCATCGTGGAGCGGGGGCACCAATCTCGTCAACTTTAAATTAGGGTGCCAACCTCCGCTGTGAGGTAGGGATAGGGCAGGGTCATCAGACCCATTGGCCCCTTATTGTGAATTCGATTAACTCCTTTCCTGCTCCTAGGTCCCATATTTGACAAGTACAAGTTTTTCACCCTCTCCCTATAGGGATAATAAGGGTCAGAAGGGACAGTCGACGTTGAGCGGGGGTGCCACTGCGCAGGAAATAGGGTGCCAACCTCCGTAGCCAGGTAGGGCGTTGTTGAGTCTTCGAGTAGGGCCAGGCACCACCCTTGGTCCTTTCTATCATAGGATTTCTTGGTGAATGTAATAAGTTTTTGTGTGCACCAGTATTTTCTATTTATTGTAATAAAGGTAATAACAAGTTTTTAAAGCAACTGGGGGTTCTCTGTGAACTATTAGACGAACTGTACTCCAAGTATTATTTGTTTACTGTGAATTTTTACCTTAGAGACTCAGCAAATGTGACATGGCATCCTCAATCTGTTCCATCCAAACCTGCATTGTTTCCCTTCCAAGGCCTGCCGTGTGCCTAAACAGCTATTTCAATCCTTTATGGGATATGGGCACTTAGGGGTAAATTGTATATACATTATGGGGTCCATGCTCTATTATTACCCTTGTAAAAATCAACAATTTCAGACTAATTCAACAATTTGGTGCAAAAAATATAATTTTTATACTATTTGTGTCCCACTGTGAAGCATCTGTGGATCCAAAATGCACACTTAGTCCATAGATGACTTCCTTGGGTGATATACATTCCAAAATAGGGTCAGTTGTGGAGGCTTTATGTTGCTTTGGCACCTCAGGAGCTCTGCAAATGCAACATGGCATCGACAATTGATTCTGGCTGCAAAACTCACACTGGAAATGAGCAACATTTATGCCATGTCTGAACGTGGCCAAAGCACATTTATAAAAGGTTAAGCTGATGTTGAAAGTTTAATACTTTAAAGCATTCATGTGGTTTCAGAAAACTCCAGAGATATGATAGTAACAAGTTTTGTTAGATGTGGGATTAATCACCAAAATTAAGAGACAGGAAAGCTCCATGTAACTGCTATTGGCAAATAACAAAAGCTACCCACGATGAGCTTTTGGTGCGTTTTGACAGTGCGTATTTTTTCTGTGTCCAAAATGCAGCATCTTAAGGGCTCGCTCACACAAGCGTAAAACACGGGCAAGTGCTATCCAATTGGTTTTATCATGTGGCAGGCCGATTTGGCATGAGAAAACAATCGCAACATGCTGCGAGTGGTTCCGATATTCACATCACAAGCACACATACAAATCTATGGGTGAGTGTGAAATATCGGACTGCACTCGGATGAGAAATCAAGTTCTCCATCTTCTCCATGCCTGTGCTGCAATTCTCTCATGCAAGAGAAGCTGATCACACTCAGATGACACGAGAGTCATTAGCATAATCCACCTGATTCTCTCCCATGAGAGAATATAAAGTCATCTGACCGCAGCCTTACAGTTCCAGTGAAGTGGATGGGATTTATAGAAATGTAAAATTTGTTTAAAATCCACAACATTACAATTTCTCTTGTGGGTATGCTCAGTTTACTGTGTGGATTTTCCCCATAGACTTATATTAGATGAGGAAAGTCTGCAGGTAAAAAAAAAACCCTCATATCGCGTTTTTAGTGAGTTTCCGCAGCGGAAATGCACCAAAGACGCATGTAATCCGCACCTAAGTATATCAATAAAGTTTTGTGGAAGTCAAATACCAGGAAGTATCAAAGACAAACCAGCTTTATTTACAGCATGACAGAGACAGAAATCACAGTGTCAAAAACTTTATAAAAAAGCATGAAAAAAGCAAGTAACCTAATTTACTTAATAGGTGCAGAAATGGTACAAAAAATCTGCAACATCAAAAAATCACCGAAAGCTCATCGTGGGAATGTAGCCAAGACTCCAAAGACGTGATGTGGTTAAAAGAAGTGACGGGACCATCCTTCAGGCGCCTGCTGCCGGATAATTATTATGAAAAACTAAAAAAATAACGCCTGCAAAAATGACAAAATAAAGTAGTATGAAAATGTCAGAAAGACGCTTCAGGACAAAAGATGTCAGCGTGTCCTGGATAGTGTTCCTTTGGCAATACTGGGTGGGTGCGCAGTCATCTAAAAGACGTTGTGTGCATATATCCTAAATTGTGTGCGGTAAAAACTAATGACTGTCAATTATCACATGACTGTAATTAATCAAAGCCTTTACACCTACACTGCACTTTTAAAGTCTCAGCCACAAGTCTAGTTTATTGCTTTTTGGTATACAGCAACACATGAGTTTGATGTGAGAATGTGGAGCGTACACACAAGCGGCCTCTGTGCTGGCAGAAGAAAGCAAGCTGAGGCTAGGAAGAAGTGAAGTCCTGTCAGATGAAGAAGCTTCTTTGTGGCTCACATTCCTCTGCAAACAGCAGGGCTAATCAGTCACACTTTAGGACAATACGCCCTTGTAGGATATAGCTATGTCCACCAGGACCTACATGGCTCAGGGTGCTGGGAAAGATGCATCAATATCTGGTTGTAGAAAATGGCAATCTGAAGCAGAGGTCAGAACGAGGCCTTGCTAGCCACTGTAAATCATAACACTGAGTTCTTTCAGTCCTCTGCTGAAGAAGCTTTTTTCACAGCTACAACTGCCGAAAGTCTGAAATGTCATGACAGTCTAGCCTCACACGGGAAAGAGTGGATAGTCAATATCATAGTCATGATTGCTAATCCCATAGAATGTAAGTCCGCAAGGACAGGGTCCTCTCCCCTCTGTACCAGTGTGTCACTGTAAACCTGTTTACTGTAAATGATATCTATAACTCTGTATGTAACCCCTTTCTCATGTACAGCACCATGGAATTAATGGTGCTATATAAATAAATAATAATAATAAAAATAATAATTGCTAAGGCTGGCCTTACGATATGTGTGCATGGTGTCTTTAGACACCAGCGTACCTGCCATGTTTTCCAAGGTGAAGATGCTTCAGGAAAATGCCAGCAGTGTTTTTCCTGAAGTGTGTTTGCTGGCATTTTTTTCCATCATTTAAATATAGAATTTAAAGGGAATCTGTCACCTAATTTTGGCCCTATAAACTGCTGCCACAGCCATCAGGGGCTTATCTACAGCATTCTGTAATGCTGTAGATAAGCCCCCAATGTAACCTGAAAGATAAGAAAAACAAGTTATATTATACTCCCCCAGGGGTGGTCCGGTTCGGGTCCGATGGGCGTCACAGGTCTGAATCCGGCGCCTCCCATCTTCATACGATGTCGTCATCCTCCTTGCTTCTGTTGCGGCTCCTGCGCTGGCGTACTAATTTGCCCTGTTGAGGACAGCATAAAGTACTGCAGTGCGCAGGCCCCTCTGACCTTTCCCGCCGCCTGCACACTGCAGTACTTTGATCTGCCCTCAACAGGGCAGAGAATTATGCCAGCGCAGGAGCCACGACAGCAGCAAGGGAGAGGATGACATCGTATGGATATGGGAGGCGCCGGACCCGGACCAGCGATGCCCATTGGACCCGGACTGCACCGGACAGCCCCTGGGTGAGTCTGTTTTTCTTATCTTTCAGGTTACCTCGGGGCTTATCTACAGCATTACAGAATGCTGTAGATAAGCCCCTGATTGCGGTGGCTGCAGTTTATAGGGCCAAAATTAGGTGACAGATTCCCTTTAAATACTAAATAAGAAGCTGCCCAAAGAATGAACATGCTATTTCTTTTAATCACATCCCAGCTTTCAAAGCCAGAAGGGGGTTAATCGAAGTGACAAAAGATGGAATATGTGCACTGCAATGTCATTTTTCCTTTGCTGTGCACTATGTTCTTCTTTGTAGTAGCATTTTAGCGCTTTTTCAGGCAGGTTCCAGATGGAAACCACCTGGGATATTGTCTTCCTACAGTCTTAGGCTACTTTCACACTTCAGCCTTATGGCCTACGTCACAATGCGTCGTTTTGGAGAAAAAACGCATCCTGCAAAGTTGCCCGCAGAATGCGTTTTTTTCTCCATAGACTTGCATTAGCGACGCATTGCGACGTATGGCCACACATCGCATCCGTCGTGCAATGGATGTGTCGTGTTTTGGCTGCCGCGACGCACAAAAAAGTTCAATGTAACTTTTTTTTGTGCGACGGGTCCGCCATTTTCGACCGCGCATGCGCAGCCGAAACTCCACCCTCTCCTCCCCGGAACTCACAATGGGCAGCGGATGCGTTGTTATACTGCATCCGCTGCCCATGTTGTGCTACATTTAGCACAACGTCCATTGGTACGTCGGTTTGCGACGGCCCCGTACCGACGGAAGTGTGAAAGTAGCCTTAGGCCGGTTTAACACATCCTGATATTTCCGGTACCAGTAAACACGGTATTGGAGATAGCATTACAGTAAGCGTTGTTCCCCTGCATGTGGTGCTGAAGCCGGCTGTCATTCGTTCTTCCCTGCTCGGCCGAGCAGCACGAACAGGGGAGAAGGGATGAGAGAAAAAAACGATGTGGGGTCCCCCTATATTTATAAACTAACCCGGCAAAACTCACAGGTGCAGTCTGCTATTCTCAGGCTGGTAAGGGGCCATGGATATGGGCCCCCTCAGCCTAAAAATAGCAGCCCGCAGCTGCCCAGAAAAGGCACATCTATTAGACGCGCCAATTCTGGACCTTGGCCCGGTTCTTCCCACTTGCCCTGTAGCCGTGGCAAGTGGGGTAATGAGGGGTTAATGTCGCCTTCCTATTGTAAGGTGACATTAAGCCGGCTTAGTAATGGAGAGGTGTCGATAAGACACCTATCCATTACTAATCCTATAGTTGTTAAAGTGTTAATCAAACACCACACAGTAAGAAAAAAGTATTTTAATCACATGAAACAATATACACAGTTTTTCCATATTTATTAGTCTGCCTTTGCAAGCGAAGCCCTCGATCTCCTGTAAAAAATGTCAACATAATAAATCAACAATATACCCATACCTGTCCGCCGTACAGTCAGTCCCACACAGTAATCCATATCTAGCGGAATGTACAGTTTACAACCGGGAATGCTGCTAATGTGATCGCTCCCGGCTGTAAACTACTTGGGAATGAATGAAATGCTGGAAGCGGAGCTTCAGTGACTAGCGGTGATGTCACCGTAGCTGTGCTCCCTGCTGGCCTGAACTAAGATGAACTCTTCAGCGTGGGAAAATCAGCTGGCATTTTCCCACGCTCAAGAGTTCATTTGAGTTCACGCTGTCAGGGAGCGCAGCTTCAGTGACGTCACAGCTTGTCTTTAACAATTTTAACAACTATAGGATTAGTAATGGATAGGTGTCTTATTGACATCTCTCCATTGCTAAGCCGGCTTAATGTCACTTTACAATAGGAAGGTGACAGTAACCCCTCATTACCCCACTTGCCACCGCTACAGGGCAAGTGGAAATTACCGGGCAAAGGTCCAGAATTGGCGCATCTAATACATGTGCCTTTTCTGGGCAGCTGCGGGCTGCTTTCTTTAGGCTGGGGGTCTATGTGTGTCAGTGTCTCCAGTATGTGAGAAAACTGTCACTACATGTACCGAAGGCACTGATATGTAAAACCGGCCTTAGACACCCAGAATATTTCCTCAGCGACATTGAGACATCCACCCGCTCTCAGAAAATGTATCATTGCCAACAAGAAAATCTCCATTATGGTAGATTTGGCGGAAATCCTGTGCAATTCATGGTAATCTTATATAAGGCTCTTACAACACAGAACAAAATATTATGACACTATCGAAGTTCTAAATTGTAAGGAACCATAACATGACAGTAATGTTATAGTATCAAGAATTTTTATATCGGAGTTTCCTGCTTCATGGTTGTATAGAGATCATTTTATGTGATCTTCATGTAAGGCTGCCATCAGGGCATTACTGCTCTTACTACTGTGTGTGGGCCTAGTGAGCAGAAGCAAAGAAGGCCCCCTTTCTTTTGCTTCTGCTCACCGGGCCCCAGGGTAAAATAATTTACTTTGCGAGGGCACGCCGTCATCAGCGGTGCACATCTCGGCACAGGGAGCTTTCCTGGTGCTGCACAGCGGTCAAAACAGCACAGCTGCATAGCTCAAGGGCTCCCTCTGCCGGAATGTACATGCACCACTCGCCAAAATATCAGAAGTGTAACTGTGCTTGCAGGAGATCATCTGAGAGGCAAGTATGAAAAACGTGTTATTTTTTTAATAGAAATAGTTAAATGGGTGTGGGGAAGGGGGAGCAAATGAGAATGAATTGAGACTGGGCGATGGAGAGCAGCAAATGAGAATGAATTGAGAATGGGTGTGGGGGGACAGTAATAATAATAATAATAATAATTTTTATTTATATAGCGCCAACATATTCCGCAGCACTTTACAATTAGCGGGGACATGTACAGACAATAAATTCAGTACAAGTTAAGACAATTTAAACAGTGACATTAGGGGTGAGGTCCCTGCTTGCAAGCTTACAATCTACAAGGAAATGGGGGAACACAATAGGTGAAAAGTGCTTGTTATTTCAGGTCTAGCAATTATAATAAATAGGGATTTTCATATAAAGCTGCTTGATCCGGTCATCAGCCTGTGTGTTTAAGTGCAATAGTCAAGCATCAAGTGCAGTTATCATGTGCATGGAGGGTGTGGAGACAGATGAATAGTAGGGTGCAGATTCGGAATAATATTTGGAAGGAGGGAACAGGGCAAAGTTAGTTTACTGAGTAGTTGATGTTGTAGGCTTGTTTGAAGAGATGGGTTTTCAAAGCGCGCTTGAATAGGTCGGGGCTAGGTATCAGTCTGATCGTCTGGGGAAGTGCATTCCAGAGAGCTGGCGCAGCACGAGAGAAGTCTTGGAGATGGAGGTGCAAGGTTCAGATTACGGGGGATGTTAGTCTTATGTCATTTGTAGAACAGAGGGCGTGTGTAGGGCGATAGACAGAGATGAGAGAGAAGATATAAGGCGGTGCAGAATTGTGGAGAGCTTTGTAAATTACAATGAATTGAGACTAGGGGGTGGGGTACAGCAAATAATGATGAATTGAGACTGGGGAATGAGGTGCAGCAAACGATTATGATTTGAGACTGGGGGATGGAATACAGGAAATATCTATGAATTGAGACTGCAGAGTTGGGATACAGCAAATGATTATGAATTGAGACTGGGCATTGGGGAACAGCAAATGGTGATGACTTGAGGGTGGAAGAGAGCAAATGATGATGAACTGAGGGTGGAGGACAGCAAATGATGAGTTGAAGGGGAGGTGCAGTTACTGTGCAGGGTGGCACTATGTCGCTTTTTTTCTTCATGTGACAGTGTAGATGTTGGGGAAAAATTGGGGAATGTGCTTTGGAAGCGGTGTTCTAGATAACTTTGTGTTATTTTCCGCAGAGACGATATACAGAGCTCATGAATATAATCGCACTAGTGATCACTGTATTACCTGTACACTATTTACAGAGCTGCTATGTATAATGTCACCGGTGATCACTGTATTACCTGTACATCGACACTATACACTGTATACTACGTACAGAGCTCCTGTGTATAATGGCACTGGTGATTACTGTGTTACCGGCTGTACAGTGACACTATATACAGAGTTCATGTGTATAATGTCACCGGTGTTCACTGCATTACCTGTACACTTGACACTATATACAGATCATCTGTGTGTAAGGTCAATGGTAAGTCAGTGTGTTACCTGTAAACTGACACTTTACACTGTATGCTATAAGCAGAGCTCCGGCATATAATTTCACTGCTGAGTCACTGTACTACCTGTAGACTGACAATATATACTGTATTCTATGTACAGAGCTATAGTGTATAATGGCACTTATGTTAAAATCAGTATTATGCTTTTTATTAATGATCAGTATTGTAGTATTCGGTCACTATGTGGTGGTAATATGTTGTCTGGTCATGGTGTGGCTGTATTTGTTCCTTGTGTGTGATATCATTCGGTAACTATGTGGTGGTAATATACGGTTCGGCCATGGTGTGACGGTATTTGTTCTTTGTATGTGGTATTATTGATCTTTTTAATAAATGTACAGTATGTGACACATTCCCTTAACCCCTTTGAGCCCTATGACATGTAGGCATGTCATAGGTCCCCTCCCCCTCTTTGATGTGGGCTCTGGCGCTGAGTCCGCATGTTTTTAGGCACATGACAGCTGATTTGATCAGCTGTCATGTGCCCCTAACTGCCGTGGGTGGAATCTTTATCCACTTGCTCCTGCTACCATGTTAAATGCCGCTGTTAATCTCTGACAGCGGCTTCTTAACATGCCCGCACCAGAAGCACATCACGAGCTCCTCCCATCGGTGGCCTTGCTCTGCTATGAGTGCCGCCCCGTGGCCAGTGTTCATAGCAGATGAGCATTTTAGCTACACATAGCTGTGCTAGTGTAGCACTAGCGATCAGTTGATCGCAGCTTCAAATCTCCTACGGAGACTATTGAAGCAGGTAAAAAGTATAACAAAAAATGTTTAAAAAAAGAAAAAGAAAAATAAAGTTCAAATCAACACCCTTTTGCCCCATTCAAAGTAAAACTATAAAAAAACACACATATTTGGTATTGCTGTGTTCAGAAATGCCCGATCTATCGAAATATAAAAATAATTAATCTGATTGGTAAATGGCATAATGAGAAAAAAAATCAAAATGCCAGCATTATGAGGTTTTTTTTGTCACTGCAACATTGCAATAAAATGCAATAATAGGAGATCAAAACATTGGATCTACACTCAAATGGTATCAATAAAAACGTCAGCTTGTTGCGCAAAAAATAAGCCTTCACCCAGCCCAAGATCCCAAAAAATGGAGACGCTACAAGTCAATGGAATATTTTTGCATTACTTCAATAAAAAAGAACCTACAATCATGGCCAAAAGTATTCACACCCCTGCAATTCTGTCAGATAATACTCAGTTTCTTCCTGAAAATGATTGCAAACACAAATTCTTTGGTACTATTATCTTCATTTAATTTGTCTTAAATGAAAAAACACAAAAAGAATTGTCCTAAAGCCAAATTGGATATAATTCCACACCAAACATAAAAAAGGGAGTGGACAAAAGTATTGGCACTGTTCGAAAAATCATGTGATGCTTCTCTAATTTGTGTAATTAACAGCACCTGTAACTTACCTGTGGCACCTAACAGGTGTTGGCAATAACTAAATCACACTTGCAGCCAGTTGACATGGATTAAAGTTGACTCAACCTCTGTCCTGTGTCCTTGTGTGTACCACATTGAGCATGGAGAAAAGAAAGAAGACCAAAGAACTGTCTGAGGACTTGAGAAACCAAATTGTGAGGAAGCATGAGCATTCTCAAGGCTACAAGTTCATCTCCAAAGACCTGAATGTTCCTGTGTCTACCGTGCGCAGTGTCATCAAGAAGATTAAAGCCCATGGCACTGTGGCTAACCTCCCAAGATGTGGACGGAAAAGAAAAATTGACAAGAGATTTCAACACAAGATTGTGCGGATGTTGGATAAAGAACCTCGACTAACATCCAAACAAGTTCAAGCTGCCCTGCAGTCCAAGGGTACAACAGTGTCAACCCTTACTATCTGTCGGCATCTGAATGAAAAGGGACTGTATGGTAGGAGACCCAGGAAGACCCCACTTCTTACCCCGAGACATAAAAAAGCCAGGCTGGAGTTTGCCAAAACTTACCTGAAAAAGCCTAAAACGTTTTGGAAGAATGTTCTCTGGTCAGATGAGACAAAAGTAGAGCTTTTTGGGCAAAGGCATCAACATAGAGTTTACAGGAGAAAAAAAGAGGCAATCAAAGAAAAGAACACGGTCCCTACAGTCAAACATGGCGGAGGTTCCCTGATGTTTTGGGGTGGCTTTGCTGCCTCTAGCACTGGACTGCTTGACCGTGTGCATGGCTTTATGAAGTCTGAAGACTACCAACAAATTTTGCAGCATAATGTAGGGCCCAGTGTGAGAAAGCTGGGTCTCCCTCAGAGGTCATGGGTCTTCCGGCAGGACAATGACCCAAAACACACTTCAAAAAGCACTTGAAAATGGTTTGAGAGAAAGCACTGGAGACTTCTAAGGTGGCCAGCAATGAGTCCAGACATGAATCCCATAGAACACCTGTGGAGAGATCTAAAAATGGCAGTTTGGAGAAGGCACCCTTCAAATATCAGGGACCTGGAGCAGTTTGCCAAAGAAGAATGGTCTAACATTCCAGCAGAGCATTGTAAGAAACTCATTGATGGTTACCGGAAGCGGTTGGTCGCAATTATTTTGGCTAAAGGTTGTGCAACCAAGTATTAGGCTGAGGGTGCCAATACTTTTGTCTGGCCCATTTTTGGAGTTTTGTGTGAAATAATCAATGTTTTGCTTTTTGCTTCATTCTCTTTTGTGTTTTTTCATTTAAGACAAATTAAATGATAATAATAATAACAAAGAATGTGTTTGCAATCATTTTCAGGAAGAAACTGAGTATTATCTGATGGAATTGCAGGGGTGTCAATACTTTTGGCCATGACTGTATACATGTTTGGTATCTATGACCTTGAAATGACCTGGAGAATATTAATGGCAGGTTAATTTTAGCATTTTGTGAACATGGTTAAAAAAAAAAAAAAAAGATTGTGGAATTGCAAAAAAGTTCTGAGAAGAAAAATGCAAAAATGGAAAATCCTAGGGTGGCGAAGGGGTTAAAGAAAAATAAATAAAAATATATCTAAAAAAAACAGTGGATATTTAAACAAATGTTTAATAGGTTAGAGTAGAGCAGGGCTCTGCCAAAAGAGTCTATCTTGTGGTGGCGGCTTAAAAATATCTTTTGGCCAAATCAAAAGCTGATGGCTATGTATGTGATCTGGTATTTGATGGGAACTGTTCATGAGTTTTTGGTGAGGACGTGGTGCAGAAGTGGAATTTTTCCAAGAGTGGGTGGTGGGACTGTGGAAAGTTCGAGGGGTGGAGGTGGATCTGGGGTGGAGCCTGGGCGGAGCTCTAGGGGGTCCGAAAATTTTGCCAGAAATTCCTGTCTACATGAGTCACCATATCAAGAAAAGTGTTCCATCATAAGCACATACATGGTGATTTTCCATACGGAAGTTGATAGATACTGAATAACAGCATTTATGTACATAGCGGCGCCCAAGGGGTGTGTAACCACTGCGCTAATTTCCAATGGAAAACAAAAAAGCTAAAGATAAACAAAAGAATTAACATTAATTTCTATGTCAAGATGACTTGCTGTTCATAATGTGTAATATGATCAGTCAGGCTTACAAAAGATGCCAAGTGTTTAAAAAAAGTGGCATGTCCATTCTTTATGCATTTTCCGCTAAGAAGACACTCAATACAAGTCAAGGGGAAGGAAAAAAATGCTCCAAAGATGTCTGGGCATTTTTTTTCACATTTGTTTCAGATTTTACTTAATTTCTTTAAGTAAATTAAAAAAAACACATTTAAAAAAGTGTTGGAGAACAACCCAAGAAAAAACTTCTCCAGAAACAATCAAAAAACACTAGTGAAAGACACTTCGGATTTACAAAATTTCAGAGAAAGAGTTTCCTGAAATATCTTCTGCTTGAGAAATGGGTGTTTTTAACCCTCGGCAAAGATGCAGTGTGAACATGCGCTAAGGCTAAATTCGTACCTACAGTATAAATGGATGGTTTTTTTTCGCATGGCATCTTTGTGACTTTCATTTTTATACATCTGCAATGAATGAAACTTACAAGACCAAATACAGATTTCTATGTTGAGACTTGCAATGTATCTACAAAAAAAATAGATAAAGTACAAATGAATCGTAAGAGATACAATTTTTTGTAGACTTGAATAGGCGAGTCTCATCTGACATACAGAAGGAAAGAGGAAAGAGAGCATGATGCAAATTTTTGTAAGAGAAGATTCAGTCCCTGTAAAAAAATGGTCATCTAAGCAGCCCAATTTCATTCCATCGATCCTGCTATGTCCACAGTCAGCACTTAGACCAAAAAGATCGTAAGGTTATGTGCACATGTCATCAGTATTTTATATGTATAGAAGAAGAAAAAAAGACGCAGGCACCAGGGCTACCGCAAAAGCTGTCCTAAAACACATACAAAATGATGCTTTAGGGGAAAAATACCAAGAGTATGCAAAATGTGTTACACATGGTATATAATCAAGATGGTAAATTGATCAATTTAAAGTTCATATGCAATTGTGCACATTATGCATGGTAGTATGTTAATTAAAGGGACACTGTCACCTGAATTTGGAGGGAACAATCTTTAGCCATAGTGGCGGGGTTTTCGGGTGTTTGATTCACCCTTTCCTTACCCGCTGGCTGCATGCTGGCTGCAATATGGGATTGAAGTTCATTCTCTGTCCTCCGTAGTACATGCCTGCACAAGGCAATCTTAGGCCGCCCCTATGGCTAAAGATTGTTCCCTCCAAATTCAGGTGACAGTGTCCCTTTAAAGCATGATATATATTATGATTGATAGTTACCTGAACCTCACAATAGATGGCTGCACCCGAACATGCATTTTGCATGCACATTTTGCATGCACATGGTTTTCTGATCTATCATAGATCTAACAACTTGACAATATACCATATTGAGCATATTTTTGTATAATTCATAACACATTGACCACATATGTTGAGATATATATATATATATTTATATATATAGATATATATGTTATATATTTTTAATATTTCTAACAATATGATACATATTCTACTAATTGGAGGATGGTATATCATTTGTAGCATTTTTAGTTTATCTGTACACTAGTGATGAGTGAACATGCTCGGATAACGTGTTAATATGTTTGAGTCCCCATGGATGCATGATTCACGGCTGTTAGCTGCAGCACATGCTGGAATTGCCTGTTTGTTAAGCAACAGTGATGAGTGGACGTGCGAAACATGCAGCCGCGGGGACTCGAATATATTTTCCGAGCATGCCAAAAACACTAGGTTAGGACCCAAGCATGCTCGGATAACACCTTATCAAAGCTCATTCCCTCATCACTATTAGGCAATCTCCGCATTCGTTGTGACTAACAGCTGCAAAAGATGTAGCTGCAGGGACTCAAACATATTATCTGAGTGCACCAAAGACACTCGGATAGCACCCGAGCGTGCTCATATAACACATTATCAGGCATGTTCGCTTATCACTATTTATTTGCATTGGGAATCAGTGATATGTTCATTCTTTGTAGCATTTTTCTAGTGCTTTCTCAAGGCAGAAACTCTATGTGATACCATGCACACTTATTATTTTTTGGGGAGAGGATACTCTCCAAAATGTTCCTCAAAAGCTCTTGAAAAACCATTCCAATTCATTTCTATGGGAAATCTACTTTGCTGTTCATATGAGGCGGATATGTACACTCAGTTATTTTTTGAGGCAGTCAAAATTATGGTTTCTAGTGGAAACAAATTCAGGAAACGTTCTTTCGTTTTTTGGAAGACTTTTCCCAGAAACATTTTTTGCAGCCTTTTGATTTTAAAGCGCATCGTTTGGAGCCACTTTAAAGATGTGACACATACGTTGTATTTCCCGCAAGGCATTTTTCAAAACCTGACATTTAAAAAAACCCTTAAAAAGCAGTAGCAATGAATAGGAAGTCTTTGAAGCATAGTTTGAAGCAATGCCACAGGCACTGAAGCCGATGTTCTGCTTTCTGCGTATGATTGTGTGAAGAGCAGAACAAAAATGGTTACCTCAATGAACCATTTTAAAAAGAATTTGTGATAAATATTGACCTGTCCATTCAAGGACATTTTAGCTATAGTATGAAATCCTGTTTTTCTTGTCTGTGGAATTGCCTTTGTACTGTTTGTTGTGAAACTGCCCACGAAACTGTTTTTTTCTTTCTTTCCTGTTTTGTCTCTTTGTTTAAACATGCAAAACTTGTATAACCACTGAACCTACCGATACAACTATATAAAGAAGGGATAGCACCTTGAAGGCAGGCGTGCTTCAGAGACTTCCCAGTGATACACTATACAAGACGTGTCTTGTGTATTATTTCTGGTGATTCCCCACTTCCAAAGGCTGCTCCGACTGAGTGTGATCCTGACATTTCCTGGCGCCTGAACAGGGACCCGAGGTCTGTGTATTCCTTCAAGAACACCGGCAGAATACGAACGAAAAGAGAATCTGGGATAATGGACGGCAGATGAACAAAAACCTGGCCAGGTAAGAGACACTGTTAGATCTCTTATATCTGCCCTGCACTGTCCGTAAGATTTTCTGTGTCGTGTTCTTTAGCGGGTAGTTCTAGTAGAGGAGGATACCTATAGCTCGGGTTCTTGAACTACTTAGGAATTGACCACCTCACGGAGTACGGCATTGAATGAGAGTGAATGTGAATAAAAGGTGTGTGGAAGTTGGGAATAGCCCTATAAGCCGCCCAGGGTGTTGAAACAGAAGAAGTGACTGTCCCACTGGGCAACGTGGTTGCGTCCTTTCGGGGAGACCTCCGCGCCTATGTTCAATCTCTGATCCTGTCTTTGACGAAAACCTGGTGACGGATAAGTGTATGATAGTATGAGCCCAGGACAGATAAATTAGCCTGGGACAAGAATACGTTGTGTATGATAGTATGAGCCCAGGACAGATAAATTAGCCTGGGACAAGATACGTTGTATGTTCTTTTTCTTTTTCTGTCTGGTTGCATTTGTGTTGTTTGCTATAGGTGTAGGAATCAGGATTTTCTTACATCAACACAGTTTAAACACCCTAGCTCCTTAGGAAGAAGGTAACGAGGTATTCTCATACCCAAACGCCACCTAGGGCAAGAAAAGACATCCTAGCTCCTTAGGAAGAAGGTAACGAGGTATTCTCATACCCAAACGCCACCTAAGGCAAGAAAGCTCAGGATAAGAAAATGGGGAATAAGCAAACAAAGTCGGAACCAGAAGAATTAGATATCTATACTATCATAAAGGAGGGAAGTGGTGAAGATGCCACTAAGGGGCTGAGAAAGATTTTTAGTAAGTTTGGAGTTACTAGGGCAGAAGCTTTTAGTAGAAAACTATGGGAAGGAATTCAGGAAAGAAAAAAAGGCATAATCAGAGACAAGAAATGGATAGATCAGATCCAAGCATTGATTGATGTCTCTAGGGTAGCAGAAAATGAGGGATGGACATATAATCAACAGAGTAAAAAGTGGTGTATTAGACCCGCAGGCTGTGGAGAAAAACAAAATGTGGAATCTAAAAATACCCCACCCCCATACCTTAACCCACATGCCCAATCTTTTCTCCAAACACCACCTCAAAGTTTAGCCGGACCAGGAGGATGGGTATGTCCGCACTGTGGACAACAAAATCCAGACTGGAGAAATGATTGCCTAGCCTGTGGTACACCTAGACATGGCGCAGTACTTGCCCCTGTTAGGGTAGTACCAAGACCCTTTAGGGAACCTGGTGCTGACGGAGTAATGGGAACTAGATACCACCAAACTCGACAATATTTCCCTTGGTCCCCCGCTGAAGGCATGTCTCTCTTGCATAACGCACCAGATCCCACCCAGTGTCCAGTTAGATTTGCACAATATATACAGCAAATTATGCAGACTCACGCAGGAGTTTGGGCAGATGGAGAAGAATTATGTAGAATGAAAATGACTCCTGGACTCTTCCAGGAGCTATTAGCAAATCTACAGGTACATAGGCCCCAAGCAGGAGATGGTGCCTTACAAACGATAGAATCAGGTACGCAATTTGTAGATCACTTAATGGTTTTCATGAGGGAGAGACAGAGGCAGAGAGGAACAACGGGAGTGGTGGCTCAGAAATCTGGACAATCAGTAGACGAATATTATCTAAGTGTAGAAAATAATTTCAGAGATGAAGGCATGGATCTAACCGCTCCAGGAATGATGAGGTTAGTTACAAAAACCTTTATAGATGGATTGTCTCCAAAAGTGAAGGAAAAGCTTAAGGCCGCAACCCCTGATTGGAGAACCTTGGAAGACCCACACCTGGCTAGACAGAAAGCTGTAGGGATAGAAATGGACTTAAGAGAAAATTCTAAGCCAGTAAGAATTGCACAGGCTAATACTGGCTCTGCTAATCAAAAGTTTACTTGTCATTACTGTAAGAAGCCAGGACATTTCCAAAGGGAATGTAGGAAGAGAAAAGCAGATATAGATTCAGGAACCTTTGTACCCAAAAATAGGATAAATAACCCAGCGCCTGATCAAACAGACAGCTCAGAATGACTGAAAGTTATGCAGGTCTCTCTTCCTTCTAGAAGACCAATAATACAAGTTGAGGTTGAGGGTAAAAATGTACCTTTTCTGATAGATACGGGAGCAACATCCTCCATTTTAAATCAGGACTTTTTACCATATCCTGACAATATATCCTCAGAGGTTACATATGCAGAAGGGTATGATGGTAAAATTCAGGCGTTGCCCTTTACAAAACCTTTAAATGTGAGCTTTGGCCCTAAAACTTTTGTATCCAAATTTTTATTTGCTAAAGGTGCACCTACCTGCTTGTTGGGTACTGATGTCTTAAGTAAAATGCATGCAAACATCCATTTTAGAGAAGATGGCACAGTTATGCTGACCATCCCTGAAGATGCAGAAACTCTGGAACCATATGTTAGAATACAGGCAATGGAGGATTTTCCCGAAATTTACACTCAACAAGCAAAAATTGACTTGTCTCGGGTTCCTGACAGCCTATGGGCAAAAGGAGACACTGATGTAGGATTTTTATCAGTAGCTCCTATACTGTTAGAAACTGCCCCGGGAACCATTTTACCTCAGCTCAGGCAATACCCCATCAGCGCCCAGCAAGAACAGGCGATTTCTCAACAAATTCAGGATTATGTGTTACAAGGTGTTTTGGTAGAAATCAGGTCACCCGCCAATACACCCTTATATCCTGTTAAAAAGAAAGTGTCCTCCAAAGAAACTATGGTGAAATATCGCATGGTGCACGACTTACGGGAAATCAATAAGGTTTTGGCACCGGTCACCCCTGTGGTACCGAATCCTCATACCTTACTGTCTCAAATTCCCAGCACTGCTGCATATTTTACGGTAATTGACTTATCAAACACATTTTTTTCTGTGCCACTACATAAGAACTGTTGGCATTTGTTTGCCTTTACATTCAAGGGTAAACAATTAGCATGGACAAGATTGCCACAAGGTATGGTACACTCACCAACTTTGTACTCTGAAGCAATGCAGACCGTGCTAAAAAATTTCATCCTAGAACCAGGAGTAGTCATTCTACAGTATGTAGATGATTTACTTATTTGTTGCCCTGATGAGCAGACGGCAGTTACCTCAACTGTTAATTTCTTAATTTTCCTAGCGCAAGAAGGCTGTAAAGTAAATAGACAGAAACTCCAGGCTTGTCAACAAACAGTCGTGTTTTTAGGTCACTGCATATCACAGGGCATCAGACACCTCACACCTCAACGTACGGAAGCCATACGTAACATGCTTGAACCCAGGAATCACAAACAGCTGCGTGCTTTCCTAGGTATTGTTTCACACTGTAGACAGTGGATCATACATGCAAGTCAACTCATGCAGCCTTTATATGACTGTATTGCCAACACACCATATTCACTCAGTGAAGAGGCTAAACAGTCATTTTCCTCTTTGAAAACAGCACTGGTATCAGCTCCGGCTTTGGGACTCCCAGACTACACTAAACCTTTTCAATTGATGGCAGCTGAGATATCCTCACATGCTACAGGGGTGCTCACACAAAAACATGGAAACAAACAGAGACCGGTGGCATACATATCAGCTCATCTGGACCCTGTAGCTAGAGCCGCACCTTCTTGTGTAAGGGTACCGTCACACATTGAAATTTTCATCGCTGCGACGGCACGATTCGTGACGTCGCAGCGTCGTATAATCATCGCTCCAGCGTCGTAGACTGCGGTCACACGTTGCAATCACGGCGCTGGAGCGATGCCGAAGTCCCCGGGTAACCAGGGTAAACATCGGGTAACTAAGCGCAGGGCCGCGCTTAGTAACCCGATGTTTACCCTGGTTACCAGCGTAAACGTAAAAAAACAAACAGTACATACTCACCCGTCGGTGTCCTTCAGGTCCCTTGCCGTCTGCTTCCTGCTCTGAGTGCAGCCGTACAGTGAGAGCAGAGCGCAGCACCGCTGCGCTCTGCTCTCACTTTCCGGCCGGCACTCAGAGCAGGAAGCAGACGGCAAGGGACCTGAAGGACACCGACGGGTGAGTATGTACGGTTTGTTTTTTTACGTTTACGCTTGTAACCAGGGTAAACATCGGGTTACTAAGCGCGGCCCTGCGCTTAGTTACCCGATGTTTACCCTGGTTACAAGCGAAGACATCGCTGGATCGCTGTCACACACAACGATCCAGCGATGTCAGCGGGTGATCAAGCGACGAAAGAAAGTTCCAAACGATCTGCTACGACGTACGATTCTCAGCAGGGTGTCTGATCGCAGTAGCGTGTCAGACACTGCGATATCGTAACGATATCGCTAGAACGTCACGAATCGTAACGTCGTAGCGATGGAAATTTCAATGTGTGACGGTACCCTAAGAGTAGTAGCCGCAATTTCACTGTTATTAGATAAAGCTTCTGAGATTGTTCTTGATCACCCACTTCTAGTTCAGACCACTCATGATGTACATGGCATTCTTAACCAGGTCCAACCTAAACATATTTCAATGGCCAGACACCTCCGTCTCCAATGTTCCCTACTACTGCCGCCCAACATTTCCTTTGCCAGGATTCAGACTCTTAATCTCGCGTCTTTGCTCCCTTTAGAGTCTGAGGGGGGTACCATACCTGAGGAAACTGCACTCTCCAACTCCTTTGACCCATCAAAGTCAATGCATGATTGTGTACAATTAATGGAACAAGAGACTCAGGGCTTATGTAATGTACGTGACAAGCCACTCTGTAATGCTACATTTGAACTTTTCATAGATGGCAGTAGATATGCAGATATGAATGGACAATTTCATACAGGTTATGCGGTAGTTTCTCAGCATGAAGTGCTGAAAGCAGAACCTCTCCCTGCTAATCAGTCTGCACAAGAAGCAGAACTTACGGCATTGGTTGAAGCTCTAAAAATAGCCAAAGATCAGACAGCAAACATATACACTGATTCTAGATATGCACATGGCATTATTTTCAATTTTGGCGTAATATGGAGAGCCAGAGGTTATATGACTGCTTCAGGCCAACCTGTTAAACATGCCTCCCTCATTAGACAGATTCTGGAGGCAGCACAAGAAACTAAAGAAATAGCGGTGATAAAGGTAGCTGCACATGTGAGACTCGACACCGAGGAAGCCAGGGGTAACGATAAAGCCGACAAGGCAGCAAAACAGGCAGCACGTAAACCCTTACATCATGCCCACACACTAGATAGCTCTGAAGATGATGAGGAGAGATTGAAGGAAGCTCAGAAACAGGTAGACGACGAAGAACGAGGGCAGTGGCAGAAAAAAGGGGCAGAAGATCAGCAAGGATTATGGAAAAAAGGAACTTTGTTGTGTTTACCCAGAGCCTGGTACCCCGCAGTGGCGAGTGACCTCCACCTACCCACGCATGTGTCGGCAAATGGTATGACGCTCAAGGTAAAAGAAAGGTGGTTGGCTCCAGGCTTTGGTAATTTTGCTCGGAACATGTGTGCTGCATGCGCTATATGCCTGGCACACAATCCAGGTCAGACCATTAAAACCCCAACCAAGCATCATGTAAGACCACTGTATCCCTTTCAAAGACTCCAGATCGACTACATCCAACTTCCTAGGTACAATGGATACGAATATGTGCTTGTGTGTGTGGACATGTTCTCAGGGTGGCCAGAGGCTTATCCAGTTCGTAAAGCCTCAGCAAAAACTACTGCCATTAAAATAGCACATGAACTGATACCCCGTTACGGCATGCCTGAGGTGATCGAGTCAGATAGGGGTACCCATTTTACTGGGGAAATATTCCAGAATGTTATGAAAATGTTGGGAGTAGAAAACCAGTTTCACACTCCGTATCACCCACAGAGTTCAGGTAAAGTGGAAAGATTAAATGGAACAATAAAATTAAAAATCCAGAAGGCCATGGCAGAAACAGGAAAGCCTTGGACCGAGTGTCTACCACTTGCCCTGTATTCCATCCGAAACGCCCCAAGGGGGAAGGCTAAGCTGTCACCACATGAGATTCTTTTTGGTAGAGCAGCAAATTTGGGTTGTTATTTTCCACAACAACTGATGTTGAATACTGAGACTTTAACTGCTTATGTACAAGAATTACAAAAACGTTTAACTAAAGTGCATTCGCAAGTTTTTGCTTCCCTTCCAGATCCAGAAAATCTCGAAGGAGGCCACAAGTTGGAACCTGGTGATCAAGTCTACGTGAAAAGACACACCAGAAAGACTCTGGAACCGAGGTTTGACGGACCTTTCCAAGTCCTGTTAACAACTCCGACAGCAGTCAAGCTTGAAGGAAAGGCATCATGGATACATGCAAGCCATTGCAAAAAAGCAGTATAAGACTCATGATATTGATGTTAATAATGTTAACCTCAACGGAGGCATGGGAAAGACTGAATTCTCTAGCCCCTTTGAACAATAGATTCGTACAACATCATAGAAAATTAGTGCATGACTTGTTAAATAATACGCAACCCCTGGCAGATTGTTGGATCTGTACCCATTCACCAGTATCAGCCACAAGTATACCTTTTCTAGCAGTTCCCGTGTCAGCTGAAGAAATATTCGCTTGGCCTAATTGTTCAGACAACCTGGCCAACAACCAACCTGGCAATACCAGACTATGGAATACTACAATCGCCATACCAGTTGTGGGATGGGTAGAATTTCCTTGGTGGCAGGGCAATCTTACAGGAAAAATAGGCAACTTACAATATTTAGCATTCAAGGGAGGAAAATGGGTACCTAGGAATAAGACTGGATTAACTGATTTAGGACAGGTCCCCACTGAAAATCTACAGCTCAGTTTCAGTACAACCACCCCTTCCTCTGATGATTTCAAACCTACAGTATTGGAAAGATACATACATAATAGAAAATGGGAACATTCCGAGTTGTTCCCCCAAGGTGATGCAAACAGTTGTACAAGTAAGCCGGGGAACCTGGTTTGTAATGAATCCAATGAGTATGTCAACGGAATGCATGTATGTGGGAATCCCGCAGCCGGGTACTGTAGCCCCTTGGGACAAAAACCCTCTTGGTGTATGCTTCAGAATGTATCTAGTTTTGTGGATTTGGCTCACAGATTGGTATTGCAGCACTCAGCTTTGTGGGATCTGCCTGAGGGTACATTTTGGATATGCGGAGAAGGAGCATATAAATGGCTTCCCGTAGGTATAAAGGGTACTTGTACATTAGGACGCCTAACCCCGGCTACTTTCATAATTTCAAATAAACAAGTGAATATGCAAGCCGTGCCCAAGCACACATTGTATAAAAGAGCTGCAGCTAACTCACCATGTCCCTCGGGGAGGCCACATATAGTACAAATGGGAATTCCCAACAAAATTGCTAGTACCATTTTTATTTATCCTATGTTAACACAGATGTGGGATAAATTAGTTAGAGCCACGGATTATCTAGATGATCAGATTTGGGATATATTGGACATATTAAATACTAGTATAGCTGTACAGAATCAGCTTATAATAGTCACTAACCAACATACCCTGGTATTGGATTACCTAACTGCCTCACAAGGGGGTATGTGTCAAATCATCGGACCCACCTGCTGTCATTATATAGACCCAAATAGTACTATGAGTATGAGATTTAAATTAGAAGACGTACAACGACTCAGGGATCAGTATGACAAAGACAATGACCAAAATAAGGATAGCTGGTGGTCAGATACCTTTTCTTTTCTTAACCCGGCCAATAGGTTCAGAGGGATCGGTGGGTGGGTTACCGGGATTATGCAAAGCCTAATACATACAGTTATGGTTATTGTAATTATATATGTATTATTCAAGGTTGTACTCAAGGGTGTCATGATCTCTGCAGGCAGAGATCATAGCAAGCCTATAGAGGGACAAGCTCTCGGAAGATGGAACTATACTGACCATGAACTAAGCCTGCCGCGCAACTAGAAATAGCCAGGTAGCATTTCCTATTTATCGCTAGATGCCCAGCTCTGGCCTAAGACCTAAATAGCTAGCAGAGGGAAATATAAGACCTGGCTCACCTCTAGAGAAATATTCCAAAGAAGACAGTAGCCCCCCACATATAATGACGGTGAGTTCAGATGAAACAACAAACGCAGCAGGAAAATAGTCTTAGCAAATTTGAGGTCCGCTTACTAGATAGCAGAAGACAGATAGTATACTTTCATGGTCAGCAGAAAAACACTAACAAAACACCATCCAGAGATTACCTTAAACTCTGGCATTAACTCATAACGCCAGAGTAGCAATCCCTGATCAACGAGAGCTTTCCAGACACAGTAACAAAACTTCAGCTGTGAACTGGAACAAATAGGCAAAACGAAACATGGACAAAAGTCCAACTTATCTAGTAGTTGTCTAGAAGCAGGAACAAGCACTGAGAGGCATCAGATAACATTGTTGACCGGCAAGAAACCACCAGAGAAATGAGCTTAAATAGCGACACCCACTACTGATGGAACCAGGTGAAACAGGAAAGAGGATGACAAGTCCAATTCCACAAGCGGCCACCGGGGGAGCCCAGAATCCAAATTCACAACAGTACCCCCCCCTCAAGGAGGGGGCACCGAACCCTCACCAGATCCACCAGGGCGACCAGGATGAGCCCTATGGAAGGCACGAACAAGATCAGAAGCATGAACATCAGATGCATTGACCCAAGAATTATCCTCCTGGCCGTAACCCTTCCAGTTGACCAGATACTGGAGTCTCCGTCTGGAAACACGAGAGTCCAAAATTTTCTCCACAACGTACTCCAACTCACCCTCAACCAACACCGGAGCAGGAGGCTCAACTGAAGGTACAACAGGTACCTCATACCTGCGCAATAACGACCGATGAAAAACGTTATGAATGGAAAAGGACGCAGGGAGGTCCAAACGGAAAGAAACAGGATTAAGAATCTCCAATATTCTATAAGGGCCGATGAACCGAGGTTTAAACTTAGGAGAAGAGACCCTCATAGGGACAAAACGAGAAGACAACCACACCAAATCTCCAACACAAAGCCGAGAACCAACACGACGATGACGGTTGGCAAAACGCTGAGTCTTCTCCTGGGACAACTTCAAATTGTCCATAACCTGCCCCCAGATGTGATGCAATCTCTCCACCACCGCATCCACTCCAGGACAATCCGAGGATTCCACCTGACCGGAGGAAAATCGAGGGTGAAACCCCGAATTACAGAAAAACGGGGACACCAAGGTGGAAGAGCTGGCCCGATTATTGAGGGCGAACTCTGCCAATGGCAAAAAAGCAACCCAATCATCCTGGTCAGCAGAGACAAAACACCTCAGATATGTCTCCAGGGTCTGATTAGTCCGCTCGGTCTGGCCATTAGTCTGAGGGTGAAAAGCAGATGAAAAAGACAAATCTATGCCCATCCTAGCACAGAATGCCCGCCAAAATCTAGACACAAATTGGGTACCTCTGTCAGAAACAATATTCTCAGGAATACCGTGCAATCGGACAACATTCTGAAAAAACAGAGGAACCAACTCAGAAGAAGAAGGCAACTTGGGCAGAGGAACCAAATGGACCATTTTAGAGAAACGGTCACAGACCACCCAGATGACAGACATCTTCTGGGAAACAGGCAGATCTGAAATAAAATCCATCGAGATGTGTGTCCAAGGCCTCTTAGGAATAGGCAAGGGCAACAGCAGTCCGCTAGCCCGAGAACTACAAGACTTGGCCCGAGCACAAACGTCACATGACTGCACAAAGACTCGCACATCTCGTGACAGGGAAGGCCACCAGAAGGATCTTGCCACCAAATCCCTGGTACCAAAAATTCCGGGATGACCTGCCAATGCAGAAGAATGTACCTCAGAGATGACTCTGCTGGTCCAATCATCCGGAACAAACAGTCTATCAGGCGGACAACGATCCGGTCTATCCGCCTGAAACTCTTGCAAGGACCGCCGCAGATCAGGAGAAACGGCCGACAAAATTACTCCCTCCCTAAGGATACCTGTGGGTTCAGAATTACCAGGAGAGTCCGGGTCAAAACTCCTAGAAAGGGCATCTGCCTTAACATTCTTAGAACCCGGTAGGTATGACACCACAAAATTAAAGCGAGAAAAAAATAAAGACCAGCGCGCCTGTCTAGGATTCAGGCGTCTGGCAGTCTCAAGATAAATCAAATTTTTGTGGTCAGTCAATACCACCACCTGATGCCTAGCCCCCTCGAGCCAATGGCGCCACTCCTCAAACGCCCACTTCATGGCCAAAAGCTCCCGATTACCAACATCATAATTCCGCTCTGCGGGCGAAAATTTGCGAGAAAAGAAGGCACAAGGCCTAATGACGGAGCAGTCGGAACCTTTCTGCGACAACACTGCCCCAGCTCCGATCTCCGAAGCGTCAACCTCAACCTGAAAAGGCAGATTCACATCAGGCTGACGCAACACAGGGGCAGAGGCAAAACGGCGCTTAAGCTCCTGAAAGGCCTCTACAGCATGAGGGGACCAATTAGCAACATCAGCGCCTTGTCTGGTCAAATCAGTCAGTGGTTTAACGACATCCGAAAAACCAGCAATAAATCGGCGGTAAAAGTTGGCAAAGCCCAAAAATCTCTGAAGACCCTTAAGAGAGGAGGGCTGAGTCCAGTCACAAATAGCTTGCACCTTGACGGGATCCATCTCAATGGAAGAGGGAGAAAAAATATACCCCAAAAAGGAAATTTTCTGGACCCCAAAGACGCACTTAGACCCCTTCACACATAAAGAATTAGACCGCAGAACCTGAAAAACTCTCCTGACCTGCTGGACATGAGAGTCCCAGTCATCAGAAAAAATCAGAATATCATCCAGATATATTATCATAAACTTATCCAGAAAATCGCGGAAAATATCATGCATAAAAGACTGGAAAACTGAAGGGGCATTAGAAAGACCAAAAGGCATGACCAAATACTCAAAGTGGCCCTCGGGCGTATTAAATGCGGTCTTCCACTCATCCCCCTGCCTGATCCGCACCAAATTATACGCCCCACGAAGATCAATTTTAGAGAACCACTTAGCACCCTCTATACGAGCAAACAAATCAGTAAGCAATGGCAATGGGTATTGATACTTAACAGTGATCTTATTCAGAAGCCGATAATCAATACATGGTCTCAAAGAGCCGTCTTTTTTTGAGACAAAGAAAAACCCAGCTCCCAAGGGAGAAGAAGATGGACGAATATGTCCCTTTTCCAAAGACTCCTTTATATATTCCCGCATAGCAGCATGTTCCGGCACAGACAGATTAAACAAACGACCCTTTGGATATTTACAACCCGGTATCAAATCTATGGCACAATCGCACTCACGGTGCGGAGGTAACGACCCAAGCTTGGGTTCGTCAAAGACGTCTTGATAATCAGAGAGGAACTCAGGGACTTCAGAGGGAATGGACGACGAAATAGAAACCAAAGGTAAGTCCCCATGAATACCCTTACATCCCCAGCTCAACACAGACATTGCTCTCCAGTCCAAGACTGGGTTGTGAGACTGCAACCATGGCAATCCCAGTACCAAATCGTCATGTAAATTATACAGCACCAGGAAACGAATAATCTCCTGGTGATCCGGATTGATACGCATGGTTACTTGTGTCCAGTATTGTGGTTTATTATTAGCCAATGGGGTGGAGTCAATCCCCTTCAGAGGAATAAGAGTCTCCAAAGGCTCTAAATCAAAACCACAACGATTGGCAAAGGACCAATCCATAAGACTCAGAGCGGCGCCAGAGTCAACATAGGCGTCCGTGGCAATGGATGACAAAGAGCAAATCAGGGTTACAGACAAAATAAACTTAGGCTGAATGGTGCCAATGGAAACAGACTTATCAAGCTTCTTTGTACGCCTAGAGCATGCTGATATAACATGAGTAGAATCCCCACAATAGAAACACAATCCATTCTTCCGTCTAAAATTCTGTCGCTCGCTCCTGGACAGAATTCTATCACACTGCATACTTTCTGGCGTCTTTTCCATAGACACCGCCAGATGGTGCACCGGTTTGCGCTCCCGCAGGCGCCTATCAATCTGAATAGCCATTGTCATGGACTCATTCAGACCTGCAGGCACAGGGAACCCCACCATAACATCCTTAACGGCATCAGAGAGACCTTCTCTGAAAGTTGCCGCCAAGGCGCACTCATTCCACTGAGTAAGCACAGACCATTTACGGAATTTTTGGCAGAAAACTTCAGCTTCGTCTTGCCCCTGAGATAGTGCCATCAAAGTTTTTTCTGCCTGAAGTTCCAAATGAGGTTCCTCATAAAGCAAGCCCAAGGCCAGAAAAAACGCATCCACATCGCGTAACGCAGGATCCCCTGCTGGCAATGAGAAGGCCCAATCTTGAGGGTCACCCCTGAGCAAGGAAATCACAATCCTAACCTGCTGAGCAGGGTCTCCAGCTGAACGAGACTTCAGGGACAAATAAAGCTTACAATTATTTCGGAAATTCTGGAAGCTAGCTCTATTCCCTGTGAAGAACTCCGGCAAAGGAATTCTCGGGTCAGATACCGGAGCATGTACCACAAAATCTTGTAAATTTTGTACTTTCGTGATGAGATTATTCAAAACCGCAGTTACACTCTGGAGATCCATTATTGTCAGGTGCACACAGAGCCATACAGAGATTAGGAGGAGAGAGAGAAAAAAGACTGCAGCAAGGCAGACTGGAGGGAAAAAAAAAAAAAAAAAAAATTTCCAGCAGACTTCTTATAACTCTCCTTTCTCAACCTGGGTCTTTAACACTTTACTGGCCGGTCAAACTGTCATGATCTCTGCAGGCAGAGATCATAGCAAGCCTATAGAGGGACAAGCTCTCGGAAGATGGAACTATACTGACCATGAACTAAGCCTGCCGCGCAACTAGAAATAGCCAGGTAGCATTTCCTATTTATCGCTAGATGCCCAGCTCTGGCCTAAGACCTAAATAGCTAGCAGAGGGAAATATAAGACCTGGCTCACCTCTAGAGAAATATTCCAAAGAAGACAGTAGCCCCCCACATATAATGACGGTGAGTTCAGATGAAACAACAAACGCAGCAGGAAAATAGTCTTAGCAAATTTGAGGTCCGCTTACTAGATAGCAGAAGACAGATAGTATACTTTCATGGTCAGCAGAAAAACACTAACAAAACACCATCCAGAGATTACCTTAAACTCTGGCATTAACTCATAACGCCAGAGTAGCAATCCCTGATCAACGAGAGCTTTCCAGACACAGTAACAAAACTTCAGCTGTGAACTGGAACAAATAGGCAAAACGAAACATGGACAAAAGTCCAACTTATCTAGTAGTTGTCTAGAAGCAGGAACAAGCACTGAGAGGCATCAGATAACATTGTTGACCGGCAAGAAACCACCAGAGAAATGAGCTTAAATAGCGACACCCACTACTGATGGAACCAGGTGAAACAGGAAAGAGGATGACAAGTCCAATTCCACAAGCGGCCACCGGGGGAGCCCAGAATCCAAATTCACAACACAAGGGTATCTCGGTATGCACAAATAAATTTTGTGTAATGGATGCGAGAATATAAAGTTTTTTGTTTTTTTTTGTTGTAATATCACAAAAAGAATGACTAAAATGATCGTCTATATGACAAGGTTTTGAATGGAATATGTCAAAGGGGGGATTGTGAAGAGCAGAACAAAAATGGTTACCTCAATGAACCATTTTAAAAAGAATTTGTGATAAATATTGACCTGTCCATTCAAGGACATTTTAGCTATAGTATGAAATCCTGTTTTTCTTGTCTGTGGAATTGCCTTTGTACTGTTTGTTGTGAAACTGCCCACGAAACTGTTTTTTTCTTTCTTTCCTGTTTTGTCTCTTTGTTTAAACATGCAAAACTTGTATAACCACTGAACCTACCGATACAACTATATAAAGAAGGGATAGCACCTTGAAGGCAGGCGTGCTTCAGAGACTTCCCAGTGATACACTATACAAGACGTGTCTTGTGTATTATTTCTGGTGATTCCCCACTTCCAAAGGCTGCTCCGACTGAGTGTGATCCTGACAATTGGCTAGCATCATGTAGGGTGAAGAAATACATGCCCCAAGTGTAAGGCCGGCGTCACACTAGGCGTATGAAAATACGGTCCGTTTTTCACGGCCGTAATACGCAGAAATGTTCCCAAAATAGTGATCCGTATGTGATCCGTAGGCAGGGTGTGTCAGCGCATTTTGCGCATGGCATCCTCCGTATGTAATCCGTATGGCATCCGTACTGCGAGATTTTCTCACAGGCTTGCAAAACCGACATCCAATGGATTTATGTGCTCAAATGTTCGTTAAAACATATATACAGTATATATATGTCATTGAGACACACACATATGTGTATATATATATATATATATATATATATATATATATATATATATATACACACATACACACTACACACATACTGTATTTATATTTAATTCAGCGCGAGATATGTGAAAAGCCGGTAATTCAATTGCCGGCTTTTTCTTTCTCCTTCACAAACCCGACATGATATGAGACATGTTACATACAGTAAACCATCTCATATCCCCTTTTTTTTTGCATATTCCACACTACTAATGATAGTAGTGTGTATGTGCAAAATTTGGGCGCTGCAGCTTGTAAAATAAAGGGTTAAATCGCGGAAAAAATTGGCGTGTGCTCCAGCGCAATTTTCTCCGCCAGAGTGGTAAAGCCAGTGACTGAGGGCAGATATTAATAGCCCAGAGAGGGTCCATGGTTATTGGTCCCCCCGGCTAAAAACATCTGCCCCCAGCCACCCCAGAAAAGGCACATCTGAAAGATGCGCCTATTCTGGCACTTGGCCTCTCTCTTCCCACTCCCGTGTAGCAGTGGGATATGGGGTAATGAAGGGTTAATGTCACCTTGCTATTGTAAGGTGACATTAACCAGATTAATAATGGAGAGGCGTCAATTATGACACCTATCCATTATTAATCCAATAGTACGAAATGGTTAATAAAACACACACACATTATTTAAAAGTATTTTAATGAAATAAAGACACAGGGTGTTGTAATATCTTATTATACTGGTAATCCACCTGAAGACCCTTGTCACCTGAAATAAAGTAAAAAAAACCAAACAACAATATTCCATACCTTCCGTCGTTCCGTCAGTCCCACGATGTAAATCCATCTGAAGGGGTTAAATCATTTTACAGCCAGGAGCTGTGCTAATGCAGTCGCTCCTGTCTGTAAAATGTTGTGAATGAATGTAATGCAGGGGAATGTCCTGTAGTTACCTTGAGTCGTGGTGATGCGCCCCCTGCTGGATGTCCTCATATGAACTCGAGCGTGGGAACTTTTCCCATAAGAAATTCTCAGCAGATGTCAGTAACAATCCACAAAGGCAAATAAATCAAACCATATATCACCATAAATTAAGTTATGTGTAATAATGAGAAATGACACAGGGAAAAAGTATTGAACACACTTACTGAAATTTATTTAATACTTTGTACAAAAGTCTTTTTTGGTGATGACAGTTTCCAGACACCTCCTGTGAGGAGAAACTAGTCACATGCATTGCTCAGGTGTGATTTTGGCCCATTTTTCTTCCTTCCATGAACTCTGAGCTTTGGTTTCTTCCATACATTTTCTATTGTATTTCAGGTCAGATGATTGGCTGAGCCATTCTAGCAGCTTTATTTTTTTGTCTGAAACCAGTTGAGAGTTTCTTTGACTGTGTGTTAGGGAACATTGTCTTGCTGAAATGTCCACCCTCATTTCATCTTCTTCATCCTGGTAGATAACAGCAGATTTTTTATCAAGAATGTCAAGGTACATTTGTCCATTCATCCTTTCTTCAATTATATGAAGTTTGCCAGCGCCGTATGAAAAACAGCACCACGCCAAGATGTTCCCACCTCCAACCTTTACTGTTGGTATGGCGTTTTGGGGGTGATATTTGGCCTCCAAACATGGTGTGCATTATTGCAACCAAAGAGTTCAATTTTAGTCTCATCTGACCAGACTATATTCTCCCAGTATTTTCAGGCTTGTCTAAATGTTGTTGAGAATAATGTGTTTCTGTTCATCATGCATACAGGCCATGGAGGTGGAGTGCATTACTTATAGTTTTCTCTGCAACAGTTGTATCTGCCAATTCCAGATTTTTCTGAAGCTTTCCACATATGGTCCTTGGCTCTTGGACAACTTCACTGATAATTCCTTTCATTCCTCTGTCTGAAATCTTGCGAGGAGCACCTGGTTGGCTGTTTATGGTGAAATGATAGTCTTTCCACTTCAGGATTATGGTTCTAACAGTTCTCACTGGGACCTTTAGCAGTTTCAAAATTCTTCTGTAACCAATGCCATCAGTATGTTTTGTACCGTTACAGTTGCAAAAGTCTTGAGACAGATGTCACGATACGTATTGCGACCCAATGGGGGTCAGTAAGCTGATGGCACAACAAACTCACAATGGGATGGGAAAGGGGGGAGGAAGGCCCTATCAATAGGGAAATTAATGAATGGTCACCTCCTGCTCAAACCTGAGCCTGTCCCTGCACTCCCCTAACGCCCTAAGTGGGTCCTTTCCCCCACCGCCATCAGTAACCTTGTCCCTAGTTGTCACCTCACACTGCCCTGGCTAGTGCACTGGCCAGAATGAGCGCTAGCCTCATAACTGCAGGTGGTACCACACAGGGGATAGTGACAAACACAAAAGGGAAGAGAAAAAAAACACCACACAGCTTCCAGACTCAGCGGCCAAGCTCCACACCGCAGATGACACTGAAGCCAGACTCCAAACTCCACTCATCGTAGCATATGACACCAGGACCTCAAACAGCTGAAACATGCTGGCACCAGAGAGCTCCTCACACATTGGCTGATCTCCAGAGAAACTATATCACCAATAGTCATCTGATGCATCAGGTGACCATTTAAAGGATGGTGGGAGTGGTCGCCACCGACATCAGCTGACCCAGCAGCACTGCAGTTACACCAGATTGCCAGCGGGGGAAAAACTAACATTAACAGAGTGGAACCAGAGCTGCCACAAATCCAAAAATTGATCGTGACAACAGATCACTGGTTTTACCCATCATGAGATGTTTCTTGTGTGGCACCTTGATAATGAGATACCTTTTAATAGTCTACCAGTTGACCAAGCTGATATTATTTTTCACTAAGTGGCAGGATTGCTTTCTAATTACTGATAGATTTTAGCTGGTGTTATGACTTTCCATTGTTTTTTGCAGCTCTCTTTCTTCACGCGTTCAATACTTTTTCCCTGTGTCATTTCTCATTATTAAACATAACTTAACTTATGCACATCAATGGTTTGATTTCTTTGTGGAATGGATGGATTGTTACCGACACCTGGTGATAATTTCATGTCAAAAGCGCCTTTAGAAATATGCTTACTTAGAAAATTGGTAGTTTGTCACCCGCTGTATGCCGTGGGTCTTGATTACATGATAATTCATTAGTAATTGATCAAACTGCATTTAAAGAGAATCAGTCATCAGGTTTTTCACCCTGATTCAGGCATGTGTCACTTACTTGGCTGCTTGCTGTAGTTTTTATAAAACCACTCTTTGATCAGCAGGAAATTATCATTTGTAGACTAGTAAACACAGTCCAGCTATTCCACCGCCACTGAATATCAGCTTTCCACCTATGCAGTGTGTACACAGAAAGCTGAGAATCAGTGATGCAGGCGGGGTTATACATTACAGCATTTAGAGAACTGTTAGGTCTGAAGGAGAGAAAACAGATATTTTATAAAAACTGCAGCAAGTAGCCCAGTAAATAATATTTCACTGGAATCACGGTGTCGCTCTCGCAACACTAGCTGTTCTCAGACATGATAGCAAAAACCTGGTGATAGACTCCCTTTAACACCTTCACCCCGAAGCCTGTTTTCACCTAACTGACACGGCCAATTTTTACAATTCTGACCACTGTCACTTTATGAGGTCATAACTCTGAAACGCTTCAACGGATCTTGGTGATTCTGAGATTGTTTTCTCGTGACATATTGTACTTTATGATAGTGGTAAAACTTCTTCGATATGACTTGCATTTATTTGTGAAAAAAACAGAAATTTGTTGAAAATTATGAAAATTTCACAATTTTCAAATTTTTCGTTTTTATGCCCTTAAATTAGAGAGTTATATCACATAATATAGTTAATAAACAACATTTCCCACATGTCTGCTTTACATCAGCACAATTTTGGAAACATAATTTTTTTTTGTTAGGGAGTTATAAGGGTTAAAAGTTGAAAAGCGATTTCTCATTTTTGCAACAAAATTTGCAAAACCATTTTTTTTACGGACCACCTCACACTTGAAGTGACTTTGAGGGGTCTATATGACAGAAAATGCCCAAAAGTGACACCATTCTAAAAACTGCACCCCTCAAGGTACTCAAAACCACATTAAAAAAGTTTATTAACCCTTCAGGTGCTTCACAGGAATTTTTGGAATGTTTAAAAAAAATTGAACATTTAACTTTTTTTTCACAAAATTTTTACTTCAGATCCAATTTGTTTTATTTTACCAAGGGTAACAGGAGAAATTGGACCAAAAAAGTCGTTGTACAATTTGTCCTGAGTACGCCGATACCCCACATGTTGGGGTAAACCATTGATTGGGCACATGGCAGAGCTCGGAAGGGAAGGAGCGCCATTTGACTTTTCAATGCAAAATTGTCTGGAATTGAGATCGGAACCCATGTCGTGTTTGGAGAGCCCCTGACGTGCCTAAACAGTGGAAACCCCCACAAGTGACACCATTTTGGAAAGTAGACCCTCTAAGGAACTAATCTAGATGTGTGGTGAGCACTTTGAACCTCCAAGTGCTTCACAGAAGTTTATAATGTAGAGCCGTAAAAAAAAATTAATATTAATTTTCACAAAAAATGATCTTTTTGCCCCAAATTTTTTATTTTCCCAAGGGTAGCAGGATAAATTGGACCCCAAAAGTTGTTGTGCAATTTGTCCTGAGTACGCTGATACTTCATATATGGGGATAAACCACTGTTTGGGCGCATGGCAGAGCTCGGAAGAGAAGGAATGCCATTTGACTTTTCAATGCAAAATTGGCTGGAATTGAGATCGGAACCCATGTCGTGTTTGGAGAGCCCCTGACATGCCTAAACAGTGGAAACCCCCACAAGTGACACGATTTTGGAAAGAAGACCCCCTAAGGAACTTATCTAGATGTGTGGTGAGCACTTTGAACCTCCAAGTGCTTCACAGAAGTTTATAATGTAGAGCCGTAAAAAAAAATTAATATTAATTTTCACAAAAATTATCTTTTTGCCCCAAATTTTCTATTTTCCCAAGGGTAGCAGTATAAATTGGACCCCAAAAGTTGTTATGCAATTTGTCCTGAGTACGCTGATACTTCATATATGGGGATAAACCACTGTTTGGGCGCATGGCAGAGCTCGGAAGGGAAGGAGCGCCATTTGACTTTTCAATGCAAAATTGTCTGGAATTGAGATCGGAACCCATGTCGTGTTTGGAGAGCCCCTGACGTGCCTAAACAGTGGAAACCCCCACAAGTGACACCATTTTGGAAAGTAGACCCTCTAAGGAACTAATCTAGATGTGTGGTGAGCACTTTGAACCTCCAAGTGCTTCACAGAAGTTTATAATGTAGAGCCGTAAAAAAAAATTAATATTAATTTTCACAAAAAATGATCTTTTTGCCCCAAATTTTTTATTTTCCCAAGGGTAGCAGGATAAATTGGACCCCAAAAGTTGTTGTGCAATTTGTCCTGAGTACGCTGATACTTCATATATGGGGATAAACCACTGTTTGGGCGCATGGCAGAGCTCGGAAGGGAAGGAGCGCCATTTGACTTTTCAATGCAAAATTGTCTGGAATTGAGATTGGAACCCATGTCGTGTTTGGAGAGCCCCTGACGTGCCTAAACAGTGGAAACCCCCACAAGTGACACCATTTTGGAAAGTAGACCCTCTAAGGAACTAATCTAGATGTGTGGTGAGCACTTTGAACCTCCAAGTGCTTCACAGAAGTTTATAATGTAGAGCTGTAAAAAAAAATTAATATTAATTTTCACAAAAAATGATCTTTTTGCCCCAAATTTTTTATTTTCCCAAGGGTAGCAGGATAAATTGGACCCCAAAAGTTGTTGTGCAATTTGTCCTGAGTACGCTGATACTTCATATATGGGGATAAACCACTGTTTGGGCGCATGGCAGAGGTCGGAAGGGAAGGAGCGCCATTTGACTTTTCAATGCAAAATTGTCTGGAATTGAGATCGGAACCCATGTCGTGTTTGGAGAGCCCCTGACGTGCCTAAACAGTGGAAACCCCCACAAGTGACACCATTTTGGAAAGAAGACCCCCTCAGGAACTTATCTAGATGTGTGGTGAGCACTTTTAACCCCCAATTGTTTCACTAAAGTTTAGAATGTAGCGCTATGAAAATAAAAAAATAATTTTTTCTTTCCACTAAATGATGTTTTAGCCCAGCAATTTTTTTCCCCAAGGGTAACAGGAGAAATTGGACCACAAACGTTATTGTCCAATTTGTCCTGAGTACGCTGATACCCCATACATTGGGGGGAACCACTGTTTGGGCGCACGGCAGAGCTCGGAAGGGAAGGAGCGCCGTTTGAAATGCAGATTTAGATGGATTGGTCTGCAGGTGTCATGTTGCATTTGCAGAGCCCCTGATGTACCTAAGCAGTAGAAACCCCCCACAAGTGACCCCATATTGGAAACTAGACCCCCCACGGAACTTATCTAGATGTGTTGTGAGAACTTTGAACCAACAAGTGTTTCACTACAGTTTATCACGCAGAGCCGTGAAAATAAAAAATATTTTTTTTTCCACGAAAATTATATTTTAGCCCCCACGTTTTTATTTTCCCAAGGGTAACAGGAGAAATTGGACAACAAAAGTTGTTGTCCAATTTGTCCTGAGTACGCTGATACCTCATATGTGGGGGGGAACCACTGTTTGTGCGCACGGCAGAGCTCGGAAGGGAAGGAGCGCCGTTTGAAATGCAGACTTAGATGGATTGGTCTGCAGGTGTCTTGTTGCATTTGCAGAGCCCCTGATGTACCTAAACAGTAGAAACCCCCCACAAGTGACCCCATATTGGAAACTAGACCTCCTAAGGAACTTATCTAGATGTGTTGTGAGAACTTTGAACCCCCAAGTGTTTCACTACAGTTTATAACGCAAAGCCGCGAAAATAAAAAATATATTTTTTTCCACTAAAATTATATTTTAGCCCCCACGTTTTTATTTTCCCAAGGGTAAGGCTGGTTTCACACTTGCGTTTTTATCTAAATGCGTTTTTTAAAAAACGCATGTGTGAAAAAACGCATGTAAACGCGGTAAAACGCATGCGTTTTTTAGACGCATGCGTTTTTATAGAAAAACACAAGAAAACGAGAAAAAACCAAAAAACCCTAACCCTACCCCTAACCCTAACCTGAAATACGTGGCACTGAAATACGTGGCACTGAAATATGTTTATATACGTATATAAGTGCCACGATATTTCAGTGGCCACGTATTTAAGTGCCACGTATTTAAGTGCCACGTATTTAAGTGCCACGTATATAAGTGCCACGTATATAAGTGCCACGTATATAAGTGCCACGTATTTCATGTAAATGCCACGATATTACAGTGCCACGTATTTCACTGAAATATCGTGGCACTTAAATACGTGGCACTGAAATATCGTGGCACTGAAAGACGTGGCACTGAAATATCGTGGCACTGAAAGACGTGGCACTGAAAGGCGTGGCACTGAAAGGCGTGGCACTGAAATACGTGGCACTGAAATACGTGGCACTGAAATATTGTGGCACTGAAATACGTGGCACTGAAATACGTGGCACTATGACTGTCAGAAAATGTTCATTAAACGGTTAGGGGTGAGTTTAGGGGTAGGGTTAGGGTTTGGATCCCTTTATCACCTTGATGGTGGTGGGTGACTTTTCAGTGTGTGTTCTGGTTTTTTTCTATAAAAACGCATGCGTTTTTAACGCAAACAAACGCGTTGAGATCGGACGCCATGTCGCGTTTGGAGAGCCCCTCATGTGCCTAAACAGTGAAAACTCCCCAATTCTAACTGAAACCCCAACCCTAACCCCAGCCCTAACCCTAGCCCTAACCCCAACCCTAACCCTAGCCCTAACCCTAGTCCCAACCCTAGCGCTACTTTCACACTAGCGTTTTTTTGCATACATCGCAATGCGTCGTTTTGGCGAAAAAATGCATCCTGCAAAGTCATCTGCAGGATGCGTTTTTTCCCCATAGACTAACATTAGCGACATATTGACACACGTCGCAAGCGTCGTGCGACGGTTGCGTCGTGTTGTGGCGGACCGCCGGCAGCAACAAACGTTGCATGTAACTTTTTTTGTGCCGACGGTCCACCATTTCCGACCACGCATGCGCGGCTGGAACTCCGCCCCCACCTCCCCGCACCTCACAATGGGGCAGCGGATGCGTGGAAAAACAGCATCCGCTGCCCCCGTTGTGCGGCGCTTGCACAGTATGCGTCGGTATGTCGGGCCGACGCAGCGCGACGGCCCCGTACTGACGCTAGTGTGAAAGTAGCCTAACGGGAAAATGGAAATAAATATATTTTTTTTAATTGTATTATTTTTCCCTAACTAAGGGGATGATGAAGGGGGATTTGATTTACTTTTATAGCGGGTTTATTAGCGGATTTTTATGATTGGCAGCCGTCACACACTAAAAGACGCTTTTTATTGCAAAAGTCATAGTTACTCACCGATAACGGTGTTTCTCGGAGCCCATGACAGCACTACGGAGAGAGGGGATCCGCCCTTCGGGGACAGGAAACCTACAGATACATAAGGGCGGTACCTCTCCCTCGCATCAGTTGGTTTACAGAGCATCGGAGGACCTCCAGGTTAGTTTACAATAGAGAAAATACCATATTATAACATTTCTTAACAAAAAAGGAACCCCGTGCCTAAATTGTAATATATACATTATATAAATCATATGTAATTAAAGGTGCTCACCGCACTCGTGATGGGAGGGAAATAAGCGAGTGCTGTCATGGGCTCCGAGAAACACCGTTATCGGTGAGTAACTATGACTTTCTCGGTCTCCCATGACAGCACTACGGAGAGAATTGCAGAGACTAAGCTTAGGGAGGGACCACCGCCTCAAGAACCCTTCGACCGAAGGTTAGGTCAGACATAGAGGCTAGATTTAGTCTATAGTGTCTAAAAAAGGTTGACGGTGATGACCAGGTGGCCGCCTTACAGATCTGTTCTATTGATACCTCTGACCTCTCAGCCCATGAGGTAGCAACTGCTCTTGTGGAGTGCGCTCTTATACCGTCCGGGATCGCATTTCCCGTAGATGAATATGCCAACGCTATTGCCTCTTTTATCCACCTTGCCAAAGTGCCTTTAGATGCCCGAAATCCTTTTCTGGGACCCTGGAAACAAACAAACAGAGAGCCTTCCTTCCTATACTCCCTAGTGGAATCTAGGTATTGGACTAGGCATCTTCTGACATCTAAATTATGGAAGTTCTGTTCTTTCCTATTTCTAGGGTTCGGGCAGAAGGACGGAAGGGATATCTCCTGTGACCTATGGAATTTAGACGCCACTTTTGGCAGATAGGCCGGGTCAGGTCTAAGAGTAACTCTATCATCCAATATTTTTGTAAAAGGAGGGTTAGAGGATAGGGCTTGAATATCGCTTATTCTGCGCGCCGATGTTAAGGCTACTAGAAGAATGGTTTTAAGTGACAGTGTTTTTATGGAAATCGTGTCTATAGGTTCGAATGGTGGACCAGATAATGCTGAAAGGACTAAATTTAGGTCCCATGAGGGCATCTTTTGGGTAACTACAGGTTTTGATCTTGTTACCGCTTTAACGAATCTTATTATCCATGGGTTGGCTGCTATATTCTGGTTATAGAGAGCACCCAGGGCTGCTATCTGCACCTTAAGAGTACTAACCGCTAATCCTTGTTCCAGCCCTTTTTGTAGGAACTCAAGTATCTTATTAATTGAAGGTCCGTCCTGGATTTTGACTTTGGATACAGACAAGAATTTTTTCCATGTTTTGCCATATATTTTAGTAGTAATAGGTTTTCTACATTTTAATAATGTTGCAACCAAGTTGTCTGAAAAGCCTCTTTTTATTAACAGTTCCCGTTCAAAAGCCAGGCTGTCAAATGCAAGTTCGTCTCCTGTGGGTGGAGGATCGGTCCTTGCTGTAATAGGTCTGGCAGATTCGGTAGAACCCATGGGTCTGAGACCGATAGCATCCTTAGCCAGGAAAACCATGTCCTTTTTGGCCAGAATGGGGCAATAAGGATCATCTTTGTTTTGTCCTCTCTGACCTTGCGGATGACCGCCGGAATTAGAATGGTTGGTGGAAAAGCGTAAGTTAGTTTGTGTGTCCATGGAATGAGAAAAGCATCCAGAGCCTGGGGATTCCCTTCTGGGCTTAGAGAACAAAATTTGTTTACTTTTTTGTTTTTGTGATTGGCGAACAGGTCTATTGTTGGGGTTCCCCACATTTTCGTGATCTGGTTGTAGACAGACTGATTCAGGGACCATTCGCCTTGTCTCAACTGAGTTCGACTCAGGTAATCTGCTTTCTCGTTTTTTGAACCTAGAATATGTAGTGCGGAAAGGGAAAATAGATTCGTTTCTGCAAGGCGGAGAATTTTGGCGGAGGAATTCATCAGTAACCGAGACCTTGTTCCCCCCTGGTGATTTATGTAGGCTACTGTCACTATATTGTCCGAGAAAATTCGGACATGATGTCCTCGAATGTAGGGAAGAAATGATAGGAGAGCCTGATACACCGCCCAGAGTTCTTTTTGATTTGAGGATGCTGATAGTTCCTGAATTGACCAGTTGCCCTGAGTCACTCTGTTTCCCATGTGGGCCCCCCACCCCCTGGGACTCGCATCGGTTGTTATTACCCGAGATATTTTGGGTACCCAAGGAATCCCTTTTGAAATATTCTGGCTCTTTCCCCACCAGAGGAGGGAATGAATAACGGAGGAATTTAGAGTGACCCTGCTTTCCAAATTGTTTTTTAAAATTACCTGCCATTCTAGTATGTGCCACTGAAGCTCCCTTGTGTGGAATTGTGCAAAGGGTATCGCCGGCAGGCATGAGGATAGAGACCCCAGTAGAGACATTGCCCTCCTTAGAGTCATGGAGGGGTTTTGCAGTGTTTGTGCTATCATGGCCAAAATTTTGTCTTTTTTGGGGACCGGGAGCCGGCATTCTTGAACCCGAGAGTCTAACGTCAACCCTAGGAACTCCTGTACCTGAGAGGGTTCCAACTTTGATTTTTTTATATTTATGAGCCAACCCTGTACCTGAGAGGGTTCCAACTTTGATTTTTTTATATTTATGAGCCAACCCAATTCCGTCAGAGTAGTCATTACTCGGTCTCTCTGATCTCTGCAATTTTGAGCCGAGTCGCTGGCAATAAGAAAATCGTCCAAGTAAGGGACTATGATAATGTTCTGTTCCCTTATGTGGGCCATCATCTCTGCTACTATTTTCGTGAATATCCGTGGAGCTATAGAAATCCCGAACGGGAGGGCCCTGTACTGGAAGTTTCTTATTTTTCCCTTTATGGACACCGCCATCCTGAGAAACTTTTGAGAATTCTCGTGGATGGGCACATGGTAATATGCGTCGGTTAGATCTATCACAACCATGTAGCAATTTGGAAAGAGAATTTTTATTGTAGATTTTATTGTCTCCATTTTGAATTTGTGATTTCTTACATAATTGTTTAGGTTTCTTAAGTTTATAATTGTCCGAAAGGACCCGTCGGGTTTTGGTACTAGAAACAGAGGGGAGAAAAACTCCTCCCCCATTTCTTGAGGAGGAATCTCCTGAATTACAGCTTTCTGCAGTAGGGAGATAATCTCTTTTTCTAGTGCCGCTTGCTCTACCGACGAAGACCTCATTTTTGTTACTACATAATTTCGAGGGGGGAGGGAAAGGAAATCTATTTTTAGGCCAGATTGTATGAGTCTTAGAATCCAGGTGTTGTTGGATATTTTCTTCCAAGCAGGAAGAAATGCGGTGAGCCTTCCCCCCACCGCAGGGACAATGTCATTTGGTGGGTTTCTTATCACGGGAGGTGTTGCCAAAGAGGTAGCCTCTATCTCGCCTTCTACCTTCTTCCCATTTATTTTGGTCTCTAGGAGGTCTTCGACGAAAAAATTTTCTATTCCGAAAGGACTGTTTAAATGGGGCTGGTCCCAGATTTGGAAACCCCTTCTTTTTGTCTCCCGCTTTCTGGAGGATGTCATCCAAGGTTTCCCCGAATAAGAAGTTTCCCTCACATGGAATAGAACACAGCTTTAATTTGGTTTGGAGATCCCCTGGCCAGCTTTTAAGCCATAGGGTCCTTCTGGCCGCGTTGGAGAGGGCAGCAGCCTTGGATGTTAGACGTACTGAGTCCGCTGAGGAGTCTGCTAGAAAAGCTGCTGCTGCTCTAATTGCAGGGATTGAGTCTAACAATTTACTTCTGGGTGATCCGTCCTTGATCTGGCTTTCCAGCTGGTCAACCCACACCATCAAAGACCTGGAGGTGCAGGTCGCTGCGACTGCAGGCCTCAGGCTACCTCCAGCCGATTCCCAAGCCCCTTTGAGAAAGGTATCTGCTTTTTTGTCTAAGGGGTCTTTGAGGGTACCCATATCCTCAAATGGGAGCGCGAATTTTTTTGAAGCTTTGGCTACTGCTACGTCCAATTTGGGTGCCTTGTCCCAAGAAGTGGACGCCTCATCATCGAAGGGATACTTCCTTTTCAGCGAGGGTACTGAAGAATTTCTCCTGTCCGGTTTCTCCCATTCTTTTTTGATTAGTGTCTGGACATTGGAGTTTAATGGAAAAGCTCTCCGCTTTTTTTGTGTCAGACCTCCGAACATAATGTCTTGAGCCGTTTTATCGGGTCTGGGATCCTCAACCCCCATGGTGGCCCTGACGGCTTTAACCAAAGCGTCCACTTCCTCTAATGGGAAGCAGTGACGGCCCGAATCTTCGTCAGAGGAAGATAGGGAGGATTTGGAATCATCAGAGTCCGCATCCTCAGATGAGGATCGGACAGAGTGAGCATATACCGTCTCCTTCACCTTTTCCTTCCCTTTTTTGGAGGATAATAGGGCATTCTGAACTTCCGATCTAATTATGGTTTTAAGTTCAGAAGCGAAGTCAGGGGTTTCTTCACATAACAAACGCTGGATACAAGATTTACAAAGCTTTTTTCCCCAGGTTGCCGGCAAAGCTTTGTTACATGTGGGACAAACTCTATTTTTCTTTTTCTCCAGGCTCTTCTTACCCGGTTCTGGAGGAGGGCCGGGATCTGGCAGTGGAGCCTCTTGAGGAGGAGAGTTAGTCCTTGCAGCAGATCTGCTGCGCTGTGTGGATCGACCGCTTGATCCACTTCTGGAGCTCTTTGGGTCATTTTTCTTATGATGCTGCTGCCTTGGCTGCAGCTGCTGTGAGTCGCTGTCCTCCATAGTTAAAGGGAGATAGTGCGACAACCATGTGTGCACCATCTCCCTTTTTAAATCCGGCGCCAGCTCCGGCGTTTTCCGTCACTTCCGGTCCTGCACACATCCCTGGGAGAGGAGAAATTGCCGCGCATGCGCACGGAGATGACCCGGAAGTTGATGCCGCATTTCCGGAGCGGCGGCCATCTTTCTTCACCCGGCCCGTGCAGCAGCCGGCACAGGAGCTCCGGGTGACCAGCGCCCCTTCGTCCATCGGAGTCTGGCGGCGGCCTCTCCCCCGCTCACCCTGAAAACCCCATCGGTCTCAGCGGTGGCGGCTTCGGGTGCCGGACCAGCCGCGGCAGGAGCCTCCTCGCTGCCAGAACTCGACTGTCCGGTCCCGGTCCCTGGATACGACGTCTTCCTTGCAGGTACTGCCGAAAAGAGGTTCCCCGTTCAGGGACAGGAAACCAACTGATGCGAGGGAGAGGTACCGCCCTTATGTATCTGTAGGTTTCCTGTCCCCGAAGGGCGGATCCCCTCTCTCCATAGTGCTGTCATGGGAGACCGAGAAAAATAGTTTTTGCATCACCACATTTTGAGAGCTATAATTTTTCCAGATTTTGGTCCACAGAGTCATGTGAGATCTTGTTTTTTGCGGGACGAGTTGACATTTTTATTGGTACCATTTTCGGGTACATGACATTTTTTGATCGCTTTTTATTCCGATTTTTGGGAGGCGGAATGAACAAAAATCAGCAATTCCTGAAATTCTTTTAGGGGGGGGGCGTTTATACCGTTCCGCGTTTGGTAAAAAGGATTAAGCAGTTTTATTCTTCGGGTCAGTACGATTACAGCGATACCTCATTTATGTAATTTTTTTATGTTTTGGCGCGTTTACACAATAAAAACTATTTTATATAAAAAAATAATTTTTTGCATCGCTTTATTCTGAGAGCTATAACTTTTTTATTTTTCTGCTGATGATGCTGTATGGCGGCTTTTGTTTTGCGGGACAAGATGACGTTTTCAGCGGTACCATGCTGATTTATATCCGTCTTTTTGATCGCGTGTTATTCCACTTTTTGTTTGGCGGTATGAGAATAAAGCGTTGTTTTTTGCCTCGTTTTTTTTTTTTTTTTATTACGGTGTTCACTGAAGGGGTTAACTAGTGATATAGCACAGCACTCTGTCTGATCACCGATCTGACAGCCACGTTCCACAGGCTTGCCGGCGCCTGCTATGAGGATTCTCAGCAGACGCCGGCAAGCAGGGTCATCTCATGACCCGGAAGGAGTCCCGCGGCCATCTTGGATCCGGGGACTCCTTCCAGGTCACCGGAGCAGCGCGATCTCATCGCGTTGCTCCGGTGGGAGAGCGCAGGGAGCCCCCGTCCCTGCGTGATCCCCCTCTATGCCGCTGTCACTATTGACAATGGCATCAGAGGGGTTAAATGCCCGCGATTGGCGATAGCGCCGATCGTGGGCATTGCTGCGGGGTGTCAGCTGTCATATACAGCTGACACCCGCACCCGATCACCGCGGCGCTCAGCGTGAGGCCGCGGTGATCGAGCCGCCGTACTAGTACTGCGGCTGTCAGTAATGCAGTGCCGGCAGCGCAGTACTAGGGGTTAAGTACCCCTAGTAGAAGGGGTTAAGTACATGTAAAATGGTAATGTTTTTTTTCTCTATCATAAACAGTGTTGATACAGTAACTGTGTTCAGCCACCGGAGGTCACCCTTGAGTAATAGACAGAATAATTACAATGTTGTTGCAGTAATTTTGTTCAGCCACCGGAGGTCACCCATGAGTAAAAGAAAAGAAGATTCTGGAAACAGGACAGTTACCTCAGAGAGAGTTTCTGGGCGTTTGAGAAGAAGCAGCACGGTGATGGAGAGTGGGGAATCCAGATCTTGAGGCATTCCTGTTTTGGGACTGTGTGATTTCAAGAAAGCTATTCTTGTGAGTAAACAGAGAAGTGTGACCGGTCACCGACTGTGTAGTTAGCTAGGGATAGCTAGATAGGAATCACAGCCGATTTAAGGACAGTCTTGTATTAAGAATTGCATGACAACTAATAGACACTGTGTGGATTCCTGAGCTTCACGATTCTGGCTGTGGGATATTCCTGGAATTATTTGTGAACTGTATCTGGATCTGCATCAGAAGATTTGGTGGCTCAAACACCTATTTAATCCACTGCTGGACATCTGTATAACAAATTCAGTTATTTACCGTTGAAGCATATATTGTGAAAGAGTACACTCTGTGTGCTCAATAATAAGACACTGCGTATATACTGTGATTGATATATATATATGCTGGGAAAAACCGGGTACCCGTGATTTATTGTAAATTAGGCGGGAGGCGGGTGTAAGATTGTATTCCTGAGAGGAGCACGTGTCACAGGCACAGTATAACCCCGTGTAGGCCCGTTACAGATAAGGGAGGGAGTGGTATAGTTGTGGGGTAGTCAGATTCCTGTCTGTGAAGCTGGCACTTGGCGTCTCTCAGGCTGTATAACTTGTATTCTGTGAGTTGTGGCTGTTGTGGCCCATATTGTGTTGGGAGAGAAAATTCTGTCATTTTTTGCATAAGTCATAAAGAAAAGTTGGTTTAACCCCTTAGTGACGGAGCCAAATTTTTGAAATCTGACCAGTGTCACTTTATGTGATAATAACTCTGGAACGCTTCAACAAAACCCAGTGATTTTGAGACTGTTTTTTCGTGACACGTTATACTTTATGATAATGGTAAATTTAGGTCAATATGTTTTGTGTTTATTTATAAAAAATATCAGAAATTTGAGAAAAATGTTAAAAAATTTGCAATTTTCAAACTTTGAATGATTATCCCTTTAATTCAGATAGTCATACCACAGCAAAATATTAATAAATAACATTTCCCACATGCCGGCTTTACATCAGCACCATTTGTAAAATGTTATTTTATTTTGTTTGCATTTTAGGAGGTTTAAAAATGTAGCAGTAATTTTTCATTTTTTTCAAGGAAATTTACAAAATTTATTTTTTTTAGGGACCTGTCCATGTTTGAAGTGACTTTAGGGGTCCTATACATTGGGAACCCCCCAAAAGTCATAGCATTTTTAAAACGGCACCCCCTGACATATTGAAAACTGCAGTCAGGTAGTTTATTAACCCTTCAGGTGATTTTCAGGAATTAATGGAAAGTGGCATGACAGAAATGAAAATGTGTATTTTTACCACATAAATGTCGCTAACTTCTGAACAGGTTACAACAGCCGACAGACTAGGGCCGCTATTTGGTCATAAATTGCCATGGCAAACATCAGGACCACACAATCATGATCTGAGGGCACCAATTGGGAAAAAGAGGGAGCCCCCACACTCTGTTAACCATTTATATGATGTAGTCACTATTGACAGCAGCATCTAAGGGGTTAAGCAGATAAGGACGGTGCAAACACTGATCGTGGCTGATGCAGCAAGTTGTCACTTATAGTGTACAGCCGACAGCTGCTGGATTGTCACCTGTATGGGGATGCTATTCTCTTATATCTCAGGTCAGTTAAAAGACGTATTGGCGGTCATTAAGGGGTTAATATATTGAGCTCTGAGTCATTCATAGCAGCGCCGTATTCTGTTCTCGAGCAGCGACCGGCATAGCGGTCGTTACATACAATTTTAACAACTATAATTCTAAAGTCATTGAGTGAGAAAAGGACAAACTTATCACCTATGTTAACTGATATAGTGCAGCTTTACTTCTCAATCCTAAAATTAATAAACATGTCCTTTCTTGTAAACCTCTAATTTCCTTACATAAGATCATGACTCTTGTGGGTGTAATAAAATTATATTGCTATTTATTCAATTTTCTAATGCAATTAATTGAAATGGCTACTAAGGTGAGAGTTTAATTTAAAAATCATATTTGAAAAGCACTTTAGTATCCTTAGAGGGGTTTTATTGCAGTATCAGGCTGCCGTCACACTAGCAGTATTTGGTCAGTATTTTACATCAGTATTTGTAAGCCAAAACCAGGAGCGGGTGATAAATGCAGAAGTGGTGCATATGATTCTATTATACTTTTCCTCTAAGGCCGGCGTCACACTCGGCGTAAGACAATACGGTCCGTATTTTACGGCCGTAATACGGCGGAAATACGGTGAAATGTTCCCAAAGTAGTGATCCGTAGGCAGGGTGTGTCAGCGTATTTTGCGCATGGCATCCTCCGTATGTAATCCGTATGGCATCCGTACTGCGAGATTTTCGCGCAGGCTTGCAAAACCGACATCTAATGGATTTATGTGCTCAAATGTTCATTAAAACATATATACAGTATATATATATATATATATATATGTAATTGAGACACATATATATATTCTGTATTTAGATTTCATTCAGCGCGATCTCTGTGAAAAGTCGGTAATTCAATTGCCGGCTTTTCATTTCTCTTGCACAAACCCGACAGGATATGAGACATGGTTTACATACAGTAAACCATCTCATATCCCCTTTTTTTTTGCATATTCCACACTACTAATGTTAGTAGTGTGTATGTGCAAAATTTCAGCGCTGTAGCTGCTGAAATAAAGGGTTAAATGGCGGAAAAAATTGGCGTGGGCTCCCGCGCAATTTTCTCCGCCAGAATGGTAAAGCCAGTGACTGACGGCAGATATTAATAGCCAGGAGAGGGTCCATGGTTATTGGCCCCCCCGTGGCTAAAAACATCTGCCCCCAGCCACCCCAGAAAAGGCACATCTGGAAGATGTGCCTATTCTGGCACTTGGCCACTCTCTTCCCACTCCCTGTAGCGGTGGGATATGGGGTAATGAAGGGTTAATGCCACCTTGCTATTGGAAGGTGACATTAAGCCAGGTTAATAATGGAGAGGCGTCAATTATGACACCTATCCATTATTAATCCAATTGTTGGAAAGGGTTAAAAAACACACACACACATGATTAAAAAGTATTTTAATGAAATAAACACAGCGGTTGTTGTAATAATTTATTGATACGTGATACGTGGCACTTAAATCCGTGGCACTGAAATCTGTGGCACTGAAATCCGTGATACGTGGCACTGAAATCCGTGATACGTGGCACTGAAATCCGTGGCACTTAAATCCGTGGCTGTCATGATCTCTGCAGGCAGAGATCATAGCAAGCCTATAGAGGGACAAGCTCTCGGAAGATGGAACTATACTGACCATGAACTAAGCCTGCCGCGCAACTAGAAATAGCCAGGTAGCATTTCCTATTTATCGCTAGATGCCCAGCTCTGGCCTAAGACCTAAATAGCTAGCAGAGGGAAATATAAGACCTGGCTCACCTCTAGAGAAATATTCCAAAGAAGACAGTAGCCCCCCACATATAATGACGGTGAGTTCAGATGAAACAACAAACGCAGCAGGAAAATAGTCTTAGCAAATTTGAGGTCCGCTTACTAGATAGCAGAAGACAGATAGTATACTTTCATGGTCAGCAGAAAAACACTAACAAAACACCATCCAGAGATTACCTTAAACTCTGGCATTAACTCATAACGCCAGAGTAGCAATCCCTGATCAACGAGAGCTTTCCAGACACAGTAACAAAACTTCAGCTGTGAACTGGAACAAATAGGCAAAACAAAACATGGACAAAAGTCCAACTTATCTAGTAGTTGTCTAGAAGCAGGAACAAGCACTGAGAGGCATCAGATAACATTGTTGACCGGCAAGAAACCACCAGAGAAATGAGCTTAAATAGCGACACCCACTACTGATGGAATCAGGTGAAACAGGAAAGAGGATGACAAGTCCAATTCCACAAGCGGCCACCGGGGGAGCCCAGAATCCAAATTCACAACAGTACCCCCCCCTCAAGGAGGGGGCACCGAACCCTCACCAGATCCACCAGGGCGACCAGGATGAGCCCTATGGAAGGCACGAACAAGATCAGAAGCATGAACATCAGATGCATTGACCCAAGAATTATCCTCCTGGCCGTAACCCTTCCAGTTGACCAGATACTGGAGTTTCCGTCTGGAAACACGAGAGTCCAAAATTTTCTCCACAACGTACTCCAACTCACCCTCAACCAACACCGGAGCAGGAGGCTCAACTGAAGGTACAACAGGTACCTCATACCTGCGCAATAACGACCGATGAAAAACGTTATGAATGGAAAAGGACGCAGGGAGGTCCAAACGGAAAGAAACAGGATTAAGAATCTCCAATATTCTATAAGGGCCGATGAACCGAGGTTTAAACTTAGGAGAAGAGACCCTCATAGGGACAAAACGAGAAGACAACCACACTAAATCTCCAACACAAAGCCGAGAACCAACACGACGATGACGGTTGGCAAAACGCTGAGTCTTCTCCTGGGACAACTTCAAATTGTCCATAACCTGCCCCCAGATGTGATGCAATCTCTCCACCACCGCATCCACTCCAGGACAATCCGAGGATTCCACCTGACCGGAGGAAAATCGAGGGTGAAACCCCGAATTACAAAAAAACGGGGACACCAAGGTGGAAGAACTGGCCCGATTATTGAGGGCGAACTCTGCCAATGGCAAAAAAGCAACCCAATCATCCTGGTCAGCAGAGACAAAACACCTCAGATATGTCTCAAGGGTCTGATTAGTCCGCTCGGTCTGGCCATTAGTCTGAGGGTGAAAAGCAGATGAAAAAGACAAATCTATGCCCATCCTAGCACAGAATGCCCGCCAAAATCTAGACACAAATTGGGTACCTCTGTCAGAAACAATATTCTCAGGAATACCGTGCAATCGGACAACATTCTGAAAAAACAGAGGAACCAACTCAGAAGAAGAAGGCAACTTGGGCAGAGGAACCAAATGGACCATTTTAGAGAAACGGTCACAGACCACCCAGATGACAGACATCTTCTGGGAAACAGGCAGATCTGAAATAAAATCCATCGAGATGTGTGTCCAAGGCCTCTTAGGAATAGGCAAGGGCAACAGCAGTCCGCTAGCCCGAGAACTACAAGACTTGGCCCGAGCACAAACGTCACATGACTGCACAAAGACTCGCACATCTCGTGACAGAGAAGGCCACCAGAAGGATCTTGCCACCAAATCCCTGGTACCAAAAATTCCGGGATGACCTGCCAATGCAGAAGAATGTACCTCAGAGATGACTCTGCTGGTCCAATCATCCGGAACAAACAGTCTATCAGGCGGACAACGATCCGGTCTATCCGCCTGAAACTCTTGCAAGGACCGCCGCAGATCAGGAGAAACGGCCGACAAAATTACTCCCTCCCTAAGGATACCTGTGGGTTCAGAATTACCAGGAGAGTCCGGGTCAAAACTCCTAGAAAGGGCATCTGCCTTAACATTCTTAGAACCCGGTAGGTATGACACCACAAAATTAAAGCGAGAAAAAAATAAAGACCAGCGCGCCTGTCTAGGATTCAGGCGTCTGGCAGTCTCAAGATAAATCAAATTTTTGTGGTCAGTCAATACCACCACCTGATGCCTAGCCCCCTCGAGCCAATGGCGCCACTCCTCAAACGCCCACTTCATGGCCAAAAGCTCCCGATTCCCAACATCATAATTCCGCTCTGCGGGCGAAAATTTGCGAGAAAAGAAGGCACAAGGCCTAATGACGGAGCAGTCGGAACCTTTCTGCGACAACACTGCCCCAGCTCCGATCTCCGAAGCGTCAACCTCAACCTGAAAAGGCAGATTCACATCAGGCTGACGCAACACAGGGGCAGAGGCAAAACGGCGCTTAAGCTCCTGAAAGGCCTCTACAGCATGAGGGGACCAATTAGCAACATCAGCGCCTTGTCTGGTCAAATCAGTCAGTGGTTTAACGACATCCGAAAAACCAGCAATAAATCGGCGGTAAAAGTTGGCAAAGCCCAAAAATCTCTGAAGACCCTTAAGAGAGGAGGGCTGAGTCCAGTCACAAATAGCTTGCACCTTGACGGGATCCATCTCAATGGAAGAGGGAGAAAAAATATACCCCAAAAAGGAAATTTTCTGGACCCCAAAAACGCACTTAGACCCCTTCACACATAAAGAATTAGACCGCAGAACCTGAAAAACTCTCCTGACCTGCTGGACATGAGAGTCCCAGTCATCAGAAAAAATCAGAATATCATCCAGATATATTATCATAAATTTATCCAGAAAATCGCGGAAAATATCATGCATAAAAGACTGGAAAACTGAAGGGGCATTAGAAAGACCAAAAGGCATGACCAAATACTCAAAGTGGCCCTCGGGCGTATTAAATGCGGTCTTCCACTCATCCCCCTGCCTGATCCGCACCAAATTATACGCCCCACGAAGATCAATTTTAGAGAACCACTTAGCACCCTCTATACGAGCAAACAAATCAGTAAGCAATGGCAATGGGTATTGATACTTAACAGTGATCTTATTCAGAAGCCGATAATCAATACATGGTCTCAAAGAGCCGTCTTTTTTTTGAGACAAAGAAAAACCCAGCTCCCAAGGGAGAAGAAGATGGACGAATATGTCCCTTTTCCAAAGACTCCTTTATATATTCCCGCATAGCAGCATGTTCCGGCACAGACAAATTAAACAAACGACCCTTTGGATATTTACAACCCGGTATCAAATCTATGGCACAATCGCACTCACGGTGCGGAGGTAACGACCCAAACTTGGGTTCGTCAAAGACGTCTTGATAATCAGAGAGGAACTCAGGGACTTCAGAGGGAATGGACGACGAAATAGAAACCAAAGGTACGTCCCCATGAATACCCTTACATCCCCAGCTCAACACAGACATTGCTCTCCAGTCCAAGACTGGGTTGTGAGACTGCAACCATGGCAATCCCAGTACCAAATCGTCATGTAAATTATACAGCACCAGGAAACGAATAATCTCCTGGTGATCCGGATTGATACGCATGGTTACTTGTGTCCAGTATTGTGGTTTATTATTAGCCAATGGGGTGGAGTCAATCCCCTTCAGAGGAATAAGAGTCTCCAAAGGCTCTAAATCAAAACCACAACGATTGGCAAAGGACCAATCCATAAGACTCAGAGCGGCGCCAGAGTCAACATAGGCGTCCGTGGCAATGGATGACAAAGAGCAAATCAGGGTTACAGACAAAATAAACTTAGACTGAATGGTGCCAATGGAAACAGACTTATCAAGCTTCTTTGTACGCCTAGAGCATGCCGATATAACATGAGTAGAATCCCCACAATAGAAACACAATCCATTCTTCCGTCTAAAATTCTGTCGCTCGCTCCTGGACAGAATTCTATCACACTGCATACTTTCTGGCGTCTTTTCCATAGACACCGCCAGATGGTGCACCGGTTTGCGCTCCCGCAGACGCCTATCAATCTGAATAGCCATTGTCATGGACTCATTCAGACCTGCAGGCAAAGGGAACCCCACCATAACATCCTTAACGGCATCAGAGAGACCTTCTCTGAAAGTTGCCGCCAAGGCGCACTCATTCCACTGAGTAAGCACAGACCATTTACGGAATCTTTGGCAGAAAACTTCAGCTTCGTCTTGCCCCTGAGATAGTGCCATCAAAGTTTTTTCTGCCTGAAGTTCCAAATGAGGTTCCTCATAAAGCAAGCCCAAGGCCAGAAAAAACGCATCCACATCGCGTAACGCAGGATCCCCTGCTGGCAATGAGAAGGCCCAATCTTGAGGGTCACCCCTGAGCAAGGAAATCACAATCCTAACCTGCTGAGCAGGGTCTCCAGCTGAACGAGACTTCAGGGACAAATAAAGCTTACAATTATTTCGGAAATTCTGGAAGCTAGCTCTATTCCCTGTGAAGAACTCCGGCAAAGGAATTCTCGGCTCAGATACCGGAGCATGTACCACAAAATCTTGTAAATTTTGTACTTTCGTGATAAGATTATTCAAACCCGCAGTTACACTCTGGAGATCCATTATTGTCAGGTGCACACAGAGCATACAGAGATTAGGAGGAGAGAGAGAAAAAAGACTGCAGCAAGGCAGACTGGAGGAAAAAAAAAAAAAAAAATTCCAGCAGACTTCTTATAACTCTCCTTTCTCAACCTGGGTCTTTAACACTTTATTGGCCGGTCAAACTGTCATGATCTCTGCAGGCAGAGATCATAGCAAGCCTATAGAGGGACAAGCTCTCGGAAGATGGAACTATACTGACCATGAACTAAGCCTGCCGCGCAACTAGAAATAGCCAGGTAGCATTTCCTATTTATCGCTAGATGCCCAGCTCTGGCCTAAGACCTAAATAGCTAGCAGAGGGAAATATAAGACCTGGCTCACCTCTAGAGAAATATTCCAAAGAAGACAGTAGCCCCCCACATATAATGACGGTGAGTTCAGATGAAACAACAAACGCAGCAGGAAAATAGTCTTAGCAAATTTGAGGTCCGCTTACTAGATAGCAGAAGACAGATAGTATACTTTCATGGTCAGCAGAAAAACACTAACAAAACACCATCCAGAGATTACCTTAAACTCTGGCATTAACTCATAACGCCAGAGTAGCAATCCCTGATCAACGAGAGCTTTCCAGACACAGTAACAAAACTTCAGCTGTGAACTGGAACAAATAGGCAAAACAAAACATGGACAAAAGTCCAACTTATCTAGTAGTTGTCTAGAAGCAGGAACAAGCACTGAGAGGCATCAGATAACATTGTTGACCGGCAAGAAACCACCAGAGAAATGAGCTTAAATAGCGACACCCACTACTGATGGAATCAGGTGAAACAGGAAAGAGGATGACAAGTCCAATTCCACAAGCGGCCACCGGGGGAGCCCAGAATCCAAATTCACAACACGTGGCACTTAAATCCGTGGCACTTAAATCCGTGGCACTGAAATACGTGATACGTGGCACTGAAATACGTGGCACTGAAATACGTGGCACTGAAATACGTGATACGTGGCACTGAAATACGTGGCACTGAAATACGTGGCACTGAAATACGTGGCACTGAAATACGTGATACGTGGCACTTAAATACGTGGCACTTAAATACGTGGCACTGAAATTCGTGATACGTGGCACTTAAATACGTGATACGTGGCACTTAAATACGTGATACGTGGCACTTAAATACGTGGCACTTAAATACGTGGCACTTAAATACGTGATACGTGGCACCGAAATACGTGATACGTGGCACTGAAATACGTGGCACTGAAATACGTGGCACTGAAATACGTGATACGTGGCACTTAAATACGTGGCACTTAAATACGTGGCACTTAAATACGTGATACGTGGCACTTAAATACATGGCACTGAAATTCGTGATACTTAAATACGTGATACGTGGCACTTAAATACGTGGCACTTAAATACGTGGCACTGAAATACGTGATATGTGGCACTAAGTCTACGTTCACATTTGCGGTCTGTGCCGCAGCGTCGGGTGCCGCAGCATCGCCACATGCGTCATGCGCCCCTATATTTAACATGGGGGCGCATGGACATGCGTTGCACTTGCGTTTTGCGATGCATGCGTCACTGCGGCGCACGCGTCCGGGCGCAGAGGACGCAGCAAGTTGCATTTTTGCTGCGTCCAACATCAACCAAAAAAAGGACGCATGCGTCGCAAAACGCAGCGTTGTGCATGCGTTTTGCTGCGTTTTTGTTTGCGTTGTGCGTTGCGTCGCCAACGCTGCGGCGCACAACGCAAATGTGAACGTAGCCTTAAATACGTGGCACTTAAATAGCTGGATAGAGCTGGATCCGCGGGCTGTGATCTGGCCTACGCTCAGCACTCTGCGGAGCGCTGTCATTCAAAACACGTCCACTCATTTTGGTGTTTAGTCCCAAAATGGAGGATGGAAGAAGAAAAGGGTTGGACAAGGAAATGACATCATTTCTTTTTTTTTTTATCCCACTGCAGTTAAAGCTTTATTTGTGTCAAACACAGACAATCTGCAGAGAAAACTGCATAAAAAAAACGCACTAAAAACCGCACCAAAAAACGCACCAAAAACCGCACCTGCGTTTTCTGCCAAGAGCTGCGGTTTTTAGTGCAGAAAAACAGCAGGGAAATCAGGAACGTGTGAACATGGCCTAATTGTTCCACTCCTGGTTTTGGCTTACAAATACTGATGTAAAATACTGACCAAATACTGCTAGTGTGACGGCAGCCTTAGATGTTCTTTTCTGGAAGTAGAAGGTTTCTGAAGGAGGCAACATGTCACATTTTTCTTTGGGCTAGAGATACCGTAGTCCTGCTCTGTTTGCTACAGTTGGCTACACATCAGTTCAGCTATATTTATAGTTAAAGCCTCTAGAAAGGGAACAGTAAATGAAGATAATGCAGCCTGGAAACTTTCTTAGCTAATTTAGAAAACAGTAAGGAGACTTTCAGGCAACTTTGTCATGTGATCTCTCCACAATGAAAAGCTCATGAGCCTATCAGACATGCAGCTAGTTTCGGAGTATGTACACACAGGAGGATAGGGTTACAGCTGTTCCCGGAATTCCTCTTGATTTCACTTTGGTAACCCAATCCAGCTGATACAAGGAGGGGGAGCTATTATTTTAGGAAGGTAAAGAGGGGGTTGTAGAAACATATGGATTTTATTTGAAGTATCTTGAAAACTGAATTCTTCATTTTTTGCAGGAGAAAAAATGCTGGACTATGTAGAACACTCTGGATTGAAAACGGGACAGTAGGCTACTGCAGAGTCAGTGGTGCTAATAAGGGTTAGCAGCCCTTTCAGCTAAGAATATGGCATCCGGGGCCGTGTTGCCTCAATGTCCCTTTTACTTTGGTGCTATGGTCTACAGTGAATGAAAGACACACCATTTAGATGCTTCGCTTTGTCTCAAGGTTAATTACATTTTTTGTTTCTTGCTCTTAGAGGAGCTTTTTTACTGTTTTTGATGCTTTATGTTCATTATCAGTCATTATGCATAGTCCTCTGATGGTAAAAAGCAGGTTTGCGCTGGATGTTACTATTAATATTAATCACACCCTTGATACAGCTTTATAAGTATGGTAGTTACTGATATTAATTTACAGTCTAAACTGTACTTTTTTTCTGTGCCCATAGCAGCCCTGTGACTGCAATGCTTACATGAAGTAAACACAAGCTTCTAGTTGAGATGTTTACCGTACATGTCATTTTATGTTTGCTTTTACTGCAAGTCATGACCGAGCCAGTGAAATGATGCTGCTATAATTATTAGTCTGCTATTTTTCAGATAATTCTGGATGGACAATTCCACAAGGCCACATTCACAGGTCCTTAGGCCGGCGTCACACTAGCGTATTGCATCCGATGCGAGATCATCGGATGCGATATACTAATGACACTCGGCTCCTGCTCGCAGCAGAGCAGGAGCCGAGTGTTATGGGTCTGTGCTCCGATTCTCTCGTACAGGGAGGATCGGAGCACAGCTGCGGAGGAGGCGGAGAAAAGAATTTCTCCATCTCCTCCATTGCTGGGGTCCGCTTATAACGCACATCACTCGGATGATATCCGAGTGGTGTGCGCTGTCTCACTCGCACCCATAGGCTTATATGGGTGCGAGTGAGCCCAGAGTATTCCTCGTTCCGAGACAATCGCAGCATGCTGCGATTGTCTCGGACCGAAGAAAACGGCCGACAAAAAGTCGGCTGCTGGGAGCTGCCCCATATGTTAACATTGGTCCGAGTGCAATGCGATTTTTTTTATCGCATTGCACTCGGCCGTTTAAAACGCCAGTGTGACACCGGCCTTATAGTGTGCATGGATCCCATTTTAAAAGAGACATTTGCAAAGAAATACACGTTCGCCCCTATGTACAGTGTATTGCGAAAGTATTCACCCCCTTGGCATTTTTGTGTTTTCCTACTTCACAACCTGGAATTTCAATGTGTTTATAGGGTTTGCATCAGTTCATGTAAAGAACTTGCCTATAACTGTGAACATTTAGGACAAATTAACTGAAAACTTCAGTGTGCATAACTATTCACCCCCTAAAGTCAGTACTTTGTAAAGCCACCTGTAGCGGTAATTACAGTTGCACGTCCCTTTAGATAAATCTCTTATGAGCTTTCCACATCTTGCCACTAGGATTTCTCAAGGCAAAACTGCTCCAACTCCTTCAAGTTAGATGGTTTCCTCTAGTGAACAGCAATCTTCAAGTCTGACCACAGATTCTCAATTGGATTAAGGTCTGAGCTTGGACTAGGCCACGCCAAAATATTTACACGTTTCTGCTTCATCCCTTAACCCTCCCCGTTTGGTGCGGGCTCCGGTGGTGAGCCCGCACCTTTTGCGGCACATGACAGCTGATCTGATCCGCTGACATGTGCCCCTAACAGCCGCGGGTGGAATTGCGATTCACCAGCGGCTGTTAACATATTATTTGCAGCTGTCAAACTCTGACAGCGGCATTTAAAATGCACGAGCAGGAAGCACGTCATTACCTTCTCCCATGGCTCCCGTGTCACATGACCGCGGGTGGGCGATGGGTCGGCATGACAACCACCAGAGGTCTCCTGAAGATTTCTATGGTTGTCACTGCCGGATTGCTATGAGCGCCGCCTGGTGGTCGGCACTCATAGCAAGTGAGTAATTCAGCAACATACAGGCGAACTGATCATCGCCTCTATGTAGCAGAGCCGATAGGGTTATGGCAGTTTCTAGTCTCCCATGGAGACCATTGAAGCATGCCAAAAGTAAAAAAAAAAAAAAATGTTTAATAGAAAAGTTCAAATCACCCCCCCTTTCACCCCATTCAAAATAAAACAATTAAAAAAAATCTAACATACACATATTTGGTATTGCCGGGTTCAGAATCGGCCGATCAATTAAAAAAAAAGATTAACCTGATTGTTGGGTCACTGTCTGGTTGCAAGGTGAATCTCTATCCCAGTCTTAAATCAATGACATACTGAAACAGGTTTTTCTCAGAAATATTCCTGAATTTCGCACAATTCATATTCTCCTCAAAGCTGGCCATTTCCCTGTCACTGTTGCCAAAAAATATCCCAACAGCATGATGCAGCCGCCACCATGTTTCACTGTGGGGATGGTGTTCTTGGAGTGATGAGCTGTGTTTGTTTTGCGGCAGATACAACGTTTACTTTGGTGGCCAAAAAGTTCAATTTTGGTCTCATCTGACCATAGCACCCTTCTACATACATTTGGGGAGTATCCCACATGTTTTTTGACAAACTCACAACGACCCTAACAATTTTTTATGTAAAAGTAAAGACTTTTTTCTACCCACTGTTTCATAAAGGCTACCTCTCTGGAATGTATGACTTATTGTGGTTCCTGTGGAAAGATACTCCAGTCTCTTCTTGGGAACTCTGCAGCTACTTCAGGGTTACCTTTGGTCTCTATACTGCCTCTTTGATTAATGCCCTCATTGCCCACGGTGAGGGTTTTGCTGGGTGGCCCCCTCTTGACAGGTTTGTTGTGGCACCATGTTATTTCTTAATTATCCTTTTTATAACCCAACCCTGACTTGTACGTCTTAACATCTTTGTCCATGACTTGTTTGAAGATCTCCTTGGTCTTCATAGTGTTGTATTGTTAGTGGTGCCTCTTGCTTAATGGTGTTGCAACCTCTTTCAGAAAAGGTGTGTATATACTGACAGACATATAACACTTAGATTGCACACAGGTGGACTTCCTGTCACTAAACATGTGACTTATGAAGGCAATTACTTGCACCAGAAATTTTTAGGGGCTTCATTGCAAAAGGGGTGATTGCACATGCCAATTTTTAGTTGTTTGATCACATAAATTAAGTTTATGCCTATATTTTTATCACTTCACCAACTTTAATTTAGTGCTGATGCATCACACATAAATTGGATTACAAAAATCCACTGTGCAAATGTGGTCATGTTTGAAATTACAAAGATATCACAATGCAGAATGATATCACCATGCAGAAGAGCACAAGGGTGCATTTACATTGCATTGTTATGGGGAATGATTATTTCTAAGACTGCTCATTTCCCTATATTCGGACAGTGTAAACAGACTACCGATTAACCCCGACAAATGAGCAAAACTCTCATTCATAGGGTGAAATTATGTTTTGGCTCGCTTGAAAAATCATCGTTCTCAGCAGCACCAGCTTAACGTGCAATACATTGAATTTAGTGATTATTAAATGGGTTGCCCAGTACTTTTATATTGATCGCCTTGCCCAGTACTTTTATATTGATCGCCTAGCCTTAGGATAAGTCATCAATTTCTGATTGGTGGAGGAGCAACATCTGGCACCACCAACGTTCAGCTTTTCCAGTGCCGTACGGAAGTAGCCGAGTACTGCATATCTGCCCCATATTGATTTGAATAAGGGCGGGATATGCAGAACCTGGCTGCAGCCACTATATAGTTGAAAGATCTGTGCACTTCCAGCTGTCAGAATAGCTGATTCCAGGTGCCTATGGGATGTGCTCAGTTGCTGAGCTGTGCAGCTCCATCATGGTATAGTGGCTGTAGCCAGGTACTGTACATCTGCCTACTATTAATTTGAACTTCCAGCCGCCACTGACACCAGGAACAGCTGATTAGTAAGGGTGCTGAGTTTCCAGCCCAATGATCAGGTATTGATGACCTATCCTAAGGATAGGCCATCAAGGTAAAAGTCCCAGCAACCTCTTTAACTTGAAATAGAGCAGATTCTATCGCTAGCTATAGTTTGCAACCCTGAGGTTCTCAAGTGGCAAAAAGTGAGATTAGGTGGTAATCAACATAGCTTGGTGGACAGGGGCGGACATACCGGCCTGTGTGGCTGCACTGGGGGCCTGGAGGTGGAGGGGGGGCCCCTGCAGGGTGGCTAATAATGTGGGGATGGTGGTGGAGGAGGAAATGATGGATGTGGCGGAAAGGGCAATGATGGGGGTGGTGGGGGAGGAGGAAATGATGGAGGTGCTGGAATGGGCAATGATGGGGGTGGGGGGAGAAGGCAATGATGGAGGTGGTGGAATTGGCAATGATGGTGGTGGGGGGAGAATGCAATGATGGTGGTGGGGAGGAGGAAGTGATGGAGGTGGTGGAATGGGCAAGGATGGTGGTGGTGGAAAGGACAATGATGATGGTGGAGGGGGGGGGAAATGATGGATCAGTCAATATCAGACAATATGATCAGTGATTCAAAAATTCCCCATTAAATGTCACCTGCTTAACCCAGCCGGAAGTACGGCGGCGTCTAAAAATAACTAAAATTGACAAATCTCCAGGCCCAGATGGGATACACCCCCGAGTACTGCAGGAATTACGTACAGTCATTGATAGAGCATTAATTTTAATCTTTAAAGACTCCATAATAACAAGGTCTGTACCACAGGACTGGCGTATAGCAAATGTGGTGCCAATATTCAAAAAGGGGACAAAAACTGAACTCGGAAATTATAGGCCAGTAAGCTTAACCTCTACTGTGGGTAAAATCCTGGAGGGTATTCTAAGAGATGCTATGCTGGAGGAATAACCTCATGACCCAATATCAGCAAGGGTTTACTAGGGACCATTCCTGTCAGACTAATCTGATCAATTTCTATGAAGAGGTAAGTTCCGGACTGGACCAAGGGAACGCAGTGGACGTAGTGTATATGGACTTTTCAAAAGCTTTTTATACGGTGCCACACAAAAGGTTGATACATAAAATGAGAATAATGGGGATAGGGGAAAATATGTATAAGTGGGTTAAGACCTGGCTCAGGGATAGGAAACAAAGGCTGGTTATTAATGGAGCACACTCGGACTGGGTCACAGTTAGCAGTGGAGTACCACAGGGGTCAGTATTGGGCCCTCTTCTTTAACATATTTATTAGTGACCTTGTAGGGGGCATACAGAGCAGAATTTCAATATTTGCAGATGACACTAAACTCTGCAGGGTAATCAATACAGAGGAAGACCATTTATATTACAGGATGATTTATGTAAACTAGAAGCTTGGGCTGATAAATGGCAAATGAGCTTTAATGGGGATAAATCTAAGGTCATGCACTTCGGTAGAAGTAATAAGATGTATAACTATGTGCTTAATTCTAAAACACTGGGCAAAACCGTCAATGAAAAAGACCTGGGTGTATGGGTGGATGACAAACTCACATTTAGTGGCCAGTGTCAGGCAGCTGCTACAAAGGCAAATAAAATAATGGGATGCATTAAAAGAGGCATAGATGCTCATGAGGAGAACATAATTTTACCTCTATACAAGTCACTAGTTCGACCACACTTAGAATACTGTGTACAGTTCTGGTCTCCGGTGTATAAGAAAGACACAGCTGAACTAGAGCGGGTGCAGAGAAGAGCGACCAAGGTTATTAGGTGACTGGGGGGTCTGCAATACCAAGATAGGTTATTACACTTGGGGTTATTGAGTTTGGAAAAACGAAGGCTATGTGTTATGATCTGGTGGCCTAGGAGCAGCATGAGACGTACTCTGGAGAAGGTGGTACCTGTACTGACCGCAGACCCTGAACTTAACACCGCAACTAGAAGTAGCCGTGGAATGTACCTAACACTCCCTAGACATCTCGACACAGCCGGAGGACTAAATACCCCTAGAGATAGAAAAGGGAAAACTATCTTGCCTCAGAGAAAATCCCCAAAGGATAGACAGCCCCCCACAAATATTGACTGTGAGAGGAGAGGGAAATAACATACGCAGACTGAAATCAGGATTTAGCAAAGGAGGCACTCTAGCTAAATAGAAAGGATAGGACAGAGTACTATGCGGTCAGTATTAAAACACTAGAAAATATCCACCACAGAAAATACAAAATCTCCACATCTAACTAAAGATATGGAGGGTATATCTGCATCTCCAGAGATACCAGCTTGGCTAAACAAATCCTTATACAGACCAAGGTGGACAAGACAAAACATGGAAGAGAACTGAACAATAAGGCCCACAGCATGTGGACTGCAAAAATCAAAGCCAGAACTTATCTTTGTTGAAAAGAACAGCAAAGCAGGAGAGACCAGGCAGGGATGTGAATCCTCCAGGAACAATGGACAACTGGCACTGACTAAAGGGTCAAGCAAGACTAAATAGCCCAGTCAAAATTGCAATAAGTGGACACACCTGATGAATGCAGTGATCCAAAGACAGCAGCGCTACCACTTATAACCACCGGAGGGAGCCCAAGAGCAGAATTCACAACAGCTATGGGGTGATCTTATTTTAATGTATAAATAAATGAGAGGACAGTACAAAGACATTTCTGATAATCTTTTTAATCATAGACCTGAGACAGGGAAAAGGGGGCATCCTCTACACCTGGAGGAAAGAGGGTTTAAGCATAATAACAGACGCAGATTCTTTACTGTAAGAGCAGTGAGAATATGGAACTCTCTTCCGTATGATGTTGTAATGAGTGATTCATTACTAAAATTTAAGAGGGGACTGGATACCTTTCTTGAAAAGTATAATGTTACAGGTTCTATATACTAGATTCCTTGATGGGGCGTTGATCCAGGGAGCTAGTCTGATTACCGCATGTGGAGTCGGGAAGGAATGTTTTTCCCCAATGTGGATCTTACTCTTTGCCACATGGGTTTTTTTTTGCCTTCCTCTGGATCAACATGTTAGGGCATGTTAGGTTAGGCTATGGGTTGAACTAGATGGACTTAAAGTCTACCTTCAACCTTAATAACTATGTTACTATGGAGGTGGTGGAATGGGCAAGGGTGGTGGTGGTGGCAAGGACAATGATGGTGGTGGTGGAAAGGGCAATGATGGGGATGGTGGGGGAGGAGGAAATGATGGAGGTGGGGGAGAAGGCAATGATGGTGGTAGTGGAAAAAACAATGATGGGAGTGGGGGGGAAGGAGGCAATGATGGGGGTGGTGGAGAAGACTGTGATGGAGGTGTGGAAAGGGCAATGATGGGGGTGATGGAATGGGCAATGATGGGGTGGTGGGGGAAAAAGCAATGATGGAGGTGGTGGAAAGAACAATCATGGGTTGGTGTGGGAGAATGCAATGGTGGTGGTGGAAATGACAATGATGGTGGTGGTGAAAAGGGCAATAATGGGGTGGTGGGGGAGGAGGAAATGATGAAGGTGGTGGAATGGGCAATGATGGAAGTGGTGGGGGAAAAGATAATGATGGTGTAGTGGGGGAGGAGGAAATGATGGAGGTGGTGGAATGGGCTATGATATGGGGTGGTGGGGAAGAAAGCAATGATAGTGGTGGGGGATAAAGCAATGGTGGAGGTGGTGAAGAGGACAATGATGGGGTAGAGGACAATAATGGGATGCGGGGGGAGGAGGACAATGAGGGGTGTAGGGGATTGGGATGGGAGGAAGGGGGACTTAGGAAAAGGGGGAAGTGGAGGAAGACATTATTATCGCTTATTAGGTCTAACACAGTCCCTTAGTATAGAATGTACATACTTATTATGTATAACACAGTCCCTTAGCATATAGTGTACTCATTTATAATATATAGCACAGTCCCTTAGTATACAGTGTACTCACTAATTCTGTATAACACCATCCTTAGTTACATAGTTTCCTCTTTTATTATGTATAACATCATCCCTTATTACGGATTCGCTCTAGTTATATATGGTTCCGTCCCTTATTATATAGCTTCCTCTGCTGTTATGTACAGTTCTGTCAGTGTTACCTAGTGTATTCTTATTAATTTTGTTATTCACAGCGCCCTCTTTAATTACATAGCCCCCTCTCTTGTTAGATATAAAATGACTGCTGATCGAGGAGCCGGTGACCAGGCGACCAGTCCATCAGCTCCTCCATTAGAAAAGAAGCTTTCCCATGCTCCATCAGCCATCATTGCATTATACAGCTAAAAAAGACAGGACAGTGTGTAATAAAAAACAGGGCTCTATATATTCCAATACCTAAGGGACGGTACTGTAAATAACAAGAGAGGGCACTGTATAATAAGGGAGGCAATATACATAATAAAGGAGATTATGTAATATATATACATGTATGGGTGTATGACTAATATATGTATAGAAAACCGGGTGTTTGTTGTGAGGTTGTGTGCGCTTCTGATCGGCGGTAAAATCATCACTACTGGTCAGACATCTGCGGTTTCCACGCTGCAAATGACAGCGTGAGAACACAGCTGTGATGGAGGGTATATAGTTTATCACTGGTCGTTGGCGTGGGGTGATGGGACTACAGCAAGAGCAGGATCGGCTAATGGGGGTATTCATCAGCCGACTTCTGGGCTGTAAATAGATAATTTTAAAAAGAAACCGGTGTGGGTTCCCCTGTATTTTTGATAACCAGCCAAGCAAAACTCACAGCTGGGGGCTGCAACACTCAGCTGTCAGCGTTAACAAGGCTGGTTATCAACAATAGAGGGGTCCCCATGCCGTATTTTTTAATTATTTAAATAAATAATTTTAAAAAACGGCATGGGGTCCCCCACATTTTTGACAACCAGTCTTGTTAAAGCAGACAGCAGGGGGCTAGTATTCTCAGGCTGGTAAAGAGCCATGGATATTGCCTCTCCAGCCTAAAAATAGCAGCCCACAGCCGCATTTATTAGATGTGTCAATTCTGGCACTTTGCCCGGCTCTTCCCACTTGCCCAGTAGCGGTGGCAAGTGGGGTTCAAATTTGTGGGGTTGATGTCACCTTTGTATTGTACGGTGACATCAAACTCATGGCTTAGTAATGGAGAGGCTTCTATAAGACACACATAACAATGGAAAAGTGTGTGTCAGGATTTGAACCTAGCAACTCCTGTGCACCAGACGGCACCTCTTCCTTCTGAGCTATTCAGCTTGCTGGACAATTCCGTGCTAACCCAAATACATGTACCTATGTTGCTTCCGATGTCTCCACCCTGAGTTTTCTGGGTGTTTCCACCCTGACTTCCTGATTGGCTCATCCTGATTGCACAGCCTATTTAAATCTGGCCTTGCTCTCATTTCCTTGCGTGATTATTGAGCTACCTGCTTCTAGTCAAGCTCCTTTCCACCTGCTATTCCCTCTAACGACACTGCTACTCCTGGTAAATGACCTCTGCCTTCCTTGAATACGATTCCTGCTTATTCCTTCAAACTACATTGCTTTTCCTGTGTACCGACTCCTCCTATTACAGACTACGCTACATGCCAGTGCTGCCCCTAGTGGTTGCAATATCACTACTCCAACCAGGTCAGGCCATAACAGTGTGTTTTGTTTTTATTAAAAAATAACAAACACCGTTATACTCACCTAACACCTAATTCCACTGAACCCCTCGTGTCTCCTGTAATAAAACAAAAATAAAAAAACAACAAGATCCCTCACCTATCTGTCATTCTGTCCCACACCGTAATCCGTGTTTGGGGGATAAACAGTTTTCAATCTGGACAGTGCCAAGATACAACTGTCCAGGCTGAGAATCACTGATGAATGAGCTGCTGCGAGCGCAGTGTCAGTGATCAGCGGTCACCTCATCGAGGAGGTTAACTCGGTGCCTGAGGCTGTGTTCCCAGCCTGGCTGAACTGCGGTGACCTCGGTGAGATCTCTGCTAGCACCATGAGAAAGTTGCATGGTGCAGAGGTGAGTTCACAGGGAGAATTTCACTGCGGTGAATTTCAACTGAGGTGAACTCGCCTCACTGAAGTTCAGCCCGAATGGGAACGCAGCCTCAGTGACTGGGGTAACCTCGATGACGTCATTGCTGTTCAATGATGCTGTGATTGCAGCAGCTCATTCATCAGTGGTTCACAGCCTCTATGGTCGCATCTTGGCACCGTCCAGGTTGAAAACTGTTTATCCCCCAGACGTGGATTGCGGCGTGTGACGGAATGACGGACAGGTGAGGAATATTGTTGGTTTTTTTATTTGTTTTATTACAGGAGAGGAGGGGTTCAGTGGGAATAGGTGTTAGGTAAGTATAACTGTGTTTGTTGTTTTTAAATAAAAAAGGAAAATTGTGTTTTGTTTTTATTTCAAATAAAATACTCTATTCTGGCTGTGTGTTTATTTACAATATAACTATAGGATTAGTATTGGATAGGAGTCTTATAGACGCCTCTCCATTATTCATTTGTGGGCTTGATGTCACCAGACAATACAAAGGTGACATCAACCCCACAAATATGAACCCCACTTGCCACTGTTACAGGGCAAATGGGTAAAGCCGGGCAAAGGGACACAACGCATCTTATAGATTCGCCTTTTCTGGATGGCTGCGGACTGCTATTTTTAGGCTGGGGGGGCAATATCCATGGCTCCTTACCAGTCTAAGAATAACAGCCCCCAGCTGTCTGCTTTAACTTAGCTGGTTGTCAAAAATGGGTATGACCTCTCTACTCTTAATAACCAGCCTTGCTAACGCTGACAATTGAGGTTTGAAGCCCCCAGCTGTTAGTTTTGACTGGCTGGTTATCAAAAATACAGGGGAACCCAATCCATTTTTTTTTTATTATTTATTTACAGTGCAGGTGCTGGCTGATGAATACTCTATTCAGCCGCTCCTGCTCTCACTATCATTAGGGGCAGCAGGCGTAGGCTGATGGGAGCAGGTGTCCCATCAGCTGACAGTGACTGGAGGTAAACTTTATACCTCCGATCACAGCTGTGGGCTTACACTGTCATTTGACATTGTGGGAACTGCGGCTGTTTGACTGATGGTGATAATTTTACAGCAGATCAGAAGAGGTGTTTGCAGCGTTGTCATAAACTGGATGTTCGGGACCCCCATTCAAGTGACTAAGGTTAGGGTTTGGGTACTGTTCTGGTACTCGAACCTGAACTTTTTGTAACTGTTCGACCTGAGCAGAAGGAATCAACTGTTTTTCCAGGATAACCTTGTATGCGGCTTGATTCATACCTCCTTTGCAAAGAACAACCTGCCAATTACAGCCTTGCTGAAGCATCCCCAGATCATCACCGATCCTCCACCAAATTGCACAGTGGGTGCAAAACACTGTGTCTTGTACATGGTGCAAGTGCTGTGCGATTTTTGTCTCGCATCCATTGACTTGCATTAGCGAGTTTCGGCCGATACACGCAGCAAATCGCAGCATGCTGCGATTTCCCTCGCACGTATAATACCGCCCAGAAAAAAAAACGGTGATGGGAGCTGCCCCATAGATTAACAGTGGTTCGAGTGCTATGCGATTTTTTTCTCGCATAGCACTCGTCCGTATTCCTCGCTAGTGTGACTCCGGCCTTAGTGGAATGATCCTTTACCTTCAGAATATGAACTCTTTTGCTACCCAACTACTTTTGACAATACTATCCAAAATCCACCTTATATGAAAGTATAAATGTCTGTTACCTGTGGACAATCCTTAATGTAATGACCCTTGTTGAAGCAGAGATGACACAAGTAGTTTGGAGGGGGCCTCTTGCTGGGTTTCCTGTTCTCCGAGGAGAGTGAAATTTCTGAGAAGTGTTCGGTTAGAGAGCTCAGTCCATCCACAATGTTGTTCAAAGATCCATACGGAGATGCATTTTTATAAAGGCTATTGCCCAGGGCCTGTGGAGACATACAAAATACTTTGACACTTTACCAGATACAATTGTGCATACATTTAGCGAAATTAAAAAATTCTCTTTATTTACATCATCACCTTAGCTGGCCCCAATACACTAAACATGCATGTGATTCTTAAAGCTGGATATGACCTTTGAAGCCAGGAAAACAGTGTCCTGTGAGAGTTTGAGCGCTGACTCCATGTTTTCAATCCATTTTTATTAATGGTATAAGTGTGTCCTCCCTTTAACACAAATATTCCCCAAATGCTGTTTGCAGAGAATGATTTAATTCCAGGTTGCAGTCTGATCTAATTGTAGATGATAATAAAATTCCATGAAGTCACTCCGTACATCACTATTTAGTGTCCCTGGGAATAAATAATGAACATAAAGATGAGCTACATTTTTCCACGACTGAAAACCCTGATGAACCCGCCCTGTGTTTGGCAATTAAACAGATTAGGGCGAGGGGGCTAGAAAATGAAACATGACCAAACAATTGGCAGAACATTGCAAAATGATTTGGTTGTACTGAAATACTACGTGCAGCTTAACAATGTCCTGTAATGTTAGTTGTAAGCAGGTTTTCACATTCATGCTCTTAGAACTGTATCAGTCTTAGGTCTTGTACCATGCATCTTGTACAGTTATGACATTCACTTAAACATTCTCCAAACAAAAACAGGAAAGCAATAAGCCTACTTGAACAGGACTATTTGTCAAAATTCGCTGCAGGTTACATTGGATCACATCATGGACATTTGGATCTTGTCTCTGTGAATTGACTTTTCCATAAGTTAGAGAGACGTTAGCCACTGATTACAAGGAACATGTTACAGAGCATCTACATACATTGCCTCATGTATGTAAGAAGAAGAAAAAGAGGAGACGTTAGGCTTCACGATGAGATCTTAAAATAACACTCTACATGTCTATCTTTTGCGATGCATTCATACAGAGGGCTCAGCTAGTTCTGAAATAGTCTAGGACTCCTTAATGCAACTGCATCTATTTAAAGCACATTTTGAGATTCCAATTTCCCATTCACTGCTCTGCACAAACAAGCAGACTAGTGTGGTCTCGTACTATAAGTCCTAGGAATACATTTTTTTTTTAATTAAAGAGAACCTGTCAGCAGGATTGTGCACAGTAACCTACACACAGTGTCAGGTTGACGCCGTTATACTAATTACAATGATACCTGTGTTGATGAAATCCTTCTTGTGGTTGTTGTTTAATCTTTATTTTCAGTTTTGAGTAAGGCTACTTTCACACATCAGGTTTTTTGTTTCAGGCACAATCCGGATAATTTTCTATAAAACGGATCCGTCGCAAATAGTGAAAAACTGTCCTGGATCCGTTTTTTTGTTTTTCAGCTGGGAATGAAAAAGGGAGAGAGAGAGAGAGATTCCAGAATGGAAAATACATGATTTCTGTAAAAAACTGGATCCGGACGCCGGATTCGGCCGTTTATAACTGCGTTTCATACATTTTTGGCCGCATCAGTTGTTGTGCGGTTTTCCGCCGGACAGAAAAAACATTGCTCTGGACGTTTTCTCCGTCCGCTGGAAAACTAATTTTGGACGGAACCGGCTCTGCTACATACAAGCAATGATCAGATCACCTGTATGTAGCAGAACTACTGCCTTGCTATGAGCGGCAACCACCGGGCGGCGCACATAGCAATCTGGCATAAACAACCATAGAGGTCTGCAGGAGATCTCTGGTTGTCATGCTGACCCATCGGTGACCTGCGATCTCGTGACGGGGTCACTGATGGGCAGGATTTCTGGGGCGATGGCCAGAAGCGCCCATTAAATGAGTTTGACAGCAGCATTTAACGGGTTAACAGCAGCGGGTGGATCGTGATTCCACCCGCGGGTGTTCCGGGCACATATCAGCTGTTCAAAACAGCTGACATGTGCCAGGAAAGAAGTGAGCCCACCGCCGGAGCCCACATTAAAGGGGGAGACACGACATGCTTAGTACATATATGGCGCATGTCGTGAAGAGGTTTAAAAAAATCTGCCTGTGGTGCAGCATGTTTGCATCTATAATGTGTATATAAGTATTGTTTTTGATGGCATACATAAATGTAAAAAAAACAAATCTGAATAGCAGGCGGTGCCATCTTGCTAAAGAAAAAAATTTGCCTCCTCCAAGATGGGGTGGCTGGCGCCATCTTAATGGAGATCATTGTTTTTTTTTCTCTAGCAAGGTGGCGCTGTTAGTGCCTGCTATCGGATCGCTGATAGCTGATACTGAGTAGGCGCGGCCGACACCATTTTCAGACTGATTTTTTTTTAAATTTATGTATGCCATTAAAAACAATAATTAAATACACATTATAGATGCAATCTTGCTGCAGCGCAGGCGCCGCCGTCTGCCTGCAGAAGGGGATTTTTTTTAAATATATTAATATATACTTACCTTGTGATGTCTTCACATCCTCTTCTGTCCAGATGTGTCCGGATCCCAGAATTCCAAGCGGCAGAAGTTCACCGACCGCCATATTGGGACACCCAGCCTCTTGCGCGGTACCACCAGCGGAACACCGTCGCACCACACACACACTGTATACGCCGTACGCACCACACACACACACTGTATATGCCGTACACACCACACACATACACACTGTATACACCATAAGCACCACACAGACACACTGTATAAGCCGTACGCACCACACACATACACACACACACACACACACACACACACACACACACTGTATACGCCGGAAGGAGCCTCTTGCGTGGTACCACCAGCGGAACACCGTTGCGAATACGCCGCTGCCGGGATCAGCCGAATGGTTCACTGACTGCCGCCATCTTTGTACAGGAAGAGTGCATGCGCAGTTTTATTGTGACCGCCGCTATCTGTCTGCACAAAGATGGAAGCGGTCTGATTTACTGCGCCTGCGCAGGCGCAGTGAATTGTTCGGCTGATCCCGGCGGCAGATGCGCGACGTATCTACAGGCAGAGGAAGCCGGTCACATTAAATGGGTTTTCCCACGAACAAGCACATATCACCCCTTTTCTGGAACACTCTACAACAACACATCAGACTCTCGCCTACCATCGAAACCTTCAAAAAAAACCTGAAGACCTACCTCTTCCGGCAAGCCTACAACCTGCAGTAACCACCGATCGACCAAGCCACTGCACGACCAGCTCTACCTTCGCCTACTGTATTCTCACCCATCCCTTGTAGATTGTGAGCCCTCGGGCGCAGAGTCCTCTCCTCCTGTACCAGTTATGGCTTGTATTGTTCAAGATTATTGTACTTGTTTTTATTATTTCCCCCCCCCCCCCTTACATGTAAAGCGCCATGGAATAAATGGCGCTATAACAATAAATAATAATAATAATACCACATCTCCTGGGCAGGGGAGGAAGCAAAAGACAATACTGACATTAACAGCAGAGGATCACAGTGGATTCATTTTGTCAGGTAAAATACTGTATTTCACTGACTGTTTTTAAATGGAGGGAGAGATTCTCAACGCTGCAAGGCCTGCCCCCATCGTGACATTACCGCCCTCATGATGCGATAGCATTGGGCCTCCATCTAGTATATAATATTCATCATATAAACTAGTAGGCAGGTCACTGAGGGATCAGTGACCTGTCAGAAGCCATACACATGAACACCTAATCGGAGCACCACATGAAGACCCCCCACAGGCCGCCCCTAAGCATGAACATATCATTAACTGAAAACAGAAAATAAAGATTAAACAACAACCACAAGACGGATTTCATCAATCAAGGTATCATTTTAATCAGTATAACGGCGCCAACCTGACACTGTCTGTATGTTACTGTGCACAATCCTGCTGACAGGTTCCCTTTAAAGAGGCCTACAAATTGGTCAGAGGTCTTTTATATGTGACTGTCTTCTTAATCTAATGATAGAAGATATTAACTTAAAGGGAACTTGACATGTCCCCAAATTGCAGATAACTTCAGGATACAATGTTATAGTGCTGTCTGTCTGTCTTACTAACAGCACAGTTATGCTAGAAAATGAACTTTATTCCTTCTGGGAGCCGCCAGCTTTCAGTCATGCAGGCGTACCTGGAGTGGCTCAAGTCAGCACTCAGTACAGAGTAAGGGACAGCTGTAAGCACACCCTGGTGCTCTGATTGACAGCTCGCTTTGCAGTGCATCTGCCGTTCACAGTATAGTGAGCAGTGACTGTACCCACTCGGGGCACACCTGAGGGACAGAAAGCCAGAGGCTGCCAAGAGGAATAAAGTTCATTTTCCGCAGGTAGCTACGCCAACAGTAAGGCAGCCATACAGCATTGTTGGGGACATGACACGTTCCCTCTAATTATACAGGTGACGCTGAATAATATGGGCAGTTAGACATGTTCATGGTTCTATTATTGGGAAAGCAAAATAGGCACTGAATTAGGTATCCACCACCTTGGGGCCTCTGTCTTTCAGATTTCTCAAATGCTTTCTAGGCATTCCTAGCAGTCAGAGTGTTCCGAGCACTGATACCCCACCTGGCTATGTTGTTAACAGGAAAAAAACATGTAGAGAATTCATATTTTTAACTTGTTTAATATACAACATACCAGAGCCTTCATCAACATCAGACATTAGGTGTGGGATATGACAACAATTAGCTATAAGCCGCCTAATGTATTTACTGAACACATTTTATTTAAATGTTTCTAGTGGCGCTCCCCAAACACAGTTTTTGCCCATGATGCTCAACCAATCCTAATCCCGCCAAGAATGAATAATTCCTACAGATTTTGTATAGCGTCATGAAGCGGGTGTCAGGTCATAGAGGATGGTAATGTAGGGTGACTCAGTATTTTCCACCGGTTACACAGGGATAAACATTCGGAGTCACGATAAAAGGACTGTGGAGAAACACTAAACATATGTTCTATGATTTATTCCAGTGTTTAATTTGAATGTACGTTGTTGTATAATTAGATACATTTTTGGGGAGATTTATAAACATGCTCTCACTTCACATCCAAAATTACTAAATATTCAAGATTTGTAACAGTTGTAACTAAAAACAAATGTTATTTCCACCTTTCAAATAGGGAATTATTACTATTGTTTTTTAATTAAGTGACTCTGCAGTTTTGATTAATGGAAAATGAAAGAAGACTAAATTGGCATTGTAAAACGCGCATAAATTAATATATAGATATCATACATTTTTACTGTTCTAGTCTGTTTTTTCAGATGCAGTAGTATACAGTCCTAGACTGTAGCCTACTTTTTAAAATCCCGGACAAAGGATGATACATTTCTATAGATGGAGAAACACTGAAGGATTACTGCAGCGATTTTACGTTAAAAGACTGTGGACACTGTAGATGCTACAAATGAGGTGACAGACTCCCTCTAATTATACCAACATCCTCCAGTGTTTCTCCATCTAAAGAAATGTATCATCCTTTGTCTGGCATTTTAAAAAGTAGGCTACAGTCTAGGAATGCGTACTACTGCATCTAAAAAAGACAAGAACAGTACAAATCTATATATATATAATTGCCTAAGGGGTACTTCCGCCTGTTTGTCTGTAATGGAAATCCTGGGTTGCTGATTGGTCGCGGCCGGCATGCCTGCGACCAATCAGCGAGATTGGGGCGGGATTTAAACACCGCTTCACTTTTTGCTATTGATTCTGCCTATGCAGCATCAATAGTAAAAGCATAGAATGTTAAAAATAATACAAAAAAAAACCACATTACATTCTCACCTTACGAAGTCCGCCGCTGTCCGCGCCAGCCTTTCCCGCTTCTCGCGCTCCGGTCCCAAGAATGCATTGCGGCAATGAGCCGAGATCCTGTGGCGGTCTCGGGACACCGCTACACGATCACGGGTTATTGCCGCAAAGCATTACTGGGAACGGAGCGTCGCGAGGAGCATCGGAAAAGGCCTCGGCTGGATCCGGGGGCCGACGGAAGGTGAGTATATAACTATTTTTTATTTTAATTGTTTTTTTTAACAGGGATATGGTGCCCACATTGTTATATACAACGTGGCTGTGCTATATAGTACGTGGGCTGTGTTACATACTGCGTGGGCTATGTTATATACTACGTGGGCTGTGCTATATACTACATGCTTGTGCAATATACTACGTGGCTGTGTTATACACTGCGTGGGCTGTGCTATGTACTATGTGGCTGTGTTATACACTGCATGGGCTGTGTTATATACTGCGTGGGCTGTGTTATATACTGCATGGGCTGTGTTATATACTACGTGGGCTGTGCTATATACTACGTGCCTGTGCAATATACTACGTGGCTGTGTTATATACTGCATGGGCTGTGCTATATACGTGGCTGTGTTATATACTGCATGGGCTGTGTTATATACTGCATGGGCTGTGTTATATACTGTGTGAGCTGTGTTATATACTACGTTTCTGTGCTATATACTACATGGGCTGTTACATACTGCGTGGGCTGTGTTATATACTGCGTGGGCTGTGTTATATACTATGTGGCTGTGCTATATACTACGTGGGCTATGTTATATACTACGTGGCTGTGCATTCTAGAATACCCGATGCGTTAGAATCGGGCCACCATCAAGTACAGTAATATGGTCTTACAATTAGCACCATATAGTAATTCTGGCAAACATTTTGTAGTAATGGGCCCCATCCTGGTCCCATTCTTGTATTAATGTCCACATTCTGTCCTCTTCTTGAAATAATGTGTCATATACTACGTGGGCTGTGTTATATACTGCGTGGGCTGTTATATACTGCGTGGGCTGTGTTATATACTACGTGGGCTGTGCTTTATACTACGTGCCTGTGCAATATACTACGTGGCTGTGTTATATAATACGTAGTGCTAATTCTAATTCTGGGTCACTTACTGGGCTTCTTGCTGTAGTTTTGATAAAACATCATCTGCTAGAGCTCTATTAGTAATCTCAATGATGAGCTTCTCCAATGCAGTCCATAATATCATTACAAATAATTTACTTTACGTATATAACACAGCCCACGTAGTATATAGCACAGCCATGTAGTATATAGCACAGCCCACGCAGTATATAACACAGTCGCATAGTATATTGCACAGGCACGTAGTATATAGCACAGCCCACGTAGTATACAACACAGACCACACAGTATATAACACAGCCCACGCAGTATATAACACAGCCCACCCGTGATCATGTAGCGGTCTCGCGAGACCACCATGTGATCTTGGCTTATTGCCGCAATGCATTCTTGGGACCGGAGCGCGAGGAGCGGGAAAGGTTGGCGCGGATGGCGGCGGACTTCGGAAGGTGAGAATGTAATGGGTTTTTTTTGTATTATTTTTAACATTCTATGTTTTTACTATTGATGCTGCAATAGTAAAAAGTGAAGCAGTGTTTAAATCCCGCCCCAATCTCGCTGATTGGTCGTGGCTGTGCAAAGCAAAAGGTGGCTACTTTGAAGAACCTAGAATATAAGACATAATTTCAGTTGTTTCACACTTTTTTGTTAAGTACCGGTATATAATTCCACGTGTTAATTCATAGTTTTGATGCCTTCATTGTGAATGTACAATTTTCATAGTCATGAAAATACAGAAAAATCTTTAAATGAGAAGGTGTGTCCAAACTTTTGTTCCGTACTGTATATAGATGTGGCCAAATGAGGGAAACAAAATTGCATAAATGTAAAGTAAAAATTCATGCTGTTTTATACATAAACTAAAGTAAACCAAAACAGTGCACGTTTGTTATCACCACAACTAAAGCTGTAAAACAATAATCCCATACGATTTATGCCGTTTAAAAAAATAAAAAATATGGCAAAAATGTTTAAAAAAATTATCAAAAAGTGTATAGAAAAAAATGGTATAATTAAAAATGTCACTTTGTCCTGCAAAGAATGCAGCCCCCCATATTGAATTTTTTTTTTATGTGCGGACCATATACCTATCTGAATTTGAGACCCCTGACTTAGAGCAAGTATTTCAATGTGTGACATATAATTAGTGTTGTCATTACATGTCACACATTAAAAAAACTTGGTCTCACCTCCTGCATGAGTCAATATGTGGAGAGAAGGGCAGAGGAGCTGAGTTTAGCTGTGTCAAATTACAAATCCTTCAATTACTGAGTGTCATATCACACTTATGTGTGCTGTGCTCAAGCAACTCGTAATCTCTCAGCAGGGAGATTCATGGCTGTCATATCTCATATATATATATATATGAGCAACCTACCTGTTTTGGACCATTCCTGTCTGACATTATACATCTCACACACTGAGAAACCTGCTCTAAGCTACAGTGGGTGTGTGCTCTTCCTTTCTTTGAGTGTTGCTGCTTAATATGATTGGTTGGCACCACACAGAGGGAAGCAGTACAAGCAAAAGCTGTCTCATAACACCCACTTACACTTAAAAACTTAACTCATTAGTTGCCAAATACTTTGATTACTAATATCTTCACTACAGAGGCAAAATAAAAAAAAAATCAAAATGTTTCATTCTGCTGTATAGCCAGTATTACATTGTGTGTCCAGTTCAACATGAACGATTTGGTAAAAGGTTCTCTTTAAATGAAATTATGGCATCTTCTACGATCTGAACATGAATAATGGACGTCCCAGACCTGGATGGAGGGTCATTGCAATTGGAGACAAGAAATGGATGACTTGGATTTTCCAGTGGTTGGGGCGTTGCACTCGTATTGCCAAGAACCACAAATTTATAAGTACAGTAAATATTGCTAGAATGCTATTCACTTACTCAATATTTATGTAATATTTGCAGTGTGCTGCTATATTTTCTGAGTTCGTTTTGCATTAGCATTAGCTAATTAGTATCTGTGCATTCAAGTTGTGCTGTTCGGACACGCTACCTATAATATTCATTATCTGGATTGTACCTGCCCTTGGTTGCTTTGCTATTTCCAGTAATGCATGTGAATATACGGTAATCCATATATCCATTGTTAGCAGAGGGTTTAGTGCTTGCAGTGAACTGCTCTATACTCTGCATTTTTCAAATTCTTATGATGATATATTCAATTATTCCCAGTTATATCTTGAGCTTTGTTGCTGTCACCTTATTCTGTAATGAGAATTACACTCCACTAAAGAACATCTGGGATCAGTCAGCTCTGGATTACTGCAGTGTAACAGGTGAGAGAAACCCTGGGGACATGTCTGTCCCAGCAGTGAGATATGTAAATATGAACACATATATACACTCTATGAAATGGAATATTAGGCATAAGTGTCTCACAAAGAGTGGCAGTGACAAAAGTAATCAGGTCCAAGGTTCCTAAGGCAAGCGACAAAATTTACCCCAGACATCAATAAAATCATGTTTCAATAATAGGAAGCCAGGAAACTAACAAATCGAGTCTGTTGTCTATGTAGTCACTATTACATGTTTCAGGACTCATGCACACATTGCAGATTTCATCAGCATTTTAGATGCTTAGACGCCAAACATGGAAGCGGATGCAAAAAGTGTACAAGGCCTTTCTAACTCAACTAAAGACAAAGATAATAAAAGTTTGAGAAATATTAAAAATAGTATATTGCAAAGAATTGTATACACATTTTAAACAAACAGGTATTTCACAGACCTGTATAACATTGGGCTGTGAAAATGAAAAATTAGATTTTTTTGCACTAAAAATGTTGTTTTAGCACAAAGTTTTTAATCGTCAAAAGGGATGATAGGAGAAAATGGACCACAAAATTAGTTACGCAATGACTCCCTATGTGGCAATTCCCCATATGTGGTCAAAAACTACTTTTCAGCACATTTAATCCAAAGAATTTTCGGATACAGAACATTTTGGATCAGTTCACATTTATGCTGTGCTCTACACTGAGCACTTACATCATGGGTTGAAATGGATGAAATTCCCCCAAGGAATCTATACATGAGAATGAGGCAGCAGAGTTACTGTGGACTCTGTGTGACTTCTCTTCGGCAGTGTCCTTCTTTTCAGAGGTAAAAAAACTATGGTCACAACGCATTTACACACGCCTAAAAAAATAGGAATGGTCGGATTATAGGCCAGACAGAGTCAACAGTGTCTCATTATAGGGAATCTTCAGTCATGGGTTTCCGACTAAATCACGTATTTCAGAAACCTACACGAAACCCTCACGTAAACGCTCAGCGTAGAGCGCAGGATAAATGTGAGCTGAGCCTTACTGTGATCTTTGGGAAGCAGAATGAACAAATCAACAGTGAAGAATTGGTGTTTTTTATGCCATTCCTCGTGCAGTAACTGATTAGATGACTTTATTCTAAGATTTATATAGTTTGTGTGGCTGCTATCTCACAGTAAAAAAAATCCTTTTTCTTTTTACAAAAATTAGCTTTTGCATCACCATATTCTGATAGATAGAGTCAGGTGAGGGCTTGTTTTTGTAGGACATTTTGTAGTTGACATTTTTATTGGCATATCATTTTTGATCGCTTTCTATTCTGATTTTTGGGAGGCAGAATGTACAAAAAACAGCAACTCAGACAGTTTTTTTATGTGACTCACTGTGTTGTAAAAGCGATAAGGCAGCTTTATTCTTCGGGTCAGTATGATTACAGCGATACCACGTTTATATAATATTTTTATGTTTTGTTGCTTTTACACAAAATATATTTTATAGAAAAAAATATTGTTTTTGCATCACTATACAGTATTCTAAGAGCTATATAGATCATATATTCTAAGCTCTTTTTTACTTCCACTGACAGAGAAGTATGGCAGCTTGTTTTTTGCAGGACAAAATTACATCTTAAGGGATACCATTTTTATTTATATTCATCTTTTTTAGGCTATAAGCACGTTGCAGAATTGCCACGGAAATTTCCTGGGCAATTCTGCCACTCCCTGCCGCGGGTATAGCACATGCAGAATTGGCATGCGTTTTCCTGCTAAACAGTAGTGTTTTGCAAGTGTAATTAGCTTGCAGAATGCCAGCGTTTTCCAAGCGATCTGTAGCATCGCTTGGAAAACTGATTGACAGGTTGGTCACACTTGTCAAGCATAGTGCTTGACAAAAGTGACCAACTTTTTACTATTGATGCTGCCTATGCAGCATCAATGGTAAAAGATAGATGTTAAAAATAATTTAAAAAAAAAAGTTATTCTCACCCTCCGACGCTGCTTCTGGCGGCTTCCGTTCCGAGGGATGCACTGCGCGAAGGACCTTTCTGACGTCAAGGTCACGTGACCGCGACATCATCCCAGGTCCTTCACGCAATGCATCCCTGGGAACAGAAGCCGCCGCGTGCACCGCTGAGAGGCAGGAGGACCCCTGGGGCCATCGGAAGGTAAGTATATCAATATTTTTTATTTTAATTCTTTTTTTAACAGAAATATGGTTCCCAAGGGCCTGGAGGAGAGTCTCCTATCCTCCACCCTGGGTACCAGCCGCACATGATCCGCTATGCCCACCATGCGGAATGTAAGTGGATCACTGCATTCCTATGTGTGCAGAATCACCGCGATTCCGCACAAAGAATGAGCATGCTGTGTATGGTTTCGTGATGCAATTCTGCCCCGGAAAAATACGTAGCATTAGCACAGCATTGCGGAATCCCATTGAATTCAATGGGCTGTGTTGTGCAAAACTCTAATATATTGCCCTCCCTTCTCCCCTCCTATCTTTCACACTACCCTCCTGTTTTCAGTATTTAGACAGTTGAAGGGATAGTCATTAGGGAAAGTGAAGGTGAGCCGACGGTGAGCGGGGGAGCTATATTGCATACAAGTTAGGGTGCCAAACTCCGCAGTAAGGAAGGGACAACAAAATAGGGTTTTGGAGGGTAAGTTATTGTATGAGTTCAGAGACAAACCCTTAAAAAACATATCTGTTTCACATAGGTTCTGTATTTATTGTGGCAATAAGTTATATGTCTTTTGCCTGTGGTTATATAATGTGTTGGTACTGATTTGTATCGTTTTTCACTGTGATGAACCTTTAAACAGGAGACCAATATTTGGACTTAAATTATCCTCTCCATTATTCTAATAAATCCCCCTTCTTTACACCCTGGGTCTTGGACCTTGAATTCTCTAATATTGTTTATCTGGCTGTTTTTTTGCTTGTTTTTTGGCTGGTTTAACCAGAAAACATACTCACAAAGTAAATATAAAGAAGAATCCAAAATTTGGAGACTTAAAATAATTTTATTAATTACAATATTAAAAACAAGGAGAAACAACATCTCATCTTTACCCCTGATAGGCATTCTTAAGTCACAGGGACCCCAGGGTCTTATCTCGTCCCTATACACATATCTGCTATCAACGGGAACGATCTCTATTATAGATTCGGTGAGAGGCAAATGGGAAGGGGTTATCCCTGATATGCAAAATGAGGAGTGGGAGGATATTTTGGAATCCCCCCTCAAAGTCTCCCCATCGATCAATAATAAGAGGACCCAGTTATATGTAATCCACCAGTCATATTTGACTCCACTGAGACTTTCTCGGATGGGTCGATACTCGATGTCAGAATGTTTGCGTTGCCACTCATTCGACGCTGATTTTGTACATATGATATGGCAGTGCCCCATTGTTTCTCACTATTGGAGGGAGGTAACGTCACTATTAACTTCAATACTGTCAATTCCGGTTCCTCTTGAACCTTTAGTTTGCCTGTTTGGAGTGTGGGACGAGGAGGCCTGGGAACATTATGTGGGGATTTTTCTGCGAGAAACACTTTTTCTAGCAAGGAAGTTGTTAGCTCTGCGGTGGATGGGGAACTCATCCCCCTCCATTAGGTCCTGGATTGAGTTGGTGAATGCAGTCATCCCCTATGAGCGCACTCTTTATCAAAACAGGGGTTGCCCGGGTAAGTTCAACAAAATATGGGATAAATGGAATGCCTCTCACCTCACTCTGTGATCTGACTGGTCGATGGGGACGTGGTTTCACCTTTGCTCTACTAGTATTGCGCAATGGGGAAAAAACACTCAGCTATTGTTAAGTGGCGGCTTAGTAGTTCTGGAGGTTTAGTTTAGTTGTAGTTTAAAAACCTTATGTTCCGATTGTTCCATAACTTTACATATATATATATACATGTTCTTCTATGTGAAATGATTGGCATATGTATGCTCTGTCTTTTTCATCCCCTGTAAATGTAACCATGCAGACCAATGACGAGGACAAATATGTATGCTGTGTTTATTTTGTGTTTGATAAATAAACGAATTAAAAAAAAAAAAAAAACAAGGAGAAACTGACAAGAAATAGCATCAAAAATACCATAGTACGGGGAGATAATAAGTTAAATTCATAGTTGGTGGCATAAACCACGGAACATAATCCTACATAATCCCTAAATAATCTTCATAAAGTGCAAAAAGTGGATAAATAGACTGAAAATACAGCCTGAAATAAAGTGCATGAAAAATATATACAAAAGGGATTATAAATACCAATTAATAGTGGTCCGTGCGTTTCGTTAATGTGGCTTTTTTGTCTTTTACTAGCTAGGGGCCAACAGTGTTCATTAGGGAGAGCCATCGTTGAGCGGGGCACCTCATTGCGATCAAGCTAGGGTGCCAACCTCCGCTGGTAGGAAGGGGTTTAATAGGGTTTCATAGGGTGAGACAGTCTACATATCTAATTAGTACCAACCTCTTGGTTTGGCCAGGTGTACTTTAATATGTTTAATAATTGGGTATTTTTTTAAATGATAAGGATTAAAGGTTATATTTTAAAGGTATAGTTTTTTTGTGAGCCATTTTGTTATATATACCTATCTATCACGTATTTATTTTTCCCTGCATCTCTAGCCAGTCACCACTGTTGGCACAGAGCTGTTATTGCGTCTTTTCAGACAGTGACAGCTTAACGACATGACGTGTATAGCACATCATGATGCGGGAACTGACACCTGCTCATGACGTGCTGTACACGTCATTGGACGTTAAGTAGTTAAACACCTAAAGCCTATGAGAACATTACCCTGCACGTTTTCCTGTTTGTTTATTCTACACACAAAATGTATCCATCAGATCTGTGTGCCAAATGTGAACAGTTATTTTGTCACATAAAGACTACACTCTTGCAAATAACCACTGCCCTTGCATTTAGGTGATGAGACCACTGGAGGCCAGCTGGAAGGTCACCTGGCTATTTTACCTCCAGTAGCCGCTGCAAGGGAAAATGTAGCATTGAAAAACACAGGGTGAAAGGACCGGCAACACTGTTGTACCTGTAGCAAGCGTAATTAGAAATCAAGGGATAGCAGAGCAAAAATGTCCAAGAATAGAAAAAAGTGGCACTCACCTAGGAGCCATTGAAGCACAGAAGGTATATTGTCAGATATGTATCCCACAGACTTTCCTGCTTCCATGTTTTAATGTGAAAGAATGAAGGTACTTTTATTAATGAGACGGTGAGTGCCACCTTTTTTCTATTCTTGAAAATATAGTATTCCAAGGGGTTTTGCATGATTATCTTTTTACTACCAAAGTCATGCCGTGTACAAATATCAAAATCAGCCTTATGTACTCCCTGGGTATTAGTTTAATAATTTCGGTATTTAATTTCTGGTGAAAACAAACCAATAAAAAAATCACACCTTTATTTAAAAAAAATGATTAAAACCTGTCAGATAAGAAAGAACAGAGGTTAAAATGAATAAGCTCTAGCCATTCAACTAACTAGTTACAATGTTACTACCTACTGTTGAAACACCTTGGGACTTGTCATGCATCCCATATAAAGAAATTCACTGGATCCAGAAGCCAGGGAGATTTGAGGAGAGTCAGAATCCAGCCCTTTTTCGTATCTTTAATTTTATCTTGCATTGATCCAGATAAACAATACCACTGAATGTTATTAGAAACAACCAACCAACAAGGTGACTGACAGACACATCCCATGTAGTTTAAACTATGAAGACTGAGCCAGTATGGAATAGAAGGAAACTGATTCTTGGAAGCCGATAGTCAAAATGGGGGAGCCTGGTTTTCCATTCACTCTAGAACACATGGCAAACTCTGGAACATGGGCCAAATCTCATCCGCAGGGTGAGTATATTTGGCCCATAATGCCTGGAGGGTTCCTGAATATAGATGGCCCGCGACCCAGCATTGCACTTTCAACTTTATCTGCATCCTAGATGCCGACACGGTTGAAAGCAATGATGGAGGGTGGAACGTGAACTGACGCTCCCTCACCCATCATTCCTCCTCTGTCTGACGTCTCAGCGCAGCGGGTACAATTACGTCATTACATCGCACTCGCTCTATTGAGATGTGCAGAGGATCTGAAGACACCATGAATAGACTGGAGCAGCAGGGAAATGGGTAGAGGTGAGTATTTATTAATTATTTATTTTATGTGGGGCCCATTATACTGTATGGAGCACTATGTCTGGCCATTATACTGTATGGAGGGCTGTGTGAGGATTACAATTGGGGAATCATACTGTGATGGGGTCACCATTGTTTGTCAGCGAGTTTGAGGGAGGGGTGGGTATAGTAGGGTCATCACACCATGTGTATGAAGGGTATTGTAGTGGAATTCACTGTGGGGTATCATATTGTGTTTGGGGAGAACATTTGTTGGCATCATACTTTAGTATCTGTATTATTCAATGTTTTTTTTATCCATTGCTGTTACATACTATAATTAGGCCATATGCTTTTCACTGCTCTTAGTTAAACTCTAAGTTCGTTTCCATATGAAAACATTCATCGCTATATTTGATGATAAGGAAAAACTTCCTCAATTGTAGACATTTTTCTAATACATATTAAGGTTGACCAGCGACTTTTTCCAAGCTTATAATTTTGGCCTTATATGTATTTGATAGGGAAGACTGTCAGTCACTGAGTAAGACCACCAAATGGACTGATACTGTATGCCTAAAACACAAGATTTGCAGCCATTTTCCCACAAGAATGTACACAATCTGGTCAGCCCCACCTGCTCTACAACATCCTGCATGCAGATCACATACCATTTTCAACATGACAGGCTCCCTTGAATGCTGGACTACCTCTTTAAGGTCATGAACATTATATGGGTGTGTCTACACAAAGCATATTTTATGCATAAAATACATCTCTGCAGCATGTAGATGAGATTTTATAGAATCTTATCCACAAATGCAGTAGATTTCCCAACTGGAAAATACAGTACAGATGGGAAATTTTCTGTAAATACACAAGTATAAACACACAGTACTGGTCAAAAGTTTGAACACACCTGTTCATGCCATGGTTTTTCTTGTTCTTTGATGAGCTGGGGTTTCCATACCCCATCACGCCCCACCTTTCTACACTTTGTCACAAGCATTTCATGTGAAAATGCTAAAAGTCATACAATTTTAACTTTTCATAGCTTTTTATGCCATTATTCTGTCTAAAGGTCTTAAGGTACCTTCACACTAAACGACTTTGCAGCGATAACGACAGCAATCCGTGACGTTGCAGCGTCCTGGATAGCGATATCGTTGTGTTTGACATGCAGCAGCGATCTGGATCCTGCTGTGATATCGCTGGTCGTTGCTGAAAGTCCAGAACTTTATTTGGTCGTCAGATCGGCGTGTATCGTTGTGTTTGACAGCAAAAGCAACGATGCCAGCAATGTTTTACAATGGTAACCAGGGTAAATATCGGGTTACTAAGCGCAGGGCCGCGCTTAGTAACCCGATATTTACCCTGGTTACCATTGTAAAAGTAAAAAAAAAAAAACAGTACATACTCACCTTCTGATGTCTGTCACGTCCCCCGGCATCCGTGCTGCTGCTCAGAGCTTCCTGCACTGAATGTGTCAGTGCCGGCCGGAAAGGAAAGCACAGCGGTGACGTCACCGCTGTGCCCTGCTACTGCCGGCGCTTACACAGTGCAGGGAAGCGGACGCCAGGGGACGCGAATGTAAGTATGTAGTGTTTGTTTTTTTACATTTACACTGGTAACCAGGGTAAACATCGGGTTACTAAGCGCGGCCCTGCGCTTAGCAACCCGATGTTTACCCTGGTTACCCGGGGACTTCGGCATCGTTGGTCGCTGGAGAGCTGTCTGTGTGACAGCTCTCCAGCGACCACACAGCGACGCTGCAGCGATCGGCATCGTTGTCGATATCGCTGCAGCGTCGCTTAGTGTGAAGAAACCTTAAGCTAAAGGCTAATTCAGCTGACTGCTATCTCGCTGAGCTCACACAAACGTTCTCCAGGAACAGTTGACAATGCATGCTTATCTTAAGACTAGATGGTTGCCCGATTCTAACGCATCGGGTATTCTAGAATATGTATGTCCACGTAGTATATTGCCCAGCTAGGTAGTATATTGCCCAGCCACGTAGTATATTGCCCAGCCACGTAGTATATTGCCCAGTGACGTAGTATACAGCAGAGCCACATAGTATATTGCCCAGTGACGTAGTATATTGCCCAGTGACGTAGTATATTGCCCAGTGACGTAGTATACAGCAGAGCCACATAGTATATTGCCCAGTGACGTAGTATATTGCCCAGTGACGTAGTATATTGCCCAGTGACATAGTATATTGCCCAGTGATGTAGTATACAGCACAGAGCCACGTAGTATATTGCACAGCCCATGTAGTATATTGCCCAGCTATGTTGTATATTGCCCAGCCACGTATGACACAGGTACTATATTGCCCAGCTATGTAGCATATTGCCCATCCAAGTATGACACAGGTTAAAAAAATAAACATATACTCACCTTCCGCAGGCGGGTTGTAGCTCTGTCGCCTGTGTGGGGTGCAGGCGGCATCTTCCGGTCCCAGGGTGTGATGACGTCGCGGTCACGTGACCGTGACGTCACGGCAGGTCCTTGTCGTGCAGGACCTGTCATGACGTCGCGCTCACATGACCGTGTAGCGGTCACATGACCGTGACGTCACGGCAGGTCCTTTCCGCGCAGGCGCGCAGGACTTGTGATGATGTCACGGTCACATGACCGTGACGTCACGGCAGGTCCTTCTGCCAGACGATCCATGCCACCGGAACGTGCCGGTTGCATCGCGAGGAGCAGGAAAGGCGGCGTAGGTGAGTATATAATAGTTTTTTATTTTTTAAATTATTTTTAACATTAGATGTTTTTACTATTGGCGCTGCATAGGCTGCGTCAATAGTAAAAAAACTTGGTCACACAGGGTTGATAGCAGCGGTAACGGAGTGCGTTACCCGCGGCATAACGCGGTCCGTTACCACCGGCATTAACCCTATGTGAGCGGAGGGGAGTATGCGGGCACCGGGCAGTGAGTGCGGGGAGTAAGGAGCGGCCATTTTCTTCCGGACTGTGCGCGTCGCTGATTGGTCGCGGCAGCCATGACAGGCAGCTGGCGAGACCAATCAGCAAACGAATAACCGTTACAGACAGAAGGACAGACGGAAGTGACCCTTAGACAATTATATAGTAGATGAGGGAATGTAGCTGATACCGAAAGAGCTTTTTTCTTTGTGGATCAAATATCTCTGCTGTTGGAGACGTGGGACATGTTCACACGTTCAGTATTTGGTCAGTATTTTACTTCTGTATTTATAAGTCAAAACCAGGAGTGGAACAATCCAAGAAGTATAATAGAAACATTTCACCACTTCTGTATTTATCACCCACTCCTGGTTTTGGCTTATAAATACTGAGGTAAAATACTGACCAAATACTGAAAGGGTGCACAGGGACTTATGTGGCACCCCAGGAGTCTGGTTGCCACAGTGGCATTGCCACCCTCACAGGGGGGTGATGACATGCCTGGAAGCAAGAAGGGTTGTTTCTCTCACTAGATAAGGCTAAGTTCACACTGCGTTAGTGCAGTACGTTCAAAATATCCGTTAAACGGACTGCACTAACGCAAGTGCCGGCGCTTGCACAGCGCTAGCGCAGATGGAGCTCCTGCTAGCTCCATCTGCGCTAGCAGTGACAGACCCGGAAACGCTGCAGCCCGCGTCTCGGGTCCGTCACTCATTGTGGGCTTGCGCTAGCGATGCGTTCGCCATTGAAAGTAATGGCGGCGTTAACGGACTACGGTACACCGCGTTATGCCGCGGTGTAACGCAGTCCTTTAAACGGGTTCACACAACGCAGTGTGAACCTAGCCTAACACTTACATCCAACACCTTTCCTGACTCCAGACCAGAAGGGGGAGCTCAAAACCCCGTTTCAGGGGAGCTTCTTTATGAGTTCTGGCCTGGAGGAGGGGTCAGAGAGTCAGTGTCTGGAACTGAGAGACAAAGTCTGAGTGAACAGAGGAGAAGTGAAAGAGAACCTGGGGAGTGGAGCTGTGACCAAGCGCACCCCAGAGTAGAGCGCTAGAAGCCAGACGCCGAAGTCTGTGGCTGACGGGTACAATAGTCCCAGCAGCTAAATCCGGATGGCAGGGGATTGCAGGTCTCCTGGCCCAGCAGAAACCCGAAGGCACAGCAGCAGGCCAGAGACCGGAGCTGCCATAAAGGAGCGACACCTGCAATTGGCTCAAGCTGCCTGCCATACGGGAAAGCACTTCAGAACAATAAGGAACAGAGGATTGAGCATAGCTTTAGGCAGCAAGGACCTCAGAGGACAGCACAGTAAGGCTAGTTTCACACTTGCGTAGGGTAGAGCTGCGGAGGGCTGCGTACTGCCTCCGTTAATCCAGCCCACTGCCGCACCTCTTCCATTCAGCTCCGCCTACGTCTGCATGCGTCCTGCGTACCTATCTTTAACATTGGGTACGCAGGCCATGCGGATGTATGCGGATGCATCCACATGCGTCGTTTTGATGCTGCGCCAACTGCAACAAAATGCAACATGTTCCGTTCAATGCAGTTCGGAGCAGCGTCAAAACAATGCATGCGGACAATGCATCACGAATCATCTCTTATAAAGTTTATTTCCCCTTTATTCATCATTTTTCATTGGACACCCAGGGCCACAAGCCGGGTCACTGCTGCCGTGAAACATCCCTTTAAGAACAGGCCCGGTACTGAGTATCCCCACGGCCCTGGCGGGTGCTCCACATACGCATATTTAAACTGAAAGCTTGTGTCACATACACTTAAAGGGAGCCTGTCAGATAACCCTATTAACCTGCAAATACGGGGTTAGATTAAAAGTGTTATGAAGATGCGCAGCCGCCGCACTGAAAGAGAAAATTAACTTTATTCCTTCTGAGACCTGTATGCTTTCAGTCATACAGGCGTGCTGATGCAGTTTCAGTCAGCGCTCTGTATACTGTGAACGGCGGCTGTAATCACATCCCAACACTGACTGACAGTCAGCTATTCACATATGCACTGCTGGGCAAGTTGTCAATCAAAGTGCAGAGGTGTGGCTACAGCCACCGCTCAGGGTATAGTGAATGATAACTGAAAGTCGGCAGCACCCAAGAGGAATAAAGTTTCAGTACTGCGGCCAGGCACCTTCATAACACTAATAATTCCTCCAGATTAACCCTATATCTGCAGATTAATAGTGTTGTCTGTCCTATCTGGTTCCCTTTTAAAAAGGTTGTACAATGAAAAGTTTAATGTAAGTTTTAAAAGGGGTTGTCCAGTGAAAACAAGTATTTGTGATAAATTGTTGATCAGTGGGGGTCCGATCCCTCGGACCCACATGTATTGAGAGAACAAAAAACTTGTATTCAAAGGGACCCAAAAGGAATGAAGGGAGTGTGGGTCAGTCGCCTGACCTGCCATGCAATTTTAAAACACTGACCAATCAGCAAGTTATCACTTATCACTGGACAACCCTTTTTAAGCTTATACTAAACAACTATATGAAATCTGTGCAATTAATATGAATTTACTCGCAATTTGATTTGACTTTTAAAGTAAATGAACAAAATACACATGAAGCAAGAAGAGTGGACACCTACATTTTTACTTTTTATGGACAATTTATTTGTAATTCCTTTCTCTGAAAATGCAAATTTATTGTCAGGGAGAGACTAGGTGAGCGAGAGCTAATAACCCGGGCCCCTGCAGTTTCCCTCAGACTAGGGAAATCCTGACTGACCCTCTACCTGGAGTTTACACTGAAGGTGTGCATGTCCAGGCCTCGAACCTCACCCTGTCTCCTGAGCTCAGCCCTAGGCTGAAACCTCCGCCCACCACCCAGTGAAGAGGTTATTCCCCAGTACCCACAGTTAGCACAGACAAGGATAAAGGAAAATATACACCAGGCCGCAGTCACTCAGGAATACACTATAAATGTGCAGGGCAAAATAAATACAAATATAGGAAGGAGTAAATAAGACAAAGGAAAATACACCACCAGCAACGAATCTCCAACCACCAGCTCTCCTCACCAGACCGAGATAACAACGCACAAGACAGAAGCTATAATCGGCGACGCCCAAAGATCAGGAGAACTATTTAAAGCCAGTGGGCATGGCCCAGCTTCCAATCCAAGGATTAGGTAAATTAACCCTGGAACAGCTAGATAAAATCTAGCAGACGCCAATGTGCAAATAGTGGTCAAAAGCGGAATTACCGCTGTCTGTCGGACGACCTGGTCTGAACAGCATCCGACATGACAGTACCCCGCCTTCTACGAGGGACCCCAGGGCCCTCACGGCTAATAGGACCCTGCTTGTCCGGATGACGGCGGTGAAACAACCTGACCAGCCGGTCAGCATGAACGTCCGAGGCTGGTACTCCTCAGGCCCATAACCACGCCAATGTACCAAGTACTGTAAAGTGCGACGCACTACACGAGAGTCAACCACCTTGGAGACTTCAAACTCCAAATTACCATCCACCAAGACTGGAGGTGGCATAGGTGCCGCGTCTACAGAACCCACCACCTTCTTTACAAGAGACCTGTGGAACACGTTGTGTATCTTATACACCATAGGGAGCTCCAATCGGTACGCTACTGGGTTAATGACGGCGGTGACCCTAAATGGACCAATAAACCGTGGACCCAATTTAAGGGATGGTATTTTGAGTCTTATGTTTTTTGTGGATAACCACACCCAGTCATCCACACTCAGGTCCGGACCTGGCACACGCCTACTGTCAGCCACACGTTTGTACCTAGCACCCACACTCAACAGGCGCTGTTTAACTCTCCTCCAGACTGATGACAATTGTGTTCCAAACTGGTCCTCCTCCGGGACGCCGGAAGAGCCCCTCTGACTCAAGGTACAAAATTGAGGATGTAGCCCGTAAACACAAAAAAACAGAGACTCCCCAGACGACTCCTGGCGGTGATTATTGATGGCAAACTCAGCCAAAGGAAGAAAGGTAGACCACTCCTCCTGGTTATCAGAGACAAAGCAGCGTAAGTAATGTTCCAAATTTTGGTTCATACGCTCAGTCTGACCATTTGACTGAGGATGAAACGCCGAAGAATGAGATAACTTGATTCCCAGCCGTGAGCAAAACGCTCTCCAAAATTTTGCCACAAACTGAGACCCCCTATCAGACACGATGTCAGACGGAACCCCATGAAGTCTGACCACCTCCTGCACAAATACTTGGGCCAGAGTCTTAGCGTTAGGCAACGCAGGCAAAGACACAAAGTGCGACATTTTGGAAAACCGATCAACAATCACCAAGATGACCGTGTTTCCAGCTGATGAGGGCAAATCAGTGATGAAATCCATGGAGATTTCCGTCCATGGCTTACTAGGTACCTCAAGAGGAAGTAGTGTGCCAACAGGACGGGAGCGAGGCGTCTTAGCCCTAGCGCACGTGGTACAAACTGACACGTATGAGACCACGTCCTGTCGGATCTTGGGCCACCAAAACCGATGTGACACCAACTCCAAGGTACCTCTAACCCCTGGGTGACCAGCCAGGACAGCATCATGATGCTCCGCCAAAACCTTTAGGCGGAGATGAAGCGGTACAAAAGATTTGTTGACAGGAAGCTCAGATGGTACCTCCTCCTGAGCCTCGGCAATCTCAGCCTCAACCTCGGTAGTGAGAGCCGAAACCACAACACCCTTTTGGAGGATGGGTACTGGATCTTCCCGAGGTTCTCCCCCCGGAAAACACCTGGACAGAGCATCCGCCTTAGTGTTTTTAGACCCCGGTCTGTAAGTGACCACAAAATTGAACCGCGTGAAAAACAATGCCCAGCGAGCCTGCCTGGGGGACAGACGCTTGGCAGACTCCAAATACAGCAGATTCTTATGATCGGTAATAACAGTTACCTGATGTACCGACCCCTCCAAGAAGTGTCGCCATTCCTCAAAGGCCAACTTAATTGCCAACAACTCCCTGTTGCCGATATCGTAGTTACGTTCGGCGGACGACAGTTTCTTAGAGAAATAGGCGCACGGACGTAAACCACTCAAAGATGAGCCTTGAGATAGTACCACCCCCACACCTACCTCAGACGCATCGACTTCCACAACAAAAGGTTTCGATACGTCTGGCTGCAAAAGAATGGGGGCTGAAACAAAACTGTTCTTAAGAAATTCAAATGCGCGCACAGCAGCCTCAGGCCAAACGGAGAAATTGGTACTCTTTTTAGTCATGTCAGTTAGCGGTTTAGCAATGATGGAAAAATCCTTGATAAATTTCCTATAGTAGTTAGAAAACCCAAGGAACCGCTGAAGTGCTTTCAGGTTATTAGGACGTTCCCAACGCAGCACTGCCTGCACCTTAGCGGCGTCCATTTTAAAACCAGAAGCAGACACAATATAACCCAAGAAAGGCAACTCTTGAACAGAAAATACACATTTTTCAAGTTTAGCATACAGCTTATTCTCTCTGAGAAGCTGTAACACCTGCCTGACATGATCTACATGAGTATCATGGTCGCAAGAATATATGAGAATGTCATCTAAGTACACGATAACGAATTTCCCCAAAACATGCGAGAACACATCATTGATGAAATGTTGGAACACTGCAGGTGCGTTAGTCAACCCAAACGGCATCACCAAATTTTCAAAATGACCCTCAGGGGTATTAAAAGCTGTCTTCCACTCATCACCTTGACGGACTCTTATGAGGTTGTACGCCCCCTGAGGTCAAGCTTGGTAAACCACTTAGCACCTGCCACCTGGTTGAACAAATCTGGTATCAGAGGCATAGGGTATGGATCACGAACCGTAATCTGGTTCAACTCCCTGAAATCCAAACACGGGCGTAATCCGCCATCTTTCTTCTTCACGAAGAAGAACCCTGCTGCCACCGGCGAGGATGACGGCCTGATGTGCCCTTTGCTCAAGCTTTCAGCAATGTAATCTTTTAACGCTTGTCTCTCCGGACCGGAGATGTTAAACATCCTTGCTTTAGGCAATTTGGCCCCTGGTTTAAACCTGATAGAACAGTTATAAGGACGATGTGGCGGCAACTCTGAACAACCCTTCTCAGAGAACACATCCACAAAATCCTGAAGTGACTCCGGAACGCTTCAAGTCACTGCAGCCACACATGGGGCCAGGCAATTCTCCTGGCAGAACTCGCTCCACCGAATTATGTCCTGAGTTTTCCAGTCAATTACCAAAACCACCTGAGCAGGAAGATTCCTGAGCACCTTACATGTAACCCGCTCGGAATGTAGAACTCCAATGTGGAGTTTCACCTCAGCCACAAACTCAGTAATCTCCCCCTGAGAGAGAGGAGCAGCATTGATGGTGACCACGCGGATAGGATGAGACAGTTTTTCAATCCTAAAACCTGCTGTGCGCGCAAACTCCTCATCAATGAGATTTGTGGCTGAACCACTATCCACAAAAACAGTAATTGGCAGCTCACTGCCAGCAACAAAAACCTTAGCAGGGAGCATGCACTGAGAAACCACCATGGAGGATATACATAAGCTCAGACTGGTCTCCTCCACACCCTCTGAGCTTAGAAGTTTTCCGTCGTTGTGTTTTTCTTAGGCAGCAGAGGACAGATGTTAATAAAATGATCCGTTTTACCACAGTAAAAACAGGCTCCCGGCTTCCTGAGCTCAGGGACTGGACGCTTCACATGTGACACCCACGCGATTTGCATAGGCTCCGTGGGCTCACCTGCAGCAACCTCACATGAACCTAAACCCTCTCCCATAGGCGGTGTCACATGCTCCCCCTGACGCAAACGGCGATCAATGCGGACAACCAGACTCATGGCGGAATCTAGAGAAGCAGGAGTCTCATACATCAGAAGGGCTTTTTTAACCCTTCCAGAAATCCCATGTATAAACTGACTCCGCAATGCTGGATCATTCCATGGTGTATCGATCGCCCAGTGACGAAATTCAGAACAGTAATCCTCTGCAACTCGCTCCCCCTGGCGAATAGAGCATATCTTAGATTCTGCTAAAGCCATTTTGTCAGGTTCATCGTAGATTTTCCCAAGACAGGAAAAAAAACTCTCCACAGAGTCAAATGCAGCAGAATCAGATGGCAAAGAAAACGCCCATGCTTGGGGATCCCCACTCAACAATGACAACACCAGGCCCACACGCTGATCCTCATTACCTGAAGATATCGGGCACATACAGAAATATAGTTTGCAAGCTTCATGAAAAGAAACAAATTTACTGCGTTCCCCAGCAAATTTTTCAGGCAAAGGAAATTTAGGCTCAGCAACTCTTCCTGTCGCTCCAGCTTGCACATTAGACACTGCTAGTCCCTGTTGCTGTACTGCCCCCCTTAACTCCGTGAGCTGTAGGGACAGCGCCTCCAACTGGCGGGTTATGGAAGTCATGGGATCCATGACAAAACACACAAAAAAAGAAACCCCCCTTTTTGTTTTTGTGTTGTTGGGCCGATTATGTCAGGGAGAGACTAGGTGAGCGAGAGCTAATAACCCGGGCCCCTGCAGTTTCCCTCAGACTAGGGAAATCCTGACTGACCCTCTACCTGGAGTTTACACTGAAGGTGTGCATGTCCAGGCCTCGAACCTCACCCTATCTCCTGAGCTCAGCCCTAGGCTGAAACCTCCGCCCACCACCCAGTGAAGAGGTTATTCCCCAATACCCACAGTTAGCACAGACAAGGATAAAGGAAAATATACACCACTATAAATGTGCAGGGCAAAATAAATACAAATATAGGAAGGAGTAAATAAGACAAAGGAAAATACACCACCAGCAACGAATCTCCAACCACCAGCTCTCCTCACCAGACCGAGATAACAACGCACAAGACAGAAGCTATAATCGGCGACGCCCAAAGATCAGGAGAACTATTTAAAGGCAGTGGGCATGGCCCAGCTTCCAATCCAAGGATTAGGTAAATTAACCCTGGAACAGCTAGATAAAATCTAGCAGACGCCAATGAGCAAATAGTGGTCAAAAGCGGAATTACCGCTGTCTGTCGGACGACCTGGTCTGAACAGCGTCCGACATGACATTTATACACTCTTATGTCCTAGGAAACGTTAAAAATGGAAAAAGATGATACTGATTTCTTATAAATTGAGCATCAGACATCTAATTGTGGGAGTACACACAATATGGACTTATTTTACCATTTCATTCAAATGTCAACGGATAGTTCATGCTGTCACTGATGCACCCTGAGCCTGCAGGAAAGCTTGAGTTTCTTTGGAACTTGATTGGGGCTGCTTATCCGCTATCTGGACTATCCTGCATATTATTTCAATAATTTTGGTTCTTAAGTCTTCAGACAGTTCTCTTCTCCTCTTTTTGGTTTCCATCCTTAGTGTGGGAGACACAGACATACAATGCAAAGACTGAGTCAACTGCTCCCCTTTTTATCTGGTTTCAGGTGTGATTTTCATGTTGCACACAACAGTTACTTGCCACAGGGAAGTTTGAGAGAGCATCACATGCTTGAAAAAGTTGTTTACCCACAATGTGGAATGGTGCAAACAATTTTGTCCAAATCATTTTGGGGGTTTGGGTGAAATTAAGTTCAATTTGCCTTTTTTTCTCTGTTTTTTTGTGTTGTTCCAATACAATGCGTATAACATAACAAGTTGCAATTATTTTCTGGGAGAAATACTTCATTTTATGCAATAATTTCAAGGGTGCCAACACTTTCGGCCATGACTGTACATGACTCACGGATGTCTGAATGAGGCCTTAGGCTGGGTTCACACAAGCATATAAAAATGTGTTTAGAGTTTAATCCAGAAAACTCAGACAATTTTTTTAACGCTTGTCGTCCTTATGCAATGTTGTTTTTCTTTACAGCAGCAGCTTTACTAATTTACAGGACCATTCACATTTTCATTTTCTTCTGCTTCAGAATTGCAATGTATATGTAAAAATCGGATGTTATACTGTGTCTCCGTATAGAATCCAATCTTTTTTTGCACACCTATAGACTTGAGTGGGAAATCTCATCCAATTTATGGTAGAAACTAGTGCATGCTGTCATTTGTTTCAGATTCAGTCAGTGAAAAAAGAAAATTAAAAAAAAAAAAAAAATCACTCATCCGCACTGCCCCACTGCATAACATTGGTCCGAGTGCTGGCCGTTTTTTCCGCAGACAGCCCTTGGACCAAATATACAGACATGTGAATGAGCCCCTACTAATTACCTTCTGCTGCACTGTTTTGAGTAGCCAGCAAAACATAATGTACTAGTCAAATATTGCAGAACCAGACTTTGTGCTGGTGGAAAGCCAATGCTGAAATTCAATGCTGAAGCTCACTAGAATACTGGCCTCTACATGGAAACAGGAAATACCTTGCAATGTATGGCAGTGTATTACTAACACCTCTAAGATGTGTGATCTGTGTATGATCACCACATACGGGAACCTACTATGTGCATGTTACTACAATACATTGCATCTGTACATAGGTGGAGTGAAATAGTTAAATTGCAACTTGCAAGAACAAATTGTTCTGAGCTCTGAGTCCTTCTAAGCTGACACAGGACACACTCTGTGCCTTTGTTCCCTTACAGATGAGGCTTGTATTCTCACATGTTTCAGGGCACAAAGGGAGTTTGCACAGGGAAACAGCTGGCCTACACAAACAGCTGTTTTCTGTTTCGCACTTTTCCAAAAGGCTCTCATTGTACAGGAAGGAGGCCGGCAGCTAGCGGCCTTCTTCTGCGCTCTTCTGCTCTCATATTTTGCCTGGTTTTCATTTCCTTGTTCCTTTCTACTCTTCATTTTCATTTGTTAATTTTTCAACTCCTCAGCAAAACCAATAAAGTTCATTTCCCAAACTAGTCATATTATTAGGTAGCATCTCTGTCAAGGAAATACTGAGAAAATCATAGGACATGGAGAAAAACATAATGTTGATAGATCGATGGAACCCCTACGATTAGAAGTAGGTAATCCAAAAGTTCTTAGGACAAAGTTTAAATCCCCACTGGCACCACTAATGTTTACCAAAAATGTCAGGCTCAAAATGGTTTTGGAGGGATGCATACAATATTCCCAACTTGGGGAGACCCCACCCAAAAAAACCCCTCTCTATTAAACCATAAACATTTACTTTTATTTTGACCTATTAAAAAGTTTTTAAGATATACAAAAGAACATTAAAGGGAACCTGTCACCCCCAAAATCGAAGGTGAGCTAAGCCCACCAGCATCAGGGGCTTATCTACAGCATTCTGTAATGCTGTAGATAAGCCCCCGATGTATCCTGAAAGATGAGAAAAAGAGGTTAGATTATACTCACCCAGTGGCGGTTCCGGTTCTGTTCTGGTCCGATGGTCGTCGCGGTCTGGTCCGGGGCCTCCCATCTTCTTACGATGATGTCCTCTTCTTGTCTTCAGGCTGCGGCTCCGGCGCAGGCATACTTTGTCTGCCCTGTTGAGGGCAGAGCAAAGTACTGCAGTTCGCAGGCGCTGGGCCTCTCTGACCTTTCCAGGCGCCTGCGCACTGTAGTACTTTGGATGAATAGGACAAGTATAATTATGGCACTCGTCCCTCCAACATGTTTTACCGCAGGTGCGGCGTTATCAGGGGATGGGACAATGGCGGCGCAAGACACACAAGATGCCCCCCGTGCCCTTATAGCTCCCACACAGTATGATGCCCCCAAAGACCCCTATTTACAATATGATGTGCACACAACCATCCCACACAGAGTATGATGTTTCAACAGATGGCCCCCACAGCTCACCAAACAATATGATGGCCACACAGCCCCCCAAATACTGTAGTATGATTGCTCCTTCACAGTAAGATGTAATAATAATAACCAATATGCTGCTCCATAAAAGTTGATGGCCCCATAAGATGCTCCATAGCATAATATGCCCCATATGCTGCTCTATAAAGGTTGATGGTCCCACAAGATGCTCCATAGCATAATATGCCCCATATGCTGCTCCATAAAGGTTGATGGCCCCATAAGATGCTCCATATAATAATATAACCACATATTCTGCTTCATATAGGTTGATGGCCCCATAAGATGCTCCATAGAATAATATGCCCCTTATGCTGCTGCTGCGATTTAAAAACAAAACAAAACCATACTCACCTCTCGTCGCTGGGGGAGAGGTTCCGGGGTACTGAGCAGGCGGGGACACCGGCGCGCTATGGAGGCCAGGTGCGGGAGTTGCCGCTGACTCAGGACATCGGCATTTGCGATATTCACTTGTCCCTGTTCCACCGCCGCGCGCCGCTGTGTCTTCCGGGTCTCTGCAGTGACTGTTCAGGCAGAGAGCGTGCACTAAACACGTCATCGTGCACTCTGACCTGAACGTAACGGCCAGAGGACCCGGAAGACAGAGCCCGGCGGTGGAACGGGGACAGGTGAATATCGCATGGCTCACCCTCCCCCGTCATATTCACACTCCTGGCACGGTCTCTGCATGTCCCTGCTTCTCAAATAGTCTCGCCATTGGCAGCTTGTTTCTGTGTTCAGCGGTCACATTGTACTGCCCATTAAAGTAATGAATATGCGCTCCACGCCTATGGGAGTGGAGGAGCGTCCATAGAGTCTGCTTCTTTTAAATGCCTATCGTTAAAAACTGCTCGGTTAGTCGCATTAACATCAGCTAGTAGAGTTAGTGACATACAGGCTCTATCTATAGATCCTCCTTTTCTTTTAGTTTTTCCTGATAGGATAGTGCTGAAACCAGACCCTTCCTACCTCCCTAAAATAGTTTCCAAATTTCACAGAAATCAGGAGATTTTTCTTCCCTCCTTTTTTTCTAACCATTCTACTCCTGAGGAAGAGAGATTCCACACTTTAGATGTGAGGAGAACTTTCCTACATTATATAGACAGAACTCATCCCTGGAGGCAGAGTAGTGCTCGGTTTGTGTCCTTTCAGGGCCACAGGAAGGGGTTTGGAGTCACAAAGAGCACTTTATCTTGATGGATCAGAGATGCAATCTGTCCGGCCTACTCAGCAAAAGGGGAAAATCCCCCAGAAGGAGTAAAGGCCCAGTCTCACTTAGCGACGCTAAAGCGATCCCGACAACGATACGACCTGTCAGGGATCGTTGCTGCGTCACTATGTGGTCGCTGGTGAGATGTCAAACAGTGAGATCTTACCAACGATCGCTCCTGCGATCTCATTGTTTGACATCTCACCAGCGACCTGTAGCGACCTGTACAACGATGTCACATGGGAGCTATTATGACGATTCAGTGTCTGAGTCGTCAACGAGGTCGTTGGTAAGGTGTCAAACACAGCGATGTGTGCTACCCAGCGGGACCTCAACGATCAAAAAAAGGTCCAGGCCATTCCGACACGACCAGCGATCTCGCAGCAGGGGCCTGGTCGCTGGTACGTGTCACACATAGCGAGATCGCTACTGAGGTCGCTGTTGCGTCACAAAACTTGTGACTCAGCAGCGATCTTGCTATGTGAGACGGGGCCTTAAGGGCCCATTCAGCATGGGCTATGGCATCCTCCTGGGCTGAGAAAGCGAACATCTCGATCGATCTGATATGTAAGGCAACAAAATGGTCTTCACCATCTACCTTTTACAACCATTATAGACTTGATTTATCATCATCATCTGACTTGGTTTTCGGGAGATCTTTCCTCAATACAGTGGTCCCCCCCAGGGGATGCGTCTCTGAAAATCTCTCAAGTGGGTGCTGTCGTGGCGATAAGAAAAAACTAAATTGCTTATCGGTAATTGTGTTTTATGAAGTCCACGACAGCACCCACTCACTTCTCTCCCTTTGTTACACATAGAGAAAAAAAAAGACAACAAATATGGGTGTATTTGATTCACTCCTGTGGTGGTTGTATACATTTATGTATATTGATTAATTATTATGGAGATTGTCTAAAATTTTGCGATTCCTCTCATGCTCGGTAATCCAACTGAAGAGGTGAGGGGGACCGCCCCTTTTGTCTGCGGGTTTCCTTTTTCTGTGGGCGGATCCTCTCTCAAGTGGGTTCTGTCGTGGACTCCCTAAAACACAATTACCGGTAAGTAATTTAATTTTTCTCTGTAATAAAACATCGGATTGCAGATATCAAGGCATCACATTTTGGCTACCGCACTGTCAACGTGTGTCAGCATTGCAGCCAATGCTAGACACTGGAACCAGTGGTGGAGACTTGCCGGTGGACCTGGGGTAAGGAGAGTACAGTGCGGTTTGTCATGTTTTCACAAACTGCAGCTGTGGCTGAACATTATCTGATGGGGAACAACCCTTTTAAGTGCACAAACTGCACATTTTTTGTAACCCAGTAATGAATCATCTTAACTGGACTGACCGAGAGCTACAGAGAAAACCAGTCAGTGAAGGAATAAATAGCCCTTGCTACCCTAACCTACCTATCACTCCAGATATATCCAGGCCCAAAAATTGTACTTTGCTAGCGATATCCAGTTTTCCTGGACTTCTCATGCCTCACTTAGCTTTGCCTGGATAAACTGTATTATTTCTGGAGCCTAGTATCTTATGTATAATGCTGGATGTATTGAATACACTGTGTATGTGAGTTCGCAGACACAGCGTAAGCAAAATGGCGCTGGACATCGCGGTATGCGCACGCGCTGACTTCGCCACCATGTTGCTTAAGAATTGCACTACAACGTCAACATAGCAGTACACACGCACCAGCCATCTCCGTTATCCACATGGCTGGCACGTGCACATTGCTATGCTGATGTTGTAGTACATTACTTCAATAAAATGGTGCAGGAGTCAGCACAGGTAATACTTTAATAAAATAAAAAATGTACCAATAAAAATGCTCGCCACCCGTGTGTGGAACGGGTTCAATGGCTAGTACAATATATCACTCCTCCACCACTTGTCCTGTCACTATCTCACACATGATAGTGCCGACTATTGGGAGAGATGTCATCATATACTGTCACTACACTTTATGATTTAGAAAATAACTAAGTTCCGAACGGATGAAAAAAAAGGGATAGAAGCCCAATATTGTACATGACATGAAAACTTAAGATAACTAATGAAACACATTGACCAGTCCTTATCACTACATTTCATGCAGGCCTGATCATGAATATGCAGACACTATCTTAAAAATGTCCCCTATGAAAAGCTCTGATTTAAAGATTTTCACTCATAATATTTAGGGATACCTTTGTCATGCCTTACTTACAACATGTAAAAGACCTTTTATTCTGGAGACATCCCTACATACCTGAATAATATATTAGGAAGTGTCTGAAGTTTTGTAGCAGGTGGCAGAGTATTAGAAAGTTGTAATATAACTATTAAGTTGTTCCAGTCCCTGATCTATTATTATACATCATTATCGTTTATGTGCCTTTCTCTTTTTGCATTGTGACTAGAGATGTGTATGTGTATGTGACAGTCAATACACATGCATGGAGAGCCCAACAAACAGGCTCTCCATCCATGCATGTGTCGTGACTGTCACACAGCCGCGACATGTGCAGCTGCGGAGCCAAACTGACCAGCCAGTGCTCTCCAGGAAGCCGGGTTCCCTCTGCAGAGTATTCGATAAGTGCTATAGCTTGCCAAATAAGCCCTGCCACGATCAAATTCGCTCATCTCTATTTGTGACACATTGTGTTACGTCAGCAGTATGATGCAATTGCATGTAGTGCAGTGAGATTTCACAAAAGCATGTTTACGCTATGAAACAGAGATCCATGTGTTTAGGACACTGTCTTTTTTTAATCAGCATATGGCTTTAAGTCGACATATTCTTCTACTGCAACTGTAAACAAGATTTCCTGCCCATTTACACTGTCTAATGCACAGTGTTAAACGTCCGTCAACCAGAAACATATTTTTTTTTAAATTCGTTTATTAGCAACAAGAAAAGTAGTGTTACAAACATTTTGCATCCAAGATTGTTGAATATAATATGTGGTACATATAAACTGTGCATTGTTAAGCATAAAATGAAATACAACAGTCGTCTATAACCAACGTTATATTGTGATTATTAAAGCTGTGATATGCGCATATTCCTCACTGTAATGAGCGGTCCCACGTGACCGCTCACACAGGAGAAGGGGCCAGCGCTGAGAGGAGAGAGGAGACATCGCGGGAGCCAGGTGAGTATTTCTTCTGCAAGGGGCCGGGCGGCGCACTGGGGATAGGAGGCGGGAGGTCCCAGCAACTTTATTTTTAACAAAAAAAAACAACCCAAAAAAATTGACCATTCATCTCTTCTCTCCCGCGGGGGAGAAGAGATGAATGTCACCTTCAGCACCACAGCAGGGGGGACAGCGCTTAGTGTAGCGCTGTCTCTCCTGCACGGTCCGTGTGGTCCTCAGGCGGCACACGGATGCCGCACGTGTGCCACACTGATGTGCCACGTGAGCACACGGACACACTGACACGGATAACTCCGGTACCGATTTCTTCGGTACCCGAATTATCTGGACGTGTGAAAGAGGCCTAAGAGGTAGTATAAAGAGAAAAATCCAAGCTAAGTGCCAATACAATATACCAAAGACAAGAGGGTACTATGTGATATATTTGCTGATATGTCTAACATCTCATGCCAGCCAAGCCTATGGAGCTAAAGTGGGAACAGCTAAATACACACCCAAGCATCATTATGTCCAAGTGGACATCAACACATCATCAATGGGAAAATCGCTTGCTAGTATCGTTAGATGCAGTCAAGGAATGAGCCTAGACCACTTTGCTCAGCACAAACAAATAGCAGTATGACTAGAGGTAAAGTAGCAGCATATAAATGTAAGAGTGTTAGTTACCCATCATTGTCACTGGTAGTTGTCTCGGCACTCGCTCCCCAACGCACGTTTCGGTACGAACAATCCTTCCTCAGGGGGCGCCCCTTGACTGCATCTAACGATACTAGCAAGGGATTTTCCCATTGATGATGTGTTGATGTCCACTTGGACATAATGATGCTTGGGTGTGTATTTAGCTGTTCCCACTTTAGCTCCATAGGCTTGGCTGGCATGAGATGTTAGACATATCAGCAAATATATCACATAGTACCCTCTTGTCTTTGGTATATTGTATTGACACTTAGCTTGGATTTTTCTCTTTATACTACCTCTTATGTATACACTTGTATATGTGCTGTGTTGTTCTTTGTGCTCTCTTTTTAATATTTTATACATGTGATAATTGGTCTGAATAAAGTTTTTTCACTTTTCTATACATCAGAATTGACTCCTTGTTCTCCATGGTTTGATAAATTTATCTATAGTAGCAATTACCCGCAGTAGTGTTACCTCCGCCTCATCCATAAATATCACCATGTCATCAGCGTATAGACCAATAGTGTCCACACGACCAGCTATATTTATACCTTTAATATCAACAGAGGACCTTATGCGTATCGCCAGGGCCTCTATCGCAAGGGCGAAGAGGGCCGGGGAGAGAGGGCACCCCTGGCGGGTCCCTCTATACAGTGAGAAGGATTTAGAGATGGAGCCGTTAACAATTATACGGCCCTTGGGTTTCATATACAATAGACCCACCCATTTCAAAAATTTATCCCCAAAGCCATATTTTTTCAAACATGCTGATAGGAAGGGCCACTCAAGAGAGTCAAAGGCTTTGGCCGCATCCAGCGATGCCAGTGCCCAGGAGTTATCTGGTACCAATGAGCTATACTGGACTACTGATTGGACCCGTCTAATGTTGATAGAGGTATTTTTGCCCGGCATAAAACCCGTTTGGTCAGGATGTATAAGGTCGAGTATGATAGAATTCAAGGATTTTGGTAAAGATTTTATAGTCTACATTTACCAGTGAGATAGGCCTGTAAGATCCACATTCCAATGGGTCCTTCCCCTCCTTTTTAAGTATAATAATGTTTGCCTCGTAAAATGTGTCGGGCATAGAACCCTCCTCCCACACCCCCGGAACACTTTCAACAAGAGCTGTGCCAGTATATCGTGATACTTCCTGTATAATTCAATGGGAAACCCGTCTGGACCAGGGGCCTTCCCAGAGGCCATATCCATCAAAGCATTTTCAACCTCCTCCAGAGTAAACTCCGCGTCCATAAAGGCTCGCTCAGTTGGGGTCAATAGGGGAAATGTTACATCTGATAAATAATCCAGGTTCTCCGAGATAACCAGAAACATATTTGCCAGTAGTCAGTCATTAAATATTCTGTTTACACATTCTGATTGCACTTCAGATGCAGACTGAACAGTCTGTAATAAAATGTTCAATGCGCATAGGCTGTCGGTCTCGGCAGCACATTTGGTTTACACAGGATAATGTGCTGCTGAGAATGATGATCTTTTGTGCAAACCAAAAAAACAGTGTTTAAAGTGTTGATTGTGATTATCAGCCTATTTAGACTCCCTAGATCTCCCTGAGAATCTGCCTCCAAAGCTTATTTAATAATGAAAATGGGGGTTACCAGTGTGAGACATGTAGCTCAAGAGAGCAGACTGTCAGTCATTACATGACAGACATGTCTCATATTGGTAACACCCATTTCATATAAAATAATCTCTTGACGAGGAGTCTCAAGGAGATCTATTCTGTCCCCGGGGCCTGTGGCTGCAAATATGGCTCTGTGAGATGCTGAATCTCTTCACCCTACTTACAACTGGCGACGTTCGCAGATAGCTTAACTCAGCTGCCGGCACACATGTTATGAAGAATCCAGAAGAGACTTTGATTTCTTTAAAGAATTCTTGTTGAATGCATACAAACAGCAGCAGGTAAAAAAGACTTTCTTGAGACAGGCTGAAAGCACATGTGCCTCTAATGAAGCCAAGATGGAGACAGACACAGGGAGAAGAAGGAAGTGACATGACACCCAGCAGAGGGAGACAGGGAGACAGAAGGGACAAACTTAATGGAAAGGGAGGATTTCAGCTATGCAAAACACAGGAACACATAGCAACGATAAACAATATGAGAAACTGCAATACAGCATGTAAAATGTACAGGACAGTCAGTAAAATGTCTCATTCATGGGACATAACACTCAGCATCTGAAATCTTTAGATTTCATAATTGTTATGATGTCCTCTGGGGATGTCACTGTAGACCTGAAAAACAAAAGGAAAACAAGCATGCAAGTAATAACAACAACAACAGTTGTAGTGCAATTGGCATGGTCCAATCTTCAGCTGGAGGCATGAAGTCCTCAACAGCGGAATAGTCCGAGTCCAAACGTAAACCCATCTTCAGATTGGGGAAGCCACAAAGTGCAAACACTTCCACCAACCCAACAATCCGCTGGAGAAAGTTCAAATGTTCCAACACAGCTGGAGGAATATATGGTGGTAGGCTCCCTGCCGTGAGCTGTGTCCATAAACAATGACTTTCATGTGAGTTCCTTACGGATCTTCCCATCATTGCTTGGTGTAACCTTAGTGATAAGACCCATTGGCCAGTTGTTGCGATGAGCTTCTTTATCTTTAAGGAGGACGAGGTCTCCCTCTTGGAGATTAGGCTTTGCAGTCTGCCATTTGTGACGGCTTTGAAGCAAGTGCAGGTATTTAGTTTTCCAGCGGTGCCAAAAGGCATTAGACAAATGTTGTACCTTTTTCCACTGACATCTGTAAATGTTCCCGTCCACAAACTTCCCTGGAGGGATTGCGGCATCTCCAACCTTCTGAGTAAGAAGTGTAGCAGCAGTAAGGATCATTGGTGCATCAGGGTCCGATGTTACTGGTACCACTTTACTGTCTGTGTAGAAGGTAAATGAATCAATAGCAATGTCCATTTTGTCCTTTATAGCTTCAGCTAACTCCACTGCCAGAACGGTGGCACAAAGTTCGAATCTTGGAACAGAGTGAGCAGGTTTCGGGATTAGTTTTGCCTTACCGAGGATGAATCCACAATGCACCTTGTTATCTTCTTCCAAGGTCTTCAGGTAGGCTACGGCAGCTATAGCCTCTGTAGAAGCGGAGAAAATGTGGACTTCTCTTCTGATGGTGGCTGAAAGGGTGCCTGGGGAATAACAACGTGGGACTTGGAAATGCTCTAAGACCTTCAGAGACTTCTTCCATGCCTCCCACCTTTGTTGTTTCTGGGATGGTAGCGGAGTGTCCCAATCCGTACTCTCGGCGGTCAACTGTCTCAACAGTATCTTACCTTGAATTGTGATGGGTGCGATAAACCCGAGAGGATCATAGATGCTATTCACAACAGATAGGACTCCTCGTTTAGTGAAAGGTTTATCACAAGCTGACACCTGGAAGTGAACGTGTCCTGCTTAATATCCCAAAGCAGACCGAGGCTGCATTGCGTGGGAGGAACGTCAGAACACAGAACAAGATCCCTTACACCAGCAGCGTGATCCTCAGATGGAAATGCTTCCATTACCTTTTTACTGTTGGAGATGATCTTGTGGAGTTTAAGGTTTGCTGTTGACAGCATTTCCTGAGTCCTAGAGAGCAGATCGATTGTCTCTTCACTTGTGGGAATTGACTTAAGCCCATCATCTACGTAGAAGTTTCTTTCCACATATAGATGAGCATCAGACCCATACTCTCTCTCACCTTCCTGTGCTGTCCATCTTAATCCATAGATGGCCACTACAGGTGAGGGGCTGTTCCCGAAGACGTGCACCTTCATCCTGTAGTCTATGACCTTGTTATGGACGTCGTTGTCTTTGTGCCATAGGAATCTGAGGTAGTTTCTGCTGTCCTCTCTCACGATAAAACAATGAAACATTTGTTGAATGTCGGCCATTACTGCGACAGGTTCTTGCCTGAAGTGAATCACTACTTCTATAAGGCTGTTTCGATTAGGCCCAGTGAGCAGCAGGCTATTTAGGGAGATGCCTTCATACTGAGCACTGGAGTCAAACACCACTCTAATTTGGTCGGGTCTGTGAGGATGGTAGACACCAACGGATGGGAGATACCAGCATTCTTCTCCTTCTTTTAGCGGGGGTACTGGTTCTGCGTAACCTCTGTCGAAGATGTTCTGCATGAAGTCGACAAAATGTTTCTCCATCTCTGGCCTTCTCTTTAAGGTGCGTTTCAGGGATGAAAACCTAGCTGTTGCTTGTTGCAGATTATTAGGTAGCCTTGTTCTTGTAGAACAAAAAGGTAAAGGTGCTACCCAGCTATTTGAATCGTCTCGGGTGAATTCCTTTTCCATAATCTTTATGAACTCTTTGTCCTCCCTTGCAGGTGCTAGCTGGTTGTCTTCTCTTGTAGAGTTGAACACTGTTGACCCGAGGTCATCATTGCGGGACAGGAATATGTTGGTGTCGTCAGAGGTTTCTTTCTTCCACTTGTTATCGCTTATCTTCTCTTTCACCTAGTAATGATGTGGGCATGGTTGAAAGTAAGTGCTGTGACCATTTGGTAGGACGTGAGTCTTAAATGAGGAAATCCTCGTGGGTCTCTTCATCTTTCCTATACAGACATTGCCTATGATAACCCAGCCTAGGTCAAAGCCTTGAGCAAATGGAGCGTTGTCTGGCCCGTTGATTTGCTGACGTACCTTGTGTAGTCACAGAATGTCTCTGCCAAGCAGGATCAGAATGATTGCGCTGCTGTCGAGAGCTGGTATCTTGCCTGCCAAAGTCCTTAGATGAGGGTGATGGAGTGCAGCCTCTGGAGTTGGGATTTCCTGTCTGTTGGACGATATCTGGTTGCATTCGACCAGAGTGGGTAAGGGTATCTCCACATTGTTCTCAAGAGAAGACACCATGAGTCCATTTGCTCTTCTTCCAGAGACCTCCGTAACACCGCTGCAGGTGCCCAGGATGCAGGGGTGAGAGTTTCCCTTTATGTCAAACATATCAAAGAGTTCTGACCTTGCAAGTGATCGGTTGCTCTGATCGTCTAGGATAACATACACCCTTGCGGTTTTCTCTGGTCGACCCTTGGGATACACATTCACCAGGCATATCTTAGCACACGACTTGTCCCACAGGCCTTCTCCGCAGACTTCTGTGCATCAAGAAGATATTGTGATAGAACTCACTGTTTGAACAGCATCCTCCCCGCCTTGCCTCATGGTGGGGGAAGGCGTAGGCTGTGCAGTGTTAGATTGGGATGGATGGAGCGCTTGCACATGCTCCTCACTGTCGCACTCCAAACACTTAATAAATATTTTAGACTCCTTAGCAAAGTGTTCAGTAGAAGCGCAGTACCTGTAACATATCCCAAAGTTCTTCAGAAGCTCTTTGCGTTCCTGGAGTGGTTTCTTTCTGAAGCCGATGCACGTCTTTAAGGGTTGAGGTTTCTTGTGAATGGGACACATACGATTAGGATTCTCAACCTTCTCACCTTTGTTGCTCTTATCTTGTGATAATGTGGGTGTGGGAAGAACATCAGTCTTCTTGACGGACATTGGAGCTTGGCGGTTCCTGTAGTTAAGACGTGGACTCTCGTGTTTAGGAGATGAAACAGGGTCGCTGTGTTCTTCATAGGAAAAACTTGGATCAGTCTTACACTCTGCAATATTTTCGATGAACTCGCAGAAGTAGGAAAATGGAGGGAAGGAGACTTGGTTTTCCCTTTTGTATTTTGATCCAAGCATGGCCCACTTATTTTGGATTTTGGACGGCAGCTTGGAAACTATTGGGGTTACCCCATGAGCAGTGTCCAGGTAGCTGAGGCCAGGCAGGTACGGGTCTGCTTTGGCCAGCTGAAGCTCTAACAGAAGGTCGCTGAGCTCTTGGAACCTTGTACTGTCCTTACTAGATACCTTTGGAAAATCCTCTAGTCGCTTGAACAGGGCCTTTTCTATGGCCTCAGGACTGCCATAGCTTCTTTCTAGCCTCTTCCATGCAGCGGTGAGACCGGCGATAGGATTACTGATGTGGATGGATTTAAGTCTCTTGACCCGATCTGTGGATTGAGGCAAACGCCACCTGATTAGCAGGTCTAGCTCTTCAGCAGCGGTGATGCCGAGGTCACTGATTGTGGTTTTAAAGGTACACTTCCAACCCCTGTAGTTCTCAGGTTTATCGTCAAACTTTGTAAGACCAGTTTTAGTTAGATCACGCCGAATCATGTACCTTGCAAAGCCAGTCATATCAGCATTCTCCGATTTTGGAAGGACCGTTGCTGGCTGGGTAGCATTGTAAATAGTCTGTGCTTTGACCTGGGAATGCAGGAACATATGGGGCAGCGTAGGCGTTCAGTCCATTAACTGGCTTAATGAGCTTAGTTTCTGCCACTCTTGGGACTGGAATTGTGTGACTGACTGGAGTGTGGTGACTTGCCTGCATATTGGCCTGCACGTATGTTTCTGTGTATAAGGTTTGGTGCGGTGCAGGTTTCCGGTACATTCCGGTGCACAGACGAGGATCAGGATGCAGGGTTGGCAGCGTATTGTACTGACCTTGGGTGCAGGATGCAGGTAAACACTCTGTGTCTTGTGGTCTCAGGGGAGCATCTGTGCAATCAGGAAGGATTGCGGGAGCGGGGGGAGTGCTGTATTGGCTTTGTACATAGTCTCTAGCACACTTAAGAGGGTCTTCAGTATCAAAACCACTTAAACTGACACTGTCTCTTTGGCTCCCACTGATGGCTTGTTCCAGGACCTTTAACCTTGCCATGGCTGCAGCGTGTTCGCATTCCTTCTCTAGGGCCTCTATTTCTGCCTTTCTTTTCTTCTCTAGGGCCTCTGTTTCTGCCTTTCTTTTCATCTCTAGGGCCTCTGTTTCGGCTGCCTCTATTTCCATCTCAGTTTTCTTTTGAGCGAAGGCAGCTTGTATTTTAGTGGCCTCAGCTTCTGCACGTGCTCTTACGAGCTGTTCGCTGAGGGTTGAGGATTTTGAAGAGCGTGACTTAGATGATCGCTTTGACAGTCTGGCTGAGCCGGATATTCAAGATGACATCTCGGCTATTAGCACGATTCTTGCCTCTGTCTTGGCTTTTATATCGCGCACCATGCTTTCTCTCTCAGAGTTAAGTTGTTGGAAAGCTTGCAGCTCTTTGCAGGGAACTGACGGGTTAAGTCTCTGTAACACGGAGGTGCACTGATCTGCTGTTTCTGCATACAGTTGATAATCTGAACACAGTTGTGCAAGGGTTCCCTCTGGTGGTCGTTTGAGAGAAGCAGACTGAGACAGGCTGTCTATGTGACTCAGCAGTTTTTGCCATTGCTCTGCTATGGCACGGAGAAGATCATGTTTACTGGATTCTAGATTCTCCCTTAAGGCCCCGTCTCACTAAGCGATTTACCAACGATCACGACCAGCGATACGACCTGGCCGTGATCGTTGGTAAGTCGTTGTGTGTTCGCTGGGGAGCTGTCACACAGACCGCTCTCTCCAGCGACCAACGATCAGGGGAACGACTTCGGCATCGTTGAAACTGTCTTCAACGATGCCGAAGTCCCCCTGCAGCACCCGGGTAACCAGGGTAAACATCGGGTTACTAAGCGCAGGGCCGCGCTTAGTAACCCGATGTTTACCCTGGTTACCAAAAAAACAAACAGTACATACTCGCCTTTCGGTGTCCAGGTCCCTTGGCGTCTGCTTCCTGCTCTGACTGAGATCCGGCCGTACAGTGAGAGCAGAGCGCAGCGGTGACGTCACTGCTGTGCTCTCACTTCTCACTGTACGGCGGCAGTCAGTGAGAGCAGGAAGCAGACGGCAAGGGACCTGGACACCGAAAGGCGAGTATGTAGTGTTTGTTTTTTTTTACATTTACGCTGGTAACCAGGGTAAACATCGGGTTACTAAGCGCGGCCCTGCGCTTAGTAACCCGATGTTTACCCTGGTTACCAGTGAAGACATCGCTGGATCGGTGTCACACACACCGATTCAGCGATGTCAGCGGGGCCTCAACGACCAAAAAAAGGTCCAGGCCATTCCGACACGACCAGCGATCTCGCAGCAGGGGCCTGATCGCTGGTACGTGTCACACATAGCGAGATCGCTATGGAGGTCGCTGTTGCGTCACAAAACTTGTGACTCAGCAGCGATCTCGCTAGCGATCTCGCTATGTGAGACGGGGTCTTTACTTTCCATGTGGGCTTTGTGGGACGTCTAGCCTTCTCACTAGATGGTGGATCAAGTTCTATGTACTCTTCCTCTAACAATGGGTCTGGCAGAGACCGTGTAGTCATTCCTTCAGCCATCCTGATTCACAGGGAGGAGAGCTGTATAGTCTCTTATATGCTGAGAGCGGATGCTCTGCAGGAAGTCCTGTAGCTTTATAGAAGCTGTGGGTGGCTTTACAGATGAATCTGGTAAGTCTTTTTTACTATTCTGTCCTCGGGGCCTGTGGCTGCAAATATGGCTCTGTGAGATGCTGAATCTCTTCACTCTACTTACAACTGGCGACGTTCGCAGACAGCTTAACTCAGCTGCAGGCACACATGTTATGAAGAATCCAGTCGTTTTGACGATGCAGAAAAAAAAAAAAATGCTACAGGCTGCGTCCTACGCTGGTCGCCGCATCGTCAAAACGACGCATGCGGCAGCATCCGCATACAGCCGCACGACCTGCGCACCTAATGTTAAAGATAGGTACGGAGGTCGCATGCAGAAGTAGGCGGAGCTAGCGGCGGAGGTGCGGCCGAGGGCGGGGCTTCACGGAGGAAGTCCGCAGCCTGCCGCAGATCAGGTAAACGCTAGTGTGAAACTAGCCTAAAAAAGACTTTCTCGAGACAAGCTGAAAGCACATGTGCCTCTAATGAAGCTAAGATGGAGACTGGGACACAGGGAGAAGAAGAAGGAAGTGACATCACACCCAGCAGAGGGAGACAGGGAGACAGAAGGGACAAACTTAATGGAAAGGGAGGATTTCAGCTATGCAAAACACATGAACACATAGCAACGATAAACAATATGAGAAACTGCAATACAGCATGTAAAATGTACAGGACAGTCTGTAAAATGTCTCATTTATGGGACATAACAAGATCCAAGTCTGCCCCCTAGTCATGAACAGCTCATTTACACAGGGATTTCTCTGGAATAAGACATTGGATCGCAGATATAAAGGTATTATTTTATTCAGCTTCCTATGACCTAAAAGCAGATATAGATGGCTTAGGAGGGTTGATCCTACTGACGGATTTCTTTTAAGTTCTCGCTAACTCTACATAAATTATGGAGGAAATCAGATTGCTTGAAGAAAAGGAAGACTTTGTTATGTAGTAAGGTATTCTTTTCATGAATGATACATAAAGTGTGCAATGCAAGATAAGGAACTGAAAGTGGAATTATGTGTGCGCCTGGCAAGCCACAAAATCAAATCAAAGTGATTGAATTATTAGTAGCAAAAGGGGATAACAGGTCAATAGCAACATTGCTGGTGGTCTATGTGAGTGAGTGGGTTAATAGGTACAAATCTGAGACAAACACCTGGTGTCCAGTAGTCTTATTTATCTTCTCAGGCTTAGCTACCTAGTTCCTCATTCGCTAGTCTACAAATTAATCTGTGAGGTCTGGGATCTTGCTAAACAGACATACAGTTTTTAGTGGCGATCTGAAGTTCCTAGACTCCAAAAAGTTGTTATAAGCATTACCAAAAAGTCTTCAACATATTCTCTCCATTTCATAGGCCTTACCCCCATAAACTGCAAACACATAGCATTCCAATTAAAAGTACTGTATATATACTTCATCACAAGCTGAAATTGAAAAGATCCCAGAGCAAAACTGAGAATAAACATACCCCAAAATAAGGACTGCCTCAAAAATAATTTCTGACCCTAGATTAAACCCACAATGCACCCCAAAATACAGACCTCAGACTAGACTGCATAGTAAATATAGAATCTAGAATAAATGAAGACTGAGGCTGTGTTCACACGTTGCAGATTATTCGCGGTTTTTTCGCGTTTTTTCCCTATAAAAACGCTATAAAACCGCAAATAATCTGCTTATATTATGCATCCTATCATTTTTAATTAATTCTGCACTTTTTGTACACATGATGCGTTTTTTTCCGCGGTAAAAACGCATCGTGGTAAAAAACGCAGCATGTTCATTAATTTTGCGGTTTTTTTGCGGATTTCCCACTTAAAATGCATTGGGTAGTGTCCGGAAAAAAACGCGGCAAAAACGCGTCAAAACCGCGGCAAAAACGAGTCAAAACCGCGGCAAAAACGCACGCGGTTTTCTTGCGGATTTCTTGCAGAAAATGTCCGGAATTCTCCAGAATTTTCTGCAAGAAATCCTGAACGTGTGCACATAGCCTAAGACTTGGCCCCTAACAGACAACATACCCCAGAATAAGTACAGAACTCCAAAATAAATACATACCTCAGACCAGACTACTGAGTAAATATAGACCCCAGAATTAATACATACCTCAGGCCAGATCCCAGAATACAGACCCATGAATATCTACAGACTGAAAAAAATCAGTACAGGCCCGATAAATAAACACATACCCCTAAATCAAGACCCCAGATGAGACCCCAAAATAAATATCGATCACAAACATAGCCACAGACTTCCTAAACAAATAAAGACCTCAAAGCAGACCTCGTAAATAAATATAGACCTTGAACCAAACCTAAAAATAAATGTTACCCCAGATTAGACCCCAAAATTCAGACCCAATGATTTTAATTTTATACTTGTATCAGGCTGACTGGTAGGCATAGATAAGTCACCTTAATAACACAGCGCTGTTTCCATTATGTTTTCAATGCAGTGCAGCTTGAAAAAGCATGACCCAACGTGAATTTGCGTTTTGAGGTGAGCTGGTGCTAGATGTCATCATCCCTCTCTCATGCGCTTTACTGTTGCACTACTTTAAACTTGCTCATTGGTCATATGGGGTATAAATAGTTTCTCTTCCTGGTCCAAATCCACCGCCTGACAAAGCACACTCTGCATGCTCTGTGAAACATCAGGTAGGTGGACATCTGAAGCCCATTCCGTTTGTACTATGCTATGTACAGTGTTTTCTTTGTTTCTTTGTTTACTGGACATGGTGTTGTGTACTTTCAATCCTAGCTCCTTAGAGTAGATGTGCTGAGTTGGAGGTCGTTGTTGTTACTGGAGATTGTTGCATGCTGTTTTGGGGTGTATGCTTTCCTCATTGTCCTATTTCCATTTGGTTTGTACATTCCTACTGTTCCCTATATACCTCTCTACCTTTGGGTGAGTGTTTTGTATGTTAGTTGCTTTTTGTTATCCCTGTTTGTGTCACCTGTTTATACACTAGAATTTCTGGCGTAGGCCTCCTGGGGATGGCGAGGGGACAGCTCAGGGTATAACAGGAAATAGTAGGCTGGTGACCCAAAACTCCTCATCTTTAGAGATATCTTAGGGAGCAGGGATACTTAGGGTCCCAGCCCTATGGACAGTGCAGTCACAGCGTGACACCTGGTCTACAATTTCCAAAGGGAATCTTCACTGAGTGGCCAGCAAGCACTGTTTCTACTAGAGATAAAATCACTTAACTTTAATAGTATTCATTTAATGTAGAAACAGGCTGTAAGGCTTGGTTCACATTTGAGTCCGCAGCGTTTCGTACGCAAACGCATGGCAAAACGTATCAACTTACGGATGACGGATAAAAACCATAACGTTTGCATGCGTTTTTGCATGCGTTCGCATTGTTTATGCGCATGAGTTTGTGGCTCATGGGATTTCTGTATATAGACCCTTGTGCAAACGCAAGCGAACGCATGTCCTTGCGTTCCTATGGGTTCCCATAGACTGTAATGCGTTGTTTTGACATACTCCTTCCGCAAGGAGAGTGCCTGTCTAAACTGTACGCGTATTGAACACACAAGTGTTCTTAGTCTCAGTTACTATGTGTTACAGCCTATTTATTTTAAATGAATAATATTAAAGTTAAGTGATTTTATCTCTTGGAGCTGGATTCCCTTTTTCCACATGTGCATCTCTAGGCGTCCGGCAGAGATGTGAATCCATGCTCAAGATTTCCTGGACTCATAAGGAAATTCATGTAAAGGGTGAGCTGAATATATCATTTTTTATGCAACTGTTTCTACTAGCAGCACACAGGAGCAGTGGGTGACAGTGCCCAGCAAGCACTTGCTTCATTCAGAGTTAGGCTACTTTCACATTTCTGTCTTTCCTCTGCCGTCGCAATACGTCGATTTTTGAAAATGCAGGATCCTGCAATAAAATTTGCATTTTCCCCTAGACTTGTATTAGCGACGTATCACGACGGATGGACACACGTTTCGTTGTGCACTGGATCCTGCGAAATGTGACGGCCCGTCTTTTGCAAAAAACGTTCAAGAGAACGTTTTTCTGTACGTTGTATCCAGTGTTTCTGACTGCGCATGCCCAGCAGGAAATCTCGCACTCACTCTCTTTCCTCCCCGGGACTACAGACGGAAATGTGAAAGGACGTACTTCCGTCGGTACGTCGCACCGACGCTTTGTGATGGGCGAGTACCGACGCAAATGTGAAAGTAGCCTAAGGCAGCCCACATGCTGCAGACTGCAGTAACTATGCAGCGCATAACAGTAGAGATGACTTTGTCATCGGTTGCTGTGCTCTGCATATGCAGCAATCAAGATGTAGAGTGGAGCTGCATCAGAAAGTCATCTTGACTGTTGTACTCTGTATAGCTAGCAACAGAGATTTTGTATGACATGACGTGCAGATCCTAGTGACTAAAGACTAGGAGTGAAGATTGTAGGCAATATTTAGTGGGGTAGCAGGCACAATTGCCAGAGCACACTAACACCAGGCCACAGGCGAGCCAGTGGCACTATACTCAGTACAATGAATAAACTCAAGGCACAAAGAATGTTCATATGCGGAGAAGCCAATGACTAATGTGCTCTGCATATCAATCTATGCAGGCAGGCTGCAGAGTGTGTACAAGAACAGACAATTTAAATTTATGTGCAAAAAAAAAAAAAATCCATTGCATTAATGATGACAATTAAATTAGAGGGGCCCCAGTGATTATTATGGGGTCTGCATGGTATCAATTTGGTGTCAGTTTTTAAAATCGAAAAAAGCCCTGCATGCAGAACTTTTTAAAGTTCTAACAACTGGCAATAAACAGAACCCACATAGACAACATAACGATCTAATGATCAATGCTTACATTTACATACCTGATGCAAATGGATACTTTGGCATCTATATTTGGTTTGGTCATCAAAACAGTACAAACAAATGAGACAAGTGGAAATATGAACTTCGCATTACTTTAACCCCTTAAGCCCCGAGGGTGGTTTGCACGTTAATGACCGGGCCAATGTTTACAATTCTGACCACTGTCCCTTTATGAGGTTATAACTCTGGAACGCTTCAATGGATCCCGGTGATTCTGACACTGTTTTCTCGTGACATATTGTACTTCATGACAGTGGTAAAATTTCTTTGATATTACCTGCGTTTATTTGTGAAAAAAAACGGAAATTTTTCAAAAATTTTGAAAATTTTGCTATTTTCCAACTTTGAATTTTTATGCCCTTAAATCACAGAGATATGTCACACAAAATACTTAATAAGTAACATTTCCCACATGTCTACATCAGCACAATTTTGGAAACAAATTTTTTTTTTTGTAGGGAGTTATAAGGGTTAAAAGTTGACCAGCAATTTCTCATTTTTACAACACCATTTTTTTTTTTTAGGGACCACATCACATTTGAAGTCATTTTGAGGGGTCTATATGATAGAAAATAACCAAGTATGACACCATTCTAAAAACTGCACCCCTCAAGGTGCTCAAAACTACATTCAAGAAGTTTATTAACCCTTCAGGTGTTTCACAGGAATTTTTGGAATGTTTAAAAAAAAAAATGAACATTTAATTTTTTTTCACAAAAAATTTACTTCAGCTCCAATTTGTTTTATTTTACCAAGAGTAACAGGAGAAAATGGACCCCAAAAGTTGTTGTGCAATTTGTCCTGAGTAAGCTGATACCCCATATGTGGGGGTAAACCACTGTTTGGGTGCATGGCAGAGCTCGGAAGGGAAGGAGCGCCGTTTGACTTTTCAATGCAAAATTGGCTAGAATTGAGATGGGACGCCATGTTGCATTGGGGAGCCCCTGATGTGCCTAAACATTGAAACCCCCCACAAGTGACATCATTTTGGAAAGTAGACCCCCTAAGGATCTTATCTAGATGTGTTGTGAGAGCTTTGAACCCCCAAGTGTTTCACTACAGTTTATAACGTAGAGCCGTGAAAATAAAAATTATTTTCTTTTTCCACAAAAATTATTTTTAGCCCCCAGTTTTGTATTTTCCCAAGGGTAACAGGAGAAATAGTCCCCAAAAGTTGTTGTGCAATTCGTCCTGAGTATGCTGATACCCCATATGTGGGGAGTAACCACCGTTTGGGTGCATGGCAGAGCTCGGAAGGGAAGGAGCATCATTTGGAATGCAGACTTAGATGGAATGGTCTGCAGGCATCACATTGCGTTTGCAGAGCCCCTAATGTACCTAAACAGTAGAAACCCCCCACAAGTGACCCCATATTGGAAACTAGACCCCCCAAGGAACTTATCTAGATGTGTTGTGAGAACTTTGAACCCCCAAGTATTTCACTACAGTTAATAACGCAGAGCTGTGAAAATAAAAAATCATTTTTTTCCACAAAAATGGTTTTTTAGCCCCCCAAATTTTTTTTTTCCCAAGGGTAACAAGAGAAATTGGACCCCAGAAGTTGTCCAATTTGTCTTGAGTATGCTGATACCCCATATGTTGGGGTAAACCTCTGTTTGGGCACATGGGAGAGCTTGGAAGGGAAGGAGCACTGATTTACTTTTTCAACGCAGAATTGGCTGGAATTGAGATCGGACGCCATGTCGCGTTTGGAGAGCCCTGATGTGCCTAAACAGTGGAAATCCCCAATTCTAACTGAAAGCTTAACCCAAACACACCCCTAATCCCAACCACACCTCTAACTCCAACACACCCCTAACCCTAATCCCAACCATAACCCTAACCACACCCCTAACACACCCAACCCTAATCCCAACCATAAATGTAATCCAAACCCTAACCCTAGCCCCTACCCTAACCATAGCCCCAATCCTAACCCTAACCCTAGCCTTAAACCTAGCGCCAACCCTAGCCTGTTATGACCCCAGTGGACAGGGTCTCAGAGGAACGTGTAAGTCTGCAAGATACAAAAATCCAGCTCATAGGGCTATGGTAACTGGGTTGACCAAATAGCTACTCCTAACGCCAACACTAGAAGTAGCCGGGGATCATGCCTACGGTGATCGCTAGATGACTCGCGCCAGCCGGAGAATCTAACTACCCCTAGGAGAAGAAAACAAAGACCTCTCTTGCCTCCAGAGAAAGGGACCCCAAAGCAAGATACAAGCCCCCCACAAATAATAACGGTGAGGTAAGAGGAAATGACAAACACAGAAATGAACCAGGTTCAGCAAAGAGAGGCCAGCTTACTAATAGCAGAATATAGCAAGATAACTTATCTGGTCAACAAAAACCCTATAAAAATCCACGCTGGAGATTCAAGAACCCCCGAACCGTCTAACGGTCCGGGGGGAGAACACCAGCCCCCTAGAGCTTCCAGCAAGGACAGGATACAGATAGGAACAAGCTGGACAAAAATACCAAACAAAACAAAAGCAAAAAGCAATGAAGCAGACTTAGCTTGAAAAACAGGAACCAGGATCAGAGGACAAGAGCACAACAGATTAGCTCTGATTTCAACGATGCCAGGCATTGAACTGAAGGTCCAGGGAGCTTATATAGCAACGCCCCTGAACTAACGGCCCAGGTGAGGATATAGGAAAAGACAGACGCTCCAGAGTCAAATCACTAATGACCACTAGAGGGAGCAAAAAGCAAAATCACAACACTAGCCCTAATGGGAAAATGGAAATAAATACATTTTTTTTAATTTTTTTATTTTTCCCTAACTAAGGGGGTGATGAAGGGGGTTTGATTTACTTTTATAGCGTTTTTTTAGCGGATTTTTATGATTGGCAGCTGTCACACACTAAAAGACGCTTTTTATTGCAAAAAATATTTTTTGCGTTACCACATTTTGAGAGCTATAATTTTTCCATATTTTGGTCCACAGAGTCATGTGAGGTCTTGTTTTTTGCGGGACGAGTTGACGTTTTTATTGGTAACATTTTCGGGCACGTGACATTTTTTGATCGCTTTTTATTCCGATTTTTGTGAGGCAGTATGACCAAAAACCAGCTATTCATGAATTTCCTTTGGGGGAGGGGGGGGCGTTTATACCGTTCCGCGTTTGGTAAAATGGATAAAGCAGTTTTATTCTTCGGGTCAGTACGATTACAGCGATACCTCATTTATATCATTTTTTTATGTTTTGGTGCTTTTATACGATAAAAACTATTTTATAGAAAAAAGAATTATTTTTGCATCGCTTTATTCTGAGGACTATAACTTTTTTATTTTTTCGCTGATGACACCGTATGGCGGCTCGTGTTTTGCGGGGCAAGATGACGTTTTCAGCGGTACCATGATTATTTATATTTGTCTTTTTGATCGCGTGCTATTCCACTTTTTGTTCGGCAGTATGATAATAAAACGGTTTTTTTTCTTTTTTTTTTTTTTTACGGTGTTCACTGAAGGGGTTAACTAGTGGGAGAGTTTTATAGGTCGGGTTGTTACAGACGCGGCGATACTAAATATGTGTACTTTTAATGTTTCGTTTTTTTATTTAGATAAAGGAATGTATTTATGGGAACAATATATATATTTTTTCTTTATTTAGGAATTATTTTTTTTTACACATCTAAATATTGTTTTTTTTAACTTAATAACATTGCCCCAGGATGGGGCATCATGTTATAAGGTCAGATCGCTGGTAAGCCACCTCCCTGCAGGACCCAGATGCAGCCCCGCGGCCATTTTGGATCCGGGGCCTGCAGGGAGGAGACGCTCAGTACAAGGTGAGCACATCGCCTTGTACCGAGGGACTCAGGGAAGCACGCAGGGAGCCCCCTCCCTGCGCGATGCTTCCCTCTGCCCCCAGAATGCTGCGATCATGTTTGATCGCAGTGTGCCGGGGGTTAATGTGCCGCGGGCGGTCCGTGACCGCTCCTGGCACATAGTGCCGGATGTCAGCTGTGATAGTCAGCTGACACCCGGCCGCGATCGGCCACGCTCCCCCCGAGAGCGCGGCCGATCGCTGTGACGTACTATCCCGTCCCTGGAAATTAAGTCCCAGGTCACCTTGACGGGATACTATGTCATATGGGATTAAGGGGTTTATTGTTCTGTATTTTCATATAATATATATGCTTGGGGAATAAGGGCCTGAAATAATAGACTGGTGGTAAATGACTCCCTAGGTGTTAAAGGGGTTGACTGACCTTAGGCTACAAGTCTGCAATCGCTCTGTGTGCACACTGCACGTTGTGAGGATTCCAACAGCAGGAGCAATGAACACTTGACCGCAAGTATGAGATTTGCATACAGGTGGTCATGTGCCGACAAGATGGGTGTGGCCTCGTTCAATGCAAGTGTATTGAGCGAGGCCGAACACGTCAGAATGTGGTCAGATGTATGCAACTCGCAGACTTGTAGGCTAAGGAAGGACAACCCTTTTAATGGTCCATGGGTTAGAGCAGGAGTCCCCAACCTGTAGCTCGGGAGCCACATGTTGCTCGCGATCCCATGAATTGTGGCTCGCAGCTGTCTGTCAGCTTGGTGCATTAGCTCCAGTTCTAGAAAACAGGTATGAAGAGCACATCTGAAACTTGGTGAACTTTCTGAGCAGCCCTGCACAGAAGAGCAGATCTGGATGCAAATTTACTGGTCTTAGGGGTTTTGAGATGATTTAAGCATGGTACGCTGGAGACAAGATGACACCACTAGTGATGAGCGAACGTGCTCGCCACTATTCGTTAGTCGCCTGAGTATCGGGGTACTCGGGGTACTCCCCGAGCAGTAAGCATTTCCGAGATTATTCGGCGATAACTGCATTCTCCACCCAGCAGTTTTGGCGGACTTTAGAGACCCAATCACGGTGCAGGGATTGTCTGCCAGGCCATGAAACGCCACAGCCATCTTTGTTGTGGTCGTGCAGTGATTGGCTGGGCCGTACAGCATCATCCTGAGTATAAGAGACCTGGCCCCGCCCTGCTCGCTGCATTCTGTTCCTGTTTCAGCGTGAGTAGGGAGAGCTGCTGCCGAGATAGGGTCAGAATTGTGGTTTTAGAGTTAGTGTAGGTCTGCAACTTTTACATCCACAACTCCTGAGAAACCAACAGTCCTTTTTAGGGCTAATTCGTGGGTCCCGATATTGCAGCGCTAGGCAAGCAGGGCACAGCATATCCACATCAGTGCAAGGCCCGCAGGCACTGTATGTGCGTCCATTGGTCCCACTGCATCCTTCCCAAAGCTCTATAACTGCCTGCTGCTGCAGCTTATTTACTGTCTATATACCTATTTTTTTTATTTTTGCTTTCCACAAATTCCCCCCCCCCCCCTCCAAAAAAAAAAAAAAAAAAATATATACAGTCTGTTCTGTCAGACTTTGGGCTGTTGAAAAGTGATAGTTTGTCAGGCATACGTAGCATAGTTGTGTGTGCTACCCTTGTGCCCCTTTTTTTTTTTTGGTGTTTTAAATTCACCGAAAAAGGCCTCATGTATCTCTGTGATCCAAGTTTGGTCATTGGAGGCCGCTGTACTTTTTTTGTGGCTGTGTGATACTCAAATTCTATACAGCGCTATTTAGCATCCAAAAAAATTCAAAGGCCACAGATTTGCCAGTGTTGTATTTCCGTTACAGCCGTCATATATCTCTGTGCTCTAAGTTTGGGCATTGGAGGCCGGTGTACTTACTTTCTGGCTGTGTGATACTCAAATTCTATACAGCGCTATTTAGCATCCAAAAAAATTCAAAGGCCACAGATTTGCCAGTGTGGTATTTCCGTTACAGCCGTCATATATCTCTGTGCTCTAAGTTTGGGCATTGGAGGCCGGTGTACTTACTTTGTGGCTGTGTGATACTCAAATTCTATACAGCGCTATTTAGCATAAATTAACTTTAAAAAAAAAAAATTGAATACAGTCTATTAGGTCAGTCTGAGGCCTGCCTGGTGTTCAGGTTTGAAAAATCGCAGATTTGCAGGCATACTGATCACATATTATTTTGCTAGTAATAAAGACATTTGTGTTGAGCATTTGAAATAGTGCAGTAGTCCATTTAAAATGGTTAAGGCAAGGGGCAAGGGACGGGGAAGTGGACGTGATGCTGATGGTGCATCCAGAGGACGAGGCCGTGGGAAAGGTGAAAGTGGGCCACAACAAAGACCCACATCTTCTCGCTCGACCTTCTTGTCCCAGTTTCTGGGGGACCGCAGCACACCACTATTGAAGCCAGAGCAGTGTGAAACGGTTGTTGTTTGGATAGCGGATAATGCTTCCAGTCACTTAGTCACCACCACCACCTTGCCTTCCACACGGTCAAGTCTGAGTAGTCGTGAGTGTGGCCAGGATATTCCTCACCCTGATCCTCCTTCATCCCACCATGGCAAGTGCCCTGAGACAACTGATCACACACCTGGACACTCTGAAGAGCTGTTCAGTTTTCCATTTCAAGATTCAGAAATCTCTGCCGGTCAACTTGAAGTGGGGAAAGATGAGATCGCATGGAGAGCTGCTCAAAACTTTGACCAGCCCCTGTCACAAGAAGGCGATGGTGGGAAAGTGTCAGAAGAGGTGGACGATGATGAGACACAATTGCCAGAAAGTCAGGAGGAGCAGGGTGCTGATGTGGAAGACGAGGTGGTGGATGACATAGTGACTGACCCAACCTGGCAGGAGGTCATGCATAGCGAGGACAGCAGCACAAATGGGGAAGGAGGCATATCCCCCCAACATGCAGGAAGAAGCAGTGTGGTGGCCACAGACAAAAGGCGTGCATCCGTTCCCCGTAACAACGACATAAGTGAAGTTGCCATTCCACCTGTGAGACTCTGCCGATAACCCCAAACAGGCCATTTGCAGTACTTGCCATGCCCGCATCAGCAGGGGTAGCAAAACAGCCAGCCTGACCACCACCAGCATGATCAGACACATGCAAGCAAAGCACCCAACTTTGAGGGCCGAACCCCAGGCTCCAGGACCACTGCCTGCTGGTCACACCACTGCTTCTTCCACTGTTTTGCATAGAAGCCAATCACCAGTACACCGTCCATGTGAAGATGCCTCTAGCCCTGCACCTGTTGTGGCCCACAGTCAAGCAGCACCACCAGCAAGCCCGTCCACGTCCTTGTCCCAGCACAGCGTTCAGTCGTCTATAACCCAGTCTTTGGAACGCAATCGGAAATACCCAGCCAACGCCCCACAGGCCACAGTCCTCAATTCTAATATTTCTCTTCTGCTTGCGCTAGAAATGCGGCCTTTTAGGCTTGTTGAGACAGAAACTTTCTGCAACCTGATGGTGGCAGCCGTCCCAATGTACTCAGTCCCCAGTCGCCACTATTTCTCCCTGTGTGCAGTACCGGCATTACACCAGCATGTGTCCCACAACATTACCTGTGCCCTCAACAATGCTGTTACCGGTAAAGTCCACCTAACCACGGACACGTGGATAAGTGCTTGCGGGCAGGGACGGTACATCTCAATGACGGCACACTGGGTTAACATAGTGGACACCGGGACCCAGTCGGACCTTGGGATGGAACACATCCTCCCCACGCCGAGGATTGCTGGCCCTATGTCAAACGGGGTTGCCCCCACAGTCTACAGCTCCTGCACCTCCTCTTCATCCTCCATCTCTGAAATCAACACATCAGTCAGAAGCTGGAAGCACTGCAGCACTGCCTCAGCCAAGCGGCAACAGGCTGTGCTGAAGCTAATCTGCATAGGTGACAACCCGCACAATACAGAAGAGTTGTGGACAGCGCTGAAAGAGCAGTCAGATGTTTGGATGACACCGCTGAACCTAGAGCAGGCATGGTCGTGTGTGACAATGGCCATAACCTGGTGGCGGCTCTGAGGCAAGGTGAGCTCACACATGTACCTTGCTTGGCCCATGAGCTTAACCTCGTGGTTCAACGTTTTCTGAAAAGCTACCCGGAGCTGCCGGATCTGTTGTGAATTCTGCTTTTGGGCTCCCTCCGGTGGTTGTAGGTGGTAATGCAGTTGCCCCTGAGTTGCAGTCCTGGTCAGGTGTATCTGCTGATTGCAGTTCTGACTGGGGTATTTAGGCGTGCAGGATTCATTAGTCCTTGCCAGTTGTCAATTGTTGTTGGGAGGTGTTGGACCTCTGCTTTGTTCCTTCTGCCTTTCTGCCAAATCAGCAAAGATAAGTGTCTGGGTTTTTTTTTCCTGTGGCACACATGCTATGTGCTTCACAATTCAGTGCTATTCTTTGTGTTTTCTTGTCCAGCTTAGATTGTGTCAGTATTTTCTCAGTCTTGTTGGATTCTCTGGAGTGGCAGATATACATTCCATGTCTTTAGTTAGATTGTGGAACTTTTTGTATTATCTGCTGTGGATATTTTTGGAAGGGTTTTAATACTGACCGCCTAGTATTCTGTCCTATCCTTTCCTATTTAGCTAGAGTGGCCTCTTTTGCTAAATCCTGTTTTCTACCTGCGTGTGTCTATTCTTCTCCTACTCACAGTCATTATTCGTGGGGGGCTGCCTATCCTTTAGGGGTCTGCTCTGAGGCAAGGTAGCATTCCTATTTCCATCTATAGGGGTATTTAGTCCTCCGGCTGTGTCGAGGTGTCTAGGGTATGTTAGGCACACCCCACGGCTACTTCTAGTTGCGGTGTTAGTTCAGGATTTGCGGTCAGTACAGGTTCCACCGACTCCAGAGAAAGTTTCATGCGGCTCCAAGGTCACCAGATCATAACACGATCTGCTAGTGAAAGTACGCCATCTGTCTGCCCATTTTAGAAAGTCAGCTACAGCTTCTGCCGCCCTTGCTGTGCTTCAGCAGCGTTTGCAGCTTCCAGCTCACTGACTGTTGTGTGATGTCCCCACGCGCTGGAACTCTACGCTGCATATTTTGGAAAGGATTTGTGAGCAGAGGAAGGCCGTTGTTGACTACCAACATCAACAAGGCCGTCAAATTTCAGGTCAGACTCCAAACATAAGACCTCAGGTGTGGATATGGATGTCAGACATATGTAACATCCTCCAAAACTTTGAGGACTGCACCAAGATGGTGAGCGGCGATGACGCCATAATTAGCATCACCATCCCGCTTCTCAGCATTCTGAAAAACTGTCTGCTCACAATCAAAGAGGATGCATTGCAGGCGGAGCACGAGGACATGGAGCAAGGAAACATACAGGGGGATTACACTCAGCCCAGCCTCATGTCTTCTCAACGTGGATTGGTAGGCAATGAGGAGGAGGAGGAGGAGGAAGAACAGGAGCTACTTTCATACTCTAAAGACGGTACTACAAACACATCTGTATTAGCTTCTGTTCAGCAGGGATGGCCTGAGGATAGGGAGGAGGAGGAGGATGAGGAGGACAGCATGGTCAGTCGTCCTGTTGGTGAGGACACGGAAGTCTTGCCTGTTAGCAGTCTGGCACGCATGGCTGACTTTATGTTGCGCTGCATTTCACGTGACCCTCGCATTATCAAAATTTTGGGTGACACTCATTACTGGTTGGTGAGACTTCTAGACCCACGCTACAAGGAGAACTTTCAATCTCTTCTGCCTGAGGAAGAGAGGTGTACTAAAATGTTGCAGTACCACAGGGCCCTTGTAGAGGAATTACTTAAAAAATTCCCATGTGAGAATGCTGGCAGCAGACGTCAGAGTTTGTTGTACAACCAAGGACTCCAAGTGAGAGAAACAGAAGTACAATCCAGCTCAGGCAGGGGAACAATGGCCAAGTTCTGGGACAGTTTTCTCAGACCCTCCCATCGTGGCAGCACAGAGGCAAGGGGTGCTGTCACAAGAAGTGCAATGTTTGGGAAGATGGTGAGGGAGTACCTTGCAGATCGTACAAACATCCTCCGTGATTCCTCTGTGCCTTTTAATTATTGGGTATCCAAGCTGGACAAGTAGCATGAACTGGCTCTTTACGCCTTGGAGGTCCTGGCCTGCTATGTGTTATGATCTGGTGGCCTAAGAGCAGCATGAAATGTACTCTGGAGAAGGTGGTACCAGTACTGACCGCAGACCCTGAACTTAACACCGCAACTAGAAGTAGCCGTGGAATGTACCTTTCACTCCCTAGACATCTCGACACAGCCGGAGAACTAATTACCCCTAGAGACAGAAAAGGGAAAACTATCTTGCCTCAGAGAAAATCCCCAAAGGATAGACAGCCCCCCACAAATATTGACTGTGAGAGGAGAGGGAAAAAACATACACAGACTGAAATCAGAATTTAGCAAAGGAGGCCACTTCTAGCTAAATAGAAAGGATAGGACAGAGTACTATGCGGTCAGTATTAAAACACTAGAAAATATCCACCACAGAAAATACAAAATCTCCACATCTAACTAAAGATATAGAGGGTATATCTGCATCTCCAGAGATACCAGCTTGGCTAAACAAATCTTTATACAGACCAAGCCGGACAAAACAAAAACATGGAAAAGAACTTGAACAATAAGGCCCACAGCATGTGGACAGCAAAAATCAAGGCCAGAACTTATCTTTGTTGAAATGAACAGCAAAGCAGGAGAGACCAGGCAGAGATGTGAATCCTCCAGGAACAATGGACAACTGGCACTGACTAAAGGGTCAAGCAAGACTAAATAACCCAGTCAAAATTGCAAAAAGTGGACACACCTGATAAATGCTGCGATCCAGAGACAGCAGCGCTACCACTTATAACCACCGGAGGGAGCCCAAGGGCAGAATTCACAACAGTACCCCCCTTGAGGAGGGGTCACTGAACCCTCACCAGAGCCCCCAGGCCGATCCGGACGAGCCAAATGAAAGGCACAAACCAAATCCTCAGCATGAACATCGGAGGCAACAACCCAAGAATTATCCTCCTGGCCATAACCCGTCCATTTGACAAGATACTGAAGCTTCCGCCTCCAAAAACGAGAATCCAAAATCTTCTCAACCACATACTCCAACTCCCCATCAATCAACACCGGGGCAGGAGGATCAACAGAGGGAACAACAGGCACCACATATTTCCACAACAAAGATCTATGAAAAACATTATGGATGGAAAAAGAGGCTGGAAGGGCCAAACGAAAAGACACTGGATTAATAATCTCAGAAATCCTATAAGGGCCAACAAACCGAGGCTTAAACTTAGGGTAAGAAACCTTCATAGGAACATGACGGGAAGACAACCAGACCAAATCCCCAACCCGAAGCCAGGAACCAACACACCGACGAGGGTTAGCAAAACGCTGAGCCCCCTCCTGAGACAACACCAAATTGTCAACAACATGAGCCCAAATTTGCTGCAACCTGTCAACCAGAGTCCACCCCAGGACAATCAGAAGACTCAACCTGCCCTGAATAAAAACGAGGATGAAAACCAGCGTTACAAAAGAAGGGTGAAACCAAGGTAGCAGAACTAGCCCGATTATTAAGGGCAAACTCGGCCAATGGCAAGAAAGACACCCAATCATCCTGATCAGCAGACACAAAGCATCTCAAATAAGTTTCCAAAGTCTGATTAGTTCGCTCGGTTTGGCCATTTGTCTGAGGATGAAATGCGGAAGAAAAAGACAAATCAATGCCCAGCCTAGCACAAAAGGCCCGCCAAAACCTAGAAACAAACTGGGAACCTCTATCGGACACAATATTCTCCGGAATGCCATGCAAACGAACCACATGCTGAAAAAACAACGGAACCAAATCAGAAGAGGAAGGCAATTTAGGCAAAGGTACCAAATGAACCATCTTAGAAAACCAGTCACAAACCACCCAGATAACAGACATCCTCTGGGAAACCGGAAGATCCGAAATAAAATCCATACAAATATGCGTCCAAGGCCTCTCAGGGACCGGCAAAGGCAAAAGCAACCCACTAGCGCGGGAACAGCAAGGCTTGGCCCGCGCACAAGTCCCACAGGACTGCACAAAAGAACGCACATCCCGTGACAAAGAAGGCCACCAAAAGGACCTACCAACCAAATCTCTGGTACCAAAGATCCCAGGATGACCAGCCAACACAGAACAATGAACCTCAGAAATCACTTTACTAGTCCATCTGTCAGGAACAAACAGTTTCCCCACTGGACAGCGGTCAGGTTTATCAGCCTGAAATTCCTGAAGAACCCGTCGTAAGTCAGGGGAGATGGCAGAAAGAATCACCCCTTTCTTCAGAATGCCAACTGGCTCAAGGACCCCAGGAGAATCAGGCAAAAACCTCCTAGAGAGGGTATCAGCCTTAACATTCTTAGAACCCGGAAGATACGAGACCACAAAATCAAAACGGGAGAAAAACAGGGACCATCAGGCCTTTCTAGGATTCAGCCGTTTGGCAGACTCGAGGTAAATCAGATTCTTATGATCGGTCAAGACCACAATACGGTGCTTGGCCCCCTCAAGCCAATGTCGCCACTCCTCAAATGCCCACTTCATAGCCGATTGCCGACATCATAATTGCGTTCCGCAGGCGAAAATTTTCGAGATAAGAAGGCACACGGTTTCATCAAGGAACCATCAGAATTCCTCTGAGACAAAACGGCCCCTGCCCCAATCTCAGAAGCGTCAACCTCAACCTGAAAAGGAAGAGAAACATCCGGCTGACGCAGCACAGGGGCAGAAGTAAATCGGCGTTTAAGCTCCTGAAAGGCAGAAACAGCCGCAGAGGACCAATTTGTAACATCAGCGCCTTTCTTCGTCAAATCGGTCAGGGGTTTAACCACACTGGAGAAGTTGGCAATGAAACGGCGATAAAAATTAGCAAAGCCCAAAAATTACTGAAGGCTCTTCACGGATGTGGGCTGGATACAATCATGAATGGCCTGAACCTTAACCGGATCCATTTCTATAGATGAGGGAGAAAAAATGAAGCCCAAAAAAGAAATCTTCTGTACTCCAAAGAGGCACTTAGACCCCTTCACAAACAAGGCATTATCACGAAGGATCTGAAATACCATCCTGACTTGTTTCACATGAGACTCCCAATCATCTGAAAAAATCAAAATATCATCCAAATATACAATCATGAATTTATCAAGATAATTCCGAAATATATCATGCATGAAGGACTGAAACACAGATGGAGCATTAGAGAGTCCGAATGGCATCACAATGTATTCAAAATGGCCTTCGGGCGTATTAAACGCAGTTTTCCATTCGTCACCCTGCTTAATACGAACAAGATTATATGCCCCTCGAAGGTCAATCTTAGTAAACCAACTAGCCCCCTTAATCCTAGCTAACAGATCAGAAAGCAAAGGCAAAGGGTATTGGAATTTGACCGTGATTTTAATCAAGAGGCGATAATCAATACAGGGTCTCAAGGAGCCATCCTTCTTGGCAACAAAAAAAACCCTGCTCCCAATGGTGAAGAAGATGGCCGAACATGCCCCTTCTCCAAAGACTCCTTTACATAGCTCCGCATGGCGGTATGTTCTGGCACAGACAGGTTGAAAAGTCGGCCCTTAGGGAACTTACAGCCTGGAATCAAGTCAATAGCACAATCACAGTCCCTATGCGGTGGAAGGGAACTGTACTTGGGCTCATTGAATACATCCTGGAAATCTGACAAAAACTCAGGAATTTCAGAAGAGGGGGAGGAGGCAATTGACATCAAAGGAACGTCACCATGAACCCCCTAACAACCCCAACTAGTCACAGACATGGATTTCCAATCTAATACCGGATTATGCACCTGTAACCATGGGAAACCCAGCACAATAGCATCATGCAAATTATGCAACACCAGAAAACGACAATCTTCCTGATGGGCTGGCGCCATGCACATGGTCAGCTGTGTCCAAAACTGAGGCTTATTTTCAGCCAACGGTGTAGCATCAATGCCCCTCAAAGGAATAGGACTCTGCAAAGGCTGCAAGGGGAAACCACAACATCTGGCAAATGCTAAGTCCATTAAGTTTAGAGCGGCGCCTGAATCCACAAATGCCATGAAAGAAAATGTCGATAATGAGCAGATCAGGGTCACAGATAACAGAAATTTAGGTTGTACAGTACTGATGGTAACAGAACTGGCGATTCTCTTGGTGCGCTTAGGGCAATCAGAAATAACATGAGCAGAATCGCCGCAGTAAAAACACAACCTATTCTGACGTCTGAATCCTTGTCGTTCAGCTCTAGACACAATCCTATCACACTGCATAGGCTCAGGACTCCGCTCGGAAGACAATGCCATAGTGTGCACAACTCTGCTATCGCAAAGCGCCGATCAATCTGAATGGCCAGAGACATAGAATCACTCAGACCAGCAGGCGTGGGGAACCCCACCATAACATCCTTAACGGATTCAGAAAGACCCTTTCTGAAAATTGCCGCCAAGGCATCCTCATTCCATTTAGTCAGCACAGACCATTTTCTAAATTTCTGGCAATATGATTCTGCCGCTTCTTGACCCTGACACAGGGCCAACAAGGTCTTCTCAGCATGATCCACTGAATTAGGTTCATCATACAATAACCCAAGCGCCTGGAAAAAGGTGTCTACATTAAGCAAACCCGGATTCCCAGGTTCCAGGGCAAATGCCCAATCCTGGGGGTCACCACGCAGCAGAGATATAACAATTTTAAGCTGCTGGATGGGATCACCAGAGGAACGGGGTTTCAGAGCAAAAAACAGTTTACAGTTATTTTTAAAGCTCAAAAATTTAGACCTGTCCCCAAAAAACAAATCAGGAGTTGGAATTCTAGGCTCTAAAACCGGAGTCTGAACGATATAATCGGAAATACCCTGTACTCTAGCAGCAAGTTTATCCACATGAGAAGCCAATCCCTGAAAAAAAACAAAACACAACAGACTACAGAAAAAAAAAAATGGCTCAGCACTTTCCTTCCCTTCTTCTGAGATGCGGTTAACTCATTGTTGGCCAGTTGTACTGTTATGATCTGGTGGCCTAAGAGCAGCATGAAACGTACTCTGGAGAAGGTGGTACCTGTACTGACCGCAGACCCTGAACTTAACACCACAACTAGAAGTAGCCGTGGAATGTACCTTTCACTCCCTAGACATCTCGACACAGCCGGAGAACTAATTACCCCTAGAGATAGAAAAGGGAAAACTATCTTGCCTCAGAGAAAATCCCCAAAGGATAGACAGCCCCCCACAAATATTGACTGTGAGAGGAGAGGGAAAAAACATACACAGACTGAAATCAGAATTTAGCAAAGGAGGCCACTTCTAGCTAAATAGAAAGGATAGGACAGAGTACTATGCAGTCAGTATTAAAACACTAGAAAATATCCACCACAGAAAATACAAAATCTCCACATCTAACTAAAGATATGGAGGGTATATCTGCACCTCCAGAGATACCAGCTTGGCTAAACAAATCCTTAAACAGACCAAGCTGGACAAGACAAAAACATGGAAAAGAACTTGAACAATAAGGCCCACAGCATGTGGACAGCAAAAATCAAGGCCAGAACTTATCTTTGTTGAAATGAACAGCAAAGCAGGAGAGACCAGGCAGAGATGTGAATCCTCCAGGAACAATGGACAACTGGCACTGACTAAAGGGTCAAGCAAGACTAAATAGCCCAGTCAAAATTGCAAAAAGTGGACACACCTGATAAATGCTGCGATCCAGAGACAGCAGCGCTACCACTTATAACCACCGGAGGGAGCCCAAGAGCAGAATTCACAACAGCAATGCTGCTAGCGTTCGGTCAGAGAAGGTTTTTAGTGCCGCTGGTGGAATTATAACAGATAAGCGCATCCGCCTGACAACTGAAAATGCTGACAGGCTGACTCTTATAAAAATGAACAAGGGCTGGATTGGGAAAGACTTCTGTACACCACCAAGTGAAAACAGCGAAACGTAACCTCAAATACATTCTCTCGTTTGGGGAGGTGTATTCTCATGCACAACCACACATGGGTATACGCTTCCAGATTTGGTCTGTTTGTTTTTATCCTCCTCCTTATCCTCCTCATCCAGAACCACTATATCACCAGGGTGAACGTGGTCTGTACGGTGCATGTTGGCCAAGGATGCTGTGATGGCAATCTTTTATTTAAAAAAAAAAAGGATTTTTCATTGGGGAATTGGGCATGACATTACATTGGGCCTACTTCTTCATTCTGTCTCCTGCAATGTGTCCTTTAACTGCCACTAGATCACCAGGGTTAACGTGCTCTGTACGGTGCATTTTGGGCAAGGGGGCTGTGATGACACACTTATTTTTTTTTTAAAAAGGACCCCACATTGGGGAATTGGCCATGACATTCCATTGGGCCGACTTCTTAACTCGGTATCCTGCAATCTAAAAGGTACCTACCACTAGATCACCAGGGTGAAGGTGCTCAGTATTGTTATAGGCCGTTGAAGTTTGGGCTAGGGGCATGCAATGGCACTAGTGTATTTTTAAAAAAGGTACCCCCATTAGGGAATTGTTTGGCAGATCATGCACTGCATTAAAAGTCTCAGAGACCCACACCACTACATTGGCCCTAATTCTTAAGTCTGTCTCCTGCAATGTCTCTTCCTTATCTCCGATGACATGACCAGGGTGCACATACTCAGTACTGTTATAGGCCGGTGATTTTTGGGTACGGGGGCTGTGAAGGCACTATTTCATTTTGTAAAAACAGGACCCCACATTGAGGAATTGGGCATGACATTACATTGGGCCTACTTCTTAACTCGGTCACCTGCAAACTGTCCTGTACCTGCCACTAAATCACCAGGGTCAATGTGCACTGTACGGTGTATTTTGCCCAAGGGGGCCGTCATGCCACTCTTATTTAAAAAAAAAAAAAGGATTTTACATTGAGGAATTGGGCATGACATTACTTTGGGCCTACTTCTTAACTCTTTCTCCTGCAATCTGTCCAGTTCCTGCCTGTAGATAACCATGGTGAACGTGGTCTGTACGGGGCATTTAGGTCTAGGGGGCTGTGATGGCACTATTTTAATCAGTCCAAAAAGGACCCCAGATTGGGGAATTGGGCATGGCATTCCATTGGGACTAATTCTTAACTCTGTCTTCTGCAATGTCTCTTGTTTAACTGCCACTAGATCACGAGGGTACCTCATCATACCATTAAAAAATACGAGTTAATTTTCCTGGGCCCATCCAGTATGTGGGTTCCAAGGCCTAACGGGGTGCATATGACTGACTATGTAGCAGGGCTGGCCTTGCCGCCAATGTGTAAAACAAAGAGTATGGGATTTTCATGGGCACATCCAGTATGTGGGTTCCAAGGCCTAATGGGGTGCATATGACTATGCAGCAGGGCTCGCCTTCCTGCCAATGTATAAAACAAACGAGTATGGAGCACAAAATGCATATTGTGAAGTGGATTTTCATGGGCTCATCCAGTATGTGGGTTCCAAGGAATAATACGGTGCATATGACTGACTATGCAGCAGGGCTGGCCTTGCTGGCAATGTGTAAAACCAAGGAGTATGGGAGCACAAAGTGTATATTGTGAAGTGGATTTTCCTGGGCCCATCCAGTATGTGGGTTCCAAAGCCTAATGGGGTGCATATGACTGACTATGCAGCAGGGCTGGCCTTGCTGGCAATGTGTAAAACAAAGGAGTACCGAGTACAAAATGCATATTGTGAAGTGGATTTTCCTGGGCCCATCCAGTATGTGGGTTCCAAGGCCTAATGGGGTGCATATGACTGACTATGCAGCAGGGCTGGCCTTGCCGCCAATGTGTAAAACAAAGGAGTGCGGAGTACAAAATGCATATTATGAAGTGGATTTTCATGGGCACATCCAGCATGTGGGTTCCAAGGCCTAACGGGGTGCATATGACTGACTATGTAGCAGGGCTGGCCTTGCTGCCAATGTGTAAAACAAAGAGTATGAGATTTTCATGGGCACATCCAGTATGTGGGTTCCAAGGCCTAATGGGGTGCATATGACTATGCAGCAGGGCTCGCCTTCCTGCCAATGTATAAAACAAACGAGTATGGAGCACAAAATGCATATTGTGAAGTGGATTTTCATGGGCCCATCCAGTATGTGGGTTCCAAAGCCTAATGGGGTGCATATGACTGACTATGCAGCAGGGCTGGCCTTGCTGGCAATGTGTAAAACAAAGGAGTACCGAGTACAAAATGCATATTGTGAAGTGGATTTTGCTGGGCCCATCCAGTATGTGGGTTCCAAGGCCTAATGGGGTGCATATGACTGACTATGCAGCAGGGCTGGCCTTGCCGCCAATGTGTAAAACAAAGGAGTACGGAGTACAAAATGCATATTGTGAAGTGGATTTTCATGGGCACATCCAGTATGTGGGTTCCAAGGCCTAATGGGGTGCATATGACTGACTATGCAGCAGGGCTGGCCTTGCTGGCAATGTGTAAAACAAAGGAGTACCGAGTACAAAATGCATATTGTGAAGTGGATTTTCCTGGGCCCATCCAGTATGTGGGTTCCAAGGCCTAATGGGGTGCATATGACTGACTATGCAGCAGGGCTGGCCTTGCCGCCAATGTGTAAAACAAAGGAGTGCGGAGTACAAAATGCATATTATGAAGTGGATTTTCATGGGCACATCCAGCATGTGGGTTCCAAGGCCTAACGGGGTGCATATGACTGACTATGTAGCAGGGCTGGCCTTGCTGCCAATGTGTAAAACAAAGAGTATGAGATTTTCATGGGCACATCCAGTATGTGGGTTCCAAGGCCTAATGGGGTGCATATGACTATGCAGCAGGGCTCGCCTTCCTGCCAATGTATAAAACAAACGAGTATGGAGCACAAAATGCATATTGTGAAGTGGATTTTCATGGGCCCATCCAGTATGTGGGTTCCAAAGCCTAATGGGGTGCATATGACTGACTATGCAGCAGGGCTGGCCTTGCTGGCAATGTGTAAAACAAAGGAGTACCGAGTACAAAATGCATATTGTGAAGTGGATTTTGCTGGGCCCATCCAGTATGTGGGTTCCAAGGCCTAATGGGGTGCATATGACTGACTATGCAGCAGGGCTGGCCTTGCCGCCAATGTGTAAAACAAAGGAGTACGGAGTACAAAATGCATATTGTGAAGTGGATTTTCATGGGCACATCCAGTATGTGGGTTCCAAGGCCTAATGGGGTGCATATGAATGACTATGCAGCAGGGCTGGCCTTGCCGCCAATGTGTAAAACAAAGTAGTACGGAGTACAAAATGCATATTGTGAAGTGGATTTTCCTGGGCCCATCCAGTATGTGGGTTCCAAGGCCTAATGGGGTGCATATGACTGACTATGCAGCAGGGCTGGCCTTGCCGCCAATGTGTAAAACAAAGGAGTACGGAGTACAAAATGCATATTGTGAAGTGGATTTTCATGGGCACATCCAGTATGTGGGTTCCAAGGCCTAATGGGGTGCATATGACTAATATGCAGCAGGGCTGGCCTTGACGGCAATGTGTAAAACCAAGGAGTATGGGAGCACAAAATGCATATTGAGAAGTGGATTTTCCTGGGCCCATCCAGTATGTGGGTTCCAAGGCCTAATGGGGTGCATATGACTATGCGGCAGGGCTTGCCTTCCTGCCAATGTATAAAACAAAGGAGTATGGAGCACAAAATGCATATTGTGAAGTGGATTTTCATGGGCCCATCCAGTATGTGGGTTCCAAGGCCTAATGTGGTGCATGTGACTGACTATGCAGCAGGGCTCGCCTTGCTGCCAATGTGTAAAACAAAGGAGTACAAAATGCATATTGTGAAGTGGATTTTCATGGGCCCATCCACTATGTGGGTTCAAAGGCTTATTGGGGTGCATATGAATTGGTAGCAGGGCTGGCCTTGAATTAAATGCAACACTTTTTCAGGAGTCCCCTCGGAACATCTTATGACAGGGGTATTGTGGTGCGTCGTAATTCTTGGCAGCCCATCCACTCACAGCATATTCTACAACAGCTTAGGGGACCCACTGTTTCATAATGGCCCTTTAAGAAGATTAATGCCGCCTGATGCACCTGTAAAAATAGGCTCTGTGACTTTAAGTGTCCCTCCTTCGTAAATGAAACAAGATGGGTCTGCTTATGTGTCACACACGACATGGCCAGCTAGGGTTGTTAAATGTTCCAATGACATTTCCCAGTGAATGCATTTGTAGTGGTTGAAAGCAATGCTAAAGTTGAAAAACGCTTCAAAAACACAGCGTCTGAACTAAGCCTAAGTGGGAGAGGAAATTTTCGGTCTGGGGTGAAATATTTGGCCTTATTGGCAAGTAATTAACCTGCAAAGGATGTACCTTGACATATTTGCAAGCAAAACCTGTTTTGGTTTCGTTTTCATGTTTTTTTTGTGGCACCGGGAAAAATGGCATGAATCTCGGAAAAAAATGATTAAGGCTGTTAACTAGGAGTTAGGAATGCTTCCAGGGGTGATCCCCATGAGGTCCCTGTGTCATTTGAGCAGTGTTTCCATCATTTTCAGACGTTTTTAGACCTTAAAAGGACCCCCGGGGGGATCGCGGTAAAAATACTTGGGTCTCCCATAGACTTACATTGGGCTTGTTGTTCTGGCTGAGTACCCGAGTATTCCAATTTGTTCGACCCGAGAAACGAGCACCCAAGCTTTTAAGTGTTCGCCCATCACTACACACCACCTGTCAGAGGAGGTGTTTGAAGCTGGATGTGACAGTGTCTTGGGAGTGCTTTATAGGAGAATACTGAATGGGGGGTATTGTAGGAACCCCTGGATCTTTGTATACTGCTTTGGGGTGATTGATTTTTGTGGAAAAGCTTTGGTTACCATTACGCCTGTAATGGGGCTTTGGTTGCCACTATTGTGAGGGGGGTGGGAGCTGAATATGGCTCGCGATCCTCTCTCAGAGCGGAATGTGGCTCGTGACCCTCTCTCAGAGCTGAATGTGGCTCTTAAGGTCAGAAACGTTGGGGACCTCTGGGTTAGAGCATACTTATTACACTGAAGCCTGTAGGCCAATTCTGGTCCGCAGTGTAATATATTTAGCCGTCGAGAAAATACCAAATGTCTACTAGAGCTGGCCTGCCGGTAAATAGCACTGCTATACTACAAATCCCTCGTTTCCTGTCCGGCATGCTCCCTGGTTACTACAAGGCTGTTTACAACACGCCCGATAGTAACTCGCTCCCCAGCTATGACACATTTCCTGACTAGTGCCTGAAGTTCCCTCCTGTTCTCCCGACATCAGCGCGCACTCCCCTTGTGCTCCCCCTAACATCTCAGTGTGCATAGCACCTACTACCCTCTTACCTCCTCCAGAAGCAGGGCACAAGCATGCTATTGAGTCGATTCGCTCATGCCATGATTTCATACAGTTTTAAATAAATTGACATGAATGACCTGGGAAGGGTAGGTTATTTAATCCAAAAAGGCCAAAAGGGGTAAAGACCCACTAGGAATGACCCCTCTCTAGCATGTCAATAAAACCTAGCTTTTATTGTACTATATTAAAATAGTAATTTTATGGGGTAATGAATTAAAATGACAATCCTAATTAGCGATAAATAAATTAGATTATACACATCAAATAATCTAGTCTATTTATGGCAAATTAGGATTGTCGTTTTAATTCATTACCCCATCACTGTTTTATTAGCAGGAGATTATAATTGGAGGACTAACCTTGCAAACCTGTTGCCAGGTAGTTCTCCATATTTATGAGCGGTGTCATCCCCACCACTGATTGGCAGCTTTCTGTGTACATTATACATGGGAAGAGAGATGCCAATCAGTGGCATGGGTGGAGTTACACAGAGCTCAATATTCATTTAACTTCCAGATCTACTGCATGCATAATTTTGATAAAATCACTGTACTATCAAACAAACCAGTAAGTGATAAATAGCTGGAATCAGCTATTATTTCTTTCTCCTTTTCTTTTTCTCTCCTAATTCAATAAAATTTACACCAAATATGAGTTTTCTCTATCTAAATTAGATGACTTTTTAAATAATATACCTTTACCTACCCTGACCTCCAATTTTGCAGCAACACTGCATTCTCCCATTTCAGATGAAGAAATGATTTCCACTATCAAACATTTAAAAATTGGGAAAGCTTCCGGCCCTGATGGGTTAACTGCTTTATATTATAAAAAATTCTCGAGTATACTATCCAAACACATTCAAACATACTGTAATGATATGTTGAAGGGTCAGACAATGCCCCCAGAATTCTATACAGCCCATATATCAGTCATCCCAAAACCAAAATGGGACCCTTTACTCACAAAAAATTACAGGCCCATATCATTATTAAATTTAGATCTTAAAATTTTCTCAGCTATTATAGCAGATAGAATAAATAAATGCCTTCCTAGCCTTGTCCATAAGGACCAAGTAGGATTTATCCCGACAAGACAAGCACCAGACAATATTCACAAGAACCTCAATATAATCCATACCGCCAATAAACGTAAAACCCCTTTAATTGTGTTAGCCTTAGATATAGAAAAGGCATTCAATACTGTAAGATGGCCATATATGTTTAACATTTTGGGTAAACTGGGGGATATCACAACAATTAATTGATTCTCTCAAACTTCTCTACAATAACCCGGTGGCTTATTTAAAATTACCCTCGAACTCACCAGAACCAATAACTATTAGAAGAGGAACAAGACAAGGATGCCCATTGTCTCCAGCCCTATTCGCTATGGTTATGGAACCTTTAGCCCAAAAAATACGGTTACATCCAGATATTATGGGCCAAACCACTGTTCTCTGTACCCCCCCCCCCCCTTTTTTTCCCCCTCTTCCTTCCCCCCTCCATTAACCCGAATTTAATTCAGTTAAAATTGTTATACACTGGATTTATACAAATACTATAATATCCTCAAGGATAATGTAACTTTCTTCATCTTATTTTATTATATTTCCCCCTGCGAGGGGATCCTTGAACATTATGATCTGTGTCTACTATGTTTAATGATGTTCTCAGAAACAAAAATGTTGAAACTAAAATTTACACCAAATACATTTGAATAAAATGTTGTTATAGAATACACATGAACACACTAAAGACGTACAGACACACACCGCCCCGTGAAAAATATAAAATGTCTCACTCTTCCCAAAGAGTATATTCAGCTGAGGAAGCATATGACTTCCTTACCTCGGACACCGATAGTGAGGGAGAGGATGTCACATTCCTGTATTGTTCTAGTGATTATTAACCACCACAGACTCCCCAAGACAACAAATTAGCCAGTACCACCGGTTACTGACCCCAAGCGGACCTCACCACCTAAAGATTAGGTTCCACAGAATCCTGATTTTGTGGCCAGATCAGTAATCCAATTTGATACTGCCAGCCTCACAGAAATTAACTTTTTCAAATTATTTTTCTCTGAGGCGTTTGTAAATCTCATGGTGGTCCAGACAAGTTTGTACTACCAATAATTTCCTTCCCAAAACTCCACTTCGTCATATGCTAATTGGAAACCTCTACATGCGGTAGAAATTATGATGTTTTGGGGCCTTGTGCTTCACATGGGGATAGTGAAGAAGGCAGAACTTCGGCAATATTATAGTGTGGATATTTTATATAACACTCCAGTTTTACGCATGGCTATGTCCTGATCATGCTTTGAGGCCATTCTCAAGTTTTTGCAATACAACAATAATGCACAGGGTCCACCCCGAGATGACCCCAACTTTGACTGACTTTTCACAGTTAGGCCGGTCATTGATCACTTCAACAACAAATTTACTTTGGTGTACATTCCCCAAAGGGACATCTGTGTAGATGAATCCCTAATGCACTTCAAGGGGAAGGCTAAATTCCGGCAATACCTGCCCACTAAGAGGACCAGGTATGGAATTAAAATGCACAAGCTGTGCCAGAGTACCTCAGGATACACCCGCAGATTTATTGTCTAAAGGGAAGGACACTTGATTTCAACCCCCTGAATTACTCCCTGTCCTGGGAGCGAGTGGGAAAATTGTGTGGGAATTGGTGCACCCACTGCTGGATCAAGGTTATCACCTCTACATAGATAACTTCTACACCAGCATCCCACTCTTCAAATCCCTCTCTGCCAGGGCTACTGCAGCCTGCGGTACAGTGTGCGGAGACCTCCCTAGGTCGCTAATTGGGCAGCTGCTCAGAAAGCGTGAGAGCAGTGCCCAATGTAGTGACAACATGCTGGTGGTCAAGCATACGGACCAGAGGGATGTTCTTTTCTTGGCTACAATACATTGTGATGGCAGCACCCTCACCACTGTATAAGGTACATCTAGACAGGTCCCCAAGCCAGAATGAGTCCTGGGGTTCAATAAGAGCATGGGGGAGTTGATATCTCTGATCAAATCCTCCAGCACTACTGTGCCATGTGGAAAATAAAAGTGTGGTACAGTAAGTTGGCACTGCACATAGTACAGATTGCAACATATAACACATACATGCTATCACGATGTGCAGGCAATACGGGGACCTTAATTCAGTTTCAGGAGGTAGTGATCAAGGCCCTAATATCTGGAAGTCAGGAAGGAGAGGGTCCCCATACTTCTGGAATTGAAGGTGCCCTTATTGTACCAGGGCAAAATTTCCCAGGTAAGGTCCCTCAAACTGCAAAGAGAGGAAGGTTGAAAAAACAGTGCCGAGTGTGTTATAAAAGAGGAATAAAAAAGGACACCACTTGGCAATGCAACATCTACACTGATAAACCTGGTCTATGCATAATAAACTGTTTCAAAGTGTACCACTAATCCATGGATTACTAAATTTATTTCTAATTTATTGCACAACCTAATGTACTCTGCACAACTTACATATACCAACCTGAAGTACTTTACACAACTCACATATGCCAACATGATGTACTGTACACAACTTACGTATGCCAACACATTAAAAAAATGCACATACCAGGGAAACACCAGATAAATTTCAACATAGGGTCACATGTGCGGGGTTTCTGCTGTTTTGGCACCTCAAGGGCTCTGCAAATGTGATATGGCACCCACAAACAATTCAATCAAAGTCTTCCTTTTGCACCTTGGCAGTGTGCCCAAACAGAAGTTTTTCACCACATATGGGCTATTATAGTACTCAGGAGAAATTGCATATCAAAGTTTGGAGTCCATTTTCTCCTAGTAACCTTGCGAAAATAAAAAGAAATGGTGCAAAGAAACATTTTTGTGTGAAAAAAAATTGTTTAATTTTCATGGTTTAACGCTGTAAAATTCTGTGAAGCACCTGTATGTTCAAGGTGCTCACGACACATCTAGATCAATTTCTTAAGTGGTGTAGTCTCGAAAATAGGGTTACTTGTGGAGGGTTTCCACTGTTTGGACACTTCAGGGCCTCTACAAATGCAAAATGACAGCCGCTATGAATTTCATCAAAGTCTGCATTCCAAAATGTCACTCCTTCCTTTCAGAGCTCAACAGTGTGTCCAAACAGTTGTTTTACACCAGATATAGGGTATCGGCGTACTCAACAAATTTTATTGGCCATTTTCTACTTGTCAAAGTAAAAAAAATGGCACTAAAATAAAATTTTTGTAGGAAAAATGTGATTTTTTTATTTTCACTGCTCAATGTCTTAAAATTCTGTTAAGCACCTGTACATTCAAGGTGCTCACCACACATCTAGATAAATTCCTTGAGGGGTCTACTTTCCAAAATTGGGTCACTTGTGGGGGAGGGTTTCAACTGTATATGCACATCAGGAGCTCTGCAAATGCGACATGGCGTCCTCTATCAATTCCAGACAATATTGTGTTCAAAAAGTCAAATGGTGTTCTTTCCCTTCCAAACCCTGCCATGCACCCACAGAGTAGCTTTCCACATTTGCGAGACTGGCATGCTCAGCAAAATTTGCTCAACAAATTTTGGGGTCCATTTTTAAATGCTACCCTTGTAAAAATAAAACAATTAAGACTGAAACAACATTTTTGTGGGAAAAATGTGATTTTTTTATTTTCACTGCTCAAAGTTATAAAATTACGTGACGCACCTGTGCTCACGACACATCTAGATAAATTGCTTGAGGGGTGTAATTTCCAAAATGGTTTCACTTGGGGGGATTTCCACTGTTTAGGCACAACAGGGGCTCTCCAAACGTGAAATGATGCCCTCTATCAATTTAATCAGTCTGATTTTCACAACGTCACTCCTTCCTTTCGGAGCGTGATAGCGTGTCCAAACTTTGTCATATTAATATCTTTTGGCATATTCTGCCCCTCTTTTTTTTATCTGCTCTGATCATCTTAACACTATGCACTTTTTTATCTTTTGTTATTTTTTAGAATCTTTAAATTTCATTATTGGGGGACATGGTGTTCCTTCTACGTCTTGTTATTCCCTGGTAATTCACTTCGCATTGCACTTTTGTAAATATTTTTCACTTCACATCATGGATTATATGAATGTTTTTATAATGGGGAGAATTGAGAGACTCTTACTAATACCTTCCAAAATGGTTGCATTCATGTTCTTCAATAAAATAGCCGCCGATAGTGCGCATGCCTGCTCTGATTCCTGCACTTTTTCATTTCCTCGGTGGCTATCGACTGTACACTGTGCGCATGCCCACTGACGTCACCAGGTGTACTTTCGCCCGCATGAGCACAGTGTAGCGACGGCAATGGGGGATGTGATGCTTCTGCTGCGTGGATCCCAGGACGCGTGCACCGCTTTCATCTGCACTTCTGGTTATATTCTTATTTAAACCCATGAGAGTCAGTATATACCCCCTTTTGAAAAGCTGGAACGCGAAAAGGGGCTGCAGGGAGAGCTGTGGGATCCGCCATCTATGATGGGTAAGCAGCATATGTTTCTTGTGTTTAGGACATTGATCCCGTTTACCTCTCTTCCCCCAGCTCCTTTTGCTGCTATGGCTATACATAATGGCTATATAGTTTTTCCTGCCCCCTTTACTTATACCTTGTATTCCACTCTCCCCCTGGCCTACCTTCATGTCTCCTCCATATCTTCCTCTATGTCTGTTGTATACTGTTTGTCAGATTTTGAATTCATATGTGATATTTGAATAAAAATTATTTTATACATTATTTATTGTGGGATTTTTTATATACTCCATTTTTTTATTTGCAATATTTCTGGGAGTATTCCACATTATTCATTTTTTGGCTATTCATTTTGGGAGAGTGACACTTTCCTGCTCTCAGGCATAGTGGGCAGCATGGTGGCTCAGTGGTTAGCATTGCAACGCTGGAGTCCTGGGTTCAAATCCCACCAAGGACAATATCTGCAAGGAGTTTGTATGTTCTCTCTGTGTTTGCGTGGGTTTCCTCCCACATTCCAAAGACATACTGATAGGGAATCTAGATTGTGAGTCCCATCAGGGACATCGATGATAATGTGTAAAAAAAACTGTAAAGCGCTGCGGAATATGTTGGCTCTATATAAATTGGTTCAAATTGAACGCTGCAGCTGAAAGAACTGACATTCTGCATAATCAAATCTGCACTGAGGCTAGGTTTTGTCCTCAGAAAAAAAAAATGCCGCAAAAAAAGCTATATGTGAACATAGCGTTCACATATTGCGTTTTTGCTGCATTTTTTTTTCTGAGTACAAAACCTATTCTTTTGGCAGTAAAGCAGCTGCTTAAATAAAGCAGGTTTTGGTTCCTTGTTTTGATGGGCTTTTTTGCTGCGTTTTTCACGCTTATACACTTAAGTGTCTGTTGTTCCTGAGTTTTCTGCACCAAAAAATGCAGCAAACCCTGAGGCTATGTTCCCACGGTCAGTAACCGGTAGCGCTTTGAACACCAAAAGCACAATTTCCAAGACATCCTGAAAAAAAGCAATGATGTACAATAACAAACTATATTATGGTACCGTGTTAGCCAGAAAAATCGATGTAAATACTTTTATGCCCAACGATAACAAAAGTATTCTCCGAGTGATTTTTTTTTCTGGTAAAGGTTTGAGCAACCCTGGTCAAAATGAGTGCTATTGTAAACAGTTAAGCAAGTTGAAGACGATATGATCTCTAAAATAACTAAAGTTAAAGATGACACATTTTCTCTGTGTTTTAGGCAACAAAAAAAACACACACACATATACATAACAAAAAGGGAAATGGGGCTGATGCAAAACACCTGTCAAGATTTGTGTGTTGAGATATGGTCTGAAACCTGGTCAAAGTTAATTAACCTCTTAGGGTATGTGTCCACGGTCAGTAAACGCTACGTGTTTGACGCTGCAGCGTCAAACACGCAGCATCCAGATGTTCCAGCATAGTGGAGGGGATTTTTTGAAATCCCGTGTCCACTATGCGTGGAAACACGCACGCGGCGGGCCTGCGACTCCGGACATGCTGCGCGTCTTTTCAGATCGCAGCATGTCCGTACACCTTGCGGGGACGCAGCGTCCCCGCAAGGCATAACACAGGGCGCTATGGGAGGGGGGCGATGATCCCGGATGTGTACAGTTAACACATCCGGCATCATCGCGTCCAAAAAGGGGGCGGGGCTTAGCGCCGAGCGGCTTCGCCGCTCCGGCGTTACCGCCGGCCATCCTGAACGTGGACACGCAGCCTTAGAGTTAGGCCGGGGTCACACTAGCGTGTTTTACGGACGTATGAGAGGCGCAGAAAATACACATTGCACACGGTACAATGATTTTCTATGGGGCAGCTCCTATCTGCCGTATTTTACGCATCCGTATTATACAGTATTGTACGGGCGTAGAAAATCGCAGCATGCTGCGTTTGTCAGCATATTGCGCAAAAAATCTGCCAGTGAAAGTCAATGGGGGCGAGAAAAATACGGATTACACACGGACCAGCAGTGTGACCTTCGAGAAATACGCAGCGGTGTTCCAGAGAAAAGCCGGCAATTCAGTGCGGTGTACAGTAAAATCACACTGACAGGTTTTATTAGAATAGATAGAATAAATGTCTACACATAGTATAGGGAGATATATATATATATTTATATTTCATACAGCGCTAGATAGCAGAAAAGCCGGTAATTCAATTGCCGGCTTTTGCTATCTCCTTCCCAAACCCGACAGGATATGAGACATGGTTTACATACAGTAAGCCATCTCATATCCCCTTTTTTTTGCATATTCCTCACTACTAATGTTAGTAGTGTGTGTGTTGCAAAATTTGGGGGCTCTAGCTGTTAAAATAAAGGGCTAAATCCCTCACATTAGTAGTGAGGAATATGCAAAAAAAAAAAGGGATATGAAAAGGTTTACTGTGTGTAAACCATGTCTCATATCCTGTCGGGTTTGGGAAGGAGATAGCAAAAGCCGGCATTTGAATTACCGGCTGTTCACATATCTTGTGCTGAATTAAATATAAATACAGTATATATCTCACTGACACATATATATATATATATATATATATATATATATATATATATATATATATATATATATATATATATATATATACACACCGTATATACTCGAGTATAAGCCGAGATTTTCAGCCCAAATCTTTGGGCTGAAAGTGCCCCTCTCGGCTTATACTCGAGTCATGATCGGCGGTGGGGTCGGCGGGTGAGGGGAGAGAGGTCTGTCGCATACTCACCTAGTCCCGGCGCTCCCCCTGCCCGTCCCACGGTCTTCGCCGGTGCCGCAGCTCGTCCCCTGTTCAGCGGTCACGTGGGACCGCTCATTAAAGTTATGAATATGGACTCCACTCCCATAGGGGTGGAGCCACATATTCATTCCTATAATCAGCGGTAACGGTGACAGCTGACAGAGGAAGAGGCTGCGGCACCCGGAGACCATCTGTCCGGGATAAGGAGCCAGGGACGCCGGGAGCAGGTAAGTATGTCATAGTTACCTGTCCACGTTCCACACGCCGGGCGCCGCTCCGACTTCCCGTCCTCTTGCTCTGACTGTTCAGGTCAGAGGGCGCGATGACGTACTAGTGTGCACGCCGCCCTCTCCTTTTTTTTTTTTATTGCAGCAGCAGCATTATATATTGCACAGATTTATATGGAGCATCTATGGGGCCATAATGAACGGTGCAGAGCATTATATATGGCACAGCTTTATGTGGAGCATCTATGGGACCATAATGAACGGTGCAGAGCATTATATATGGCACAGCTTTATAAGGAGCATCTATGGGGCAATAATCAAACGGTGCAGAGCATTCTATATGGCCCAGCTTTATATAGACCATCTATGGGACCATAATGAACGGTGCAGAGCATTCTATATGGCACAGATTTATATGGAGCATCTATGGGGCCATAATGAACGGTGCAGAGCATTATATATGGCACAGTTTTATGTGGAGTATCTATGGGACCATAATGAACGGTGCAGAGCATTCTATATGGCACAGCTTTATAAGGAGCATCTATGGGGCCATAATGAACGGTGCAGAGCATTCTATATGGCACAGATTTATATGGTGCATCTATGGGGCCATAATGAATGGTGCAGAGCATTATATGTGGCACAGCTGTATGTGGAGCATCTATCGGGCCATAATGAACGGTGCAGAGCATTATATATGGCACAGCTTTATGTGGAGCATCTATGGGACCATAATGAGCGGTGCAGAGCATTATATGTGGCACAGCTTTATAAGGAGCATCTATGGGACAATAATGAAAGGTGCAGAGCATTCTATATGGCACAGATTTATAAGGAGCATCTATGGGGCCATACTGAACGGTGCAGAGCATTCTATATTGCACAGCTTTCTATGGAGCATCTATGGGGCCATTCTGAACGGTGCAGAGCATTCTATATTGCACAGCTTTATAAGGAGCATCTATGGGGCAATAATCAACGGTGCAGAGCATTCTACATGGCACAGCTTTATAAGGAGCATCTATGGGACCATAATGAACGGTGCAGAGCATTCTATATGGCACAGATTTATATGGAGCATCTATGGGGCCATAATGAACGGTGCAGAGCATTATATATGGCACAGCTTTATGTGGAGCATCTATGGGGCCATAATGAACGGTGCAGAGCATTATATATGGCACAGCTTTATGTGGAGCATCTATGGGGCCATAATGAACGGTGCAGAGCATTATATATGGCACAGCTATATATGGATCATCTATGGGACCATAATGAATGGTGCAGAGCATTCTATATGGCACAGCTATATATGGATCATCTATGGGGCCATAATGAACGGTGCAGAGCATTCTATATGGCACAGATTTATATGGAGCATCTATGGGGCCATAATGAACGGTGCAGAGCATTATATATGGCACAGTTTTATGTGGAGTATCTATGGGACCATAATGAACGGTGCAGAGCATTATATATAGCACAGCTTTCTATGAAGCATCTATGGGGCCATACTGAACGGTGCAGAGCATTATATATGGCACAGCTTTATAAGGAGCATCTATGGGGCAATAATCAACGGTGCAGAGCATTCTATATGGCACAGCTTTATAAGGAGCATCTATGGGGCAATAATCAACGGTGCGGAGCATTCTATATGGCACAGCTTTATAAGGAGCATCTATGGGGCCATAATGAACGGTGCAGAGCATTGTATATATGGCACAGCTTTATAAGGAGCATCTATGGGACCATAATGAACGGTGCAGAGCATTCTATATGGCACAGATTTATATGGAGCATCTATGGGGCCATAATGAACGGTGCAGAGCATTCTATATGGCACAGCTTTATGTGAAGCATCTATGGGGCCATACTGAATGGTGCAGAGCATTATATATGGCACAGCTTTATGTGGAGCATCTATGGGGCCATAATGAACGGTGCAGAGCATTATATATGGCACAGCTATATATGGATCATCTATGGGACCATAATGAACGGTGCAGAGCATTATATATGGCACAGCTTTATAAGGAGCATCTATGGGGCCATAATGAACGGTGCAGAGCATTATATATGGCACAGCTTTCTATGGAGCATCTATGGGGCCATAATGAATGGTGCAGAGCATTATACATGGCACAGCTTTCTATGGAGCATCTATGGGGCCATACTGAACGGTGCAGAGCATTATATATGGCACAGCTTTATAAGGAGCATCTATGGGGCAATAATCAACGATGCAGAGCATTCTATATGGCACAGCTTTATAAGGAGCATCTATGGGGCAATAATCAACGGTGCGGAGCATTCTATATGGCACAGATTTATATGGAGCATCTATGGGGCCATAATGAACGGTGCAGAGCATTCTATATGGCACAGCTTTATGTGGAGCATCTATGGGACCATAATGAACGGTGCAGAGCATTATATATTGCACAGCTTTATAAGGAGCATCTATGGGGCCATAATGAACGGTGCAGAGCATTATTTATGGCACAGCTTTATGTGGAGCATCTATGGGACCATAATGAACGGTGCAGAGCATTATATGTGGCACAGCTTTATGTGGAGCATCTATCGGGCCATAATGAACGGTGCAGAGCATTATATATGGCACAGCTTTATGTGGAGCATCTATGGGGCCATAATGAATGGTGCAGAGCATTATATGTGGCACAGCTTTATATGGAGCATCTATGGGGCCATAATGAACGGTATGGAGCATCTATTTTTATTTTTGAAATTCACCGGTAGCTGCTGCATTTTCCACCCTAGGCTTATACTCGAGTCAATAAGTTTTCCCAGTTTTTTGTGGCAAAATTAGGGGGTCGGCTTATACTCGGGTCGGCTTATACTCGAGTATATACGGTACACACACACATATATATATATATATACTGTATATATGTTTTCACCAATATTTGAGCCCATGGATCCATTCTATGCCCGTTTTGCAAGCCAGCGAGAAAATCTCGCTGTACGGATGCCATACGGATTAGATACGGAGGATGACATGCGTAAAATACGCTGCCACACCCTGCCTACGGATGACATACGGATCACTATTTTGGAAACATTTCTGCGTATTACGCATGTAAAATATGGACCGTATTTTCCTATGCTGAGTGTGACCCCGGCCTTATGGCTAGTTCACCATCATCCTTAGGAAAGGACAGGTGATGTATATTTCCCAGCTTTATAAAAACCCAGCCTCCTCTAACCTTGTGCCAAAACACAACAGCCATGGGTTCTTTTAAGCAGCTGCCTAGCACTCTGAAAATGAAAATGGTGGAGGCCCACAAAGCAGGAGAAGGCTATAAGAAGATAGGCAAAGCGTTTTGAAGTTGCCCTTTCCTCAGTTTGAAATGCACTTAAGAAATGGCAGTTAATAGGAACAGTGGAGGTCAAGATAAGGTCTGAAAGACCAAGCAAAATTTAAGTCAGTGCTGCTCGTAGGAATGCTAGCGAGACAAATGAGAACTCCCACTTGACTTCAAAAGATCTTCAGAAACATTCAGCAGTCTCTGGAGTTGTGGTACATTGTTCTACTGTTCAGAGACACCTGCACAAATATGGCCTTTATGGAAGAGTCATCAGAAGAAAAATGTGCTTACCTCCTCACCATAAAATTTAGCATCAGAAATAGGCAAAAAGAACATCTAAACAACTAGTCTGATGCATACTGGAAACAATTCCTGTGGACCGATAAGATTAAAATAGAACTCTTTGACCACAATGATCAAAGGTATGTGTGGAGAAAAAAAAAGGCACAGAATTTCAGGAAAAGAACATATTATCAACCATTAAACATGGGGCTGGATCAACCATGCTTTGGGGTTGTGTTACAGACAATGGCACGGGGAACATTTCACGGGTAGGGGAAAGAATTGATTTAATGATGTTTCAACAAATTCTTGATGCAAACATAACACCATCTGTAAAAAAGCTGAAGTTGAAAAGAGGATGGTTACTGTTGTGAATTTGCTTTTTGCTCCCTCTAGTGGTTACTAGTTTTTTGACTCTGGTTTTTCTGTCATTCCTTTTATCCGCACCTGGGTCGTTAGTTAGGGGTGTTGCTATATAAGCTCCCTGGACCTTCAGTTCAATGCCTGGCAACGTAGTTATCAGAGCTAGTCTGCTGTGCTCTTGTCTACTGATCCTGGTTCCAGTTATATCAGCTAAGTCTGCCTTTTGCTTTTTGCTATTTGTTTTGGTTTTGTATTTTTGTCCAGCTTGTTCCAAATCTATATCCTGACCTTTGCTGGAAGCTCTAGGGGGCTGGTGTTCTCCCCCCGGACCGTTAGACGGTTCGGGGGTTCTTGAATTTCCAGTGTGGATTTTGATAGGGTTTTTGTTGACCATATAAGTTACCTTTCTTTATTCTGCTATCAGTAAGCGGGCCTCTCTGTGCTAAACCTGATTCATTTCTGTGTTTGTCATTTCCTCTTACCTCACCGTCATTATTTGTGGGGGGCTTCTATCCAGCTTTGGGGTCCCCTTCTCTGGAGGCAAGAAAGGTCTTTGTTTTCCTCTACTAGGGGTAGCTAGATTCTCCGGCTGGCGCGTGTCATCTAGAATCAACGTAGGAATGATCCCCGGCTACTTCTAGTGTTGGCGTTAGGAGTAGATATATGGTCAACCCAGTTACCACTGCCCTATGAGCTGGATTTTTGTATTCTGCAGACTTCCACGTTCCTCTGAGACCCTCGCCATTGGGGTCATAACAGTTTGCCAGGCCAGTATTAAATGTTTAATGCATTGCAGAAGAGGGATTATAAGAAAGAAGATTCTGAGTTGTTTTTTTTTTCTTCTTCCCCTTTACCTCAGAGTGGCTATGCTTGCTGCAGACATGAATGTCCAGACCTTGATTACAAGTGTGGACCAGCTGGCTACTCGTGTGCAGGGCATACAAGACTATGTTATCAGAAATCCTAGGTCAGAACCTAAAATACTGATTCCTGAACTGTTTTCCGGAGACAGGTTTAAGTTTAGGAATTTCGTGAATAATTGTAAATTGTTTTTGTCCCTGAGACCCTGTTCATCTGGAGATTCTGCTCAGCAAGTAAAAATTGTTATTTCGTTCTTACGAGGCGACCCTCAGGATTGGGCTTTTTCGCTGGCGCCAGGAGATCCGGCATTGGCTGATCTTGATGCGTTTTTTCTGGCGCTCGGTTTACTTTATGAGGAACCCAATCTTGAGATTCAGGCAGAAAAGGCCTTGCTGGCTATGTCTCAGGGGCAGGACGAGGCTGAAGTGTATTGCCAAAAATTTCGGAAATGGTCCGTGCTGACACATTGGAACGAGTGTGCACTGGCCGCTAATTTTAGAAATGGCCTTTCTGAAGCCATTAAGAATGTTATGGTGGGTTTTCCCATTCCCACAGGTCTGAATGATACTATGGCACTGGCTATTCAAATTGACCGGCGGTTGCGGGAGCGCAAAACCGCAAATTCCCTCATGGTGTTGTCTGAACAGACACCTAATTCGGTGCAATGTGATAGAAAAACCGCAAATTCCCTCATGGTGTTGTCTGAACAGACACCTGATTTAATGCAATGTGATAGAATCCTGACTAGAAATGAGCGGAAAATTCATAGACGCCGGAATGGCTTGTGCTACTACTGTGGTGATTCTACACATGTTATCTCAGCATGCTCTAAACGTATAGCTAAGGTTGTTAGTCCTGTCACCGTTGGTAATTTGCAACCTAAATTTATTCTGTCTGTAACTTTGATTTGCTCACTGTCATCTTATCCTGTCATGGCGTTTGTGGATTCAGGTGCTGCCCTGAGTCTCATGGATCTCTCATTTGCTAAGCGCTGTGGTTTTACTCTTGAACCATTAGAAAATCCTATTCCTCTTAGGGGTATTGATGCTACACCATTGGCAGCAAATAAACCGCAGTATTGGACACAGGTTACCATGTGCATGACTCCTGAACACCGCGAGGTGATACGTTTCCTGGTTTTACATAAAATGCATGATTTGGTTGTTTTAGGGCTGCCATGGTTACAGACCCATAATCCAGTCCTGGACTGGAAGGCTATGTCAGTCTCAAGTTGGGGCTGTCGTGGTATTCATGGGGATTCCCTGCCTGTGTCTATTGCTTCTTCTACGCCTTCGGAAGTTCCGGAGTATTTGTCTGATTATCAGGATGTCTTCAGTGAGTCTGAGTCCAGTGCACTGCCTCCTCATAGGGACTGTGACTGTGCTATAGATTTGATCCCAGGCAGTAAGTTTCCTAAGGGAAGACTGTTTAATCTGTCGGTACCTGAACATACCGCTATGCGTTCATATATCAAGGAGTCTCTGGAGAAAGGACATATTCGTCCGTCTTCTTCCCCTCTTGGTGCGGGATTCTTTTTTGTGGCAAAAAAGGACGGATCTTTGAGACCTTGTATTGATTATCGGCTTTTAAATAAGATCACTGTCAAATTTCAGTATCCTTTACCGCTGTTGTCTGACTTGTTTGCCCGGATTAAGGGTGCCAAGTGGTTCACCAAGATAGACCTTCGTGGTGCGTACAACCTTCTGCGCATTAAGCAAGGTGATGAATGGAAAACCGCATTCAATACGCCCGAAGGTCATTTTGAGTACTTGGTGATGCCTTTTGGGCTCTCCAATGCGCCTTCAGTTTTTCAGTCCTTTATGCATGACATTTTCCGGAAGTATCTGGATAAATTTTTGATTGTTTATCTGGATGATATTTTGGTTTTTTCTGATAATTGGGATTCGCATGTGGAGCAGGTCAGGTTGGTCTTTAAAATTTTGCGTGAAAATTCTTTGTTTGTCAAGGGCTCAAAGTGTCTCTTTGGTGTACAGAAGGTTCCCTTTTTAGGGTTCATTTTTTCCCCTTCTGCTGTGGAGATGGACCCAGTCAAGGTCCGAGCTATTCTTGATTGGACTCAGCCCTCGTCAGTTAAGAGTCTTCAGAAGTTCTTGGGCTTCGCTAACTTCTACCGTCGTTTTATTGCTAATTTTTCTAGTATTGTGAAACCTTTGACGGATATGACCAAGAAGGGCTCCGATGTAGCTAACTGGGCTCCTGCTGCCGTGGAGGCTTTCCAGGAGTTGAAACGCCGGTTTACTTCGGCGCCTGTTTTGTGCCAGCCTGACGTCTCACTTCCCTTTCAGGTTGAGGTGGATGCTTCGGAGATTGGGGCAGGGGCCGTTTTGTCGCAGAGAGGCCCTGGTTGCTCTGTTATGAAACCTTGTGCCTTTTTCTCTAGGAAGTTTTCGCCTGCCGAGTGAAATTATGATGTGGGCAATCGGGAGTTGTTGGCCATGAAATGGGCATTTGAGGAGTGGCGTCATTGGCTCGAGGGTGCTAAGCATCGTGTGGTGGTCTTGACTGATCACAAAAATCTGATGTATCTCGAGTCTGCTAAACGCCTTAATCCGAGACAGGCCCGCTGGTCATTGTTTTTCTCCCGCTTTGATTTTGTTGTCTCGTATTTACGAGGTTCAAAGAATGTGAAGGCCGATGCTCTTTCTAGGAGCTTTGTGCCTGATGCTCCTGGAGTCGCTGATCCTGTTGGTATTCTTAAAGATGGAGTTATCTTGTCAGCTATTTCTCCGGATCTGCGACGTGTGTTGCAGAGATTTCAGGCTGATAGGCCTGAGTCTTGTCCACCTGACAGACTGTTTGTCCCGGATAAGTGGACCAGCAGAGTCATTTCCGAGGTTCATTCCTCGGTGTTGGCAGGTCACCCGGGAATTTTTGGCACCAGAGATCTGGTGGCCAGGTCCTTTTGGTAGCCTTCCTTG